>NW_022631055.1:1440556-2640556 GCF_010015895.1 Lontra canadensis
TCTTTCTTTCTTTCTTTCTTTCTTTCTTTCTTTCTTTCTTTCTTTCTAGATCTTATTTATTTATTAGAGCAAGAGTGCACAAGCAGGGGAAGCAGGCTCCCTGCAGAGCAGGATGCGATGTGTGGTTCTGTCCCAGAACCCTGGGATCGTGACCTGAGTTGGAGGCAGACACTTAATGACTGAGCCACCCAGGCACCCCCAGTGATTGCTTTCAATGCGCAGGTTCTGTAACCCTATGTGATTGGTTCTGTTGTTAGCCTCACTTTCAGATGAGGAAACTTCGGCACAGAGAGGTTAAGAAACCTGCCTTGGGACCCCATGGCTAGTGTGGGATAAGAGCAGTCTACCGCCAGATCTTTGCTTTAAACCACACTGTATATGGCTTGGTAACTGTTCCATATTTTTTTAAATCATCGTTTTATGTCTAGGCTTTGGTACTGTCGGTGCGTTTCTCTCATAATTTGTGTCTCACCTCTCGCGTGCTTTCCAGCACAGCCAGGGTCCTCCCAGCTGCCCATCCCAGATCAGTCTGGGACAATACATGAGACTGGCTTTGGAATTTGAGGATTGTTCTCTCTGCTTGTTATACGATGCTCTTCTTCATTTGTCCTTCACAACAGAAGCTGGTGACAACAACAGTCCTGCTCAGTGCATACCAGAGGGTCTTAGCTGTCACTTTCTGAAGCACCAGCTTGCTCATGGGCGTCGTGCCTCGCTGAATCGGGATTCTGTAGCGGGGAGCGGTCAGAATGGTTCAAGGCTTGGAAAATGGTTTAGAAAGGACGGCTTGAAGGAAATGGCACTTATTTGGCCGTGACATATTAGGGACTCTAACTTTGAACAGTTTCCTCTGCCCACGTGTGTAAAAGAGGCAGCAGCACATAGAAAGGGAAGAGCTTGACAGAATGTTTTCCTTCTGTTGATGACAAAGACTCAGTGCCCTGGAAGAAGATACTGAGGGGCTCTTGGGAATAGACTGTGATTTCTGGGCAGTAACCTTGGCAGCTTTAGATGGGGGTGAACACCTCTCTTCTTTTCCCACAGTTTTGTGATAAGGACATTGTATTCTCACATTTCTAAAGGCCTTCTACAGGATGGTAAGTAGAATCACAGCTCCTCAAAATGTCCATGTCCCAACCTGTGGAATCTGTTGATTTAGGGGGGCCCACTTCTAAGAGAAGAGGGAGGTAGGAGAGTCCATTTCAGAGAGATGCCGTGGGAAAGACTCCGCTGGCCACAGCTGGCTTTGAAGATGAAGGAAGAGGGCCATGAGTTGAGGAATGTGGGCACCTCCAGAAGTTGGAAAAAATAAGTCAATAGATTGTCCTCTAGAGCTTCCAGAATGAAATGTAGGCCTGCTGATACCTTGAGATCCATGTCAGACTTCTGACCTACAGAGCAATAGGATAATAGATTTATGTTGTGTTAAGCCACTTAGGTTTGTGATAATTTGTTACAGAAGCTGTAGAAAATTAATACACACAGTTTAACCCATATGGCAAGAATATAATTTGGTGGATTGAGTGGGGGGAGGGATTTTTAATCTTCTCTCCCAGCCTGGCTTCTGTATCTCGAGTTCATGAGACTCACAAGCCCAGGTGTATGTGTTGGTGTGGCATGAACATTAGTAACAGGGGATAAGTACCTCAGTTTTTGAAGCTGTCTTCTAAGCTACTTGTCAGGTAATGCACCCTCTGATGTCCCCTGGGATCGAGAGGGGAGGGTGCACGGGGACTCTTAGTCCTCCCACTGTCACCACCCCAGAGCCTCTGCAGCCAGAGAAGCTTCAGAGGAGAAGGTGGTAGGGCTACTTTTCAAAGGCAGCATGAATGGGTATACTGACTTCTTATGCTTCTCTGGAAGTCTCCTTAACCAGTCATGACCTGGACTTTGGAGCCTCCTTGCCCCCTCCCAGCTCCAGCCACTGCTTAGAGAAGTGAGTTTTTCTGCTTGTGCTGACTCATGTCTCAGACTGCAACGTGGAGCCGCAGACTGATTCACAGAAGGAGGGGGGAGAACAAACCAGCATCATCACAAAATGTACCACGTCCCAGATGAAGAAGTGACATCACAAAATGTTCTAACTGTGCCTGTCTTATATAGATTAATGTAAAGACACGCAATTCCAAACTGCAGACTGGAAGAAAGTCTATCTACATTTTCCTATAAGCTGTATATATAGCCTTTTAAAAGAAAAAGAAAACTTTGAACAAGAACAAAGAAAATCAAATCACCTTTTAAATATAGTTTCCCTGAGCTGGTTTGTGAGGCCATTTCAAGGGCCTGGAGGCTGAGTGTAGACCTGTTTCTTTTACAGGCTGGGTTAGCTGGCCCAGGATCAGAAGTACTTGATTTTCTGGTTTTGGCCAGAAAGGAATGGCCAAGAACATTCCCAGGAGTAGAAAAGTTCCTGCATTTGTCATCAGACTTAGGCAGGAGGCTCCTTGGCCATCTGGTCCCAGGCTGGCCAGTCACAGTCCCCAACCCCCTTGGACTGGAGGCCCCCCTCCTGACACTCCCGTTCCTACAAGGGTAGTAAGTACTCCTCCAGTTCTCGTGGGGAGTGGCTCGGGACAGTCTGGGTGAGGAAACCAGGCTGAAGAGCCAGTTTACCTATGCTGGGGCTCCTGGGTCCTACAGGTTGGGCTGAGAAGTCTCCTGCTGAACGGAAACCCATAATACTGTCCAGGTGCAGTAAAGAGCCCTGTGGCACCTTGTCCCCACAGAGCATCTGCCACCACCACTGTGTCTCCTCTCCCCACTGTAGGCAGACTGATAGAAGCTTCCCCAGGGAGACCTGAGTAGTCAGGGATGCTAATGAGCAGGAAGGTCACCATAACCTCACCTGAGGTTCGAGTCTGTTGTCAGTGAGTACTTAGGGGGCTTGAGTTCAATTCCACAGTCCCCAGATTTTAGAAACCATGGTGGTGGAGCTCTGAGGGGTCCTCTTCTGTGAGTAAACGATGCTTTCCTGACAGGGAAGAGAATATACTTTCCCCCATTCTAGGCTTGGTCCAAGCTGTTTCCCCTCCTCCTAGAAGAAGCAGGGAGCTCTCTTGCTGGTGAGCCCTTTTATTTCTCTAATGACAGCGCGGGACTGAGCCTGTCTCTCCGTCAGATCACTGGCTTCCTCCTCCCCAGGCCAGCCCTGGGGTTTCACCTAGGTTCTGGAATCATGGTGCGGCCAGGCCTACTGTCCATGGACCATCCACTGAGCTCCTGGGCGCGTGCCCCCATTACTCTGACTGCAGGTTTTCACTCTACAGCTTGTTCTCCAGAAACCAATCTCCCCATCTTGATAGGTGCCAGACTCTTCCCACTTTCCCTTTTCGGCTTTGAGCTATTTTATTGCTCCACAAACTGCCGTTGAGTGTTGGCAGAAGAAATCAAACAAAGAAGCCAGAGTCATAAGCAGCTCTAATGACTTCTCTGGCAGAGGAGAACTTTGATTCATGGTGAAATGAGAGGTGGGGATTATCGGTTATAATTATCCTTGCTCCTTCAACCCATATTTACTTTGTTATAGGAATGCAGGCCTAGCCCTGCAACTCCAGGGTTTCTCCATCCGGAGATCTGTTTCCACAGAACAGCGCAAGCTGCAAGGCTGGGCCCAGAGCCAGAGGCCATGTGGATGCAGTGGTCAGGTTCCGGAAGAGCCTCTGCGGGCTGGTGAGACACTGCCGAGGCAGCCTGGCTCCACGTTACCCCCCTGGGGACGTGCTACTCTAGAAAAAGCTCAGAGTCACCTGGGGGGCTTCTGTCTCTTCCCCTGCATGCTTAGGTTTAGAACCACACTGGTTTGGCTAGTGCAGCTTTTCTAAAGCCAGTGGTGTTGAAGTGGGTGGGGGTCTGGACTCCTAGCCTGCAGCTCTGGGCTCAAGTCCTGCTTAATCACCGGGTGACGTGAGGCTCGTGAGTCTGAGTTTCTTCATCTGCACTACCTTCCGGGAGTGCTGTGGGGTTGGTAAACGAGGCAACCTGTGTCAAGCATTTAGTCAATAATAAACGTTCGGTCAGTACCGCTTTTATTAGTAATAGTATTCGTCATCATCGCCGACATCATCGTCACAGCCCAACAGGAGGCTGGTAAGGGGGGAGCCTGGGATAGTGCTAAGCAAGCTCACCTGGAGAGCCTTTGAGCTCTTTACAAGGCCCGGTACCCTGTGCCTTGACTTCAGGAGCACTAAATTAGAAGGTCCAGCTCCAGTGTTCACTTTCTTTTGATTGTCATCATTGGAGCAGGGTCCCCAGAGGCCTGTTGCAATCCGCTGCCTCTGGTGGTTAAAGCAGTTTTTAGAGCTGAGTCTGTCTGCAAAGCCAGACTTCATGCTGAGTCATACTGCAGGGTCCAGGCCAGTCACCAGGACAAAAGGCAGGCAGCCATCGTTCAGATGAATGGCCATGGTGTACAGAATATTTTTCAAGGGGATTTTAGTGCATGTTTCTGTTTAATGAGTCTATAAGAAAGAAGGGTGGAATGGGGGTTAACATTTCTTAAACACCACCCACCTGGCCCTAGGTTGGGCTTTAATTTTTTTGAGCCCCACCCAAGTTATCCAATGGGGACTCCCACCTCTTAGACAGCCCCAGACACCCCCCCTCCCCCATATGTCCTTGAGGGGAATCTCTGACACCCAGCAGAGGGTGGGAGGTGGCTATGAAGGGAAAGCTACTAGATGGGGGGAGGGGAACAGTCTTCCCCCCGCCCCCTCCCTGCAGACACTCTCAAAGTGAAATGATGGGAACAAGAGTTGAAAGCATTCATTTCTGCCTGAGATTGAGGTGTCAAAAAAGGAAGTGACCCGCGATCAGGACTATGCCACGAGAACTGTCTTCCATAGTTGCCATGGATATATATATTACTTCCACTGTCTATTTGAGTCTAGGGTATGAGGATGTTGCTAAAAAATGCTTCATCATTATCTCTGTACTTAGTTTCTGTTGTACAAACCAGAAAGAGTAGGGTTAAAGTGAAGTAGCTTCTTACATGCAAATATGTCAATATTCTCTCAGAAATTATTGGAAAATAAAAAGCAACTTTGCAACTAGCAAATTTCCCAACGTTTGCAGGCAGGCAAGTGAAAAGAAAGGTAATGCACTTAAAAAAAAGAAAATCTGTATTTTTCCTGATTTGAGTTTGGCTCTCGATTTTATTGTGGACACAATTTGGTATTTATTTAAAGAATGAGGCGAATAAAGATCTAAATGGATGTATATGTCTCTTAAAATGGATTGACATTGGTCTGCATTATTGGTAATCAGGAAATGCTGTTTGGGAACATTTGTTTTCTTCATCAGCAAGAATTTTTTCGAGCCTTTATTGGCTCTGATATGTCACAAGGTATGCATGGTGTTCTGCTTCTTTTGACATTATTGTAACCTTGGGTAAAAATCTATCTTAAGAAAATGGGAGGCTGGAAGGGATTCTAAGGAATCATTTGGCCTAGTCTGCTTCATTTATAGCTGCAATCATTCATTCTTTCTTTCCTTTTTAAATATTTTATTTTTTAAAGATTTAAAAAAAAATTTATTTGACAGACAGAGATCACAAGTAGGCAGAGAGGCAGGCAGAGAGAGGTGGAGGGAAGCAGGCTCCTTGCCAAGCAGAGAGCCCAATACAGGGCTCGATCCCAGGACCCTGAGATCATGACCTGAGCCAAAGGCAGAGAGGCTTAACCCACTGAGCCACCCAGGTGCCCCAAATATTTCATTTTTTAAAGTAATCTCTACCTCCAAAGTGAGGCTTGAACTCATGGCCCCGAGATCAAGAGTCACAGGCTCAGTGGACTGAGCCAGCCAGGCACTCCTACAATGGTACTTTCTATTGGTAAGAGAGAACCTCTGAACTGAGATTCCAGATTTTATTTTTTAAAATAATTTGTTCCACTATTTAGCATTCCTTCTTTACCCATAGTTTTCTCTTACTGCTTTTGAGTGTAAGCTGAATGTCTCACTCCTTAGCAAAGAGGCAAATGGTCACCCCTGCCCCAGGAATAAATAATACCCTTCCCCAGGTCTAGGGTTTTATTAGGGTGTTCCTTCAGTCTCCTCTTCCCTTGACTTATTCTTGTTTTCCAATATTTAGAAGATACTGACTCTGCCGGAAGACCTTGTGCCTGGCCGGGCGCCTGGGCCATACCTGCTCTGAGTCACTTGCCATGCCCTCTCTTCCCCTGACGGACCCCTGGCATGAGGACTGCACAGTAACACCCCCTTGCTCTAGCGAAATCCCCACCCTGCTCAGGCTCTTCCTTTTCTAGAGGGTGTTTCTTCAGCATAGTTGGTGAATATCTGTCATAAAACATGTCAGAGGGCAGAAATTCCAGGGACAGGCATTCTTATTGAAGCCGAGTTAGGTGTTTTCTCTTCAGGGCCCACCTGGGTCCATGAGGCCACAGGTGTCAGATCTTCTACAGCACGGGAGATCTGTGAGGAAGGTGCAGTACTGGAAGCCATCAGGGCAGTAGAAGCTGAGTGTGTGTCACCCTGAGCAAGTTACTATCAGCGATGACAGTACCCAAAGTTGTATTTGTCACCAAAGGGCCCAGGCTCTTCGGGGATGTTCTCTTAGGCTGGCATCCGCTTGCTGGCCTTGGCATGATGGCTTGTGATTTTGGACATTTACTGCCTTTTGGAAGGAAGTCAGCCCTCCTTTGTAGATAGCTGGGTTGTTTTTTCTTTTCTTTCTTTCCTTTTTTAAAAAATTTCAAGATTCTAGGAGTTTGTAGTTTATCAATCTTTTTAAGAACTATGGCTGAAACATTTCCTAAGTGGGTGAATTTAAAAAGAAGAGTTCATTCTGTAGATTTTATGCAACTTCATTTCTCATAATTTAGAAATGGTACTTGGAGCAGAGCCTATTGTCACTAGAAAATACCACGGGCTTGAAAAACCTTCTGGTCTTGACCTTGTCTTTGCCATTTTCTTGGAAACATGTTTAGCACGGAGCTCCTGGAGCTATTCTCTGAGGAATCTAACAGTTTCTGCAGAACCTGTATTCTTAGTATTTTCTACAATCTTCACCATGGAAGTTGGTCCGCTATTTATTTCTTTTTAGGGTCAGAGTAATAAAAGAGGAGAGATAGGTAAGGATAGAGACAAGGCCCAAGGGTCGACTTTTATTATCATTGCTTCCCCAATCCCTCCGTGAGAGCTGCTCTCCTTGACGCTTCTACTCAAAGTACAGTCAAAACAAAAGAGTAACAACAACAACCCCGCCTACCCATGGCTACCAAGGGACTCTCTGTTTCTAATACATTTCGGCTCTCAATATATAATTCATGTAAACACACATACACACACACGTGCATGCGTGTGCGCACGCGCGCGCACACACACACACACACACACACACACACACACCCCAGTAGAATTCTAAGCTCATCCTCCACCCTGCTTCCTCTCCACCATGGCAGGAAATAGGCATTCAAGTTACTAGGTGCTCACCAGCTTAGAATTTGGAGAATATAGGCCAATATTTTTAAATGCTTACTCACACTTCCCTAAAACTGTATATATATGCATACACACATGTGTAACTTAATTTAACATGATAAGGAAAGTGTGATTTATAGTTAAAACCAAGGCTGTAAAATAGTGGAGCTTGTCCAGAATTGGATGCACCCCATTGTAGCCTTTGCTGACTCACTCTGAAAGTATCTCGCAATCTCTGGTTTTGTGATTGTAATTGGTAGGGGGAGGAATCTTGCCTTGGGATCTGTGTTTGTCCAGGGAGTGGCATGGACATTCCTGATGCTCATGGGTATAAGGTCTCTGCATGCCCAGAGTATGCTTTATCTACCCAGAGCCTGACTGACATCTCTCTTCACTTCAGTATCTGTTCAGTCTGGAGTACATGACCTCGTTCTATAAATACCAGCCGTGTTTAAATAAAAGCTGCCTTGGAGCGGTGGCTACTGCAAATCCCCCAGATGCACAGGGCAGGCAGTCCCTTCATTGCTGGGAGATTTGATCTGCCCTCCCTCTGGGAGAGGGAACAGAGGCATGGGGGTAGGGCCTAGAGCTGCCCCCACTCACTCTTTCTTTCCACAAATGTATGAGGCCCTGGATGAGGACTTTGGGCAATACAAAGATGAATAAAACTCAGTGCCAGCTTTCAAGGAGCTTACAGTGTGGTACAATAGAGGAGCCTGCACAGATAATTATGTTTTGAGAAAGAAAGAAGAACCATGGGGCACGAAGGGCAGGAAGAACAGTTAGGAATTGAGAGGCGCATGAGCTCTCTCCCAAGTGGGACACACTGAGAGCATTGCGGAGGACGTGCCCATCATCATAAAACGTTACTGCAACATTATTAACCATTCCCTGTGCTGCACTTTACATCCCCATGACTAATTTATTTTATAACTGTAAGGTTGTACCTCTTAATGCCCTATATTCCACCCATCCCACCACCCCCTGGCAAACACTAGTTTGTTCTCTGTATTTATGAGTTTGTTTTTGTTTTGTTTTCTAGGTTCCATATGTAAGTGTAATCATATGGTATTTATATTTCTCTGACTTATTTCACTTAGTGTAATACTCTCTAGCTCCATCCATGTTGTCACAAATGAAAAAAATCTCATTCATTTTCATGGCCAGGCAATATTCCATTGTATATATGTACCACATTGTCTTTATCCATTTTCTCTTGATGGAGACTTAGGTAGCTTCCATATCTTGGCTATTATAAATCATGCTGCAATAAACATAGGGGTGCATATATTCTTTCAAGTTGGTGTTTTCATTTTCTTCTGGTAAATGCCCAGAAGTAGAACTGTTGGATTATATGGTATTTTTATTCTTAATTTTTTGAGGAACCTCCATACTGTTTTCCATAGTGGCTGTACCAATTTATATTCCCAACAACAGTGTATAAGCGTTCCATTTTCTCCACATACTCACCTCCATTTGTTATTTCCTGTTCTCTTTAACACTAGCCATTCTCATTGGTCTGAGGTAATATCCTACTGTGGTTTTGATTTGCATTTCCCTAATGATTATTGATGTTGAGCATCTTTTCAATGTGTCCTTGGCCGCCTGTGTGTCTCCTTTGGAAAATGTCTATTCAGGTCCTCTACCCCCTCAATTTTTTGTTGTTCATTGCCATTTGCACGGATTATCTTTTTTCTGTATATAGCTTTAGGTCTTTTTTTTTTTTTTTTTTTTTTTAAGTAGGTTCCATGCCCAGTGTGGAGCCCCGTGCAGGGCTTGAACTGATGACCCTGAAATCAGGATCTGAGCTGAGATCAAGAGTTGAATGCTTAACCAACTGAACCATCCAGGTGGACTTGTCTGTAGGTCTTTAATGAGTTTCTTATAGGCAGCAGATAGATGGGTCTAGTTTTTTTATCCTTTCAGTCCACCCTATGTCTTTGGATTGGAACGTTAGTCCATTTATATGTAAAGTAATTATCAATAGGTATGTACTGATTGCCATTTTGTTATTTTCTGGTTGTTTTCGTGGTTCTTCTGTGTTCCTTTCTTCTCTTGTTCCCTTCCCTGGTGATTTGATGACTTTCTTTAGTGCTATGCTTGGATTCATTTCTCTTTACTCTTTCTACATATATTATAGGTTTTTGCTTTATGGTTACCATGAGGTTCACATATAATATCCTATTATACAGTAGTCTATTTTAAGCCAATGGTTATGTGAGTTCAAAGGCATTCTGAAAGCACTACATTTTTATACCCCCATCACCACATTTTATGTATATGATATCATATTTTACATCATTTTATTTTGTGTATCCTTAACTAATTATTATAGATACAGTGATTGTACTACTTTTGTTTGTTTTTTAACCTTCATATTAGCTTTATAAGTGATTGATCTATAGCCCTCACTATATGTTTGCTCTTACCAGGGGATTTTTTTCTTTTATAATTTTCTTACTTCAAGTTATGACCTTTTCTTTTTCTGCTTAAAGAAGTCACTTTAGCATTTTTGATAAGACTGGTTCTTTAACTTTTATTTGTCTGGGAAACTCTTTATCTCTTCATTTCTGAATGAGAAACTTGCTGGATTTTCTTGGTTGTGGGTTTTTCACTTTCAGCACTTTGAATATATCATGCTACTCTCTTCTGGCCTGCAAAATTCCTGCTGAAAATCAGCTGATAGTTTTATGGGTATTTTTTGGTATGTAATCAGTTAAATTTTTCTTGCTGCTTTTAAGATTCTCTCTTTAGCTGTGACTTTTGATATTTTAATTATGTGTCTTGGTTGTGGACCTCTGTGGGTTCACCTTGTGTGGGCCTCTGTGCTTTCAGGACCTAGATATCTGTTTCCTTCCCCAGGTTAGGGAAGTTTTCAGCTATTATTTCTTCAAATAAGTTTTCTGCCTCCTTCTGTCTCTCTCTTCCCCTTCTGGGACTCCTACAATGTGAATGGTAGTACACTTGATGTTGTGCGAGGGGTCCCTTAACATACCCTCATTTTAAAAAATTCTTTTCTTTTTTGTGCTGTTTAGCTTGAATGATTTCTACTATTGTCTTTCAGATCACTGACATGTCTTCTGCATCCTCTAATTTCAATTATTGTATTCTTCAGCTCTGATTTGTTCTTTTTAATATTTCTATCTCTTCGTTGAATATCTCACTGAATTCATCTACTCTTCTCTCAAGTTCAGTGAACATCTTTATGACCATGACTTTGAACTCTCTATTGGGTAGATTGCTTATCTTGGTTTCATTTAGCTTTTTTTTTTCCTCTGGAGGTTTGGTCTTATTTTTTATTTGGAATAGATTCTTCTGTTTCTTTATGTTTGTATTTATTTCTATGAATCAGATGGATCAGTTAGGTTTCCTGGTCTTGAAGGTAGTGGCCTTACATAGGAGCCTGGTGGGGCCCAGAAGCCCAATTCCGCACCCTCTCCAGTCACCTGAATGAAGCACTCAGGGAAGTGTCTCCTGTGTGGGTTGCATGAGTCCTCCTGTTGTGGTGGGCCCATGATTGCTACAGGCACACTGGTGGGTTGGGTTGGCCCTGGCCTGGATGGCTTAGAGGCCCAGTTGTGGCTGATGCAGGCATGATGGTGGGGGGGTTAGCCCCTGGTGTGGTCTGACTATGAGACCAGGTCATTACTGTTGTTCTTCCTCCCTGTGACGGTATCACTTTTGAGGGGTGCTGGTCCTGGCTGAGGCTTCATGTAGGGTGTGGCAAGATGGGAGCCTCCTTGGAGGGACACCTGTGGGGTACTCATGTTGGGCGGGATGGGTCCACAGGGGAATGCCAGGGCAGGGCAAGTGGTGCTGCAAAGTGGATGGAGAATGTTATAATTGGTGCCCACCAGTGTCTGGCTAGCTAGGCTGAAGGAGGGTAAGAAAAATGGTGCCCATCTGTGCTTCCATTCCCCCCGAAAGTTCCTACACATCCCTGCCCCTCTGGTGCATGCTCTATAATTAGTCAATCTTCACATATGGGCCAGGGGCTTCTAAACCCCCACCTCTGTGCTGGATCTTGGAGCAAGTGAGATCCTCCACCCCTGGGATATACCTCTGGGTTGTGGGTAGTCATACTAGGGGTATTGTGTCTCTGCCCCCCACCCCCGTTCTTCTCAGTGTAGCTTTGTCTTTTTATCTTCAGCTATGGAAATGCTGTTCTCCAGGTTTCTTCTCAGAGCAAGTTGTTCTCTATCAGATTATACCCTTGGTGTGGACATAGGAGAAGGTAGCTTAGGACCTTCTTCCTCTGCCATCTTCTTGACAGTGTTTCTCTGAGTGGAGCCTTTCTGCCATCCTGACTCTTGTGAATCCACCACAGAAGCATGGTTCTAATGCAAAGATGACTCTATCTGGTGCCCCTACTGTCCCAACACCATCATCTGTGGGCTCATGGCCTCATCCTTGTTGCGGCCAGGGAGGTCTACCTGATGTACAAAGACCATCTCTGTCCCTGCTCTGACTTAACAGTGATATGGCTGCTGCCTACAAGGTGTTGGGGTGTTTCCTTTGGGGCTGTAGTGAGTCAGTTGCTGGCGGACCAGGGCCAAGTAAACCAGCCATCTGTGGCGCAGACTGTCTACTCCAGACGTTCCTCTTTTGGGTTGTACTGCATGATGTTCCTGGAGCTCTACATGCATGCACAGCTCTGCTGGAAATGGGCACGACTTCTGCGGTCCATGGTGCAGTTCTTCCTGCTGGCCTTTGCACTCTATGTTGGCTACCCTCTCGGGTCTGACCACAAGCACCACTGGAGCGATGTCCTCATTGGCCTCCTGCAGGGGGCACTGGTGGCCAGCCTCACCATTTCCTTTCAAGTCCTGGCCTCTGAAGGGCTGCCTAGAGGAGGAGCTGGAACCAAAGCCCAGGCTGTTATTGACGCTGACCCTGGGTGAGGCTGACTGCAACAACCATGGGTACCAGTCTGTCCCTCCTGAGACTGGACCCGTCTGTGTGTCCAGCCAGGGCTCAGGCTGTGCATCAGCGTGTTCATGGCCCTGGCAGGGCCCTCCCCTGGGGTGGCCATGAGGGCTCTGGACAAGCTCCAGGTGCTCCATGCTGGCTGCAGGAGGGGCTTCCACTAAACTCACCTCCTGTGCCCTGGACCAGAGGCCTGGGGCTGTACAGAGCCACTGCAGTGTCTGGAAGGGGCATCTTGTCCTCTTAGCTCCCTCAGAACTCCCTTTTGTTGGATTGGATGAGGGGGACCGAGAGATCTAAATAGATGCTGTTTTTGTAAAGTGTAACCTATAAGTCTTTGTTGACTTTTAGTAAAATGAGTGTTTGCTTGAAGATGATGTCAGCCTCTGTTCCCGTGGCATTGTTCCTACAGTAGAGGGGGAGCTGCTTGCTTGTGGCAGCCTTGGCTGAGTTTAGGGCTCAGAGTAGCTGGTTGCAATGTTGTTGTTTGGAGATATGGAGAGAGTGGTGATTCTTTTCCCTGGCCTCATTCTGTGTAACTCTTCATCTTGCTATTGATTCATATTTATCCCATCCTTTAATAAACTGGTAAACATTAAAAAAAATACACAAAAGTCCCAAAACAAACAAACAAACAAACAAACAAACAAAAAACCTGTACTAAATTGTTTTGGATTCAACAAAGGCTAGTTACACTTTTTTTTTTTTTAACTACATCAGTTAGTATAGTGATACTAAGTACTGTTTTCACAGAAGCTTAATAATATTATACCTCTCAACTGAGAAGCTACCATGATAAATCTCACTAATATTATTAATAATAGATTCTTTTGTGGTTTTGAATACATCCTAACATTGATTTTCAAAAAAATATATTTTTTTTCTGATTGAATAAAGAATACTTTTCATAAGAGATTCCAAGGAGTATAGAAATATATAGGAAAAATAAATTATAATTTCATCTCTGAAAATAGCTCCTATTTTTAAAAAACGTTTATTTATTTATTTACTTGAGAGAGAGAGTATGTGAGTAAGGGGGAGGGGCAGAGGGAAAGACTCTCTAGCAGACTCTTTCCTGAGATCATGACCTGAGCTGAAATTAAGAGTGGTGGCTTAATTAGCTGTGCTCCCCAGGTGCCCCCAAAATAACCCTTATTAACAGCTTAGGCTATCTTTCTTCAGTTTTTTTTTTTTTTTTTTTAAGACTGTATTTGTTTATTTGAGAGACAGAGAGAGAGCACAGGAGCAGGGGGAAGGGGCAAAGGGAGAAGCAGACTCTCCACAGAGCAGGGAGCCCAATACAGAACTCGATCCCAGGACCCTGATCACAACCTGAGCAGAAGGCAGTTGGTTAACCAACTGGGCCATGCAGGTACCTGCTCAGATTTTTTTTTCGGTGTGTATACCAATATGTATAGTAATTATTACTTTACTGAAATTTGATCCTACTATATATACTGTTTTGAGTATGTTCAAAACTTGTTTCTGTTCTTTCAATACCTGAAGATACATTTAAGTATCAATACCTAAATATCCACTTTATTTCATGACTGATTCATTATATGAATCTAACATTATTTGTCTACACCCACTTCCTGGTTGACAAATATATATGTTACATATTATTATTTTTTTTTACAGTTAGTATCTTTAAAGTTCCTTCAATGTCATCTTCATGGAAAACGCCACTTAAAAAATACTGAGAGTGCCATGAGACATGAAAAGAGAAAAAAAATTTTAAAACAAGTGAGTAAATGTTTAAGCAATGATAGAGCTTGGTGCATCCTGGGAATTTCTGGCCAGAGCTCCATAGACAACTTGGCCCAGCTGATGCAATTATAATGTAATCATATGTCAGTGATGCAAGTGTCTAAAATTGCAAACAGTGTCTTTGTTTTAAGGAGTTCATGGCATAACCACTTTAGAGACCGTTCATATTACAGCTCTGAAGGGTTTCAGGTTTAGAGAGGTACCTAGAGGCTTTGTTGGGATCTAATGAATCAGCAAGGAGACAACCCCCTGGGCTTCTGCTTCCCTTTCACTGTCTTTATTTTGATCAGTCAGTAGCCCCAGCCCTGAAATCTTTACCATCTCAAACCTGAAGCAGGAGTTGTATTGCAAAGGGCTAAATGTATCAAGATTTGATAGAGACGAGCTTCCAGACAGAACCAGTATTAAGATTTACGTGATCTGCAATATGTCCTGAAGCTCCACCAGTTTGATTAAAAAGGGAGCTGGAGGCCTTTGGGGAATGACACTTCTAAGAGCTCCCTGTGCTCAACCAGGGAAGACCAGACAAAAGTGACGTGGCAATGCAAAGTAAGAACTTGACTCCATGGTTAGGCCACTCCCAGCCGGGCTTCTGCTAATTTACCCCTTTCCAAATGAGTATAAAAAGCAGGAAGTATGCTGGTGCTTGGTGACTCCATGAATGCCATTAGCTTTGTTGAATTTGGACTCCTTTATAGGAAATGTTCTAATGTGTGTGAATGTTGCATCATTTAGAGCTGCACGTTAGTGGGACGAATGCTGCAGATGGGACTTCAGAATAACTTTTTAAAAATAAATCATTGTGTCATTAGATATGAATAAAATGTAAGTCTGCATGACATCCCAGATGACCCACAGTGTGAGCAGGCAACGTTGACAAGGCTCTAAGAAATTAGTAATAAGAATATTAATAGTCAATTTTACTTAGCCCTCCATGCCAGGCTCTATTCTAGGCATTTACATGAATTTCCTCATTTAAATCTCACCAGGATCTTATGAATTTAGGTAAGGTTATTATTCTCCTTTCATAATTGAAGAAGCTGAAGCGTGGAGAGGTTGATAGACTGGCCCAGTGTCACATACCTAATAAGGGTAGAACTGTGATTCAAACCCAGGCAGTCTACCTCTGGAGTCTGCACCGCTAGCCACTGCTATGTCCGAGAAATTTAAAACTTCAAAGTCAAGATCAGATTAACTGAGGTGCAGTGAGCTCCCCCAGAACCCCGATGAGGTCTTGCAATACCATCTCCCATGGAAAGGAGCCATGCTGATTCAGGTCTGGGGCAGGAATTGAACAAGAGAAACTCGAAGCAACTTGTCACATAGATAGTGGAGGAAGCTATCAAAGTATACTAGAGTAGTTTCAAATAACCAAAGAGCCAACCCAGCGAGGTTCCCACTGGCCAGAGATGGGAATATTTGTGCATTAAGAGGATAATAAATGGCAATAAGTTGAAACATTAAATATGTTTAAGTCTATGAGTTCATAATGATGCTCAAAAAATTGGTCCCATCTAGAAGATGACTGGAAGGCAATTAATTATTGATTTGAAAACTGATCTATAAATTCTATTATTTTTTCATAGCTTTTGATGTCCCTGGATAACTGGATAATGCATGAGGTGAAGCTCCTTCTTATAGAAATATTCCAGCTCCTAAATGACAAAGCAGTGATGAAATTAGAGTAGCACCTTTCTGCAACTCCCTAAGAATTAATGTGTCTAGACCTTGAACATCACTGATTGTTTCTAACATAAGAAAGAGAGAGATAGCCAAACAATATTTACCTCTTCATGGAGGAAGGAAGAATACACCAAATCCCATGAAGAAGTCCTGCCAAAAAATCCAAATCTCTTCAAGTTGCTCATTCCCACTCCCAATTTCAGAAAGTACAGAGAAGACAGAGGCACGTGTTACACTCTACCATGGGAATACAAACAGCAAAAAACCAGACTGGGAGAAACTCTACAGGACAAAGGACCTGATTTCGTCAATAAATAATTTACAAGAAAAAAAGAGGGAAAGAAAAACCTATAGATTAATGAAAGAGACTCAAAGGGCATATCAACCAATGGCGATGTGTGGGCATTACTTAGATCTTAATTTTTTTTTCAGACTATAAAGAATTAATAATTTGATCAATGACTGAATATTTGATAATGTTGAACTATTGTTAATATTTTGAAGTGTAATTATGTGTGTATATATGTTTATATATGTATATGTACACACACACACATATATATACATATATATATATATATATATATATATTTTTTTTTTTTTTTTTACATCTTCTCTTTTATTGATGACATAGTATGCTCCCTCTGGGATTTACTTCTAGATAAGATGCAGTGAAGTTGGGAGTAGAGGTGAAACAATAGGCTGTGAGTTGATAATTATTGAAGTAGGTAATACATATACATATAAGTTTATTAGTGTTCTTCCTACCATAGTATATGTTTGAAAATTTTAAATAAAATGTTGTTTTTAAATGCAACAACTAATTTTGGGGCTACACAAGGTACACGCTATTTCTGGTCAAAGAATACCTGAGTGATTTAGCCCTAAATATTTTCCATATTAAGACAAAATGAACTTTACGCTCATGACTTGAATGTATGACTTTCCTGGGCTATGCAATGGAATGAAGAGATTAATTCGAGTAGCTGTTGTTAAATTAAAACGTGAGATCCTTGAGCTAGAAACAGGAAGATAAAAACCAGATGGTACTGTGTCACAAAATATCGTCAGCAGCAACTTAAAATAGTTTGGTAGCTATTGTTTGAAAAGATTCATTTACCATTTAAATGTTAGAATTTTAAGTCCAAATTGATGAATTACCTTTAAATCTTCACCACGATGTCACCAACATTTGTTAGGGTTCTACTCTGTGCTACATGCTGGGAATCCAGAAATGTTTCTGCCTCTCATGGGGGGAAAATGAAGGAAAACAGGACACCAGTAGCCCTAATCAGAAACGGGTGTAGATATGACAGAGCACGCAAGGAGATACTGTAGCTCAGTGCTGGGGTTAGTTCCACCTGGAGTGGTGAGAGTTGGAGAGATTGAGATTGTGCTGGTCAGAGAAAAGGATTGGGTGAAGGGCTCTCTCCTAGGGGAAAATATGGGAGGCAGAAAAGATGAGTAGGAGCAGTGAGGGCTACAAGCCCTCCACCTGCCCTTCTTGGCTCTGTGGACCCCCCTCCTACCCCCTTGGGAATCTTACTTTTCATGTGCTAACCTTTATGCTAGTGACTCAGAAATTCCTGTCTTCATCCTTGGCCCCTACTGGGAGCTCCAGTACTGCATGTCCAAATGCCTTTGCTTTGTTACGGATTTCACTGCAAATTCAACATGTCCCCAAACCCTACACATTATTTCCCCCTGAAACCTAGCCTCTTTCTCCTGTAGTCAGTATCTATGCAGGCATCCAAGATACAGACCTTGGAGACCTAGGTGCCTGCATGTCCTGCACCTCTGCATCTGATAGCCCACCTTCTCTGTCTCCAGCAGCCACCACCTCCTCTGTTCCCCATGGCTGTTGCCTGGGTTCAAGCCTTGCCCTATCTCCGACAATAGCAGTGGCCTTCCACCTCCAGTTTCTTCCTGATCCAATCTATTTTCTATTCTGCTGTCAGTTTATCAGTGTTCCCAAGTTTCCCTCATAAGACGCACGTAGAGTGCTCATGAAAATGCAGATTTCCAGGCTTCCCTCGGATATTCTGATTCTGTGAGTCTAGGTTAGGGCCCTGAACTAGCATGATCCTCAGGGAATTTTGAAAAATGCTGTTGGAACACACATCCCTGCTACAAATCCTTGTAAGACTGCCATATAGCACTGCTTTTTTAAAAAATTATTTTTTTTAAGCTCCATGCTCGATATGGGGCTTGAACTCATGTTCCTTAGATCAAGAGTTGCATGCTCTGTTGACTGAACCAACCAGCCACACCCATTGAGCAGTGTTTTAAAGCACTTATTTAAAGGTGATTTCCAGTATGAAATACAGTTTACATTGCAAAGCAGGACAGACACATATTTACATATGCAGAAACAAATGAAATGTCCACTAACCAACTTTTTCTCCTCTGTTCTATTTCACTTTAAAGTAATGATAGGAGCGTCTGGGTGGCTCAGTGGATTAAAGTTTCTGCCTTCGGCTCAGGTCCTGATCTCAGGGTCCTGGGATCGAGCCCCGCATCGGGCTCTCTGCTTAGCAGGGAGCCTGCTTCCTCCTCTCTCTCTGCCTGCCTTTCTGCCTACTTGTGATCTCCCTCTCTTTCTCAAATAAATATATAAAATCTTTAAAAAAAAATAAAGTAATGATAGTCAGGGACTCACTAAATTATTTTCAGACTCACAGTCCTGTGGGTTAAAATCCAAGTTCCTTAGCTTGTTTTGTCACATTCTAGCTCATATTCACATTCTGCACATACTTCCATATTAAATTGCTACATGGCCATGATTTATTCTATGAGTGATGTACCCACCATCTAGACCTTGTCTCCACCTCTTGTTCACTTGGTGAACTTTTTGTTTCTTCAAATCTTTGGTCTGATATCATGTCCCTTGGGTAAACCCTCCCCTCCCCCTCCACCAAGCCCCGGAGCCACCACACAGGGCTTTGGCCCAGATGCTCCCTGTGCAGTTTGCACACGGCCCAGTTAGTATTGAGCATCTGCTTCTGTGCCCTGAAGCTGCCTGTTCACCATGCTGGTCACTCAAATTCACCACACTCCTTGACTGTAAGGAGACTTTTGTGAGCCGTTTCTAGAAAGGGGCTCGAAAAATGCAGACGGCCACAGAGCAGAAGCATGATAAACCACGGCCCAGTGGCCTCCGTGAGGGAATGAGCCGGAGCCTGATTCAAGGAGCAATAGTGTGGGGCTTGGACAGGAGACAGAGTAGGAAAGTCGCTGCACATCGGGTTGAGAAAAAGGCCTACATGTCATGCTTGAAGACTCAGATTTTATCTTCCAACTAAAACGGAGTTTTTTTTTTTTTTTTCCCCTAAATGGGGTTATTTGACTAGAGCAAGGGTAGGAATGTTAAGAGTTTTATTTTAGGAAGACAGCTCTGCGAGTGTGGTACCTAATGCTGAGAAGGAAGTGGGAGCATAGACCAGAGGCCTTTGGGTTGATACCAATGACTGGGATTGGGGAGAGACCCTGGTACCATTGGGAGAGGCCTGGTGACTGGCAGGGTGTTAGGCACGAGAGAGCAGAGAATCAAAAATAACTTGGAACCCAGCCAAGGAGTCCAGGTCTGCATCAGTAGTGATAAGTCATGCTAATAGTATGTCCCCCTGACATGGTGTGCTAAAAATGGCCCTTGAACTCTCTGGACTTTTCCCCAATAACCCATAGCAGCAGTCTCATGGTGTGAAAAACATCAAGACAATTCCCAGTTGAGAGACGTTGTACAAAATATCCGACTAGTAGTCCTCAAAACTGCCAAGGTCATCAAAAACAAGGAATTACAGCCAAGAGGAGCCTGAGAAGACATAACTAAGTTCAGTGTGGTACCCTGGGTGGGATTGTAGAACAGAAACACAAAAATACGTTAGAAATCTGAGTGAAGTGCTGACGTCAGTTAATGTGCCAACATTGGTCTGTTAATTGTAGCAGATGTATCCCACTGTCTAATAAAATGGAACAGGAAGCTGTGATTAGCATCGTGATGTCATGTGGATGTTTCATGTTATGTGAATGACGGTGATGGGGGAAATGCAGAGGCAGCCTTGTGTGGAATAGAATGTCATTCTGACACCATCATTATTTCATTGGTATTCAAAGTCTGAAGCTTCTTATTTGAATGTCCTTGCAATGTATCTCTTACTTCCAGTTCTGGATACCAATACTCACTGGTATCTATTGGTATCAATACTGGATACCAATACTCACTGGTATCTATACTCACGGGTATCAATACTCATTGGTCTATTCATTTCCTGCCTGCCCCAACTCAAAGGTAACTGTCAGGTCTTAAACTAACACCGGGGTCCCTGTGCCTGGAATGTTACTGCACCAGGTTATCTCTTAGTTGGGTCTTCTCAATCATTCAGCTCAAGTGTTCCCTCCCCAGAAAGGCTTCCTGGACTACTGGATCTAAAGTAGCCCCTCCCCTCACTCCATGTTGCATGCCCTGTGGTGTTTTCTTCATGCCTCTCATCATGGTCTAAAATTTGCCTGTTTGTGGGGCATCTGGGTGGCTCAGTGGGTTGAAGCCTCTGCCTTCGGGTCAGGTCGTGATCCCACGGTCCTGGGATCGAGCCCCACATCAGGCTCTCTGCTCAGCGGCAAGCCTGCTTCCTTCTCTCTCTCTCTCTGCCTGCCTCTCTGCCTACTTGTGATCTCTGTCTGTCAAATAAATAAAAATAAAATCTTAAAAAAAAATTTTAAATTTGCATGTTTGTTTACTTGCCCATTGTCTGTGACTAACCTTCCCATCAGAATCCAAGTTTCGTCATGAAGGCAGAACCTCATCAGCTTTATCCGTGCTTTATTCCGCAGCCCGGAAACGGTATCTAGGCAGGCTCAGGACATCTCTGCTGGGTGAATTCAGGGAAAATACTGTCTTTGTTAGCTCAGGTTGCTATAACAAAATACCATAAACTGGATGGTTTAAACAGCAGACATTTATTTCTCACCATTCTGAAGGCTGGGAGGTGTGAGATCAAGGTGCTGTTGACATGGTTCGTAATGAAAGCGTTCTTCCTGGCTTGCAGATGACTTTCATCTTGCTGTGTCCTTATGTGGCAGAGAGAGAGAGAGAGATTATAACTCCATCCATTGTGGCTCCTTTTCCTCGGCTACCCAGGTGTGTCAGGGTAGGATTGTGGTGATCGCAGGAGAATGGACTCTCATGGTTTTTCCATGTCCCTCTCATATTCCTGAAAAAAAAAAAAAAAAAACAAAAACCGAAAAGCAAGAATTTTTTCCCATTATAATTGCTTCCCCAATTCTTTTTCTCCTTAGATGAAGCAAACCATAAAGACCACAGACACATATCTAAATGAAATTGATTTTTTCCTTGGCAGATTTTACAGAGGAGTTAGTTGAAGGGCCCTCTCAGACTGTCTTTCTCTGTCTGGCATCTGGGGAGGGAAGAATTGGCCCCATTTACCCTTTCATCCTGTTCCTCTTACCAGTTTTTCTTTCCCTCCTTCCCTTCTTTGTCTTTGACTCTTTCCCGATCTGCCTGGTCTGGTGGGGGGAGAGCTGTGGGTGTCCTGCCTCCTCCAGATCCCAGGGAGACACAGGACATGACTGGGGGCTTGTTCCTGGAGAAATGGCCCCTCTTTGCTATGCTGGGGGGGTCACTCTGGAGTTTTGAGAGCCAGGACCTCCCTCAAACACACTAAGAATCTTTCTGGCACGACAGGAGAATGACACTCTCTTGGGGCGTAGGGAGGTTGTTGCTTAATTCATTCAACATTTATTTGTGTGTGGTTATAAGTACATACACATGTAGAAGTACACATTCACAGGTAAGTAAAACAACAGACATGGACACATATTTTGACCATTTTGAGTTTAATGACGTTTCAGTTGTATTTCTGAGCACTTCAACTACAGAATCTATTGAACTAAGTATTTTTTTAAAGATCTTATTTATTGATTTGAGAGAGAGTGTGAGCAGGGGCATGGGTGGTGGGGGCAGAGGGAGAGGGAGAGAATCCCAAGCAGACTCCCTCCTGAGTGCAGGGCTGGCCCCAGCCCTGGATCCCAGGACCCTGAGATCACCACCTGAGCCCAAGTCAGGCACCTAAGTGACTGAACCTCCCAGGCACCCTGAACTAAGTATTTGCAGGTATTTACTAAGGACAAATACAAATTCTATTTATTTAAAAAAAGAAATGTGCAACATTCCTTTACTACAAGAGCTGTTACAGCAACTTGCAGGCTCGTGAAATGCATCTCAGACTGTCAGAGCCTGGTTTCAGTCAACCAGAGAAAGGCAAGGCCCTCATCCTCTGCTGTTTAGACGTGCGCACGTGTGTGCTCGTGCGCGCGCACACACACACACACACACACACACACTTATGTAGGTCGGTTATCAGACCCAGCGAGCAACACTGAATTGATAACTGAAAAAGTAAATTTTGTGCTCACTACCTGTGGCTCGTGACTAAAGGTCACGCAGAAAGGTTTTAGCCTTTGGGGAAAGATCTGAAGAGAAAAGAAAAATAGCAAGAGTGGAACATTTCAGAGAGATTTCGAGAAGGGACAGAACTGGATCCTTGGAAAGAGTGAAACGTCCATCTTGTGTGACTACGCGGGATCTCTGCAGGCTCTACTGGGGCCTGTGCCTTCCCCAGGGGAGCCTGCAGGCCCCTACAGGTGTGGGTGGCCCAGTTGACCTGACTTAGGGGGAACTGTCGAATGCCCAAACTCAGGTGCCTGAGGCTTGAACCGGATGCTGCAGTTCGGGGTGGCCCTTGGGAGAGAGAAGGAGCAGGAAACAAGTGCCTTCAGCTGCGTTCATTCCACGGTTCTGTGGAGCACTGTTCTGTGCCACGGACTGTGCTAGGAGCAGCAAGTAGGAGTTTCTCCCTTCACGGAGCTCCCATTCTAATGGAGACAGAAGGATGAAAAATGCGAATCCAACCACAAATAAGAGCTATTAGGAATAAAACAAAGTACAGGCTAGAGAGTGGCTGGGGGGCAGAAATTTAGGGGGAAAGCACTCTAGGCAGAAGAGTAGCAAGTCCAAAGGCTCTGAAACATGAAGGGGCATCGTGGGCATATGTGTGTGTGTGTGTGTGTAGAAAGGGGCCAGTGTTCATGATGCCCCTGAATGCAGGGAATGTGGAAGAAAATGAGGTCAGGGAGGTATGCAGGGCCAGGTCACTTGGGGCCCCAGAGACCATGGGGGTGGTGGGGAGGGGAGTTTGAATCACAGTGGGAGGCTGTGAATGATTGTAAAGGGTAAGTGATCATTCGGTTCACGCACACATTGTCTGTCTTCTGTGCTGCGTAGAAGGAAGGGCACTGGGACCAGAGTGAGACAGGGTGACTAGTAAGGAGGTTCTTGTACTAGTTCCGTTGAGGAATGGTGGCTGATACTTAGGTGGGAGCATGGAAACAGTAAGCAGCACTGGGAAGACAGTCGGGATAAGCGTCTTGGAAACTGTCTCCAATGTCATGAAAATACTTCCAGGTTTATATAAGGAAAATGTGGGACAGAGGCCACTGGGTGCCGCAGGTGGGCAGTAAACGTTGGTCTGTCGTTTTCTTGGAATCAGTCACAGGTGGGGGCTTGCTGGCTCGGCAGGTCCTTATTTCTTGGGGGTGCTTTGCCAGCAGGGTCTTTTGTCAGAGTTAAGAGATAAGCTGGAAAGAACTTACTCATTAGAAAATTTCAGGTCAGAAGGAAGGTAGTGGAAATCCTCTTTCCAAAATGTCCATACTTGGGCTAAGTTTTGGAGGTGGGGCCGGTGGGGCCTGCCTCTGTGGAGATGGGAGAAAGAGAATTCCAGGATGCTTTGTAGTCTGGGGCTTGAGCAGGTGGGTGGGTGCAGGTCTGGTCACTGAGAAGAGGAAGATGAAGGGAAGAGCGAGTTTGGAGATGGAATCAGGTTTGGTTTGGTGTCGTTTTTAATTTGAGTTATCCTTTAGACATCTAAGAGGAGAAATTGAGGCAATTGGTTCCAAGGTCAGGGCTGGAGAAGGCTCCTTGGGAATCATTAGCTGCAACCTCCTTGCCCCTTAGAATGGGCTCAAAGCCCTTCCCCACAGTTCACAGAACTCAAAAGGCCTCATGACGATTTGAGGGAACCAACTTGATAGACAGGAAGGAAGAGGGGGTTCATTCCTTATCACTTCTGGCTCCAGTTTCTGTTTCTTTTGAATCAGTGCAGTTTATGGACTGTCTTTTCTTACCCTGGCAACACCCTTCCCTCACAGAGGGAATTCCGCTGCTTCCTTGATTTTCATATTCAGTCAAGCTGTGGAGGGTGTAGGAAGCTACATTAAAGATTTGCTGGAGACAGAGATGAGTGTGCATGTTTGGGGAGAGCATGGGGTAATACTATAATAACATGAACAATATATATATATATTTTTAAAGATTTTATTTATTTATTTGACAGAGAAAGATCACAAGTAGACAGAGAGGCAGGCAGAGAGAGAGAGGGAAGCAGGCTCCCTGCTGAGCAGAGAGCCCGATGCGGGACTCGATCCCAGGACCCTGAGATCATGACCTGAGCCGAAGGCAGAGGCTTAACCCACTGAGCCACCCAGGCGCCCGAACAATATTTTTTTAATAACACAAGTAATATTAAATGGAGTACTAGTCTTCCCTGCTTTCAAAATGTCTTGGTTTGCTGTATGTGAGGCATATTTCAGAGTACTTCTTTCCTTTTTTTTTTTTTTTTTAAGATTTTATTTATTTATTTGAGAGAGAGAGCAGGAGCATGGGGAGAGAGGCAGAAGAAGACTCCCCGCTGAGCAGGGAGTCCAATGCGGGGCTTGATTCCAGGCCCCCGGAATCATGAACTGAGCTGAAGGCAGATGCTTAACCAACTGAGCAGCCTGTGTGCCCCTTTTCTTTCTTTACTTTTTTTTTTTTCTTCAGGATACTTCTATCAGCCAATTACATCTCACATCCCCAACTCGTGGACTTTTCAAGGTAAAGGAACTAACCACCCTCCACCCATGCCCCACTCTCCCCGCTCACCCAAGGCAGCTCCAGATCCATTTTTGTATATTCAAATCAGACTATACTGAGAAAAAAACTGGGAGAACTCAGAAAAAAAAGACTTTGATTAAGCAAATCTCTCTTTGCAAAACATTAGCGATTTACAAAAAGTAAGCCTTTGTCAACTTGAACAATTCCTGACGCCTCCTTGACCCCTTGTTGCCTATTCTGATATCCAGACAGCTTGTCAGGTAGGGAGGGGAGGGGGTTCAGTCTAGGTGCCCTTCCCCAACCATGGATCAAATAATGGGGAAAATATTCCATGTTCCAGGCCTCCTAGGAGGCATATTTTTACCACATACCTGGACTAAGTCCCCCTGGCCCCAGGGCTACAGGGCTTTGCAGAAGCGCAGGGGCCTGCAGAAGGCGTTTGGCTCTAGGAAAGGCACAAAGAAGCACTTGTACCTCAAGTGCTTCTGCATTTTGCAGATTTAGGAAATGACAACTAAACCCAGAAATAGCTAAAGCACTAGACATGCAGCTGATACCATTTGCTTAGTTGGAGGGGGAACATCTCTGTTGTTTCAACACTGAATTTCATTTATTTATTTATTTTTTAAGATTTTATTTATTTATTTGACAAAGAGAAAGCGAGAGAGGGAACACAAGCAGGGGGGAGTGGGAGAGGGAGTAGCAGTCTTCCCACTAAGCAGGAGCCCGGCAAGGGGCTTGATTGCAGAACCCTGGGATTAAGACCTGAGCCAAAGGTAGATGCTTAATGACTGAGCCACCCAGGTGCCCCACAACACTGAATTTTAAACACATGTAGATGCGGAGACATATACGATTGATACATCCACTAATGAAGCTACGGTAGGAAAGTCACTGGTCTTATCAACATGGGATGTGACCAGAAAGAATTGGAGAAACAGAAAAGTCACACTCCAGGTTCTGTGACTTCAGTCACAGGGGCCCTCCTCTCTCTCCAGAGTGTGGGTCTTCACAGTGCTGTCGGGAAAGGGGTGGGTTTTGGATCTGGTACTTCTCCATTACCGGGTTTTAGTATTCATATGGACACTTAATGATAGATAAAGTGCTAAGTGCTCAGGTTTTCTAAACCCTTTTGTTTTCTTTGTAGTATCCTGAGATAAAAGAACCCTAAATATCACCTTGTTCTTGCGCTACCGTCTGGTGGCAGGATGGGACGACAGATGAGTTTTTATAGCTTCCCCTTAGAACAGTGCTGCCTAGTGAGGATCCTTTACTGATGGGTGGTCCTGCTATTGTCTATCTCTACCTTTTCAGTGGTCTCCTTTTTCTTGTTCCTCCCTCTGTCTCTGTCTGTTTCTCTGCTTTCAGGAGATTTTATTTCTCACTTTCACCAAATCCAGTAGTCATTTTTTAAAAAATATTTTATCTTATTTATTTAACAGAGACTCAGTGAGAGAGGGAACACAAGCAGGGGGAGTGGGGAGAGGGAGAAGCAGGCTTCCTGCCAAGCAGAGAGCCCAATGTGGGGCTCAGTCCCAGGACCCTGGGATCATGACCTGAGCCAAAGGCAGATGCTCAGCGACTGAGTCACCCAGGCGCCCCTGCCTCCCCCCGACCAAGTAGTCATTTTTTTTTTTTAAGGATTTTATTTATTTATTTGACAGACAGAGATCACAAGTAGGCAGAGAGGCAGGCAGAGAGAGGGGAGGGGGGAAGCAGGCTCCCTGCTGAGCAGGGAGCCCCATGCAGGGCTCAATCCCAGGACCCTGGGATCATGACCTGAGCTGAAGGCAGAGGTTTAACCCACTGAGCCACCCAGGTGCCCCCCAAGTAGTCATTTTTAACCTACTTTGCCTCCCAGGCATTTTGAGGAAAGGTATGGACCCTCACCTAAGAAAAATGTCAATACAGGAACATACCTTGTCAGGGCCACTAAAATTGATCCATGGACCCCATGTCGAGGACCCTGCCATGAAGGACTACACAGTGGTTGCAGGGAGTGAGGGGGGCGGTTAGAAGTTTTGGATTATGGTCATGAACTAGAGTTTATTTGATGGAGCCAAGACCCTGTTGTGGGAAGATCCGATCTGGCTTCCCTGTGGTGCCCTGGCAAGTGTACGTCCTGCTTCGTACATCATCTGTAAACATGGCAAGTCTTCCTATTTCCTTGTCTGTAAAATGAAGTGTTTGCATTCGATGGGTTCTAAGGTACCTTCTAACTTCGAGTCCTTGTTTGTCCATCCTGCTCAATCCCGAATCATGGGCTACTGATTATTAGCTCCAGGGAGTGCCCTGCTCTGAATGTGTTCCGTATATAGTTCTCTTGAGAGAACATGGGAGAAAATAATATATAAACAAAGGGTTTTGATAGGACAGGAGTTAGTCCAAGTCAAAAACTATTTACAGAATATTGTCAAATCACCTAACAGCTCATCCAAAAGAATGCACGTGTGGTTTGTGTTTTTAAATAGACAGACTTCATGCAGGCCAAGCAGGGGCAAATCGTCATTCCCGCTTTCCCTTCCTTCCCTCTGTCCTTGAATACTCACTGAGTATTCTGGGGGCTGCACCTAGAGTCCTATCTCCACCTCCAGTGGGCGCCTCCTGGCTGGGAGAGGGAAGCTTCAAACATGAAGGGTGCTTGAGAGAGCCACTTCTGTGAAAACCTCTAACATTCTAGAACCATGGCTCTGTAGGAGGAGAAAAGGGGAATGAAGTTGTCTTCCTCCTTGCAAATGCAAGCGTGTATATTTATAAATTATTTGGAAAAGTTCAGAGAGTGAAGAATTTTACACTCCCAGCTGCTTGACGAACACTTTAAAAATCCCAACAATACAAATTATTGGCAAGAATCCAGAGCAAAGGATACTCTTGGAGTCTGCTTGTAGCAGTAGGAGGTGGTGTAACCAATTTGGAAAGCAATTTTGGCCATATCTAGGATAATTGAAGCTCTGTACATACTAGCATGCAGCATTGCCTTCTATAGAAATCCTCACACATGGGTGCAGAGATATAGGAACAACAGTCTTTGCATCATTGTTTTTAATTCTAAAAAAATGGAAACAACCTAAATGGGCATCAGCCAGATTCAGATTTGAAGAGTGGGGGTGTTATACAGCATAAAAGAGACTAAGTTGGAGTCTATGTACAAATAGAAATAAATCTCAAAAACAAATCGTAGACTAGTTTCAGCATGATACACTTAAATGACGTTTAAAAAAATGCAAACCTATGTATCTGGTTTTGGAGAGCTCCATATGTCCTAAAACATATCCATAACGCTGAAAAGATAACAGTTGTTAACGGTGTGTGGAAATGCTGGAAATCTCATCAGTGGTGTGTACATCACTACAATCACTGGGGTAGATCTTTGGCACTTTTCAGTAAAATTGAATTTCTGCAGATATGTGACCCAGAGATTCTGCTTCTAGGTGTTTACCAACCAAAATACATATGGAGATGGACTGAGACCCAGGTATAAGCACATTCATAGCAACCCTGTTTGGAGTATCCCTGAGCTGGAAACAACCCAGAATGTTACCTGGGTGAGTGGATACACAAATGGTATCCCTTTTGATATAATCAGATGCTGCACACCAGCGACACAGCTGAACAAAGGAGTGGATTAATCTCCCAGATCTGTTGTAGAACAGAGGAGGCTGGTTGCAAAAAGGCACATACAATCGAATTCCATCTATGGAAAGCGGAAAACCAGGCACAATTGGTGGGTGGCAATAGACTTCTGGATGGCTGTACCCTTTATGGGGAAGGTGTTGGCTGGGAAGATGTCTCCAAGAGGCTTCTGAGATGCTAGTCAGGTTCCATGTCTTGCTCTTGGTAGTGGTGACATGGGGGTATTCATTTTGTGAAAGTGTATTGAGTTGCAAATGTCTAATCTGAGGAGAGCATCCTGTACTTCAGTCAAAGTTAAAAAAAATAAACCAACCCAGCACTTACTTGTGGACAGTGATTCATTCCAGAACTTGTTACACAGCTTGATTCTCCTGGGCAATAAGCCAGACACCATCATCTTTATGTGTTTTCAATGTAGATTAATTGGGAAATTGAATTAAATTAAATTAAAATAGCTGCTATCCTTGAGGACCTGTGGCACTTCTGTCCATGATACATGTTTGATACGAGGGGCTTGATTTCAGAAGACCTAACTTTTCTTGGCTCTGTTGTCTTTTAACTCTATAATCTTGGACATGTCATGAAAATTCTCTGGCTTTGGAGCACCTCAGCCAGTTAAGCATCTGACTTGGTTTTGGCTCAGGTCATGATCTTAGGGTTGGGAGATGGAGCCCCACATTGAGCTTTATGCTCAATGGCGAGTCCATTTGAGATTCTCCTTCTCTCTCCCTCTACCCCTCCCCCTGCTCACTTTCATTCTCAAATAAATAAATAAAATCTTTAAAGGAAATAAAAGGAATTTTCTGGCCTTAATTTTGGCCATATGGGAACTACAAGAATGGATTGTTGTGAAGATAGCACAAGATGTACCCATGAACTTATTTTGTAAACCTTAAGGAGCCACAAATTCAATTAATTATGATCCAAAAAATGTATAGCAAGATGATAATATTCATGTCTCAATATCTATTGCTAGGGGCTGGGCCTTTACTAATATGCATCAAAGGATGGAATGAGTTAGGACAAGCTCTGATACAAATTCCCTTTTTTCTGTGTAGGTTGGAGAAGGATTTCGTGACACATAGCTTTCTGTGTCAACTTGGTTGATGCTGGTGCCTAGTTGTCCCGTCCACTCTGTTTAGATGTTGCTGCGATGCATTTTTTTTTTTTAGATGCAATTAACATTTAAATCAGTAGACTTTAAGTAAAGCAGATTACCCTTCCTGTGAGTGGACATGATCTAATCAGTCAAAAGCCTTAAGAGGAAATACTAAGATCCCATCCAAGAAAGAAATCCTGCCTCTAGACTGCCTTTGGCTCAAGACAGCAGCATCCACTCTTCCCTGGGTTTCCAGCCTGCCCCTATCCCTGCAGATTTCAGACTCGCCAGCCGCCTCAACTGCATGAGCCATCTCCTGACTGTCAGTCTGTATCTCTCTCTGTACTTCCTACTGATTCTATCTCTGTGAAGAACCCAAATCCCAGCTTAGGTAAAGGGAAGAGGAGAGGAAGAGGAGGAAATTTTGTATGGCTGTTAGAAAAGAGAGGATCCAGTTCCCTTTAAAAAAAAAAACAAAAACCGAATTCTGCAGGCTTGGGGGAGCTGCTTTATTTGGATTACATACAGAAGAGCAACTTCTCCTCTTAGAATTCCCCTTAATTTTGCATTTTAAGTGAAGGTATAGGTTATGCTTATTTAAAAAAACCACAACTGGTATTTTTCCTTCCTCCGTGTGTGTGTGTGCGCGCGCGCGTACACGCGCATCTGTTTTAAACATACTTTAGATCATTCTGCACATAGAGATTTCACATCCTGCTTTTGTTATTATGTTCACATGCAAGCATTTTTCTGTGTTGTGACACACCGTCAGGGCCATCGCCTTTAATAGCTGTATATCCAACCTATTGATACTAATTTATTTACTTGTCTCTTTGTGTACCTTTGGTGGTTATTGATATGTTGATTGTTGTTACTGTTGCTTTAAAATTATAATGCTAAAGTGTAGTGGGTAAAGCACAAAATTTGGAACCCTTTAGACCTGGGTTTGAATTTCAGAAATGCTACTTAGCTGTATGACTTAGGGAAGTTACTCGACCACATTAGTGTGAGACATGGGTGGGATGGTACTACTTTACTTTACAGGTTATAATGATTGAGGAAAACATAAAAATGCCAAGTAGAGTAAATGGCACATGGTAGGGATTCAGTAAATGATAAAAACACATTTCCAGTCAACTGCGAAGTCCCCAAGGGCAAGCCATGATTTTATTATTTTCAACATCTAACCCGGTTTATGATGTGTAGAGCTCAGTACAGTATGTATTGGCTGAACCATTGACTGCTTTACTGAGCTTTGCCAAAATTGAGGATTATTTTCTTAAGTGGAATTACTGGGTCAAAGGACAGAGACAGGCAAGGCTCTTGCAACATGTTACAGATTGGTCTCCTAAAAGGATTGTATCAATTTAAGTGGTCATTATGCCAACAGGGAGTGCATTTTTGCATGAAAGTGGACCTCATCTGCCATAAGCATGACCGTTGTCATAACCAGGGGTTTGGCTTTGAGTCCTGCTGGCAGCAAAGCAGTCCTGTCCCATGGTGAGGGGAACAGACACCTGGCCAGGAGTGGGTGAAATGGAGCTAGTCACTAAGACTGGGCTTGCTAAGGCAGCCCGCCAGGGGACTGACTATTTTAGGACCTTATTTGGAAGTGTGGTGGTTTGGTTTTTGGTAGATGCTCCTAATATGGCTCTTCCTGAGTCCTTGACTTTGGGGGAATAAATGTGTCTCTAGTAACATATAAATCATGATATAACTTCTGAGAGTGTAGAAAACAGATACAGAGGTGATTATTATACTACTGCTTTTATGGAAAGCCTGTGGAGACCAAGGTACCAGGCAAGTAACACATCTTGGTTCCTGTATTAACAATATATGCATCTCCATCGGCCTGAACACTAAACCAGGAAATGGTAGAGCCAATGAGAAATAATCTTCATAGTTTCAGAGATTACAGATACAATCATAATAGATATAAATTTGCGCACGTTTGTGCTTAGTGATCATGCCAAAGAACGATACTCAGTGTTAGCCTTTTACCAAGTAAACTACCCATCTACTGTAGAACAAAACAGCTGTCGTATTTAAAATCAGCATGAGGAAAAGGCAGAATTTAAGTGTGTTGAGGTCTCCTTTCCCCCATACTTGATAAACTGAATTAGCAATCTTGATTAGCACAAAGGCAAGGGGGGGTTTTCTTCACTGGGATGAAACAACTAAACTCTCTGGGTTCATAATTAATACAATAATCAGAAATGTTAACATTCAAAATGTTGTTTGTATGCTTACACAAGTCTGTGTTGCGTATATGCCATTTCAAGTAGACAGAGAATGAGTTTGGGGTTCATTTTCTTGTGTGTAGTAGTTGAGAAAAGGATAAAGCCAGGGCCCCTTTTGAGAGATCCGAATATAGAAGAAGAAGTATAATGTCACTCCCTTCCAAAATAAATTGTTTTCCTTTCTAAGACCAAAAGATTGCATCGAAAGATCAGAAAATCTGTCAGCACTGCCAAGGTTCCCACTGGACCACAAACTGTTTTGATCCCCAGGCTCCTTACTCATCTGGGTTACCTGACAGACTCAGTAGATAGATTTGAAAGAATAAAGGTTGCTTACCTCTCCTCTGTGGCAAGGCAGGCTAGTCCTACAGGACACCAAGCCCTGTCTGTCCTCCCAAGAGCTGGAAGAAAACATACTGCTTGTTCCTTCATGATAAGTCAACCACCCAGACACAATCCGTTTCTTGCCAGCATTGGTGTTAACTTCCTGCTTCCATATAGGACAAGATGGGTTTGGGTTTCCCCATCATCTTCATAAGCACTGAGATTTGCAGCCTTGACCACCTTTTTGGCTCTTCTCTTCTTCTTTGCCTGATAGATCAATCAGCTGCCAAATGTTGATTCTCCCCACAGAGCTCTTGTGCCCAGAACCTTCTCTGCGTTCCCCACGCCCACCTCCACAATGCTACTGAACACAGACTCCCTCACCTCTTGCCGTGACCACCCTGATCTGTGACATCTTACCAGGTCTACTGGCTGCAGTTGATCTTTTTTACTTTATTTTCCATTTTATCCCTATGCTCAGGTGGAAATCAATCTCTTTTCCCCCAGTACCTGCCCTGGATGGTTCCACTTCTATCATCATTCTAATCTCTCAATCTAAAATTCCCTCCCTCTCTTCCCATTATTCAAATTTTACCTCTCTTTCAGTAGCCTTAAATTTCACTCTCTCCCTGAATCTTTCTCGCTAGAAGTAATTTCCCCCTCCTTTAAATTCCCACAATACTTTGCATGTATTGCCTTTTAAAGTACTCACCCGCTTCCCTCTATTTACAAAGAGTGTCCCTACTGGATGGTAAATCTTTGGAAAGTAGAGTTCTTTTTTTTTTTAATGCCCCCCTTTGTATGCCCATAACTTCAAAATGGTATCTTGCAAGTATTTTTGAGGAGGTTTCCAATATTTGTTAAAGGAAGAGACGAAGGCAGGAAGACAGGCTAAAATCTTCTACAAAGCACACATATATTTAGTAATGGAAAATTGATTATTTTTTTGGTTACTGCTTCCTCACCTCTGTAACATAGAAGAACTGGGATATCATTTCTAAAACGACTTTATTCCACTTGAGAAATAAAGGGCAAACATGTGCCTACATTGCTGTTTCCTTATTTGGTGCTGTTCATCTACAGGCTGGCTGGAGGGTCACTAACTGCCACCAACAACCTGCAAAGCAGGTGAGTTCTGGAAGCATATCATGTACGAGAGTGTGAGCGCCTGAGAGGTAGGACTTGAAACTGAGGCGAAGGATAGATCGTACTTGCTGGTTGCCACCTAATTTCATCGATCGAGTAAGCATGTGAATTGCTTTGGGGACATGCTGTGCCTTTGACCTAACCTGTGCTGTGACTGGGTTGGGGGGGCCCTCAGGGGTGTGGTAATGTGGCTGGTGCATGACATCTCACGTCAGACACTGAGGCTCAGGTCCTGACGCTGTCACTTACCAGTGAGTGAGCCAGACACGTTTATCAGTCTCTTTGCTTGTAAATGAAGAAAATTGTTCTTTGCTTCTCGTGTTCTTTTTGGTTCTCAACACTTGTGAGTCAGGCGGGTAGATGATAACTTTCGGTGTATTGAAACAGCCAGTGACCCCCTAAAGCCATTGATGTGGGCGTTCTGAGACAAATGGGAATTCTGGAGATTGTATTTCCTAGTGGCACCTAAGAGAGTCTCTGGTATTTTTGCATATTGCCATAGTGATGGAGCTTCATACGAATGTCACAAGTTAGCATTCTGTTGTCCTTCTGAGAATTCTTCCCTGAAGAGACTGGAGCAGTCTTCAGCCGTTCCCTTCAGTGTACCAACTTGCTGCCAAAGCCTCCTTTTTCCTTCTGCTCTCAGCCTATGGACAACACCAGAAAACTGAGTTACTGCAGTAGTTTCTTATAATAGTCACAACCAAATGTTATGCTGTTGCGTATTTACATTTTCTATAAAGCTATTTGTAGACACTACTGTAAATAGTTTCATATGACAAGATGCACATTGGAATATGGAGTTAATGCTCTTGGCTCTTAGATATTTATGGAAAGAAATACATAATGAGACCTAAAGGTTTTCCCTGGCTGGAAAGAAAAAGCTCATGTGGCAATAAACTCCAATTAAAAAATGGTTTCTCTGGAAAAGATGGCGTGAGAATGGTCTTGTTTTGGTTGTATGGTACATACAGTAAAACTTTGGTTTATAATTAATTTTAAAACATGTAAAATCCAGCCTAGCCTCTTGATAGAATTGCGTCATAAAATTTCAGAAATAAATAATTATATGGGGGCGTAGAAATTAGAAGAGGCAATTAAAGAAGATGACAGACTGATGAAGCCCAGCAACTGGCCAAGCTTGTTTGGGGTGGGGGTAGGTAGAGTTACAGAAAGAACACTTGAATAATTTCTCTTTTGGTTATTTGAAATAAATATGGCACATTTAAAGAAGTATAAAGCACAAATGATAATCCTGAAAAAGAAAAAGCAGGATTATTATTATTATTTTTTTAAGATTTTATTTATTTATTTGACAGACAGAGATCACAAGCAGGCAGAGAGAGAGGGGGAAGCAGGCTCCCTGCTGAGCAGAGAGCCCGATGCGGGCCTCGATCCCAGGACCCTGAGATCATGACCTGAGCTGGAGGCAGAGGCTTTAACCCACTGAGCCACCCAGGCACCCGAAAAAGCGGGATTATAATTGTGATCTTTATATTTAGGGATTTTCCAAATTTGAAGATCACGTAAGCATTCCTTTGGATAATTTCAAAATTAGAATATGTATCAAGTATCATTAGGCATGTGCTCAAGTGCAAAGTGGTACGGATATATCTAGAAGAGCAAGATGGCACCATGATAACTGAAGAGAAGGGATCCTCAAAAAACTTACCAAAATTGAAATATTTTTTTTAAAAGAAATCTTTAAAAATGTGCTTCTCATCCAAAAACTCCACAGCATCTAAGGAAATATATATGTACCTGTAACAATTTATTGATGTTGTTTACTCAGTTTTATTTATAATTAGAAAGAAAGAGAAAAAAAAAAAGCAAAGGAAGAAAGCAGAAAGAGAAACACTAGAAACAACACATTTCCAACAAAGAATTATTTACATTAAGTTGTGCACGCCCATACAAAGGAAGAATATTTTCATGCTATGGAGTAGTGATGAGAATCATTGAAGTCAGGAAGCAGGGGGAGGAAGAGGAAGAGGGTGAACATTGCTACTTTCTTGTATTCTGGCAAGTTCTCAAGTAAAAGCAGTTTATCTTAGCAATCTCCCAGCTTTCCTTCTGCTCTTCCTGAAATTCTCAAGCTAACTCGGTCACTACAACACCTCTGTGTCACAAAGTTATTTGGAGTCATCTCTCCTAAACTATTTCTGGATTTTAGAATTTTTTTCCCTGCCTTCACTAAGAAATCCACAGAATTTCTCAAAAGATGCTGGGGGTGGTTTTTTGTTTCAGATTTTTTGTTTTTTGGTTTTTTTTTTTGTTTTTTTTCCCCCGTTACAACCACAGCCTGGGCACTAGTCCTGGGACTTTAGTGAAGGGTTTGGGCTACTGTTTGCTAGAAAAAGCTGATCTGCAGACAAAGTGTCGCAAGTCAGTGACTGCAGTAACTTCATTTGTTCTCTGCACTAGAGTAGTGAGTAAGCAACTTGTGTTTTGGTGGCAAAGGGGTCTCACTCCTGTGCGGGCCAGGCAAATCATGAGGAGTTAAAAAGTGGGAAAGGGCATCAAACACTTTAAAGTCAGTGGTTAATGGGTTTCCGTTTTGAAGTTAATTATGTCTGATTATATTTTCTCCTAACTTTTAAAAACACGTTGACATCTCCCTTTATTGTGACCTTCTAATTACCTGTCAGAAGGTAGGTGAGGTGCTATCGTACCCCTTTGAGAAGGGATGAAAGCGAGGCCCAGGGGGGTAATCGTAGAGCCTAGAGCCATAGTAGGACCCAGGGTAACTGACTCTCGGCGAGACAATTTATCCTGTAGGTCACAAGCGGGAGCCCCCCCGGTAACTACTCCATTATTACTGTAGAAGCTAAGGCAGAATTTGAAACTATTCCCAAGAGCTTAGCCTGAGCTTAGAGATTTAAAGTCACATTAAAAAAAAAAAAATCAGACCAGCTGTTTGTCTTTGAAAGGAATGAAGATTTTTATATGCTGAGATGATAATACATCTGGACCAGCGGTCTTTCAGCAGGGGCAATTTTGCTTCTTCACCTCATTGTCCTTGCAATGTCGGGAGATATTTTTGGTTGTCCCAGCTGGAAGGGAGCATTACTGGCATCCCGTGGGTAGCAGCTAGGGATCCTGCTAAATATTGTACAGGGCACAGGATAGCCCCCATAACAAAGAATTACCTGGTTTGTAATGTCCCTAGTGCCAAGACTCGAGGAACCCCGCTCTGTGTGTCTCTCTGCCTTGGTTAATGGTGGTTGCCACACTCTCGATTGGTCACATGTATAGCCGCTGCCGTTGGAATTACATAAACTCACTGGCAAAACTTTTAAATTAGGGACTCTTGGGTGGCTTAGTTGGTTAGGTGTCTGCCTTCAGCTGGGGTTATGATCCTGGGGTCCTGGGATCAAGACCCGCATCTGGCTCCCTGCTCAGCCAAGTACCTGCTTCTCCCTCTCCCTCTGTCTACTGCTTCCCCTGCTTGTGCTCTCTCTCTGTGTCAAATAAATAAATAAAATCTTTAAAAAAAAAAACCCAAAACTGTTAAATTAAAGAGAGTTTGCTCAGGTATTCTTTCTACCCCATATTTGGTGCTTCCTCTTCATTCTTATCCCTTCTCTTAGTCCTTGCTCCCTAGTTGTCATCTTCCCTATCTCCGTGGCTTAATTCATCATTTTCCTGTGTCTTCCTGTAACCTCACCTTCTTTGCCAGCACGCTGACGTGCTTCTGCTCCGCTCGGGGCCCCTTTATCTGGCTCTCTAAGCAGGCCTGGGTCCCAGGGAGATTGGCTGCTGGGTGGGGCTGCAGGCCCTGGAGGCGCATTGGTTGGGCCTCTCTCTCGGGGACAGGGACGGCCTATCTTAAAAAACTATTATTTTTGGAAGAATGATTGGGTGGAGGAAGCAGAAGTCTGCCCTGAGTGCATTAAAATCCACAGGCTAATTTTTCTGGAGGTAAAGTGTACTTCTACTCGTCTCCTGGCAGGAGGGTAAACAATGATGTCCCACACTCCACTGTGTGTTGTAACTCGGTCTGTTTAATAATCACCCATGGTACATAGGTAGTCTCTGGCCATGCTGCCATTTTCAGCTAGCTCTCAGACAATGGCAGAATTGGATGTACTTATTAAGGGGAGCACTTAAAGTATCATGGACACTTGCTGATTTTTTGTGAGGAAGGAGGTGCTGAGGGCCAAGTAATATTAATTTTAATTTTCCAGAAGAATACTGATAGGGATGAAAAACATTCTTGGCATCTCAGGAATAAGATTAGAACTACATATCCTCGGGGTGCCTGTATGGCTCGGTGGGTTAAAGTCTCTGCTGTGGGCTCAGGTCATGATCCCAGGGTCCTGGGATGGAGCCCTGCCTTGGGCTCTCTGCTCAGCAGGGAGGCCGCTTCCTCCTCTCTCTCTGCCTGTCTCTCTGCCTACTTGTGATCTCTGTCTGTCAAATAAATAAAATCTTAAAAAAAAATGAATTACATATCCTCAATAACTGATTTCTTGAACATGACTGGAGTGACCATAACTCTTAGAATCAGCCTCATTAGGGTTGGCTGTGAGCTAGGTAAGATGCATTCACTGTCCGCAGCTAGACTGCAGTCTTAGCTCAGCAGTTGTCAAAGCGAGACCCCTCCTTCCCCGTCCCCCTCCCCCCAGCAGACTCTGGATGCTCCTGAGATACTTTCAGAGTGTCTGAAAGTCCATGGTTTTTTCCTAATGCTATTAAGACGCTATTTGCTTTTCTTTTGTCTGTGCCCTCTCCGCACTAGTTGTGCACTGATGACACACATGTAATGAGAACTGCGGGTGAGCCCGCGAAACCTTAGGCTGTGGCTCTCGAGTGTCCTGGGTGTCATTGTCTTCTTCGCCTCCATGCTCTCACATTAAAAAAAAAAAAAAAATCACCTGAGAAAGTCCTTGTTGAAGCAGTAAAAATTATTATATTTTGTTAAATCTTGACCCTAGAAAATTTGTATTTTTAGTAATCTGGGTGACAGAGTGGAAAGTACCAGTAAAGCACTGTGGCTGCATACTGAAGTGTGAGAGCGCAATGATTGTCTTAAAGAAAAGCACTGGGCAGTTGTTTGAGTGCAAGCTGAATGAGCCATGTTGTTTCTATGGAACATCATGTTTACTTGAAAGAATCACTGAAATACAAACTATTTTTTTATATTTTTTATTTTTTATAAACATATAATGTATTATTAGCCCCAGGGGTACAGGCCTGTGAATAGTCAGGCTTACACAGGCTTACACAGGCTTACACTCACCATAGCACATACCTTCCCCAATGCCCATAACCCAACCACCCTCTCCCGACCACACCCCCCACCACCCAGCGCCCTGCAACACTCAGTTTGTTTTGTGACATTAAGGGTCTCTTATGGTTTGTCTCCCTCCTGATCCCATCTTGTTTCCTACCTCCCAAACCCCCCATGTTGCCTCTCCACTTCCTCATATCAGGGAGATCATATGATAGTTGTCTTTCTCTGATTGACTCATGAAATACAAACTATTTATTAAACTTGGGTGTTTGACAGAAGTTTTCAGAAAGCAAATAAAGAGAGCCTATCATTTTTAAAGATTTATTTATTTGAGAGAGAGAGTGCCTACGTGCACTCGTGTGCTGGAGAAGGGGGAGGGGCAGAGGGACAGAGAGAGGCCGGAAGTCCTGCAGACTCCCTGCTGAGTGCGGAAGGCCCAGGGCTCCATCTCACCACCCTGAGTTCTTGACTGGAGCTGAAACCAGGAGTTGGGTGCTTAACTGACTGAGCCACCCAGGCACCTCGCACGTGAAGGGGAAAAACTTACTATAGTGTTTTCTAAAGTTAAAATTTGAGTTTTTAAGTAAAACTCAGAATTTTGGTAGACTTGGATCTACCACTGTCAGTGTGACAGTTTCCCACTACTAAAAGACCTTTCTGATGAGTTAAGTAGTGATAACAATTAACGTGATTTTTTAGTATTATATAAGGAAATGTGTTAGGAAGACCTGAATAAGTCTATGTACTCATATTTTCAGTATGGCCAACGAATAACATTACCTGATTATGGATGGGGGAAAGAAGTACATTCAAAGTACAGGAACAACCAGGGGATTTTAATGTTGCAGTTGGGGAGTTCATTGATGAGGACTTTTTGTTCACAAAAAAAGCAACGAACCAAGTTCATGGGTTTCAGATGCTTTGTAAATAACTTTTAAGGAACTTCCGCAACTGGGTTTTGATAATAGTATTAAATAATTCTATCAATAATTATCTGAAACTACTATGGAAGGCCAAATTTTCTTCATATACTTGAACCAAAATAGTATGTTGCAACAGAGAGAATGCAGTAGATGTGAAAATCCAACTACCTTATATTAAGATAGACTTAAAAAATTTTTGCAAAAATGTAAAATGATGTCTAGTTTTTGTTTTAGAAAAAATAGCTATTTCTCATAAAAGTTATTTGTGTTAACATGAATGGGTATATTAAGATTATTTTTAAATAGACAGTAAAACATTTTTGGTTTAAATTTATATTACATTATATATTAATAACCAAAATCCACACTGCAGAGTGTCTGAAGAGATCCTGAGATCAAAGACGGGAGAACCATCCATCCAGAAGAACATAAATTGCAATATAGAGGTCATACAAACTTCAACTCTTCAAAGTAAGCATGGGCCATTTCCTTTCTTCATTTAGAACAGTAATGATTACATTTGGATAGTGTTTTATACTTTCCAAACAGTTTTTACATGCATCAGTAAATTAATCCTTTGTGTAATCTTATATAGGTTAGGCATTATTTTCTCCATGCTATGCTAAAGAAAATTAAAGTCCAGAGCAATCAAGCAGCTTATCCTAATCAGATAGCCTGTGAAAGAATTGGAATCTGTCCCCAGATTTTCTATTTTCATCATATTTCTGTAATATTAATATGTAGGTTCAGAAACTACTAGAAATTATTGGTTTGTGAACCGTTCAAATGATAATAAATGGACAAGGGGTTATTAAGTTACTTTTGGGTAACAAATATCAAACTCAAATATATAATCAAATCATATTGGTTTTGAGTTATAGTCTTTATGTTGACAAGAAAATTACTTTAAATTCTGACTAGTAATGTCTAAATGAATGTTTTTATACAGTTTCTTTCTATCTGTCTATTGCTTTAGATGGAACTATATGAAACTGTCAATATTCTCTCATTTTTTTGACTTATAAAAGTGATAATTCCATGTCTTGAACTAAGGCCATTTTTAAACACAGAAAAGATTAAAGAAATCTTTTAAATTAGGTTAGAAATTATATCAAAACCATAAAAAATATAAACTGAAAAAAATTCTATGTACAAACCCTAATCTTCAGTCCCCACATGCCAGTAGTCTAAGGTAACTGTTATGAACAATTTCCTATATATCCTTCTAGAAATTATCCATGCAATATACAACCATAAATACATTTATTAAAACACAAACAGACACAGACACCCCCAAGTGGGATCATTCTAAACAAACTACTTGGCTAATTGCTTTTCTTTTGCTTACTATGTTTGGATATCATCCCATTCAATTCATACAGTTGTATTTCTTTTTTAAAGTTCTATTGGTCTATTGGAAGACATACTATAATTTACTACTGAGTTAAAAAAATTATTGAGGTACATGTCCATATAGTAAAATGCACTAATCTTAAAGCCTATTTTCTACATGTGTGTATAAATATGCATGCATGTGTATGTATGTGTATGTGTAACTGTATACTACCAGCTAGAACAAAGTATTGGCTGGGTTGCTTCCCAGCCAATAACACCTCCTCAAGCTAGCAACTGTTGTTCTGTTTGTTTGTTTGTTTGTTTTTAAATTTATTTTTTGATTTTCATTTTGTTTTGTTTTAATTTTATTTTTTCAGTGTTCCAAGATTCATTGTTTATGTATCACACCCAGTGCTCCATGCAATATGTGCCCTCCTTAATACCCACCAATAGGTTCACCTAACCCCCTCACCCCCTTCTCCTCCAAAATCCTCAATTTGTTTCTCATAGTGCACAGTCTCTCATAGTTCATCTCCCCCTCCGATTTCCCCCAATTCACTTCTCCTCTCCATCTCCCCATGTCTTCCGTGTTATTCCTTACGCTCCACAAGTAAGTGAAACCATATGATACTTGACTCTCTCTGCTTGACTTACCTCACTCAGCATAATCTCTTCCAGTCCAGTCAATGTTGATACAAAAGTTGGGTATTCATCCTTTCTGATGGAGGCATAATATTCCATTGTTTATATGGACCATATCTTCTTTATCCATCTGTCCATTGAAGGGCATCTTGGCTCTTTCTACAGTTTGGCGATTGTGACCTTTGCTGTTATGAACATTGGGGTACAGATGGCCCTTCTTTTCACTACATCTGTATCTTTGGGGTAAATATCCAGTAGTGCAATTGCAGGGTCACAGTGTAGCTCTATTTTTAATTTCTTAAGGAATCTTCCTATGTTTTCCAAAGTGGCTGCACCAACTTCATTCCCACCAACAGTGTAAGAAGGTTCCCCTTTCTCCACATCCTCTCCAACACTTGTTGTTTACCATCCTGTTAATATTGGCCATTCTAACTGGTGTAAGGCGGTATCTCAATGTGGTTTTGATTTGAATCTCCCTGATGGCTAATGATGATGAAGATTTTTTCATGTGTCTGTTAGCCATTTGTATGTCTTCTTTGGAGAAGTGTCTGTTCATGTCTTCTGCCCATTTTTTGAAGTGATTATCTGGTTTTTTGAGTGTTGAGGTTGAGGAGTTCTTTTTTAATACATAGATTAGTTTTGTGTTTTCTTAAACTTCATAGAAATGGAATTATACTGTATTACTGTATCTGTGAACCTGGTTTCTTTTGCTCAGCAACAGTTCTCTGAGATTGACCCATAATGTGTGTAACAGTAGTTTGTTCTTTTTACTTGCTATATAGTGTTCCACTGTGTGAATTTATCTATTCTACTGTTGATGGATATTAGATTTTTAATTTTTTTTAAAGATTTTATTTATTTATTTGACAGAGAGATACAGCACAAGCAGGGGAACTGGCAGGGGATGGTAGAAGCAGGTTCCCCACAGAGCAGGGGGAGACTGATGTAGGACTTGATCCCAGGACCCTGGGATCACAACCCAAGGTGAAGGCAGTTACTTAACTAGCTGAGCCACCCAGGCACCCAGATTTTTTTATTTTTAAAGTTTTAGAGATGAATAAAGCTTTAATGAATGTTCTTTACATCTTTTGGTGGACAAATCCATTCATTTTCTTTGGTATATTCTTACCTGATTTCATTTTGGTTTAAATGTCTGAAAATGTCTGTAAAGGCAGTGCTTTATAGAGGAAGTACAACACACCCATCACACTAGCAAATAGTGGTAGAAGGCAGATGGGTGAAATACAGAAATCATGAGGGTTTTTTTTTTTTATGAGTGATATTTAAGAAAGGCTTTTAGCTGCAGAAATATAAAGAAAATGTGGTATAAATAAAAATAAATGTTTTAGTAAAAACTGTATGCACTGGATGTATGATGGTCGATTCTGGTATGAAGAAGTTCTGCCAGTTGAATGCTAGATAAAGAAGATATTCTGTAAGAGTAGGACCAGTGGCTTTTTCAGGCTAAAGATATCAATCAGTAATATACTGGCTAAACATATCTTTGTGATTTCATTTGCATTCTTTCTGTCATATGCTTACTGGTTTATTTTGAGTGCACTATTTAAAAACCCATGAAGTATAATACATGCACTCCAAATGGAAAAACTAAAGTTGTTTATCTGTAATAGTAATCTAATTTGAGGGCGCCTGGGTGGCTCAGTTGGTTAAGCATCTGCCTTCAGCTCAGGTCATGGTCCCAGGGTTCTGGTATCAAGCCCCATATAGGGCTCTCTGCTCAGTATGGAGCTTGCTTTTCCCTCTCCTGCTGCCCCTCCCCCTTATCATGCTCTCTCTCTTGTTTGCACAAACACACACTTTCTTTCTCCCCCAAATAAATGAATAAAATCTTTTAAAAAATAAAAATAAAAATTTTTCTATTATTTTTTAAATATTAATGATTGTTGAAAGAGTACCATTGATGATCTACACCTGAGATGACTCTGGAAGTTTCTTTTAATAATATATTTTGCTATCATGTGTTTTCTTACCTTTTGAAAGTTCTAATTAATTGTTTATCTTTAATTAATATTTCACCTAATTCAGATCTTTTAAATCAAACATTAATATGTCATGTAGCATGTCTTAAGTAATATGGATACAATTTGAAGGTACTCTGTCACATCATTTTATCAAAATAACACCCGAAAGTAATTAGCAAATTATTTTTTGGTTTAATTTCTAAACAAACCCCAACCAAAAGAACATGTTACCATTTAGAATGTTCTGACATTGTCACATTTCCAAACATAAACATGGTTTTGTTTATTCATTGCCTAAAACCATTATTAAGTTAATATTACCAGAAATAGATTTATTTGTGTGGTTTCTTTCTTTTAAGTACTGAGAGACCAAAGTTGTTTTGTTCTGTTTTTAAAAGTATCAGTAGTGACAATTTGTGGACGTGGAATTTTTTAAAACACTAGAAGCCACATATTACTCTGTTGCTCTGAACGTTTATTTCACATTGCCAGCTGGACACTCCTGCTTCAACATCTTGAACTTGGCATGTGGAAAATGGAACCCTGACGCCCACCGCCCCTGCTGTGCTACTTCCCGCTCCCCACTTGCCGCCCCTTCTTCGCCCAATCTCCTTCACCCCCGAAAAAGGCACACCCACCTACCCAGTTGCTGAAGCCGGAATCTCCCCGCTTTATCTCTGATTCCTCCCTCTTCCCATCCAACAGCAAGTTCCGCCCTTTCTCCCTCTTATCCATCTCTCACTCATCTTCGCTCTGCGTCCTCATTGCCGCCACAGCAGCCCATCTTCTCTTGCCCTGACCGCCACAGTGGCCTGCTTTCTAGTGGCAGGGCTTTCACTTTTGATCCCCATTTGTTCTCCACATGCAGTCAGAATCATTTTTGAGAACATTAATCCATTTTATCCTGCTTACTACTCTTAATATTACCCTTGAAAAAAATTCCCGCAGTGACCGTCTCTTACCATGACTCACTAATCCAGCATGATGTGGCATCTGCTCTCCTCTCCTACCGTGTCTTGTGTCATTAAGCTCTAGCCACATTGCCTCCTATTAATTCCTTAACATGCCAAGCAAGCCCTTTTCCACCTCATCACTTTGTGCCCTTGGTGTCCTCTGTTTAGGATATTCCCTACAACATCACACAGTTAGCTCTTTCTCAGCATTCCACTCTTAACTGAGATGTAACCTCATTGGAGTGGCCTTTCCTCATCATCTGACCTAAGTAGCCCACTGTTTTCTATCCCTATGTTCTATTTTTTTTTAATAGCATTTACCAAAATTGTAAATATACACTTGTTTTCTTGTTTATTATCTTCTTCATTGTATCAGTTAGGATTTGGTTAACTGCTGAAAGCCAAAAATTCAGTGGTTGGAAAAGATAGTAGTTCATTTTTCACTCATATAACCAAAGTTTGGAGGTAGGTAGATTGAGTTGAGTTTGATAGCTCCAGGATCATAAGAGATCTAGGTTCATTGTATCTAACTGTTCTGCCAAATTCAGCATGCCTTCCACCTCACAGTCCAAAATAGTTGCTCATGCTACAGCCGTTATGCTTCCATCCAGCAGGAATCTGGGAGGTAAATGTGGTCTTTATTCAAGGTGGAGGAGGCTAAATACACAGTTAAAAATGGTGAGTTCCTTAATGAACTTATTGCTTGAGCACAGATTATCAGTTTGTGTTAAAACTATCAGGTGGCTCTGGGGCGCCTGGGTGGCTCAGTGGGTTAAGCCTCTGCCTTCGTCTCAGGTCATGATCCCAGAGTTCTGGGATCGAGCCCCGCGTCGGGCTCTCTGCTCAGTGGGGATCCTGCTTCCTCCTCTCTCTCTGCCTGCCTCTCTGCCTGCTTGTGATCTCTGTCTGTCAAATAAATAAATAAAATCTTAAAAAACAAAACAAAACAAAACAAAACAAAAAAACTATCAGGTGGCTCAATTGATTAAGTAGCTTTATAGTAGAGAAGTTGTCTGTCCTCACCTTAATCCAGTGATCAAATAAACTGTTTCCTGATGTGATATGAGGTTCACAGTACCACCTGTGGTGTAATCTTGCCAAAAATGGTTGAGTCTAGGAGTGCCCGGGTGGCTCAGTCAGTTAAATGACTGACTCTTAATCTCAGCTCAGGGTGGTAAGTTCGGGCCCTGCTTTGGGCTCCATGCTAGGTATGGAGCTTATGTAAATTGGGCCTTTTATCATAACTTCCAGGTTTACAGGAATTACAAGGAAGGAGAAAGTAATTGATACCCTGAGGAAGAAATCACACAGATTGGGAAATTGGGATGTTTTATAAGACGGTTGTTCCTGTCTATTTCTTTAACATCTCAGTCTCATGAATATAAGGACTGATTTATTTTAAAGAGACTGAGGGGACATAACCAGATGTGGTGTGTGATCCTCAACTGGATTCTGGTTTGGACTAGCTAGCTATGAAGGATATTTTATGGACAACTGGGAAGATGTCAAAATGGGTGTTTCCTAAGATACAATAGACTATTCAATGTAGAGAATTGTTGGATCACTGTATTGTGTACCTGAAACTAATATAACACTGTATGTTAATTATATTTTAATTTTAATTTTAAAAAGGAACTAGGGGCATCTGGGTGGTACAGTCGTTTAAGTGCCCTGCTCTTGATTTTAGCTTGGGTCATGATCTCAATGGGCATGCTCAGCGTGGAGTCTTCTTGAGACTTTCTGTCCCTCTTCCTCACCCGCCCCCCAGCTCTCTCTCTCTCTCGCAAACACATAAATAAATCTTAAAAAAAAAAAAAAGGAATTATTAAGGGATTCTTAATGTCAGCTGTGATTATGTTATTTTGGCTATGTAGGAAAATGTTATTTTTTTAAGATGCATACTAAAATTTAGAGGAAGAATGATGATTGCTATTAAAATTCTTCAGCATAACAAATTGGGAGTCTCTTTCTAACGAAGAAGGAGACGATGGATATTGGGGGCCAACAAAAAGTCTTGCGCTTATTCCGCCACTGGGCTGAAAGCTGCATATGAGCAGGGCCCGTGTCTCTGTTGCTTCCCATTCCATAACCAGTGCCTAATACTGTGCCCAGAATGGAGTAGGCACTGCACATATATTTGTTAAATGAAGGAATAGGTGAGCATGGGAAAAGAATGCTGAAATTACCCATGACTTCAGCTGACATAAAAATTCAACAGACACCGCTTAAAGGATCAATGTATTTGAAAAATAGATACAACTAAAATGTAGCAACCATGTAGAATAATGGTAACTAAAATGGTAAGGAAAGATATGAAACTTCAAAAAAGTAGAAAACATTAAAATGATAAAATAATAGTTATCAGGATACCATTATTAAGTTTATTGCCCCATTCACATTCCTTTTGGAGTCCTGGACATTGAACTAGCTTTTTGTAATGAAAACTAACCACAAATAAAAAACTAAATTCTCGGGGCGCCTGGGTGGCTCAGTGGGTTAAGCCTCTGCCTTCGGCTCAGGTCATGATCTCAGGGTCCTGGGATCGAGTCCCGCATCGGGCTCTCTGCTCAGCGGAGAACCTGCTTCCTCCTCTATCTCTCTCTCTGCCTGCCTCTCTGCCTACTTGTGATCTCTCTCTGTGAAATAAATAAATAAAATCTTAATAAAAAAAAAAAACTAAATTCTTTGTGTTTTTTAGGAAATTGTTAGAAATTAAAAAAACTTTTTTTCTCTTCCTCACTCTTACCTTCTTTCTTTCTCCTACTAGTAATCTGGTAAGATAGCAAGATATCCATCTGCTGACTACAGCTCCTTCCAGTTAGCTAATGACATTCCAGGAGTTTTCCCCTTCCCTGCATCGTTAGTTGAAAAATGATAAAATTTTTAATGAATCGTTGAACATTACATCAAAAACTAATGAGGTACTATATGCTGGCTAGTTGAATATAATAATAAAAAAAGAAAAATTAAAATTAAGAAAAAAGAACAATGATAAAGTTATTACTATATATATTAAGTATTTTTTTAAAACAAAAAGGAAAACCAATGAAGCCCAAGTCATAGATCTTGTGCTTGGGGAGTCACGATCAACACAGGTAAAACAAAAGTAAAAATCCCAGCAATACTTGATTTTTCTGCGCCGGTTTACATTTATGGACAGCTTTGACAAACATTTCAGTTATTCTCAAAATGATAGCTTGCTGCAGGCTGGGTTTCAAAAAAGACTAATTGACTTGTTCAAGGTCATCTCCATAGTGAGAGATAAATCTGATATGGGCGCCATGTTTTCTGACATCTTGCGCCAGTGCTTACCTTCTAAAAACCACAACTTCAGCCACTATTGCCTTTTTTACTCTACAGTGTGCCAAGGACAACTCACTGAGCTATCCTGACTGAATCTCTTACACCTTGACTGTGGGGATGATTTCTAAGACTTTCATTTCTGTCCTTCTGAACCCCCAGCCACCCCGCCATTTTTCTTAGCCACAAGAAGAAGCACTTTATTTTCCCTCTTGGTGCTGAGCTCCAGCAGTAGCAACAGACCCACTGTGATCTGCGAGAGGGAAGGAAAACCTCCAACTACCATGAATCGTGCTTAACACAGTACGAGAATGTTTTGGATCTTACTACGAGAAGTTCATTTAAAATTTCATCTCCACAGCAGAAGCTGTGAAAAGCATAGGCAAGGCTGCAAGTGGCTGGTTGCTGGCACGTATATCATAGAGATGCCTTATGAGTGAAAGAGAATCTGTGATTTTGTGTGGTACATTTAACATTATCACCACCTACGCGTTCAGTTGAAAGCTGTTCATGGCTGAGGAGAAATCTGATTCCCTCCTACGTCACCACTCAGCTTCATTTACTGTGAGCTATGGGTGGCTTCCTTGAGAATGTTTGTATCTTTTACCCAGAACAAACATTCCAACAGGGCAGCACCTGGGGAATCTATAAATAGGTTAACTCAGTAACATTTAATAAATAAATGATAATAATACAATACATTTAAAATATTTTCTCTGACTATTCCCTCTCTTTATCCCCTATGTATCACTAATATACAGTTCTTGAGTCCTCTCCATTTTTTTAAGTCCCTCTAATATATCTCTTCTTTCTACTCTACCACCCTTGTTTAATTTTTTAAAAGATTTTATTTATTTATTTATTTAACAGAGAGAGAGAGAGAGAGAGAGAGAGAGAGAGCACGAACACACAAGCACAAGTGGAGGGAGGGGCAAGGGGAGGAGAGGGAGAAGCAGGCTCCCGGGTGAGCAAGGATCCCAATGTGGGACTCGATCCCAGGACCCTGGGATCATTACCTGAGCTGAAGGCACATGCTTAACTGACAGAGCCACACAGGGGCCCCTCTACCAACCTTTTTTAAACACTAGTTACCTTTAGTCCTATAAAGCTTAATGAAATACTCTTACTACCTATTTTTCCTTCTCTTTCTCCAAGTCATTCTTTATGTGTTGCAAACAGTTGGGATTGAACCAAATTCTTTTCCTGCTTAAAACCATGCAATGTCTTGAAAAGTCTTTAAGTGCTCAGACATTCACGGTCCTCTAAAATATGGTCTCCACTTACCTATATAACCTTATCTTGCATTCTACTCATGTAACAACAATAATTATTACTTGGGTACCCAAATCCCAAACTGTGCACTAGGTGCTGTCCATATACAACACAAACTCCTGCTCCATCTAGACCTGTGCCCTTATGGTTCCCATGTGTGCTTTGTTCTTTTCTACACTACGCCCATGCTCTATTTTTCATGTCCTCTATGTCCCCAAATCCTGCTAATATTTTGAGACTGAGATGATTTCTCAGCTCCTCCCAAAATCCCCTCAAATCATTCAGATCCCCAGTCTCTTCTATACCTGACTTGTTAATATTCTTTCTCTGTGCCACATGCTACAGTATTTAGTACCACTGTGTGATTATTTAGTCCTTTCCAGTCTGGAAATTCACCACCCATTAAGTTGTCCTTTGCTGGCATCCATGGGTGGGCCTCAAAGTGTACATGAACCAGTTGGAATTACATGTTTTACGTTTGTGTGTTTTCTCTAGGTCAGGAGTTTTCATGGCATCACAGAGAGATCCATGAAGGTTGAGTTTCTCTTTGGATACCAGGTCACATTTTTAGTTTAAGCCTCTTACCTAAACATAGGAAATATATATCTTATTGCATATCTTCTGATCCACCATTGTAAAACTTCTAACGGGCCCGGGACTGAGTTTTAAAATTCTGACTTATTGTTTTACACTGCATTAAACATGAGGTGTCCTGAATTTTGATGGCGAAAAACATACAGCACTATATGCAGAACTTATTTCAATAATAATTTTTAAATTAAGTATTTTTTGAATAGGTAATTCAATTATATAATTTGAAGACCAAAACTACAGAGAAAGGTTAACTGGAGAAATCTCACCCCCACCTGCCTTTTATAGGGGACCTTCAACAAAAAGATTTTAGTTATATATATATATATTTTTTATTTATTTATTCATTTATTTATTTATTTAAGACTTTATTTTTGTTTTTAAGGGTTTTATTTATTTATTTGAGAGAGAGAGCTCATGTGCACATGCCCAAGCAGTGGGGAGGGGCATAGGGAGAGGGACAGGCAGACTCCCTGCTGAGCAGGGAGCCCAATGCTGGACTCAATCCCAGGACCCTGAGAACATGACCTGAGCCAAAAGCAGATGCTTAACCAACCGAGTGAGCCATCCAGGCACCCCAGAGATTTAATTTTTATTATTTTTTAAAGATTTTGTTTATTTGTTTGTCATAAAGAGTGAGAGAGCACAAGCAGGGGGGAAAGAGTAGGCAGAGGGAGAAGCAGGCTTCCTGCTGAGCAAGGAACCCAAGGCAGGACTCAATCCCAGGACCCTGGGATCACAACCTGAGCCAAAAGCAAAAACTTAACTGACTGAGCCACCCAGGTGTCCCAACAAAAAGATTTTAATACCCTAGATAATTGTCTATAGCTTCATTAGTCAAGGCTCTTTTGGATGCAAGTAGCAGAAATTTATCTTGAACCCCTATAAGCAAAAAGGAAATTTTTTTAAAGAATAGCATATCCCAAGGAAGGCCGAAAGTGCAGCTAGATTTCAGAAAAGATTGGAACGAAGACTTGAAATCCATTAAGAACACCAGCAGCTTATTTTTGTCTTACTGACTGCACCCACTGGGTTCTTTCTCTCTCTTTGTCTCATTCTTTCTGCAGACTGACTTCAGCATGCATTAAGTCCAAACACAGCTGTCCCTCTGCTCCTGAGTTTACTCTGTTCAAGTGAGCAACCCAGCTTCTTATCTCTCAGTGCAAATTTGGAGACACAGACAGACAGACAGGCAGAGACTGAGGCCCCGTTTGGCCTGACAAGAGGCATGTGTGCATCCTTGCTTGATCAGCTCTGGACCGGAGAGGTGGGACACAGTACAAACATGGAAGCCCGGGATCCAGCCTTGTCTAGGGCCAGCCGGATATCCCCTGATGTGCCTGCTAAAGTGGTTTTGCTGACCATAGAAAACCGGCTTTTAATGTTCATGGGCCTGAGGCCACTTTCGGCCCAGATAGGTCCCCTGTGCTGATTATCTCTTTTCTTACTGGCAGGAAATAACTCAGGAGAGCCACAGCATTTCTTGAGTAGCATACTCTCCTGAGACATAGAGGAGGAATTACCCTATTTTTATTTAAAGTTTTTTCAAGTTTCCCCTGGGCCAGTTCTCACTGGCTATTTTCTGCTGTCCTCACTCTAGCTGGTGCTCATGTTGCCAGGTCTGGTTATCTCTTGGGTATTACCTAGTCAGGAACAAGGCACGCTGCCTAATTACTGGAAATAATAGAGCAGAGTGATACATGGCTCCTACCAGATCCTTACAACTCTGTTTTGAAGAAGGTGGGGGTGAACAGAGCTAAGAAAAAGAAGTGTTGCTTAAGTTACAGTATCTAATTTTAATACACAAAGAATATGGCTCTAATGTGTTTACGTGTCATGATGGTACCAGATGGATTTCATGGATGTTATATCTTAGCAATACTTTTCTTTTCCATGAGTTGAGAACGGTGTTAGTAGAAGTGATTTGAAAAAAGCGAAAGGGTACTATCTCTTTAGTGAGATTTTTCCATACAGAAAAAATAATAGCAATTCTTCCTCCCTTCCTTCCTTGTATCCATCCATTTGTCCATCCATCCATCCATCTAAGAATAGCAGTACCTTCTCAGAACTCTCCAGAACTTGTACTGTCTAAAATTCTTATTTTACTGTGTGAAATATCCTCAATAATGTTTTTATAAATAAATTCAATTAATTCACATATGGTGTATTATTAGTTTCAGAGGTAGAGGTCAGGGATTCGTCATTCTTACGTAATACCCAGTGCTCATTACATCATGTGTCCTCCTTAATGTCTATCACCAGTTACCCCATCTCCCTACTTCCCTCCACTTTAGCAACCCTCAGTTTGTTTCCTATAGTTAAGAGTCTCTCATGGTTTGTCTCCCTCTCTGATTTCATCTTCTTTTATTTTTTCCTTCCTTCTCCTATGATCTCTGTTTTGTTTCTTGAATTCCACATGTAAGTGAGATCATATGATAATTTTCTTTCTCTGACTGACTTCTTTTACTTGCCATAATACCCATTGTTGCAAATGGCAAGATTTCATTTTTTGATGGCTGAGTAGTATTCCATTGTGTGTGTGTGTGTATATATATATATATAGCATCTTCTTTATCCATTCATCTGTCGATGGACATTTTCGTTCTTTCCATAGTTTGGCTATTGTGAACGTTGCTGCTATAAACATTCAGGTGCACGGGCCCCTTCGGATCACTACATTTGTATTTTTAGGGTAAATACCCAGTAGTGCAATTGCTGGGTCATAGGGTAGCTCTATTTTCAACTTTTTGAAGAAACTCCATGCTGTTTTCCAGAGTGGCTGCACCAGCTTGCATTCCCACCAACACTGCGGGAGTGTTTCCCTTTCCTAGCACTCTCGCCAACGTCTGTCATTTCTTATTAATTTTAGCCATTCTGACTGGTGTGAGGTGGTATCTCATTGTGGTTTTGGTTTGTATTTCTCTGATGCTGAGTGATGTGGAGCACTTTTTCATGCATCTGTTGGCCATTTGGATGTCTTCTTTGAAGAAATGTCTATTCATGTCTTCTGCCATTTCTTGGTGGGATTATTTGTTCTTTGGGTGTTGTATTTGATAAGTTCTTTATAGATTTTGGATACTAGCCCTTTATGTTATATGTCATTTGCAAGTATCTTCTCCCATTCTGCCGGTTGTCTTTTGGTTTTGTCAACTGTTTCGTCTGCTGTGCAAAAAGCTTTTTATCTTGATGAAGTCCCAAAATTTCATTCTGGCCTTTGTTTCCCATGCCTTTAAAATGTGTCTAGTAAGAAGTTGTTGTGGTCAAGGTTGAAGAGGTTGCTACCTGTGTTCTCCTCAAAGATTTTTTTCCCTAAATCAGCTCCTTTTTTTTTTTTTTAAGATTTTATTTATTTTATTTGACAGACAGAGATCACAAGTAGGCAGAAAGGCAGGCAGAAAGAGAGGAAGGGAAGCAGGCTCCCCACTGAGCAGAGAGCCCAGTGTGGGGTTTGATCCTTCCTGGGATCATGACTAGAGCCAAAGGCAGAAGCTTTAACCCACTGAGCCACCCAGGTACCCCTCTCTTCAAGGATTTTGATAGATTCCTAACTCATGTGACTGTCCAATTTTCCCAACACCCTTTGTTGAAGAGACTGTCTTTTTTCCACTGGACATTCTTTCCTGCTTTGTTGAAGATTAGCTGCATAGAGTTGAGGGTTCATTTCTGAGTTCTCTATTCTGTCCCACTGATCTATGTGTCTGTTTTTGTGCCAGTATAATACAGTCTTGATGATTACAGCTTTGTAATAGAGCTTGAAGTTTGGAATTGTGATGCCACCAGTTTTGGTTTTCTTTTTCCACATTCTTTTGACTGTTCGGGGTCTTTTCTGGTTCCATACAAATTTTAGGATTATTTGTTCCAGCTCTATGAAAAAAAATTGATAGTCTTTTGATAGGGATTGCTTTTAATGTATAGATTGCTCTAGGTAGCATAGACATTTTAACATTTGTTCTTCCAGTTCATGAGTGTTGAACATTTTTCCATTTCTTTGTGTCTTCCTCAATTTCTTTCATGAGCACTTTATAGTTTTCTGAGTATAGATCCTTTGCCTCTTTGGTTAGGTTTATTGCTAGTATCGTATAGTCTTAGGTGTGATTGTAAATGGGATCAACTCCTTACTTTCTCTTTCTCATTGTTAGTGTAAGAAGCGCAACTGATTTCTGTGCATTGGTTTTATATCTTGCCACTTTGCAGCAGATGCTTAACCAACTGAGCCACACAGGCATCCCTATTGGGAGATTTGATTACTGCTTCAATTTCCTTGCTGTTTATGGGTCTGTTCAGGTTTTCTATTTCTTCCTATTTCCATTTTGGTAGTTTATACATCTCTAGGAATACATCCATTTCTTCCAGGTGGCCTAATTTGTTGGGATATAGTTGATCATAATATGTTCTTATAATTGTTTGTATTTCTTTGGTGTTGGTTGTGATCTGTCCTCTTTCACTCATGATTTTTCTTTTCTTTTTGATAAGTCTGGCCAGGGGTTTATCGATCTTTTTAATTCTTTCAAAGAACAAGCTTCTAGTTTTGTAAATCTGTTCTATTGTTCTTTTGGTTTCTATTTCATTGGCATCTGCTCTAATCTTTATGAATTCTCTTCTCCTGCTGGACTTAGGCTTTATTTGCTGTTCTTTCTCCAGCTCCTTTAGGTGTAAGGTTAGGTTGTATATTTGAGACCTTTCTTGTATCTTGAGGAAGGCTTATATCATCGGATATTTCCCTCTTAGGACTGCCTTTGCTGCGTCCCAAAGGTTTTGAACAGTTGTTTTCATTTTCATTTGTTTCTGTGAATTTTTAAAATTCTTCTTTAGTTTCCTGGTTGACCCATTCATTCTTTAGTAGGATGCTCTTTAACTTCCACGTATTTGAATTCTTTCCAAATTTCCTCTTATTTTTGAGTTCAAGTTTCAAAGCATTGTGGGCTGAAAATATGCAAGGAATGATGCCAGTCTTTTGCTACCAGTTGAGACCTGATTTGTGACCCAGTATGTCATCTATTCTGGAGAATGTTCCATGTGCACTTGAGAAGAATGTGTATTCTGTTGCTTTAGGGTGGAATACTCTGAATATATCTGTGAAGTCCATCTGGTCCAGTGTATCATTCAAGGCCCTTGTTTCCTTGTTGATCTTCTGCTTAGATGATCTGTCCATTGTAGTGAGTGGAGTATGAAAGTCCCCTACTATTATTGTATTATTATTGATGTGTTTCTTTAGTTTTTTTATTAATTAGTTTATGTAATTGGGTGCTCCCATATTAGCGGCATAAATATTTACAATTGTTAGATCTTCTTGTTGGATAGACCCTTTAATTATGGTATAGTGTCCTTCCTTATCTCTTACTACAGTCTTTGATTTAAAATATAATTTGTCTGATATAAGGATTGTTATCCCCAGCTTTCTTTTGATGTCCATTAGCATGGTAAATGTTTTTCCTTCCCCTCACTTTCAATCTGTAAGTGTCTTAGCCAACAGCATATGGATGGGTCTTGCTTTTGTATCCAATCTGATGTCCTATGTTTCTTGATTGGGGTATTTATTTAGCCCATTTACACTCAGAGCAACTGTTGAAAGATATGGATTTAGTGTCATTGTATTACCTGTAACGTGACTGTTACTCTATATTGTCTCTGTTCCTTTCTGGTCTATGTTACCTTTGAGCTCTTTCTTTGCTTAGAGGATCACTTTCAGTTATTTCTTGGAGGGATGGTTTGGTGATCACAAATTCTTTTAGTTTCTGTTTGTCCCGTTACTTCTATTTATCACTCCTTCTATTTTGAATGACATCCTAGCTGGATAAAGTATTCTTGGCTGCATATTTTTCTCATTTAGCACCCTGAATATATCATGCCAGTACTTTCTGGCCTGCCAGGTCTATGCAGTTAGGTCTGCTGCCAGCCTTATGTTTCTACCTCTGTAGGTTAAGGACCTCTTGTCCCAAACTGCTTTTAGGATTTTCTCTGTTTATGAGATTTGTAAGTTTCAGTATTATATGTTGGGATGTTGACCTATTTTTATTGATTTTTAAGGAGGGGGTTCTCTTTTCCACCTGGATTTTGATGCCTGTTTCTTTCCCCAGTTTAAGGAAGTTCTCTGCTATAATTTGCTCTAATATACCTTCTGCCCTCCTTTCTCTTACCTCTACTTCTGGGATCCCAATTCTAATATTGTTTTGCTTTATGGTATGTCTTATCTCTCAAATTCTCCCCTCATGGTCCAGCAGTTGTTTATCTCTCTTTCTCTCAGCTTCTTTATTCTCCATCATTTGGTGTTTTATATCACTAATTCTCTCTTCTGCCTCATTTATCCTAGCAGTTAGAGCCTCCATTATTTTTATTGCATCTCATTAAAACCTTTTTTTTTTTTTTTTACTTGATTAGATTTTAGTTCTTTGATTTCTCCAGAAAGGGATTCTCTAGTGTCTTCTTTGCTTTTTTCAACCCCAGCTAGTATCTTTGTAATCATTATTATGAACTCTGGGTCCAACATCTTACTTATATCCATACTGATTAAGTCCCTGGCAGTCAGTACTACCTCTTGTTCTCTTTTCTGAGGTGAGTTTTTCTGTGTTGTCATTCTTGCAGAAAGTAGTCACTTTTCTATTTGTAGAATTACAGCGATTCCTTTCTTAGCTCTCCAGTTGAGTTCACAGATGTTCAGAATGATTTGATAGCTATCTAGCTGATTTCCTGGAACCAGACAAAACTAAGATCTCCTACTTCTCTGCCATCATAGAAAAACCTATCCTTAATGATGTTTATGAATAAAAACTAACCTGTATAGTGTACTTTTGTGTGCCAGCCACTCTTAAAAGTATTTTGTGATTATTCAACTAATTCTTGAAACCACCTATGAAGTGGCCACAATTACAATGCCCATTATACATATGAGGAATAAGGCACAGGGATGATAATTGTGCAAAATTGCAAACCTAGTAAGTGGTATTGTCAGAATATCAACCTAAGTAAGTTTGACTCTAGAACCTTTGATTTTTTTAAAAAAGATTTTATTTATTTGATAGAGAGAGACACAACAAGAAAGGGAACACAAGCAAGGGGAATGGGAGAGGGAGAAGCAGGCTTCCCGCTGAGCAGGGAGCCCGAATCGGCTCTTGATTCCAGGACCCTGGGATCATGACCTGAGCCAAATGCAGATGCTTAGCACTGAGCCACCCAGTCACCCCTAGAACCTTTGATTTTTAACCTACCTTTCACTATATCATAGTGAAGTCTATATTCAAGATAATGATTACCAAATCATTGAACATGTTTTAAAAATATACTTAACAGGATTGACAGATGGGCTGATGCAGCTCATTTGTGACCCTGCAGAGCTAAGTGCTTCTGAACTGTCCTGGTGGGGCTGTTGTCATTAGCTTCTCCAGCTGTTTCTTGAGGGCTTACCTTTGGTAAATGCCACGTTTTTTATAAGCTTTAGATTTGGAAACTAGCTATGAACAAAAAATTCTTTAAGAGTATTATAGCTCCAAGTTAATATAATATTTTCTCTTCCAATTTTTTATTATGGGTAATAGTATTGCTCATTTGAATGCTTTCTTCCTAAGTGGTGGTTATCCATGCTTGATATAACAGCGGAGCTCTGTTGGAAGTGGTAAAAAAGATGAAAGTCAAGTTGATAACTAAGCTAGGATGAGATCTAAGAAAGCAACAGGACAAGGGGATTATTGCTTTGGAGAGGTTTTGATCTAAACACAGAGAATGATTATAAAACTGTCTGTAATGCTTCAAAGAATCAGTATGACCCTGTAAAGATAACAGGCAGGAATGCCATGCTTGAATCTTAATATACAAGTTAAGACCCAGAAGTGCTCATGACTATCTAAAAATTTTCTCAAGAACATTTCCAATGAAGTCACACACATAGTGTGATTGACAGCATTAGGGTACACTTGAGATCAGTAACAATGAATCTGAATTCACACTGGTTGACATAGTTGTATGTTTTTCTCTAGCTATGTTCAGCTATGATGGTGAAAAAATTAGAGAAAGCAGATGTGAATTTAACTGGGTTGTGGTTTCACAGAGCCAGGTAGGGGAAAGGAGTTGAGGGAGTTTTTGCTATTGTCAATTATTCATTATATGTAAATTTTATAAACACCTTGTCCAATTTCATATAAAAGACTTGGGAGTTTATTTGAATTCTCTTGACCATACTAATCAATTTGGGACTAATCACCTCCTTTATGATACTGAGTCTTATATATCTTTACATCTTTTTAGTTTCTATAATATCTTTCAATAGAGTTTTCAATTTTTCTCCAAAATTTAAATCACATAGAGATACTAAATCTAGTACCAGTGGACATGAAAAAAAATTGTGTATCTATCACAACCTTGCTCATTGTTTTCATATTTCAAGTTGTCTTGTCAAAAATTTATACTTAATTTTCATCATAAAATTATTGCTGTCAAATTCTTATTATATATTTATTTTATATATTTATATGACTATATAAATTTATATATTTATATAAATATAACATATCAACAATTAATATAATTAATATAATATATAAATTTTATATAAATATAAATTATTATGTATATATTTATTTTATATATTTATATATAAATTTATATATTTATATATTTGTAGACTCAAATGGTCTAGTAATAGCAAATGTTGTAACTCAGCTTCCCATTTAGAAATACTTCTCTTAAAAAAAAAAAAAGAAAAAAGAAACAGTTCTCTTGTAGCTGTTTTCCTTTGAGTTTGTATCCTTTGAGTAGGCTGTCTTGGCTCTCCCAAAGATACTGTGTTATTTCTCCCTTGTAAACATTTGTTTTTTTTTCTTTTCACTTAGTTCCCCTACAGTACAAAATATTTGGAAATGTAGTGTCTTAAAGATATTGTGTAAATGTTTTAAGGCATCATGCATCACTATAATTAGTTACTCAAGTTCACAGCCCCAAATGTCATCATTATATTAGATTTTTAGAAATCCAGTGATTTGGTTAAAATGAGCATTCTCTTTCTGTGTGTGTGTGTGTGTGAACACACGTGTAACATTGTCTATATATTTGGATTAGTTTCCTATGTCTGCCATAACAAGATACCACAAACTAGATGGTTTTAATTTATTCTGTCATACTCACACTTTGGGAGGCCAAATGTAGGAAATCAAGGTGTTGACAGGGCCATAGTCCCTCCAAATCTTCTAGGAGCCACTCTTGCCTCTTTCAGCTTTTGGCAGCCCCATGTGTTCTGTGGCTTGTGGCAGCACTGTGGTAATTTCTGCCTCTGACTTCACATGACCTCCTTCTCTCTGTGGTTTTTGTCTTCTACTCATCTTAGAAGGACACCCGTCATATTGGATTAAGCCCATCCTGCTGCAGTATGACTTCATCTTAACCAACCACATCTGTAAGGACCCTATTTCCAAATAAGATCATTCTGAGGTGCTGGGGGTGAGGACTTCAAAATGTTTTTTGAGGGGGAGATATGGTTCAACTCATAACAACACCTAAATGCTTGCTAAGAGAGACAGTGTTTGTTTTTAAGGAATGTTTGCATATTCATTTAAAAATCAACTTCAAGAAAATAAAAAATAAAAGTGTAACTTTAACATTTTTGTTAAATGAAATAATATACTGTTAAAATCTGCAGGAATAAAATATTGCACATCAACTAGATGTGCTGTATCTAGTGGGATTATTTATGGCAATTATTTATTTGTTTATTTGTTTATTTGACAGAGAGAGACACAGCGAGAGAGAGAGAGCAGGGGGAGTGGGACTGAGAGAAGCAGACTTCCTGTGGAGCAGGGAGCCTGATGCGGGGCTCGATCCTAAGACCTTAGTATCATGACATAAGCCAAGGGCAGCTTAACGACTGAGTCACCCAGGTGCCCCCATTTTTTCCTTTAATGAAAGTTCTGCAGGCAATATTTTTTTTGTATTTTTAAAAAATATTTTATTTATTTATTTGGCAGACAGAGATCACAAGTAGGCAGAGAGGCAGGCAGAGAGAGAGAGAAGGAAGCAAGCTCCCCGTTGTGCAGAGAACCCGACGCGGGGCTCGATCCCAGGACTCTGGGATCATGACCTGAGCCGAAGGCAGAGGCTTAACCTACTGAGCCACCCAGGTGCCCCTATTTTTTTGTATTTTTGATTAAGAAATTTGGCTAAATCCCTGACATTACTATGGTTTTCTTGAGTATATTTCCAAGTCTATTCAGCTTTCTACATAATTTCATATTTGCTTCTAGAAATAAGGAAGATACAGTTTGAGAACAGAAGCTCATCTAAGTTAAATACACTGTATGACTCTCCTCTTTCTCTTTATTTTCTTACTTTGAAATGTATAAAAGGAAACTGTCTTCTTTCAAAAAAGGCTCTAAAAGATCTTGTTACATTTATAAAGTTTTCTGAATGCTGTCATAAGCCTGCCAGCACCACTCTTGGTTTAGAGCAATAAAATTTAGAGTTGAAATGTCCTTCTGTAAAATAGATCTTTCTGAGCCGCTCATCCCAATATTTGTGTTGGTTTGAAAGAGAAATGAAAAGTTAACGATAAACAAGAGTAACAACAAAATCTAGATGGTAGGGGCACCTGGGTGGCTCAGTGGGTTAAGCCTCTGCCTTCAGCTCAGGTCATGATCTCAGGGTCCTGGGATGGAGCCCTGTATCGGGCTCTCTGCTCAGCAGGGAACCTGCTTCCCCCTCCCTCTCTGCCTACTTGTGATCTCTCTCTGTGTCAAATAAATAAATAAAATCTTTTTAAAAAATCTAGAGGTAGATCAGAGCTAGAGGGCAGTCACCTAGTTAACTTCTTGATTTACAGTGGAGACAGTGAGGCCCAGAAATTCCTGAAGGTCACTTTGTTGAAACATGGCAGAACTAGATCTAAAATTGTGCTCTATTGAATCACATTGTCTTTTCTTTCATATCTTATTCAGAACTTGTACAAAAGGTGAAGAATGGCTGACACTGAATTGTACACTTTTTTATTGCAGTATAGTTTTTATTGCAATGTAGTTGACACACAATGTTATATTAGGTTCAGGTGGATCACATAGTGATTCAACAACTGTATACATTGTATACCACAAGTGTAGCTACATTGTCACCATACAGCGCTATTACAGTGCCATAGACTATATTGCCTATGTTGTACTTTTCATCCCTAGGACTTATTCATTCCATAACTGGAAGACTATACTTCCCACTCCCCTTCATCCATTTTGTCCATTCCCCTCTCCCCTCCCCTGAGGCAACCATTAGTTTGTTCTCTGTAATTATGGGTCTGTTTCTGCTTTTGTTTGTTGGTTTGTTTATTTGTTTTGTTTTCTAGATTCCACATGAAATCATATGGTACTTTTCTTTCTCTGTCTGACTTATTTTACTTAGCACAATACCTTCTAAGTCCATTCAAGTTGTCACAAATGGTAAGATCTCATTCTTTTTAGGGCTGAGTAATATATTTTATTCTTTATCATTCTGAGGTATGTTCTCTCTATATCTACTTTGTTGAGTTTTATCATAAGTAGGTGTTGAATTTTATCAGATGCTTTTTTTGTTTCTGTTGAGATGATCATATAACTTTCATCCTTCATTTTGGTTAAACCATCCTTGCATCCTTGGAATAAATCCTATTTGATCATGGTATATGATCCTTTTAATGTATTGCTGACTTCATTTTGCTCATATTTTGTTGAGGATTTTGTGTCTATGTTCATCAGGGATATTGGCCTGTAATTTTCTTTTCTTGTGGCATCCTTGTTTGCTTTAGGTATCCAGGTAATTCTGCCCTCATAAAATGAGTTTGGAAGAGTTCCCTCCTTTTCTATTTTTGGAAGAGTTTGAAAAGGATTGCTATTAGTATTTCTTTGAATGTTTGATAGTATTCACCCATGAAACCATCTGGTTTTGGATTTTTGTTTGTTGGGAGGTTTTGATTACCGATTCAATCTCCTTAATAGTAGTTATTCTGTTCAGATTTTCTATTGCATCATGATTTAATCTTGGTAAGTTGTGTTTTTAGGAATTAATCTGTTTCTTCTAGGTGGTCTAATTTGTTGATACATAATTGTCATAGTAGTCTCTTATGATCCTTTGTAGTCCTGTGGCATCAGTTGTAATACCTCCTCTTTCATCTCTGATTCTGTTCATCTGAGTCCTTTTTTTGTGTGTGTGACTAACTAAAGGTCTATTGATCTACTTTATCTCTTAAAATAACTAGTTCTTCATTTCATTGATCTTTTCTACTGTCTTTTTAATAACTTATTTCTGCTATAAACTTCATAATTTCTCCCACTAACTTGGAGCTTCATTTGTTCTTCTTTTTCTAGTTCCTTGAAGTGTAAAGATGGGTTAAGACCATTTTTTCTTGAGGTAGACATTTATTGTTATTAACTTTCCTTGTAGAAATGCTTCTGCTGCATCCTGTGAGTTTTGTTACATTTCCGTTTTCATTTATCTCCAAGTATTTTTTAAATTTCTTCTTTAATTCATTGGTTGTTCAGTAGCATGTTATTTAATCTTCACATATTCATGAATTTTCTGGCTTTCTTTGTTTAATTAATTTCTAGTTTCATACCACTGTGGTCAGAAAAGATGCTTAATATGATTTCAATTCTCAGGGCACCTGGGTGGCTCAGTGGGTTAAAGCCTCTGCCTTTGACTCAGGTCATGATTCCAGGGTCCTGGGATTGAGCCCCGCATTGGGCTCTGCTCAGCAGGAAGCCTGTTTCCTCCTCTCTGCCTGTTCTCTCTGCCTACTTGTGATCTCTGTCTGTCAAATAAATAAAATCTTTTAAAAATATGATTTAAATTCTCTTAAATTTATTAAGACTTTTTTTGTGGACTAACATATGGTCTGTCTGGGAAGATGTTCTTTGTGTACTTGAGAAGATTGTGTATTCTGTTGCTTTGGGATGGGATATTCTGCAAATATCAAAGTCCATCTCATCTAACTTAGCATTTGAGGCTGATAATTCTTTATTGGATTCTATCTGGGGGATCTATCCATTGATGTAAGTGGGGGACTAAAATTCCCTATTATTATTGTATGGCTATTTCTCCCTATAAGTATGTTAATAGAGTTTGTTTATTTATTTATCTCTATTAACATTTGCTTTATATATCTAGGTACCCTATGTTGGGTATATAAATATTTACAATTGTTATATCCTATTGTTGGATTGGCCCCTTTATCATTATGTAATACTCTTTCTTTTGGTTTCTATATATATGGAATATTTTTCTATTCCTTCACTTTCAGTCTCTGTATGTGTCCTTACATTTGAAGCAGTGTCTTGTACTGAGCATATAGATGGCACTTTGTTTTTGTTTTTTGTTTTTTTAATCCATTCAATCACTCTGTCTTTCAATTAGAGAATTTAGTCAATTTAAAGTTAAAGTAATTATTAATAGGTATGTGCTTATTGTCATTCTGTTAATTGTTTTCTGGCTGTTTTTGTAGTTCTTCTCTGTTCCTTTCTTCTGCCTTTGCTCTCTTCTATTGTGGTTTGATTTTCTTTCATGGTATGCTTATATTCCTTTCTCTTTATTATTTGTGCATTTACAATAGATTTTTGCTTTGTGTTTACCATGATGCTTACATAGAACAACTTATACCTATAACAGTGAATTTTAAGTTGATAACAACTTGAGTTTGATCCCATTCTAAAGCTCGACACTTTTACTCTCTCCCTTACCCCCAGGTTTCATGTTTTGATGTCCTATTCTATGTCTTTTTATATTGTGTATTCCTTAATGAATTATTGTAATCACAGTCATTTTTACAATTTTGTCTTTTAACCTTCATACTAGCTTTGTAAGTAATCAATCCACTACCTTTACTATATATTTACCTTTCCAGTGGTAGTTTATATTCTTGACTGAAGTTTTTCTTTAAGCACTTTAAATATATTGTGTCCCTCTCTTCCAGTCTGCAAAATTTCTGCTGAAAACTTGCTGATTAATTGTATGGAGGTTCCCTTATATGGCATAAGTTGTTTTTCTCTTGCTGCTTTTAATATTCTCTCCTTGTTTTTAATTTTTGACATTTTAATTATATATTTTGGTGTGGGTCTGTTCGAGCATCACATTCTCTTATTTTTAAACGATGTTACAAAGCAATAGTAACTAAAGAAGTATGGGATATTGGTATAAAAACAGACCCATAGATAAACAGAACACAATAGAGACACTAGAATTAAACTCACACATATATGATCAATTCATTTATGACAAAGGAGACAAGAAGATAGAATGAGAGAAAGGATAGTTTCTTAAATAGATGGTGTTAGAAAAACTGGACAGCCACATGCAAAAGAATGAAACTGGACTACTATTTTACAGCATACATAAAATTTAACTCAAAATGGATTAACAGCTTGTATGTAAGACCTGAAACCATAAAACTCCTAGAAGAAACACAGGCAGTAGCTCCTTGACATAGGTCTTAGCAATGATTTTTTTTTTTTAAATCTGACACAAAAGCAAAAGCAACAGAAGCAAAGTAAATAATTGCAAACTTCATTATACTATAAAGCTCTGTATAGCAAAGGAAGCCATCAAGAAAATGAAAAGACAATCTACCAGATGGGAGAAAATATTTGCAAATCATATATCTGATAAGGAGCTAATAACCAAAATATATATTAAAAAACTCATACAACTCAATAGGAAAAGATAATCTGAATTAAACATGTGCAGAAGATCTGAATAGGTATTTTCCTAAGAACACATTTGAAAGACCAATGGGCAAATGAAAAGATGCTCAATATCATTAATCATCAGGAAAATGCTAGTCAAAACCACAGTGAGCTCTCATCTCAAACTCAAGTAGTCAGAATGTCTACTATCGAAAAGACAAGAAATAACAAATAGTGGCAGGATGTGGAGAGAAAGGAAAAACTGGTAGGAATGCAAATTGGTACAGCCACTGTGGAAAACAATATGGAGGTTCCTCAAAAAATTAAAAATAGAAATACCATTTGATCTAATAATTCCATTACAGGGTATTTGCACAAAGAAAACAAAACAATAATTAGAAAGATATATATGCTCCTATGTTTAGTGTAAGATTATTTACAATAGCCAAGATATGGAAGCAGACTGATGGTTATGTAGAATAGATGAATGGATAAAGAAGTTGTGTGTGTGTATATGTGTGTTATATATATGCATGTTATATATACACATATAAATGTATAGTATATGTATAGTGGAATATTACTCAGACATAAAAAGGATGAGATCACACCATTTGAAGAACATGGGTGAACCTACAAAGTATTATGCTAAGTGAAATGAGTCATATAGAGAAAGATAGATACCATATGAGTTCACTTATGTATGAACCTAAAAACAAAACCCAAGCTCGTAGATAACAGGGAACAGATTGGTAGCTGCCAGACGTGGGGGGTAAAGAGTGGGAGAAATGAGTGAACCGTTTTTGTTTTTGTTTTTAGTTTAAATAAACTCAGTTTTGGGGGAGAAAAAACAAGAGAAAAAAATAGACCTCAAAAAAAGTTGCATAGTATATGTCATCTGAATATAGCAACCAAGCCTGATTCTAAGATCTAAATAACAACTTAAGGTAGACTTGTATTTATAGCACTATAAATTTCATAGCAAAAATGGTGATTTAGAGAAGGAAAACTGTTAAAGAAATAGTCTTAACTATTAACTATTAACTTAACATTTCTTGACCTTCAAAAAATCTGCACATATTTATAAGGTTAAATTAAAATGTAAACTTAAATAATGCTCTGTCACGGAGCATGAAACACCATACTGCAAGCTCACCTTTCTAGAGGGCAAATTAGATTAATAGGAAACTTCGTGTTTTTTCTGTTTTCTTTGCGGATTTCTTGTTAGTGATTCATAGGCATTCCAAATTGATCACCTAACTTTCTTATCTTTTGTCTTCTGTGTTATGTCTCTGTCTTTTTTTTAAAAAAATCCATCTTTATTGAGATAAAATTCTTATCCAATAAAGTTCACTCATTTTAATTGTACGGTTCAATGAGTTTTGACAACGTATGTAGTTCTATAGCCTTCACCACTATCACTCTAAAGAGTTTCCTCATCCCCTCTGTAGTCATTCTCCTTCTCTTCCCTCTCCCCCTGGGAGTTTTGCCCATCTTAAAATGTCACATAAACAGAAGCACATAGTATATGGGCTTTTGTGTCTCGTTTCATTCACTTAACACAATCTGTTGGAGTTTCTTTTTATTGCAGGGTAGTATTCCAAAGCCACAAATTGTTGATCCATTCATCAGTTGATGGACATATAGGTCATTTCTGATTTTCATGTCTTCTGGATAGATACTTAAGTATGGAATTACTGGGGCATGTGATTAGGTATGTTTCGCTTCATAAGAAATTGCCAAATGATTTTCAAAAGTGACTATACAATTTCATACTTGCAAAAAAAGCATTTATTGTATACCCTTGGCAAGATTTTATTCTATGTTTGCTTTGGGAAATTTTAGGGGCACCTGGGTGGCTCAGTGGGTTAAGCCTCTGCCTTTGGCTCAGGTCATGATTTCAGGGTCCTGGGATTGAGCCCGCGTTGGGCTTTCTGCTTGGCAGGGAGCCTGCTTCCCCCTCTCTCTCTGCCTGCCTCTCTGCCTCCTTGTGATCTCTCTCTCTGCCAAATAAATAAATAAAATCTTTCAAAAAAAGAAATTTTATAGTTTTATAGTTTATAGCTGTTCTATTTCAGCCCATGATTCATTTTGAGTTAATATTTTGTATATGATGTAAGATTAGAATCAAGATTTTTTATTGAGTGATTTGGGGTTTTTTTGCATATGGATGTCCATTTGTTGTAGCACCATTTGTTGAAAAGACTGTCTTTTCCCCATTGGAATATGTTGGTACTTTTGTCAAAATTAATTAGCTATATACTTTAGGTCTATGAGTCTATTTCTGGACTTTCTATTCTGTTCCACTGATCTATTTGTCTACCTTTATGCAGGTACCACACTGCTTAATCATTGTAGCTTTATCATAAATCTTGAAATCAAGTTAAAGTCCTTCTAGTTCTTTGAATTTCTCTCAGCAATATTTGCAGTGTAATGGTAGTGGGCATATTTTATTTAGTCCATCCTCAAATATTGCATGTTTTCTGATGCTGTTGGAAATGATACTGCTTTTTTTAATGAAAAAAAGTATAATTTCTACTTACTTGTTGCTGATACATCTTTTTTTTTTTCCTTTTTTCTATTTCCTGGGAGGTTTATCTTCTAAAACTTCTACTAATTTTTTAAAAATTATAATTAAAAATGTTTAGTGTGGTAAAATATACATGACACAAAATTTACCATTTTAACCATTTTTAAGTGCACAGTTCATTGGCATTAAGTACATTCACATTGTTGTACAACTACCACCACCATCCTTCTCCTGGACTTTCTCATTAACCTTACTGGAACTGTCTACTTATTAAACACTAACTCTCCATTTCCCCTCCCTCTGGCCCCTGATAACCACTGTTCTACTTCCTGTCTCTATGTATTTGATTATTCTTGGTACCTTATTCACAAATGACTTATATTTCTACTACTACTTACTGTTTCTACTACTACCTGACAGGAAAAATTTCCACCCAGGACAATAAATAATACTAGGATAAAATGGAAATGCCAGATCACAGAGAGTTTGTAGCAATAAAAGGAAAGTGAGTTTCCAAAAGGACACAGGCAAGGCAATCTATTATGGCATTTCCAGAGATGAATGTATTCCTGAGTTTTCTGGAAAGTAGAAAACAAGTTAGATAATGAGCAATATATATCTGTCAATTTTTTAAAAATCCTATACCTCATAAATACAAGTGATATATAAAAGAATCATTTATTGTCTATTTTTTAAAAATTTAACGGAGTTTGCTTAATCTCTTATTGCTTTTTTTCCAGCCATTTCCTTCTCTTCAGCATCTACATTAGAGAGTGGTTCATTACACGTAGAGGCAAAAGTACTCCAGGCAATTCTACTCTTTGTTTTTTGGCTAAGAAGCTGGAGCTACCTGCTTAATGAGAGTTTAAGGATTATCTGTGGTTTAAATTATTGGTGCTGTCCATATTATATAGATTACTTGGTGCTAAATATAATAATATTGAGTACTTACTGGAATACTACTTTGAGTTCCAAGTTTAATATTTAAAGTGAGTGAAGTAGATAAAATGATATTAAAAACTAAAGAACTAGACCTATGCAGAAAAGCAAAAGTGTGTCTTTTTCTTTTCATTTGTTTTGCTTGGGAAAAGTAAAGGTTAAGTGGAAATACCATTGTTAAGTACGTCCAGAGGTATTTCAGGTCGGTGTTTCTCCTGGCTCCTTTTTAGCCCTTTTTCTCCAAGAGTAGCAGACAGTATGCATCAACCCCCTCCACCACAGCCACCCCACAATTTTCCTCCAAACCTTTACCCATGAAACTTAACTTACAAGTTTAGGTACCTGGTCTCAAGACTAGACCTCCATCCTAAGCCCTGGCCCTAGCTTTGCAGTTGTTTCCTGATTGTTTCTGTTCCAAGTAGTACAGGCAAGTCAAGTTCACTGTAGTATCTGAAAACTAAGGTCATCATATTCTCCCCAGCATTACTCACCAGTTCTGGGCTTCCTCTCCTGATTCCTTTGCGTTCACAGTGGTAGTGCCAATTTACCTTTCCACCTAAGCACAAAGCTTATTTCAGCCTCTTTTTTTTTTTTTTCTTCTTTTCCATTGGCCCCTCCATCCTATTAGTCATCAAATTCTATGAGTTCAGCTTCTTCAGTGGTTTTTCAAATATATCTTCTCCTATTTCCCAAGCTATTGGTTCATGGCTTCATTAATTCTTGCCCAAATTATAAATAGTAGTTATGTTTCACTTAAGCTACAGTAGCAATAACCAAGTTATTGGGCAAAGATTTATCTGTAATTTGTAATTGCATCTTAAATATTGTTTCCTTACTCTAGCATCCTCAACATATCCTCTGTCCGTGTTATTTTTGTAAATTAGCAATCAGGTCATCCCACCATTTTTAGGAGTTATTTATTTATTTATTTATGAAAGAGAGTGTGTGTGAGAGTGGCTGGGGGAAGGGACAGAGGGGAAGAGAGAGAGAACGAGAGAGAGAATCTGAAGCAGACTTGGTATGGAGCCCAATTTGGGACTTGATCTCATAACTACAGGATCATGACCTGAGCTGAAACTGAGAGCCAGAGGCTTAACCAACTGAGCCACCCAGGCACCCATTGCCTACCTTTTGCTTCAAGACTTTTAATATCTCTTTACTTAGAGAATAATGCCTTCACTCCTTAGCATGACATTCAAGACCCTTCACAGTCTGTATTTAGTTTATTTTTTTCTGGTTTTATCTTCAGTCGCTTTCTACCTCTCTAGCCATACCAGATGTCTCTCTATGCCTTGAATCTGTGCTGGAGTTTCAGCCCTTCCTGCCTCTGTAGGTGCTGTTACCCCTTTCACTAGATTGCTTTCCTTCTTTCTCTACCTTAAAAGATTAATTTCTTTCTATGAAGCCTTCCCCAAATTCTGCTGGAATATGTCTATGTTTGTGTATGTCTCTCTCTAATATATATATAGATATAGATATATAGACATATAGTATGAATTATGCTGTATTATGAGTATATATTACACATTTACAGTATGAGTTAATATATGTATACATTTACAGTATGAGTTAATTAATATATGTATATTCTGTATATTCACACACATATAAATACACATATATGAATATATTTATATATATAAATATACAAATGGATACTACACATATATGACTATGTAGTTCTATATATATGTATGTAGTTCTATATATTCTATATATATGTATGTATATACAATGTATGTAGTTCTAATATATATATATATATATATATATACACACACACACACACACACACACACACACACCCCAAATATTCTTATGTAATCTGGACTATATGTTCCTTGATGTTAAGAAGTGTGTTTTATTTATTCTATATCACCAGGACCTAGAAGGTCAATAGATTTTATTTGAGTAAATGAGTATTGCTTATTGTAAAGATAGTGACTACCTGGTTTCTATTTCCATGAAGATAAAATAGCAGAAATTATACTTCAGTCTTTTGGTATTAGGAAGAATAGGTGAGATGCTGGAATGAGTTATTTATAACTCTAATAATTTTATGAACTCTTTTCTGTAGTACTTTTTTTCATGAGTCTAGATTTTTATTTGTCTAAGATGGTTTAGGAATTTCTCTGCTTGGATTTATGCTGCTAGATCAAAATTAATTTTCTTCTGAAACAAAAATAGTTTCTCTGTTAGATCACAATAAATTTCACCAGAAAAATGGTGCACCCTGAACTTAGCCCAAGGAAATGCAGTGTTAATGCAGAGGACACAAGAAGGTTAAAGGTGAAAGACTAGGTTCAATTTTAATTATGACTTCCACTTGCCTATTATGTGACTTCTTTTTGGAACTTAAAAAACTTGATTTTAAGTCCAACACTAATTTTCAATGCTTAACTAGCATGGCTGAAGATGTTGATTTAATAATATTTCTATTTCCATTCTTATTACAGAATGAACTTAGTAGAAGTCAAGATGTTAATCAGAACCATGAGCTGCATTTCATGCAAAATGGTAGGGACAATGACTTAGCAAGCTGTTAGTTTTTCCCTTAGGAGTGCCAACTGATGTTTCAGGTTGTTGTTGTTGTTGTTGTTTTTTTTTTTTTTAAATAGGTTGAGTGTAATTCAGTAGTGCTCTTGAATATTAGCAAGTCATTTTCAGTAGACAAAAGAGTTATGCAGCTTTTGAAATAGATTTGTCAGGAATCTACCTCTCATCTTTCTCCTGTGGTTGCTGAACCCAATCTGGAGTCCACATCCTGCAATACGTAGATAAGAGTATAGCTGTGCTATGCCTTTTAACTCTCTCAGGGAGGCAAACATGATACAAGGACAATTAACTGTTCAGTGTATGCCAGATTAGAGATTAATTCATCTTTCTGCAAAAAGATAGAATTCTAGAATGGGATATTTCCTTAAGTAGTGAGTCTCCCTTTACGGAAAAGGCTCAAGCACATTTATGCTGATTTGTTCAGTGCTGTATTCCAGAGTGCTTGGTGCAGAGTAAATACTCAATAAATATTTCATGTACAAATGAATAAAGCACAAAATACATGATGCTTAAATTAGCGTATGCTGTGTAATGAACCATCCCCCAAAGTAATAGTTTAAAACAACAATGATTTATTATTTTTCATGATTCTGTGGCTTGGCTGCAGAATCTGAAATGTTCTCACATTTCCGGGACCTCATCTGTTTGGTTGGGATAGCTAGGTCTCTCTCCTGGTGTGTATCTCATCTTCAGCCTCAGTGTTCCAAGAGAGTGAGAATGGAAACAGCAATGCCTCTGCTGGTTAGGCTTGCAACTCACTTCCAGGTCGTTCTATTGGTCAAGAAAGTAACAAGGCCACCTCAGAAGAAGTGGGAAAACTGACCCTACCTCTGGATGGGAGTTGTTGCAAAGTCTCTGGCTGTTTCTAATCAACCACAGATGACCAACTTTAAAAAAACCTTCTAGGGAATTCTTGTAATGAATGAATTCTCGGTCCACCCAAGCTCCCAGAGTCCTTCCAATTCTGAGATTCTGTAATCCTAACAAGCTGAATGGATCTCTAGAAGTGTTCTAAGAAAATAATTACTAACTTGTGGTATCTGGAAACTTTAATCTACTTCTGGTAAGATAATTTAAAAAATAATTGAGTAATTCTTTTTCTAATTATTATTATGGTCAAGAATTTATAGCTTCCTGGGGCACCTGGGTAGCTCAGCGGGTTAAGCCTCTGCCTTCAGCTCAGGTCATGATCTCAGGGTCCTTGGATGGAGCCCTGAATCGAGCTCTCTGCTCAGCGGGGAGCCTGCTTCCCCTCTCTCTCTCTCTGCCTGCCTCTCTGCCTACTTGTGATCTCCGTCTGTGGAATAAATAAATAAAATCTTAAAAAAAAAAGAATTTATATCTTCCTTTAAGCATTTCAAATGCCCATCAGGATTTTCTTGTTAGTGAGAGTGATATTTACATGTAGTTACAGTCATGTGTAACTAACTATGTTTAATTCCGGTGTATCAGCAACATTCTCCTTTCCTTATGCTTTGTTGATCATTCTGTGAACACTGGGTAAATTCTTTACTCTTAATTCATCGATCACATACTGACATTTTAGAAATCACTGAGCTCAGTATTATAAAATTTTTACTTTTTTTTTGCTTCAGAGGAAAATGCTTTTATTGTCTCAGTATTTACTGCTATTTGTTATAAAAGTTGTAAATCTACCACTTTTCTTTACCCTTTTATGATACTTTTTACAAAAGATTTTATTTATTTATTTATTTATTTATTTATTTATTTTAGAGAGTGTGGGCACATACATGGGCATGAGGGGAGGGGCAGAGGAAGAGGCAGAGAATCTCTAGCTGATTCTGTGCTAAGTGTGGAGTCTGAAGTGGGGCTCAATCCCATGGGGAAGACTGAACTATTGATAGCTAAATTGTTACTTATGGTATAAAAACATGTACTATAGGGGCGCCTGGGTGGTTCAGTGGGTTAAGCCTCTGCCTTCGGCTCAGGTCATGATCTCAGGGTCCTGGGATCGAGCCCCACGTTGGGCTCTCTGCTCAATCGGGCTCTCTGCTCAGTGGGGCGCCTGCTTCCCTTCTTCTCTTTCTGCCTGCCTGTCTGCCTACTTGTGATCTCTCTCTGTCAAATAAATAAAATCTTTTTTTTTTTAAAAAGAATGTACTATAAAATTTTGCTAGTATATTTTTATATGTGCATGCAGTTGAAAATCATATATATATATTTGATAATTTTTTAAAAAGATTTTTATTTATTTATTGAGAGAGAGGCAGTGAGAGAGAGCATGAGCAAGGAGAAGGTCAGAGGGAGAAGCAGACTCCCCGTGGAGCTGGGAGCCTGATGCGGGACTCGATTCCGGGACTACAGGATCATGACCTGAGCCAAAGGCAGTCGTTCAACCAACTGAGCCACCCAGGCGTCCCTATTTTTGATAATTTTTGACAAATACTGGAAACATGACTATTTTAGTAGGAATCTGTTTTGTTTAAAATTTTTAGTTTGGCATTAAACTTTCATCTCAAAATTCCACATTAATATTTCTCTCTTCCTACTCTTCAGAAATAACACAAACTCAAAGCACCTCATAGCCATTTTGTAGAAATAAAACAAATTTGTCTTTGTGGAATGGATATGCCAGGTCCTGAACATATTGATAATTTTTTTTAAAGATTTTATTAATTTATTTGACAAAGAAAGAGCACAAACCAGGGACGTGGCAGGCAGAGGGAGAAGCAGGCTCCCAGCTAAGCAAGGAGTCTGAGGCAGGACTTGACCCCAGCAACCTGGGATTATGCCCTGAGCTAAAGGCAGGTGCTTAACTGACTGAGCCACTCTGGCATCCCTGGATTGTTGGTAATTAACCTGGTCAGGTAATGTTCCCAGGAAATCTTCTGTCACTTTTCTAAGAACGAATAAATTTTGTTTCTTGGAGAAGTTTTAATTTTTACAGGAAGATTGAAAAGAAAGTATAAAGAGTTCTCATACACTCCCATGCCTCCTCTCCAACCAGTTTTCCCTATTACTAACATCTTGCATTGGTGTACATTTGCTGCAAGCAATGAATCAGTATTGATATGTTATTTACATTAACTAATGTCCACAGTTTACATTAGGGTTCACTCTGTGATGTGTAGTTCTGTGGGGTTTTGCCAATGAATAATGTTATGTATCCACCATTATAGTATCATATATAAGAATAGTTTCGCTGCCCTAAAAATCTCCTTTTCTCTCTGTTCCACCTATTCAACTCTCCTCCTTCCTTCCCCAACCACCTTTCTTTTTTAATACCTAAATTAAGCCTAGAGTAATATTAATTAGTTTGAGCTAAGAATTTGCTTAAATAACCAATGATTCCCCATGGCAATCAAAATTTCTTAATCATTTAGACCAGCAGTGTCCAATAGAAATATGATATGATCATATGTGTATTTAAAATATTCTAGAGCTGCATTTAAAAAGAAAAAAAGTAAAAATAATTTATACTTATTCCAATATATTGACAATATCAGTTACAAAATATAACCATATAAAAATGGAAATGTTTTAGTTTTTCTGTACTAACACTCAAAATCTAATGTGCATTTTTTTTTTAAAGATTGATTGATTTATTTTGGGGGGAAGGATGGAGGGAGAGGGTGAGAGAAAATCTCTAGCAGACTCCCCACTGAGCCAAGAGCCTGACCCAGGCCTGGATCCCATCCCCGACATCATGACCTGAGCTGAAATTGAGTGGGATGCTTAACTGACTGAGCCACCCAGGCCCCCCTGTAGTGTGCATTTTAAATACATTTCAGTCTAGTCACATTTAAAGTGCTAAATAGCCACAAGTGGCCTGTGACTAAGATACTGGACAGCACAGTCCTAGACTGTGAGCAATCTGAAAGCAGGTTATCCTGTCTCCAGGGCCTCTGGAATAGGAACGCAGTGCATATTTTTGTAAGGTATACCAGAAACATTAAAGGGGCTCTCTAAACCTTTGCATGCTGATACTTGTATGTTCTGTGACCACTTTCCTTTAAACTTCCTTTCCAGTTTTGGAAAAAGTGGAATGGGGATCACACTCATTCCAGCATATCAAACAAATGAGTACTGGCCTTTCTGACTCTCAGAAGGCCTGAATCATCTGAAATGTTGACTCATGAGCCTTAGGTGACTGAAATGTAATGTGAATCAAATTTGCCTTCCAAGGCATCGTTTTGTGTCCACTTTCCTCCTCTCTCTTTCTCTGTTTGGGTGACTCATCTTTCTACCATGTAGGAGTCCAGCAGCAGGCAGAGCCCCAAACCCTTCTGAATGAGCTGACTCTGAAATGGCCCCTGTCCACGCCCAGCTGTTTTGCCTACCTCATCCAGGGTCTGCAGTTTGGACGGAGAACGACCTTAAAGCTTCACCAACACCACCCCCCCCCCCCCCGCCATATATATATTTTTTTTCTTTAAGGTGGTGAAAGTAGTAGTGATGAGTTGGTCTGATAATTTAAAGTTTGAAAAAAAAAAGTAATCTTTTTATTTCAAAATCTTTTAATACTTAGCGTATACTTAAATCCTAGGGCCTACTTCACACTACCTTTCTCTACTCTGGGTTTTTCCTTTCCTGGGTGGAAAGTTACCACCTCTAGTCCCCCAGGATAACGCCCTTCCGGAGGTGTGGGCGAGGAACCCTCAATCCTTCCGGGTAGGCAGCCAGTCCTGCCGCAAGCTTACGCAGCACTGAAACTGCAGACCGACCTCCAGCTCTGAGCAAAGCCAAGACCCCAGCCCACCCCACGTCTATCCAAGGGGAAGGGTGGGGTTCCCAGTTCCAAACCCCTCCCATCGAACTCACCCCAGCCGGTAGGAGAGAGGAAGTGCAAAAGGCTCCACCCACCTTTCTCTCTTTCTCTTGCCATTGCACTGACTGGTTGCCCATCGTTTCTATCCCGTAGGCGATTGGCTTCCTCCTCCCGCGCCAGTCCCTGCCTCTCCCTGCCAGGGAGGGTAAGTCACGCCAAAGTGGGCGGAGAATCCGCTGGCCTCTCTCCTTCGCTCTTCTGGGCGGTGGCGGCAACTGGGGACAGAGCGGGTGGCGCATCGCGGGCGCAGAGGCAGGAGGAGCAGTCTCATTGTTCCGGGAGCCTTCGCCACTGCAGGTCTCTGGGCTCTTTCGGCCCTGCCCCTTCAGTCCTACCCAACCCCCACAATCGCCCGCGGCTCTGAGGAGAAGCGTCGGGTGGAGACAGCAGCTGCAGCATCATCTCCAACCCGCCAGCCATGGAAGACATGGACCAGTCGCCTCTGGTCTCCTCGTCCTCGGACAGCCCGCCCCGGCCTCAGCCCCCCTTCAAGTACCAGTTCGTGAGGGAGCCCGAGGACGAGGAGGAAGACGAGGAGGAGGAAGACGAGGAGGAAGACGAGGACTTGGAGGAGCTGGAGGTGCTGGAGAGGAAGCCCGCCACCGGGCTGTCGGCAGCCCCGGTGCCCACCGCCCCCGTCGCTGGCGCGCCCCTGCTGGACTTCGGCAGTGACTTCGTGCCCCCGGCGCCCCGGGGGCCACTGCCGGCCGCGCCCCCCGCCGCCCCGGAGCGGCCGCCGTCTTGGGACTCGAGCCCTGTGTCTCCTGCGGTGTCGGCGCCTTCCCTGCCCTCCGCTGCCGCAGCCTTGCCCTCCAAGCTCCCCGAGGACGATGAGCCTCCGGCCCGGCCTCCCCCTCCTCCTCCGGCCAGCGTGAGTCCTCAGGCCGAGCCCGCGTGGACCCCACCCGCCCCGGCCCCCGCCGCGCCCCCCTCCACCCCGGCCGCGCCCAAGCGCAGAGGCTCTTCAGGCTCAGTGGGTGAGTGCCATGCCCTCCCGCCTCGCGCAGCCCCTCGCTCCCCTCCGTCTTTTGTGTGCACCCCCAGATGCCACGGGCAGAGCCCTCCTCTCCGCCCCGAGGGGCTTTGTCCGTGGACCTCCGGGCGAAGGCGCCCCCCCCCTGGTAGGAGCCGTCAAGAGCAGGGTGGGGCGGCCAAGGAAACCGGGCTTGTTCTTTATTGTCTGTCTCGGTTTCGGGGAACACGTGCACCCCGCCTGCTCTGGGCTTCTTCCCTCTGGTCCCTGTTCTGCAGCGTCCCGGAAGTTAGGCACCCACACCTAGTAGGAGCTGGGTCTGTATCTATGAACTAGGGTTGCGGATACATGGGGCTAGTTAGGCTCCCGGGTGAGGATGGAAAGGCCTTGGAGCCCTTCATCTTTTGTCTACCAGTCTGGGTTGCTCCTAGGGAAGAGGCGCAGTTTTGCTGCTAGTCTGTTTGCCAGCATTGAGCCCTGGCCCCCCTCCTCACCTTCTCCCTGTGGCCCCCCAGCGCCTCATTCCCCTCCCTTTCGACTCTTGGCGCTGGTGAGGAGCTGGCCCAGTGGAAAACATCCACAGTGACCCAACTGCAGTGAAGGGAGAGCGCCTCCAGTGGTGTGGCGCGTGGAGAATCGGGAAGGCGAGAGTTCTGGCAAAGTCCTGCCACCGCCCAGTTTATCCGCGCTGTGATGTGGCGACTCCCCGGCTGAAACGAGCCAGGGAAGTGGAATCTGAGCATCGGTGGTCCGAGGGGGCGCAGTTCTACCAGGGTCTCAGCTGCTGAGTGAGAGGAATTGCTGTCAGTGTGGTTTAGGCTCTTGATGCATTATAATTGAATCGGAGAGGAAAAAAAGCAAAATGGTTGACATTCTTAAAGAAGGGAAACCTGTGGTGTTTTTACCGCTGATAGGCCAGTTGAATTTGTGGCAGATTTGCCACTAGACTTAATGAAATGTTTTGAGAAAGGTATTTTCATGTAGTGGTTAGAAGTTCTGTGGTTTAGGTCTACAGAGACAAATCTGCATAGTTATAAACATTAACAAATCTTTTCATTCAGTTCAGTACCTGAATTCATTTATATATGTATGTGTATATATATATAGGAACATTGTTTAATTACCCTTTTCATTTTGGGAAATTGTTTATTTTGGAAGAGAAAAAAATCAAGTTGGTTAGAGATGGAGAATCTTACTAGACAAGTTATCAACTTACTAGCATTTATCTTGTCACTTTGGGGGCAGAAAGGGTCTCACCAGCAAGCAGTAGGACCTTTATGTATAAAAGGATGAGAATCTGGTAGTGTTAATTGCTTGTTGAGAGATCTTCATTGCCTATTAGGATTTTAGAAATGGTTCATTTTCTAGAAGAAAACCAATCTGAGATCACAGAATATATTTCAGTTCATTTCTCCACAACAGGGAAATTGTAATGTTTCTGAATAACATCTTGATAATGACATACCCCAAATGACATACCCCATACTCAAAACACTAATCATTGCCCTTAAGATATTAGAAGATGTGGAGTAACTCAATCTTTGCTTTTTCTGAATTAAAAAACACGTTTAAGAGAAACTAAGGGGAGGTGGAAGAATAAAGAGTAATAAGAAAGTGGGAAATCTAATGATTAACAACGGCATACTGATTTGTCATCTTGTATACCAGCATGGGAACAAAGAGAAGAGTTCTGATCTTTGAACATTAGGGATTCAGGAGATAACAGCATTCTCTTGGAATTTTGACTTTTGGAATACTAAATTTGAAAAACAAAGGACAGGGAATAGTGCCTACTCAGGGACTCTTATCTATATAGTTCCCTAATTCTGCATTGGTGATAGCTATTTCAAAACTTTACTCATTTAGTAAACCACTGAATATCACAGTTATTCATGGATAGTTAAACCATTTCTGTGAGTCTTAGGTTCTTAACGGTTTGTTCATTCATTCAGCTGATGATTGATTACCTATAAAGGGACGGGTTGGTTTTATTCTAGGCTATGAGGGTATAGCAATGAGCAATGAGCAAAACACATGTGCTCCCCATGAGGGGAGTACAGTAATAAGCACATAAGTAAGGAACTCAGAATAGTGATAAGTGTTATGAGGAAAATAAAAAGGATGATGGTATGGAAAATGATTGGGGTGTGGGGGCTGTTTTTAAGTAGGGTAGCATTGAGGAGTGGTTTTATGAGGAGATGAGGTTTAAGCTGCAGATAAAAATTTCCAAGCAACCCATAGGAAGACAAAAGCCTTGAGGCAGGAATTAGCTTTGTGTGTTTGAAAGTCTAGTAAGAAGACTAATGAGAAAAACTTGAAAGACACTGGTGTCAGATGAGGATGGGGAGGTGGGCTAAACGTAGATCATCTGCGGTCTCTAACAGGCCAAGGTAAAGAGTTCTACTTTTTTTTTAAAAAAAAAGATATTCTTTATTTTAGAAATATGCTCCTTAATAGTTATATTGTGATTTTGGAGCAAAAATATGGTTTTGAAGATTTGGAGGACCTGTGAGGACTGATGGGAGTAAAGACAAGGTGAGAAGTGTATAAGGCATGGTTAAAAACATAGAGTAGCCAGATGGGAAGAGGCTTATATTTACTGAGTTGGGCAGATTCCTGACACTTGGGCATTTACATTGTAGTTTACATTATTTTTGAATAAACTCCGATTCCCATCACTAGGAAAGTAGTAATTTTGCTGTTTTCTGTTGTGCTTGGAGCATGCCCACTGTGATGCAGTAATGAAGTGAGCCTCTCACCTGATGACCATTTTTCACGGAGAAAACATTTGGCTTCACTTTGAGAAGGTGGTTGGTTAAAGGGCTTTGAAGAAACGTGAGGAAAATTCTGGATAAAAATTGTGTTGAGGAAAATGCAAACATTAACATGACATTGAGCTGGTCTCTGAGCATGTTCTAAACCAGTGTTAAGATTGAAAATGTGGTAGATTGGGTTCTGAGGCATATTGAATACTACTAAATTAAGATACAAGGGTTTTAGCATCCTGTTTTTAATCCATGCTTTGCCATTCACAGTTGCTCTTTTGGTAATTTATATTATGAAACAAAAATGTTTGTGTTGTTTCCAAAATGTAAAGTTCCTTGATTATTTTTTACCCATGTCCTGAATTACTGCTTTATTCCATGGGAGGCCGTTGGAGATTATTGAACTGAGGCATGACATCATAAGAGCAGTGTTAGGAAAAAAAAAAATGAATTGGTGACAGTATTCAAGATGGGATGGGAAGAAGAACAGGGAACTATTTAGAAAGCTTTTGCAGTAGTTCTGAAAGAGAGGAGTAGAGCCTGAACTAGTTAACTACTGTTTCAGTCAGTGAAAATGGAATAGAAGGGAAGAATATAAGAAACTACAAGAAGCATGGTTTTTTGGCTGCAAATCTCTATTTTTATGGTTAGGTTAAAAAAAGTTTTTATGAAAGAAGAATTGATAGGACTTGGAGGCAAAAGATGTAAATAAAAAGAAAAGAATGTTGGTGCTTACTAAATCAATTTCAGAGACTGTCCAAATTTGTTATTTGAAATGGAAATTTGTATAGAATTGAATGCTGCTCGTAGGTGTAGTTTATGGTTTGGGATTAAAAATTACTAGTCTTTTTAAAAGTCATTAATTATATGATTAGATACAGTGGCATAAGAGCACCTTGTAGAAATGTTAAAAGATTTTCAGTGACGTATAGTTTTAAAATCTTAAGTGCTAATTCTTAATATAAAATACAAGTAAACAGTGATGTGACTCTACCAGGAAGCAGTTGCTTCTACAGAAGGAGCTATCTCATACCCTATCCATTCCCTGTCCTCCTTTGAAAATGGTAACAAGGAAAAGAACTGATGAATTTACAGATTCTGAATAATTTTTGTTAAGCCATTTCTAATTTCTGACTGGGAATAAAAATTGGGAACTGGTATGCTCCTTATGTATAAGTTGAGTTACATTTTAGATTGCTTCCTAGCATGCTCTGTGTCAAATTTATAGCCCTTTTTAGTAACTGGCAAGCTCCCTCAAACCTTTTTAAAATGAAGTGGTGGATACATCTTGAACCGCTGATAAATACCTCATTATTAGGAATAGTATTTAAAAACATGCTATTTTAGCACTATATCCCTGTAAACTTGGAATATTTGCTATCTTTTTTTTTTTTTTTAAAGATTTTATTTATTTATTAGAGCGCACAAGGAGGGGGAGTGGCAGGCAGTGGGAGAAGCCAGCTCTCTGCTGAGTGAGGAGGCCAGGTGGGACTCAATCCAAGAACCCTGGGATAATGACCTGAGCAGAAGGCAGATGTTAACAAACTGAGCCACCCAGGCGTCCCAAGATTTGTTATCTTTATAAAACAAATTTTCTAAAAAGGAGCATATTATCTATTATCTAATAATTGGCTCTGTTTTATGTGTAGTTATTTCATAATCTACCAAAAAGCAATTTATTTGAAACACTACGGATGCAAGGCCCCAAGTTAAATGGCACATTTTAAAGGTACTGTGCTAGCCCAGGAAAAAGTACCTACTCAGTGGATGATACTTCTTTCCTGAAACTTCTGATTAAGTAGAAGTAATGTAGATACACTAGTCTTACAGTACATTCTTTGAGACTTTTTGTTCCTTTTCTAAATACAGAATCTAGAAGGTCCCTTTGGGGGTGACAGCATCAGAAATGGAAACTGTGAGGGCAGACCATAATTCTTCAGTGTTTAAAAGGGTGAATGTGACTTTTGTGGCTGGCTCCTATGGGACATAGACATGCAAAAAGGTGGGACCCAGCTTTACTGATGCTAATTTCTTCTTAGACTGGTGGCTGATGATTCTTTTTAACTCTAAAGGAGGAGTTAATCATTTTAGTTTAAGCTGTTTGTTTTGTTTTTGGAATGGTGATTATTTTTAAGTTGCTTTGCTCATGTATTCTCATAACATTCTATTCTTATCTCATTGTATGTATCATACCATATATGGTAATGGTATGTTTACTCATTTCTGTTCTCTGCCAGATGGTATGCTCCTTTGGGTAAGGGGTTATGTTACTTTTTTCCATTGAGGAAAAGGTCGATGTGACATATCCTTATTGCTGAGCACAGTGCCTTAGATGTGGTGTAGGCACGCAAGAGATTTGTTGAATGAATATGATATTATAGATGAAAACTGACCTTCAAATTCTCTGTAGCCCTAGAATTACAATATTTTCTCTCATGAATTCTTATGAATGAAAGCATTTATTTATTTACATGTACAAGGTATATGGATGAATCATTGATGGATCTCTTATGGGTGGTTAATTGGGTTGTTTCTCAACTTTTTGTTATAAATGTTGCTGTTAACACATATATATTTCTTTGGGAATACATGTTGTTATATGTGTTGTAGAATAAATTCATGCAAGTAGAAATTCTGGTTCAGGAGGTATCTGTGTTTAAAACTTTGATAATGCCAAATTGTATTACAAAGAGTTATTGGAGCCTCTATTCACACCACTATTGTGCTTAGAGTACTGTTTTCCTTATGCCTTTACCATTACAGTGTATTGTTAAGACTAGTAAATGGCTTAGGAAATTTTCTTTTTTTTTTTTACATTTTGGAGTATTTTTTTGGCTTATGTGCCAGTAAGTTTTTTTCTGATCACAGCTTTTGACTATTCTTCCTTTAGGTTTTTGTTCTCACAGACTTAGAAACACTTCATCTATTGTAAGGAAATTAGCCTTTTGTTGTGTTCTGAAAATTTTTTTCATGATTGGTTATTTGTATTTTGATCTTTGGCATATTTTTTTGTGCAGAAATTTTATGTAGTCAGATTTATCATTTTCTTTTTTGCTTTTGAGTCATACAAGTCATTGAGTTTTGTGTAATTCTTAGGAAGACTTCTAAGATTGTAAAAGATGCTCCCATGTTTCCCTTAGTACTTTTATGATTTTTATGATTTCATTTTAACATTTAATTCTTTCATTCCCTATAGTTTATTTCATTTTAGGGAGTAAAGTAGTGATATAATTTTACTATTTAACATGATTTCTCATTTTTCCAAACGCCATTTGTGTTGAATCATCCATCTTATCTTTACTCTTTTAAAATGACGCTTTCGTCATATGCTTGTAGAATGGGTGAAATATTTCCTCTTCTGTTCCATGTCTTTGTCTTTTCATGTATAGGACCAAACTCTTTTAATTGCTATAACTTTCAAATGAAATACTAGCTGATAGCATTTTCCAGAATTATTTTTTCTGGCTATCTATGCATGTATAGTTTTCTACTTTATCTTTAAAATTTGTTTATTTAATCCCCTCTCCCTCTATCGGAATTATAGTGTGGTTACATTAAATTTATTCATTAATTTAGGGGAGAATTGATGTATGTTTTTTGATTGATATTACATATTTTTTCTACAAACCCAGTTTTTATTAACGTGTATTTTTTAAAATTAGTTTATAATTATGTGAAATATAGGCTTTAAAAGGCAATTGTTAAGTATTCTGGCCTACTTAGCATGAAACACTTGAAATTCTGGGTTATATAGGTATTTGGCCTCCTCTTTTCAGTTGATCATGCATATAGACTGGTAAAAAGAAGTCATCTCATTTTTTGGTTTCTCAAAACAAACAAACAAACAAAAAAAACAAAACCCAACTTGAGAAGGGAAGAAACATTCTTTATACTCTTGTTGTTAGAGCTGTAGCTACTAAATATTGGATTATTGTTTTAGCAGTCTTTGAATCCTTAAGTGGCCCACTAGTTTTAAAAACAAAACGAAACATGATTTCTTTAATAGCTTGTTCTTTCCACTGATGGAATTGTGGGAAGGCGGCTCTTAAAGTTTTGTTGTTTAAACAGATTTAGCAGTTGTGGGTTATCTTGGTAGTCCCTTAGAAGTTCAGTGTTAGTTAAAAAATTAGCATACTCCTTTTTTTTTTTTTCCTCTTTTCTTTTAAAGCCAGGCTTAGGGCTAGATATGGGGACAAAAAGGTGAATAGAGGGGCTCTTGGGTGGCTCAGTGGGTTAAGCCTCTGCCTTGGCTCGGGTCATGATCCCAGGGTCCTGGGATCCAGCCCCGCATCAGGCTCTCTGCTCAGCGGGGAGCCTGCTTCCTCCTCTCTCTGTCTTTGCCTGCCTCTCTGCCTACTTGTTTGTCAAATAAATAAATAAAATCTTAAAAAGGCTACATTATAAAAAGATGAGTAGAGAGAATTTATGAGAACTGCATGTAGCAGATAAAGGGAAAAATACAAGACCCTTGTAAAGAACTTTCTGCTGTCTTAAAACCAGAGGAGTCTTGTGATTGTACTGTAGGAGTGATCATAAACTTACCTACTTGTCAACATCTTTTGTGAAAAGAGAAAAAATCTTAATTGGGTTCTAGGTTGGCCTGCATATTTTTTGTCTCCAGTTTTACAGATTGACTTTTGACTTGAGTAATTGGAAGGTGCCACTATTAGACTTACTTATCTCAATGTTTTGGTAGTGCTAGGTAAACCTGACCTAGAGCATGAAAAACATTTTTTTAAAGATTTACTTATTGGGGCGCCTGGGTGGCTCAGTGGGTTAAAGCCTCTGCCTTCGGCTCGGGTCATGATCCCAGTTGTCCTGGGATCGAGCCCCGCATCGGGCTCTCTGCTCAGCGGGGAGCCTGCTGTCTCCTCTCTCTCTGCCTGCCTCTTTGCCTACCTGTGATTTCTGTCTGTCAGATAAGTAAATAAAATCTTTAAAAAAAAATAAAGATTTACTTATTTATTTAGAGAGAGCATTGGAGGGGGAGCAGAGAGGGAGAGAGGGAGAGAGAAACTTAAGCAGACTCCTCACTGAACGTTGAGCCTGACGCAGGGGTCAATTCCCACGAATCATGAAAGCTTGACTTGTGCTAAAACCAAGAGTCAGTTGCTTAACCAACTGTACAACGTAGGTACCCTGAAAAACATTTCTTAAAGCTACTGCAGTTTTTGATCTAAAAAAAGAAGGGAATTTCCTTAAAATTTTTTTCTTTGTTTTAAGGAAATTAAACCATGTAAATCCCTTTCAAAATCATTTTAACACTTCTCAGTTTCAACTAATCAACATCAATGTTAAATTATAGAAAGGTTTAATATGAAATCTCTCAAGTTCTGCTACTTTAATTTTTATGCAGAGCAACTTGATAAAAACAAAGAGAGAGCTGGAGAGGGACAATCTCAAGCAGACTCCCTGCTGAGCACAGAGTCCAAGGCAGCCCTCAGTCAAACAGTGTGGAGATCAGGACCTGAGCTGACATCAGGAGTAGAATGCTTGACTGACTGAGCCATCTGGGTGCCCTTTATTCCACGAAACTTTCTTTTGACCCTCTTAACTAAAGTTTTGTTAATGGAACATGTTCATCAGGAGCTATAGTTAAGTTTAGCACTGATAGAATCAAACATACATATTTTAATTGCTAAAAGAGTTGTGGGTAAAACTGGTTAAAATTGCTTCTATATGATAGAATTTTAGTATGTTTACATTGCCTTGTTTCTTTTGGAGGGACTTAAAAAGTTATTTATACTTTTTGTTGTAGAAAATTTGAAATGTAAAGACAGAATAGTGAATGAAAGTTGACTTAGCTGTCACTGAGTCCCAATAGCCATCAACCCATGGTCCATTCTCCCAATCCCACACCCTCATAAAGATTTTTGCAAACTGTAACTACTCCTTTTTGCCAGACATAACTGGAACACACAATAATCAGATGGTTCCCCAATATATTTCACAAAAATTAATGTTCTCAAATAACCATTTAGTGTGTATATGTTGTGAATGGTCTTTTTTTGTTTTTATTTTTTTCACCAGTTTTTAAAAAAAAATTAGAATTCAAAAGTCTATATATTACAATGGATTGATTTGTTTTATGTCTCATTAACTGTTCCTTGTTCACTTGGATTATCTCTCAAAATTTTATTTGTTAAAGAATGCTCATATACTTTTTTCATTTTAATGTTTGTATTAAGATATAATCTATATACAGTAAAATACATAGATCTTAAGTTATAGCAGTTTTATGTTTTGGGAAGTGTATCCACTCATTAACCCGCACCACTGTCAAGATAGAGAACATTTACATCATCCCAGAGAGATCCCTTGGGCCCTGCAGTCAATTAAATTCAATTCTTGTTCCTACCTTCCTCCAGCACCCTGCAGTCCTAAGCAACATTGTTCTGATTTCTTTCACTGCAGATTAATTTTGCCTGTTATATTGCACCATGTGAATGGAATCATATGGTGTGTACTTTTATGTCTGATTACTTGCTTTCAGTATGTTTTTAAGATTTATCAATGATGTTGTAAGTATCAGCAGTTGGTTCCTTTTTACTGCTAAGTAGTATTCCACGATAAGACTATACCATAGTTGAATTAGTCACTTGTTGATGGACTTGGATTATTTATAGCTTCTGGCTACTATGGACAAAAGAATGCTATGAACATTCTTGCATAGGTCTTTTGTGGACATAGGTTTTCATTTCTCTTGGTAAAGAGAGTAGAATTGAGTAAGAGTAACTGGTTAGAATTGCTGAGTCATGGGCTAAGTATATATTTAACTTTATAAGAAATTACCAAACTGTTCTCCAGAGTCCTTTACTTCCATCAACTCAATTTATTTCCATCCAACTCACAATAGAGTTGTGGTGGTTTCACATTCTCACCAATATTTGATATCAGTCTTTCTCATGTTAGCCGTTCTGGTGGATTCATAATTGTTTCTCATTGTGGTGTTAATTTAGATCTCCCTAATCATTAATGAATTAGAGAACTTTTTTTTTTTAAGATTTCATTCATTTATTCGACAGACAGAGATCACAGGTAGGCAGAGAGACAGGCAGAAGCAGGCTCCCCGCTGAGCAGAGAGCCCCATTTGGGGCTCGATCCCAGGACCCCTGGGATCATGACCCAAGCCCAAGGCAGAGGCTTTAACCCACTGAGCCACCTAGGCACCCCGAATTAGAAGACTTTTACATGTCTATTGGCTACCTGTATGTTTTCTTTTGTGAAGTGGCCAAGTAATTTTAATTTGCCTGTTGTTACACTGTCTTGTATGTCTTTTTCTTACTGCTCATAGGGAGTTCTTAATATATTCTGGATAAAAGTCTTCTGTCAGATCTATACATTGTGAATATATTCTAATCTGTATCTTGCCTGTTACTTTTACTGATGGTTTCTTTTGATGAGTATGATTTTCTAATTCTAAAGAATTCTTAATTTATCAGTTTTTATGGTTAGTGCTTTCTGTGTGCTGTCCAAGACATCTTTGCCTACTCCAAGGTTGTGAAAATATTCTATGTTTTTTTCAAAAGCTTTATAGTTTTAGCTTTTATGTTTAAATCTAGATACATCTTGAATTAATGTTTGTCTGTGGAAGTGTTACAGTTTGGGATTTATTTTTTTCATATAGATATTCAGCTATCCCAGATATATATATATATATTTTTTGGAAAGAATTTGTCTTGCTCTATTGTTTTGGTGCCTTTGTTGAAAATCAGTGGCCATATAAGTATGTCTGTGTTTGTACATCTATTTTGTTCTGTTGATCTATTTTTTGGTATCCTTATACCAATACTGTTTGCTATAGCTTTGCAGTAGTCTAAAAATCAAGTAGTATGCCTACTCCAAATTTCGCTTTTTTTCCCCCAAAATAGTTTTGTTCTTTCTAGGTCCATTATATTGACATACATATTTTAGAATCAGCTTGTTCATGTCTAGAAAATGTCTGGGAATTTGATTGGGATTGCATTCAGTCTAGAGAGCAATATGGAAAATGGCATTTTAGTGTTGGAAACATAGTGTTTATCCCGTAACAAGCTAACAGGATAGCTTGCCATAGTTTCTTGAATGCTGGCAGAAGACACAGATGCCTGGGTCAGGGACAAAGGACTTTATTACTTATAGCAGTGATAATAGCTGGCATATCAGCATTTTATTTTCTTTTCCTTTTTAAAGATTTTATTTATTTGACAGACAGAGATCACAAGTAGGCAGAGAGGCAGCAGAGAGAGAGGAGGAAGCAGGCTCCCTGCCAAGCAGAGAGCCCGATGCGGGACTCGATCCCAGGACCCTGAGATCATGACCTGAGCCAAAGGCAGAGGCTTAACCCACAGAGCCACCCAGGCGCCCTCAGCATTTTCTTCTACAGGTGTCCTAAGCCCCATTTCCTGTGGGGCAATGCTGAGAGGGCCGAGTGACACTTAAACTTGCTGTGCTGTATTGCAGGAGAGGAACCTTGAGCTTAGGGAAACTGAATATATATTACATAGTAGGCATGCCTGCCTATTCCACTTACATTGCATACAATAATTATTTGAGATTCAAAAATCAATATATATATATATGACATATATATATAATTCTATATATCTACTCATATTTACCACTTCTTTAAAGAAATTATGAGATGAGAATATTTCGTATTTACTCAGAATTTAACATTTTTGTTCTTTGTTTCTGAAGATCTAGGTTGGATCTTCATTGATCTACCTGGTATCATTTTCCTTCTGTCTGAAGAACTTATTGAACATTTATTGTAGTACAGATCTCTTGGTGACAATTTCTTTCAGCTTTTGTTTTCATCTTTTATTATCTAGTAATGTTTGTATTCATCTGTATTTTTGAAGCATATATATTTTTTTAAAGATTTTATTTATTTATTAGAGAAAGGGTACATAAGCAGGGGAAGCAGCAGGGAGAGGGAGAAGCAGACTCCCCACTAAGTAAGGAGCCCAATGCGGGGCTCAATCCCAGGACCCTGGGATCATGATTTGAGCTGAAGGCAGACATTTAACTGACTGAGTCACCCAGGTGCCCCTTGAAGCATATTTTTGATGAATTTAGTCAGCCTTGTTGTTCATGGTAGTTAAGTTCAATAGCCACAGAAGATACTGAATTAGCAAATACTGAATCATTGCTTCTAGGGGAAATACAGGGTTAGGTTCCTGTGAACCACTAGTCATACCATTTTTGTTAATGATGAATATATAACTTCGTTTTATGTGTGTTTATATTTAAAGATGCATTATTTAATGTATATTGTTAATTTATTAACATTGAACTCATGGCCAGTATTACTTAACTCATGCCTGGATGAAGCTTATCTAAAACATGTGTTTTCTCTATAAGGCACATCATGGCCTTCTTGTGTTTAAGAACACCAGAGAGTACTAAAGCACCGTTCTTAGAGAACAATTTAAAGAGCAAAGTCACCAAAAAAATCACACACAAAAAGAAAAAATATGGCACTAAATAAACTGCAAAAAGTACACCTGTTTTCAGTATGAGAGCTGAAGCAAGAGGGCATGGGGCTGCCTTGTTTGACCTCACTTGGGAACGTATGCTGGGTTCACTGCTCTGCACACATCCACTAATGTTAAGTGTTGATTTGGGGAATATCAATTTAGTGAGTAGGCAGTGGGCAAATAGGCAATCAGTGATAATAAGAATTGACTATTTATAATGATAGGTTGGTAGATTTTTCGTCACATAAAGATATTATCTTTTGCATTCCATTGTTTTTAGTGACGGGTTAGGTCATTCTTATTACTGTTTCCCTGCCTGTTTCCTTTGTTTCTAAGATTTTCTCTGTGTTTGGTTTTCAGCAATTTGATCTTGACAGTGTACTTCTTTGTGGATTTGTGTTTATTCTACTCAGTGTTTATTCATTGAGCTTTCTTGGTCCCTTGAGCTGGTATTTTCCATCACAGTTGTCAAATTTTAGGCCATAATATCTTTACTTATTTATTTTTCTGCTTCAGTCATTGTTGCCTGTTTTGGGGACTCCAATTACATATAATTTAACTGCTTGATTGTCTCACAGGTTGCTGAGACTTCTTTTTTTCCCCATGCTGTGCTTCAGTTTGGATAGTTTCTAGTTGCTCATTCTTTAGGCTTACTGATCGTTTCTTTACCACCCAATCTACTTTTAAGCCCATCTAGTGAATTTTTCTTTCACTTAATATAGTTTTCTGTCATAGAATTTTTAGTTGGTTCTCTCTTCTGGTCTATATTTCTCTACAAAGATTCTCTGTTCACTCTTTATGCCCATCTTTCGCTGTATATACTTGAGAGCTATTTTAATTTTCATTTTAATGTTTGCTAATAAAATGTTTACATTAATTCTTTGTTTATATTAGCTGTTTTTTCTTATTTATGGTCCTATTTTCTTGTGTCTTTTCATGTTCAGTAATATTTTATTCTATACTGGTTGTCATGGATGTGTTGTTAGTGTTGTTCTGGAAGTCACTTAATTCGCTAGCAAATCATCTTGATCTTAAATGTCATGATTTTAAAAGGAGGTTCCAGAGCAGGTGTTGGCTTTTTTTTTTTTTTTTAAGAGTGAAACAATAAATATTTTAGGCTTGTGGTCCTACAGGTTCTTTTGTAACTACTCAAGTTTGCCCTTATAATGCCACAGTAGCCATAGACAATACATCACACAAATGGACTTGGCTGTCTTCCAATATAATTTTAGCCCACAAGCCATATTTTGCTGACTTTTGCTCCAAATCTAGACCAAGTAACCTAGACTAGGTAACCTTTAGGGTTAAAGTAGTCTTCCTTTAAAGGTTGCCTTTTCTGAGGTCTCATTTTTATACTTGGGGTGTTCAGCAAGATCTCTCCACTCTGGTTTGTAAAAAACTTCTGGTCAGGTCTTCCAGTGTAGAATCTGACCTCCAAAATATCTATTCTCCAAAACTCTATCACAGATTCTCTGCTTGGCCTCTGTAAGTCTTGTGCCATATATGTGCAGCATAGTTGAGCCAAGGATTTCAAAGGACCCTCTATCCAGATTTCTGGAGCTCCTTTTCTATTAAGTTTCCTTTTTTATGTTCCCTTGCCCCACAAATTCCAGACTAGTCAGCGGCTTCTTCAGCTCAACAAAAGTGCTTCTTCTTGGCCTCCTTTTCCGTGTACTGTAGACTAAGGGCTTTCAAGCAGAAAGCCAGGGCATCATCTGGAATGCTTCCTACTTCTCCGGAATCACCCGCTGTACTTCCTGTTGTCCAGTGTCCCAAGATAGTTGCTTCAGTATTTTGCCCTGTTTTGTAGTTATTTATGTTAGGTTAATCTGATGGAATTATCCTCATAGCAGAAATTATATGATTTTAAAATGCAGTTTATTTCCTGTCTTTTATAAATTAGTTATGATTTTTATTGACCAGTTATACTTTTGGTTGATAAGCAGGTTTTGAAATGAACATGTGAAGAAAAATATTCAATATAAGAGTGTGTGAACGTTAGTGAGATCATGATAGCCTATTTTAAATTGACGAGTAGTAAGTTCAAAACTGACATACCACTTTTACTTTTTTAAAAAGTGGCTTACTTAAAAATATAAATCTCTTCAGTGAACTTTAATTTTGAAATCAATCCTTGTGTGATCAAAATAATTAGTATTCAAAGTATATTCCCTGAAACAGTCTATATTTACACTCTAGATTTAATCTTGAGTAAGGAAATGAAACTAGCATTAGGACCAACAATAAGGAATAGTTCATTTGGAAAAAGTGGTTTTATGAAGGGTATTCATCTTTCATACTGTCAAAAGTGTAGTGATTCTAGTCATTTTACTGAGGGTAATAAGGAAATAAATATCTGATTATAGTGATAGTTAAATTATAATTTTCTAGCTTTGTCATTAACTAGCTATGTGACTTTGAATAAGTTACTTAGTTCTCTGAGCTTAGATCACTGGATTAAGGATGAGTGTGTTTTAAAAAGAAAGTAAGGCTGCATATGGTGAATTTGTGTTTTACTGGATGTGAGCATTCCGATATACAGGAGGTGGAAGGAGGGGTTTGGTTAGGAAGAGTTATGTTTGGTTAAGTCATTGAAATAAGTTTAGATAGCTAACTTGGAGGCTATATATTGTAGGGCCTTAAGAGTTTCAGGTATAATTCAGTGGATAACTGGAAGCTTTTAAATGTTTTGTGCAAGAGAATATATAGAATTACTATTTTTTAAAGATTTTATTTATTTGACACAAAGAGAGAGAGAGAAACAGTGAGAGAGGGAACAGAAGCAGAGGGAGTGGGAGAGGGAGAAGAAGGCTTTCTGCCGAGCAGGGACCCCAATGCCAGGCTTGATCCCAGGACCCTGGGATAATGACCTGAGGCAGACACTTAACGACTGAGGCACTCAGGCAGCCCTAGAATTATTCTTTTAGGAATATTAATTTGATGGTAAGATTGACTTAATAGAAGAATTCTGGCTTCCTTTTTGCTTATTATTTAGTGAAAACTTGTTTGTTTAAATATGCCACTGTGTTTTTACTTAGCATGGGTAGAATTAAGACCTTAATATTATTTTTTTCTGTTTGTGCAGAATAGCACAAATGAAGTTGATGACTGAAGTTTCAGTTTCATCCAGTAGTTAGAATTTGACATAAGCATAGATCATAGAAAGAGGGGGTGTTGTTCACCTTTTTTGTAAACCAAGTAGTAGTATATGTGTATATATAACATGTCTCAGTAATGTTACACTTTTAATATAGTGTCCCTGATTATAAAACAGTTTATTATTCACTTGTGAAGGTTAAGATCTTTTACAGAAAAAGGAAGACTAACCTAAAATCAGTGATTTTTTTCAAAGCAAAGTAATTCTTTAGCCTTACAATTTGGTAGCTTATGATATGTAAGTGTTGTCAATCAAAATTTTTTAACATCCTTAATTTTATTTAATAATATTTTAAAATTCTAAATTTATAAAGTCCAGGGAAGGAGGTACTGCAGAATGGTTAAAGAAAAGAGCATAGACCTGTATACTCTCTGAATTCAAATCTCCGATCCATCATTTTTCAGTTTTGTGACTCTGGGGTAGTTACCCACCTTTTTATGCCTCTTTCTTCATTTCTGAAATGAGGATAACAGGAGGACCTAACTTTATGGGGTGTTTGACCATTGAAAGAGCATCTGAAATAAATGTGCTGGCCAGTATTACTATCTCTATAAATATTATTATATTGTGAAGTAGAAGCAAATAACCAAATATTTCAGATAATTAACAGGGTATTTGCTGGATCACAATTTACCTTAATTCAGGAAATCAAACTCGAGGGGCTGATAAAGAAGAATTTACACTGGTTGCATTTATGCATAAACTAATCCCTCCAAAAGATAAAACACACGGACTTTAGAGTTAGACATGTTTATATCCTTGCTCTCTGGCTTCCTAGCTCTTTGACTTAGAGCAAGTTGTTTCTAATTCTTTCCCCTTTCTCCCTGGCAACATTTTGCAGAGGTACTGTTACTATACTTACTGTACAAATAAGGAAATGAGGCGCAGAAGGGACAAGTAGTATCTTTCTTAAAGTCACACAGTTTTAAGTGATGAATCTGGGATTTGAACCCAGACAGCTTGATCCATGATCATTTTATGAGAAGTCAGAGCAATTCTTCTTGAGGACCAGGTGGTAGTGACTTCTTCTGTTTTTGTTTTTCATTTTTTCTCTAAGTGCTTTTTGAAATGCAATACTTATTTCACAGTTCATTTTGGACTGATTCTCAATTTGTGATTTTTCTTTTTTCAAAATTCAGTGAATATTTGAAATACCAATTTGTAAATGCTCTCATTTGGCCAAGTGCCAGGAATATAGTTTCCACTATGAGAGAGTCTGGTATTAGATAGGAATAAGGATACATGTTAAAAAATACTTCAAATTTTTGGCACAATTTTGGTTGTAGTTTGTTTTCCCTCTAATTTTAACAGTAACATATTTCGAGTTGAAGACTGGCCTCTGCATTAGTAACTTTTTTTTTTTTTAAAGATTTTATTTATTTATTTATTTGAGAGAGATCACAAGTAGACAGAGAGACAGGCAGAAAGAGAGAGAGAGAGGGATGCAGTCTCCCCGCCAAGCAGAGAGCCCGATGCGGGACTCGATCCCAGGACCCTGAGATCATGACCTGAGCCGAAGGCAGCGGCTTAACCCAGTGAGCCACCCAGGCGCCCCTGCATTAGTAACTTTTAATTATATAAAATAGATGAAAAAACAGCCATTTTGTTAAGGAGTTGCTACCTTTTATTTAAACGGAGCACCTGTGTAATTATTTCATTCTGCTCTTTGATCCCCAAATCTGTTTTGTGTAAGATTATAATACATTATTTTAACTGAAAGGAATTCTCAGATTCTCTCATCTTACAAAAGAGAAACTGTATTAAAGACGATCACATAGTAAGTTGTCTTTTGGAAGTGTGTACACACTGGGACATTTGGGTGGCTCAGTCTGTTGAGCCTCCAACTCTTGATTTTGGCTCACATCATGATCTCGGGGTCCTGAGATCAAGCTCCACATCAGGCTCCGAGCTCAGTGCAGTGTCTGCTTGACCTTCTCCCTCTGCTCCCCAATCCCTCTGCCCACATACTCTCTCTCTCATATAAATAAAATCTTAAAAAAAAAAAAGTGTGTACACATGTGTATGTGTTATAAAATCTCATAAGGTGGTTTGACTTACTGATTTGGATGAGTTGTCCATCCAACCTATTGTTTTAGTTTATAGAAAACCTTTTTAAATGTATACCATGGATTTTCCCCTCATTACCTAGTCTGAGAATCCTTCAGATATGGTATCATGCCCAATGTGGATTTATCTAAAATATTATGACATTGTGAATTTAACTCTTATTCACCAAGGGGGATGACTTTGGGAGACATGTCCATGTTCATGATAGCCACATCTCTGTTTTTTTCTATTGATCAACCTTGACTAGGTTGTCCTTCCAGATAGAAATGTCCAGATTTAGGGGCACATGGGTGGCTCAGTGGGTTAAGCCTCTGCCTTCAGCTCAGGTCATGGATGGTCTCAGGATCCTGGGATTGAGCCCTGAATTGGGCTCTCTGCTCAGCAGGGAGCCTGCTCCCCCCCCCCCGCCTACTTGTGATCTCTGTCAAATAAATAAATCTTTTAAAAAAAAATGTCCAGATTTATTAGGTCCTCTACACTAAAGGAATACCTTCCTGTCATTCCTCAAGCTATTTCAAATTGTCTTTTTTTTTTAAATTTTTTTTAAAGATTTTATTTATTTATTTGACAGACTGAGATCACAAGTAGGCAGAGAGGCAAGCATAGAGAGAGAGAGGGGGAAGCAGGCTCCCCGCTGAGCAGAGAGCCGGATGTGGGGCTCATCCCAAGACCCTGAGGTCATGACCTGAGCTGAAGGCAGAGGCTTTAACCCACTGAGCCACCCAGGCGCCCCTTCAAATTATCTTTTGCTAGAGTCCTTTCTCTAGTGTAAACCACAGAAGACCTTTAGCTCAGGATCTTCCAACTGCAGCTATAAAGTGACATTGTGCAAGCTTAATATGCCAATATGTAGTTTATTAGTTGGCTCGGGCTGCCACATCAAAATACCATAGACTGGGTGGCTTAACCAACAGAAATTTATTTCTCACAATTCTGGAGGCTGGAAAGTCTAAGATCAAGATTTAGTCAGGGTAGGTTTCATTCTGAGGCCTCTTTTCTTGGCTTATCTCTGCCATCTCACTGTGCACTCACTCACATGGCTTCCTAATGTTGCTCTGAGAGAGGGAGAGGAGGAGCTGAGACAAGGAGGAAGTGTTGTCACACAGGCATGAGCAAGCTCTTTAGTGTCTTTTCTTATAAAGGCACTAACCCTATCAGACTATGGTCCCGCTGTCCTGACCTCCTGTAATCCTAATGACCTCCCAACAATTACAGGTTGTTTTCAACCGGTAAAATGGGGGATATTAACGCCACTTACAACAAAAGCGTTTTCCCGCATGTAAAACACTTAGAATAACAAGTATCCCTTGGGATGCCTGGGTGGCTCAGTGGATTCAGCATTGGACTCATGATTTTTGGCTCAGGTCATGATCTCAGGGTCATGAGATCCACTTTAGGCTCTGTGCTGAGTGTGGAGCAATGGTTAAGATTCTTCCTCTCCCTCTGCCCCTTTCCCTGATCATGTGTGCATGCTCTTTCTCTCTATCTCTCTCTCTCTCAAAAAAAGAAAAAAAAAAAAAGAAAGAATAACAGGTATCCCTCAATGTTAATTTTAAACAAAACAAGACTGATGATAATAATTATCTTCCTAATGACAATTAGTGTTTTCTTTGCAATTTGAACAGTGGTATGCAGCACTAATATTCTCACAGAGTAGTGTACAGTGACTATTGGAATGTTTTCCTTTAGAGATAGACAACCTGGAATATAAGAACATATGCATGATTTTCTGAAAGTGTTCTTCTAAGCTGAACATACGCTAATAAAAAAGGATTAAGCAAAAGTAATTATTAATTTTATTCAAATGCATTTTTAAAATTTTGGCCTTGATTAGGGCAAAAAAATTTACTTATCTGAAAATGTGAATAAAAGTTTGGATGCCATGTATTAACTGAGAAAAATAGTATCTTAAAATCACTTTGGTTTATGAAATTTCTTTAACATAAACATATTATTGCCTCTTGAGAAATGATAGGTTCTGTGGATATCATTTAATCATCTTTGTAATATATATGATAATCTGAATTAATGGTACTACTGATAGTACTACTTTTTCTTTTCCATCTTGGCTTTTTCTTTGTAAAAGTTTTGTGTTAACTCATTACAAACTGAACCCTTGCTTGCTCCTCTTACCTTTAGTCTCCTTCAAACTCTGTCTTTATTTCTGCTGAGGTTATATTCTATTTGTTTTTCAGATGAGACACTTTTTGCTCTTCCTGCTGCATATGAGCCTGTGATACACTCCTCTGCAGGCAAGTTCTTTCTGCTAGCCTTTTATCCTCTGTGTATTCTAACTTTAACTCTTTAGTTTTATTAATTCTGTACAGAGTGGTTTGAGTTTACCAAAAATTAGCATGGTTCCAAGAATGTTTGTCTATTGAAAAAGTTGAAATTTATATTTTATATGTATGTCCAAGAGAGAAATGGACAGAACCAATAAATTGGAGATATATATGTATATATATATATATGGAATTCTTGGACCCTTGATTTATATTTATATATTGACTAGTCCTTTTTTCCAAATGCACTTATAGCTGAAAGGCTTTCATAGAAATGAATGCCACTCTTTTAAAAATTTAATTATTCAGTGTCTTTTCTGCACTGTCAAACTCTTCTCAAATTCTTTGTCTTCCTCTAAAACTTGTTAGAAGTAGCTTTTCTCAATTGATTATACTGGAGATTTTTTCCTCAGAGACTCAATTTTTGCCTTTTCATAGCATATAATTGGCTTTGTAGCCATGCACGTTTTATTGACAATAGCTTTAATTTTTTTCAGTAATGATTCAAGACTACTTGATTATTTATTGTTACTAACATTTAATTTTAGTTAACATTAACTCTTTACTAACCGTATTTTGAATCTGTCATAAAACTTGCATTAACTCTGAGAACGCTGGCATTCTCTAACTTTCCTTTCTGTCCATGGTCACAGAAAAAATTATGGACTTGAAGGAGCAGCCAGGTAACACTGTTTCCGCTGGTCAAGAGGATTTTCCATCTGTCCTGCTTGAAACTGCTGCTTCTCTTCCTTCTCTGTCTCCCCTCTCAGCTGCTTCTTTTAAAGAACATGAATATCTTGGTAATTTACCGGTATCACGCACTGAAGGAACACTTCAAGAAACCTCAACTGAAGCTTCTAAAGAGTTCACAGAGAAGGCAAAATATCCATTTGTAGACAGAGATTTAGCCGAGTTTTCACAATTGGAATACTCAGAAATGAGATTATCATTTAGTGGCTCTCCAAAAGCAGAATCTGCCATAATAGTAGCAAATCCTAGGGAAGAGAATGAAGATGAAAAAGAGGATTTAGTTAGTAATAACGTCCTTCGTAATCAACAAGAGTTACCCATGGCTCTTACTAATAAATCAGTTAAAGAAGAGGACAAAGTTATGTCTCCAGAAAAAACAAAGGACAGTTTCATTGAAAAGGGAATTGCAGCAGAAGCTCCTATGAGGGAAGAATATGCAGACTTCAAACCATTTGAGCGAGTTGGGGATGTAAAAGACACTCATAAGCAAGATAGTGATGGAGGTAATGTAGAGAGCACGTTGGAGAGTAAAGTGGGTAAGAAATGTTTCGCTGATAGCCCTGAGCAAACAAATCATGAAAAAGATAGTGAAAGCAGTAATGATGATACTTCTTTCCCCAGTACACCAGAAGCTGTGAAAGATGGTTCAGGAGCATATATCACATGTGCTCCTTTTAACCCAACAGCAACTGAAAACCTTTCGACAAACATCTTTCCTTTGTTGGAAGACCATACTTCAGAAAATAAGACAGATGAAAAAAAGATAGAAGAAAAAAAGGCCCAGATTGTAACGGAGAAGAATTTTAGTACCAAAACATCAAACCCTTTCCTTGTAGCCACACAGGATTCTGAGGCCGATTATGTCACAACAGACAGTGTGTCAAAGGTGACTGCGGAAGTAGTGGCAAGCATGGCTGAAGGTCTAACCCCAGACTTAGTACAGGAAGCGTGTGAAAGTGAATTGAATGAAGCTACAGGTACAAAGATTGCTTTTGAAACAAAAATGGACTTGGTTCAAACGTCAGAAGCCCTGCAGGAGTCGCTCTACCCTGTGGCGTCTCAGCTTTGCCCGTCTTTTGAAGAATCTGAAGCCACTCCTTCACCGGTGTTGCCTGACATTGTTATGGAAGCACCATTAAATTCTCAAGTTCCCGGTGCTGCTGCCCCTGCCGCGCAGCCCAGTTCATCCCAGCTAGAAGCTCCTCCTTCTGCTAAGTATGAAAGCAGAAAACCTGAGCCGGAAAATCCCCCACCGTATGAAGAGGCCATGAATGTATCCCTAAAAAATGTATCCGGAATAAAGGAAGAAATGAAAGAGCCTGAAAGTACTAACGTAGCTGTTCAAGAAACAGAAACTCCTTATATATCCATTGCATGTGATTTAATTAAAGAAACAAAGCTCTCTACTGAACCATCTTCCGATTTCTCCGATTACTCAGAAATAGCAAAAGTTGCACAGCCAGTGGCTGATCATTCTGAGTTAGTTGAGGATTCCTCACCTGATTCTGAACCGGTGGACTTATTTAGTGATGATTCAATACCTGAAGTTCCACCAAAACAAGATGAAGCCGTGATACTTGTGAGTGAAAATCTCATGGCCACTTCTCAGTCAGTGATGGAACATGAAACTAAGGAAAAACTCAGTGCTTCACGACCACCTGAGGGGGGAAAGCCGTATTTGGAATCTTTTCAGCCCAATTTAGATACCACAAAGGATGCCTTATCTCCCGAAGTTTCAGCACTAACCCAAAAGGAGAAAATTCCTTTGCAGATGAAGGAACTCAGTACTGCAGTTTATTCAGATGACGGCGTATTTATTGCTAAGGAAGCAAAAGTGAGGGAGAGTGAAACATTTTCAGATTCATCTCCAATTGAGATTATAGATGAGTTCCCTACATTTGTCAGTTCTAAAACGGATTCTTCTCCTAAATTAACCGGGGAATATACTGATCTAGAAGTATCCCACAAATATGAGATTGCTAATGTCCAGGATGAAGCTGGGTCATTACCTGGCTCAGAGTTACCTCATGACCTTTCTTTCAAGAATGTACAACCTAAAGAGGAAGATAAAGTCCATGTCCCAGATGAACTCTTCAAAGATAGGTCTGATATTTCGAAGGTGCCCTTACTGCCTCCAGATGTTTCTCCTTTGGCCACTCAAACAGAAATAGGCAGTATAGTCAAACCCACAGTTCTTGTGAAAGAAGCTGAGAAAAAAACCCCTTCTGATACAGAGCAAGAGAACAGATCACCATCTGCTATATTTTCAGCAGAGCTGAGTAAAACTTCAGGTAATCAGTCCATACATTGTTTTGTACTTTCTTGCCACCTTTTGACTTATCATGGAACATTCCACTGCATTTTCTGTAGTATATTACATTTATAGTCTCTAATATATCACATTAATAAGAATTCTTTTCTACTGTCTCAGAAGTTTTAGTGCGTTTTTTTTTTTTTAACTCCTCTTGTACTCATTACTCGCCCTTGCGTGTAACTTTTTTTCCACACAATTACTCACTGCTCCTTTTTGTATTATACTATGGAACTAGAAGATTTTATTAGAATCAGCTAATGTCTTTCTGTCTTTTCTTTTCCTTCAGTATTTGCTCATAGCATGAAGAGCAAGAGGTATTAAAACAAAATATTTTAAAATGTATTTACTATGGTTTTCCCAGAAATTACTTCATTTTAAATTTTTATGAAACCACATTTCTGTAACATGTCTCCACTATTTCAATATACTGCTGTATTTACCAGTAATACGTATGGTGTTAAGCATATTGAGTAGCAGACATTTTGTTGAAAAGTATAAATTGAGCTATGCTATTAGGAATTCTTCTGAAAAGTAGGGATTGTCATTTTTTCTTTTGATGCTACATTTCCGACACACTTGATTTGTGTAGAGTGATTTGCACTTGTGTTTTTTAATTAGTATTCTGATTTAGCTGTGTTTTCTGTAAAAATGTGTAGTGATTACTATTTATTGAGTATACTTATGTTTTGGAGATGGGTGGTATTAGTGGCAGAGAGACAAGGTTAGAGATTGTTGTTATAGTCTAAGAAGGAAGAGATTATGAATATTAACTCAGTGGGAAGAGAGCGGACTTGATGTTTGATTGGATATGGACATGAAGGATAAGGAAGAAGTTATAGATGATTCCAGGAATCCTGGGTTCCTTGTGTTTTCAAATGCATGTATGGCAGTATGAGAAACTGAATTAGGGGATATGAGAGAATGAAGTGGGTTTAAGGAGAGAAGATAAAAAATTAAGTTTTGAATATTTTGGTATTAAAGTACCTATGAGACCTCCAAGAAGTGGTGGATATTAAATATATGAAGCTTTTGACAGAGACTTTGGCTGTATGTGTGTATTTATCATGGGCTCAGACCAGTAATTAAAGCCGGGGATATCAACTAGGGAAAGCCAAGAAAAGGGGAAGCTTTAAAAGTGGAAGAATTGGTCAGCATTATCAAAGTCAAGAAAGCTGAGTTAAGATAAGGATTGAGAATCTGTCAAAAAGTAGGGAAGGTGTTGGCCTAACAATGGTAGGTGGTGTGGGTGGGCAGGGCTAGCTGTGAGGAGTGAAGGAGACTTGAGTAAATGGATACTAAATGTTGGCAGTTTTTAAGAAGTTTGAGATCATGGGGTGCCTGGATGGCTCAGTTGGTTAAGCATCCAACTCTTGATTTCAGCTTGGGTCATGATCTCAGGGTGGTGAGTTTGAGCCTTGCTCAGTGCCTGCTTGAGATTTCTCTCTCTCCCTCTGCCCTTCCCCCTCATTTGCTCATTTGCTTTTGTGCCCGCCCCCCCCCAAAAAAAAAAAAAAAAAAAAAGCTCAAGATCATGGAGATGGAGCAAAAATGATAGCAAGAATAAGGTAGAGGATAGAGTTGAAGAAGGGCCTTTTTCTTTTACTAAAGATGGAAGGGAAAGTCTAAATAAAGGTGCTAGTAGAAAGTCAGGAGGGGATGGGACAGTATGAGATCCAGAATTCAGGTAGAGAAATTGGCATATAAATAAGAAACATTGGAAGACATTGATTGTAGTTAATGGAAGGGAAAGTATGGGTGTTGATACTGCTAGTTTTTGTGGCTGGAATTTGAGGGAAGTGTATGATGGTGTGTGTTTATTCTTTAAAGCAATATGTTAGGTCATTTGCTGAGAATGAACTGGAACATGCTTGGGTGGAAGAGGTCTGACTAGGGAAACAAAGGCTTTGTATGAAGAGTCTAGTCAAGGTTGAAGGGTAGTCTGTATAACACAGTGATTTTTCTTTAATTGTGCCTAACATCCTAGGTGTAGATTCAGGGAAGGCAGATGCTTATATTGATTCATACTTGTGTTTTGCTAGAGGGGTCTGGCCCCGTGAAAGGATAGTAAATCAAAGGAATTGAAGACAGTAGTAGTTTGATGTGATGGACTGTGGAAACTAAGTTGAAGAATGTAAAGAAGAGAGCAGGGGGAGTTGATAGATGGTTGAATAGAAGGTCACAGACCTTGTGGTTCAAATTAGATCTAAGAACTAAGAGTAAAAAGAATAAAAATATGAACACAGAATGCTTGGAGGTTGTAGTCAAACAAAGTAGGATTGTGCACGTATATTTGTTTTTTCGGTGTTTAATTTAGAATTCCAGATGGATTATAATGGCCAAAGTTTGGCAGTGAGGCAAGGGCTGATGTTGAGTGGGGTGAAGGTTGCTAGAGCAAAGGTCAAACAAACCATGAGGCTGAGAAATTGGATTGCTCTCATAAAGTCACACAGGATAATGGCAGGACTTGGGGTGGAGAAGAATAGAAATTAGGGACAAAAGATTTTGGTAAAAGGGCAAATGGGGCAGCTGGCAGAATGGTAGATTGAGGCAGTAAGGAAAGATAGAGAATGTTATAGCCGAATAACTTGAACTTTGCCCAGGGCCTCTGAGAACATCTTGAAGCAGCATTGGTGAGCTAAGAACAGTACTGACCTCTCCTCCTGTCACTCAGGTATGCAGGTATAAGAGAGTAACCTCCATTTAGAGTTAATGGGAAAAGCGGTATCATCAAGGTAGAGCCAGGTTTTAGTGAAAGGAGGTACTGGCAGGAATATTCAGTAAAGAAGTTGAAGATTAGGGGAGATAGTTCACATTGGAATGGGTTTTTTTTTGTTTTTGTTTTTTTTAACATTTATTTATTTTGGAGAGACAGAGGACACAGGGGGAGGGGAAGAGGGGGGAGGAGAGAGAGAATATCAGGTAGATTCTGCACTGAGCGTGGAGCTGGACACAGGGCTCCATCTCACAACCCTGAGATAACTACCTGAGCTGAAACCACGAGTCAGATGCTCAACCAGCTGAGCCACCCAGGCACCTCTGGAATGAGGATTTTTAAACAGCCCAATAAAATGGTTTAGGAGACACTGGTAGAAAGAAGAGTGAGAATCCCAGAGCAGCATGGTAATGATATAGTGTGGGTGAAGACCACAGACACACACTGACTGATGTGAGCAGTGATTTATAACAGCTTGTGAAGTCCCACTTCTTTACTCAACATTTCTTCCCAGCACTGTTAGCAGTGCCCTAGTAGATTGGAGCACTCCAGAGACAGCAGTTCCTTGGACTGATTTTACTAAACCTAGGGATCTTGGCCTATACTGATCGTAGTGTAATAGTTTGGAATTAAGTAAGGGAAGAGGACAGTGCCTTTGAAGGCTAAGTAGGGGTGGTTGAAGAAGTAAAAGCCGTGGTTGAGCATTCTCTTTACAAAATAGTTATTGAAGTCTTTTCTCTGAACAAAACTGTTACTCATGCTTCTTTTGCTCAGTGTTGTTTTTTTTTTTTAAGATTTTATTTATTTATTTGACAGAGAGAGAGATCACAAGTAGGCAGAGAGGCAGGCGGAGAGAGAGGGGGAAGCAGGCTCCCTGCTGAGCAGAGAGCCTGATGTGGGGCTTGGTCCCAGGACCCTGAGATCATGACCTGACCAGAGGCTTAACCAACTGAGCCACCCAGGTGTCCCTGTTTTGTTTTTTTAATTAAGTGTCCTAGCAGCTCCCTAGTGAATAGAAAACTCTTTGGATACACCCAATATATATATGCTATAGAAGTCATACAAAGGAGAAGTCACTGTGGTGTAATAAAAACACTGTGGGTGGGGGTGCCTGGGTGGCTCAGTAGGTTAAGCCTCTGCCTTCTGCTCAGGTCATGATCTCAGGGTACTGGGATCAAGTTCCGCATGGGCTCTCTTGCTCAGTGGGGAGTCTGCTTTCCCCTCTCTCTTTGCCTGCCTCTCTGCCTACTTGTGATCTCTCTCTCTCTCTCAAATAAATGAATAAAATCTTCAAAAACAAAACAAAACAAAACACTGTGAGTGATGTGAGTTGTAGTCTTGGCTGTACCACTGACAACCACTTTATCTCTCTAGAAATAAATTTCCTTCTCTATAAGAAGAAAGGGATTGAATTAGGTCCTTGGGACTTGTTGTTTCTTTGACTTTAATTTTAATAGACATCTGTTTTAAGCAGTGGATAGTTGCTTTAAGGTGCTTTATACCACCTTTGGAAGAGGTGTGGAGGAAGATGAAGACTAAGACAATGTCTTGCCCTCAGGCAGCTTTCAGTCCCCTGGTGAAAGCAAACTTGTAAGGACATAGCTAAACATTGTAACATATATTATAAGGGTACAAGTGCTTCCCCATCTTCAAAAAAAACATGGTTAAGTGTACCGAAGTCAAATGTACCAAGAGTATCAAGAGACAAGAACATTAGGGAGGCTGTGTTCTCAGATGACTAAAAATTTTATACCATCCCTAATTGTAATATACTTAGGTGTGTTCTAAAAATTTTGGGGGTCCTATTACTGAATATATAGTTAAATATTAAAGTATTGATAAATACTAAATAACAAAATACTAATTTCCTCGGATGATTTATTATTCAATTCTCCTTGTTCTCTTAAAATGACATTTGTTGGCAGAATTCAGTTTTAATTTTGGGAAGAAAGACTGATTTGTAAGAAGGATGAGCAAGCTATTATCATGTAGGCTTTGATGCCTTACTAATAGTTTTGGATAAGATTTATTATGAAAAAAATGAATGCTAGTCTTCCTCTTCTCCCTTGATAAAGGCATTTTATCAAACTTAATAATAAAATGTAAATATTGATTTTTTTTCTTAGGTCATAATTAACATTTTTTTCTTTAACTATTTCATTGTTTAGAGGCAGGTTTTGATGATCTAGGCTCAGCATTTCATATATGTTCTTTCTTTACTTCGAAAAATTTGTAGCTAAAGATTTATGGTTTCCATTTTTATCTAAAATACATTGATTTTTTGGCACTTTAATTTTTTAATTTTCACTCATTTTAAAAATAAAACAGGTAGAAGGTAAAATATTCTAATAATTGTGTACATTTATACTACATGTGTACAGACCAAGATAGTGAAACTTCTGAAAAAGAATAGTTAACTAACAGGCAACACTACCACATGACAATTGAAATGCTTTCCTTAGATGATGGCATGGAAGTTTGGCATAGGAATGTCAGGTTAGGGATATAAGTATATAATGATTGGAAGTAGAAGTTCACCAAAACAAAGTTACAGAGAGGCTAGCTCTTCCTTGGGATATTAAGAAAGCCTCTGCAGAAGAGAAGATCTTATGGAAGTTACAGATAGCAAATGTGAGTGGACACATAGGCCTGTTCATTTATATGAAATATGATAAAAAGTTTTTGAGGTTCTGTTTTGGTATCTTTGGGGCAGATGTATGTATACGGATGTTATGGTCAGTATGTAGCAACCTACTTACTTGCATCTAAGGACATAGTGGATTTGCAGACTGGTCGTGGGTAACAAAGTGAAAAGAAACATTGAGGTTTTTGTTGGAACTAAACTGAAACACCAATCTATGCGAAACAAGGGTTTTATGATACATTAGATGCTAAATTTTCTGTGACTGGAATTAAGTAGAATTGAAATAAACAACAGTATCATTTAGAAGAATTTTTTTTCAAGGACAGTTGCTTTTTAAAAATTAACTTTTATTTGGAAGTAACATCAAACTTAATTGCAAAAATAAAAATGCAAAGAATGTCTTACTATCTTCATCTAAATTTAATATTTTCCCATTTGCTTTATCAGTTATGATCTCCTTCTATAATTAACTAGATATGGATACCTAAATACATCCTTATTTTTCCTGAACCATTTGACAGTAAGTTACATACATTGTTTTATCCTTAAATTCTTCAAAAAGGGTATTTTCTTATGTAACCTCAGTACAGCTATTAACTTCAAAAATTTCCATTGATAAAGTACTTTTTTTCTAATGTACCATCCATATTCTAATGTGACATTTAACCTAATAATGTGTCCTGTATAGTGTCCTCTACAAGATCCAATCTAGGGCCAAAATTTGCTTTTAGTTGTCATGTTGTTTTCTGTTTTATCTGTTACATTTCCAATATTTATCACTTACGACATTACGACATTAACAGTTTTGAAGAGCATAGGTCCTTCCCCTTCTCCCTTTTTAATAGAACATTCTAAATTTTGCATTTTCTGCTGTTTCTCAGTGATTAGATTGAGATTATGGATTCATGGCCAAATGAAGATGATGTAGTAGTATGCTTTACCTCTCTCATAGTATCATATCTGAAGATACCCATTATTCATAAGTCCCTTATTAATGATGTTAGTTTTCACCATCTGGTTAAGGTGGTTCCTCATTTCTGTACTATATAATTTCTTTCTTTTTTCTTTCCTTACAGCTTATATGCAGTCTGAGGGGTGCTGTTTCAAGACTATGCAAATATCCCCCTCCCCATCAAAATTCCTTCTTAGATTTAATGTCTGTTGATGATTCTTGCTTGATTCAGTCTTGAACATGAAGGCTGCAAAATAATAAATTTGGAGGGAGCATTGGAATTGAAAAATTATCAGTTGTCTATGGCATTCTGCTGTTAGCAAGAGTCCTCCTTTTCTATGATTTTAATTAGTTAGTTAATTACCAATACAGATATATGAATTGCTCTTTTCCCCCTAGTGGTTTATAATTCATTACTGTACTTAATTAGTTTGGTTGTAAATTGTCCCAGATTTGGAAGGGCCCTGTTAAGTTGGCTCAAGAATGTACAGCTATCCTTTTTTGGGGAGGGAGAGGGAAACACTTCTTTCTAGCATAACAAAACGTAGGCTCATCTTATGCCTACTCTGTCCTGGCCTGAAATCAATCATTTCTTGAAGGATCCCTGATTCTTTTTAGTTGGAAGTAGTGTTAGAGATCAAGAGCTGGGCCCCAGTACTCCTTGCCTTCTTGAGGTCTTCCCATTTTAGCCTTTCAGTGGACAGAGGTAAAAAAAGCTTACTTAAAACATAAAGTACATACAAATAAGCCTAAGCACATACACATACTTGTATTTGAAATTGTGAGTTCATACAAATACCTCCTTTTCTGATCCATTCCCAAAGGATTATTTCTTTCTTCCTTCATTTCATATTTGTTTGCTCCTTCTGTAATGAGAACCCTGCTGCTAACACTACTAATACATTTACTCATTTGCTTAATTCTCTGATATTTCTAAATGGTTTTAGAATGTTTTCTAATATGATTATAGAAGACACAGTAAAATATAGGATTATTTTGCAAATCTACCACCCCAACACTCCAAGATTGAATGTATATAGTCAAGTATAAGTTACTTCGATTAGTTTTTTTCTCTCTTCTTTCTTTTATTTTCCCCAAACTTAGTGTGGTTACAGTTAGAATATATATGAAATATAGTTAGATTAATTTGTCTCAATTTGCTCTCAGTTTTTGTTTTTTTTTTCTCTCTGTTTTGGAGGTTTTTGAGACTTTTGAAAGACTGAGAAAAACTGAGTTCTTATCATTTTACCTGGCTATGGGAGAACGCTATTTATGGGAAATCTAACCATGAAGCAGTTTCACATATTTAGTGTCCTTCATAATTTGAAGGAAGGAACCATTTTATGGATGACAATACTTAAATTTGGGGCTTAGTCTTGTTTCCCAAGGTTACTTAGTAAATTATATAGTAAGCACAATGTTTTTGAAGTGTGTTCCAGACATTGGGCTAACTTTCTTATTTATATTCTTATTAATTCCACAAGGAAGATCTTTTTCCCAATAGGTGAAGAACTGGGATTCCAACTTAGGTTTTGTCCCCTTCTCAGTTGTTTTCCATTTTTGGAATGCATGGTTAGGCCTAAATTTAGCAGGCAGCAAAGGTACTTTTCTTTTATTATATACCTGTTGTGTTGGGGCATTAACCAGTGTAAGACATTTTTTAAAAGTCAAGAACATTGTTTATCATGTACATTTTCTTGCATGGTTTTCCATAGTAGGGGTATCAAAATAACACTTCTGCTTGCATGTGGAGACTGAACACTCTCTTGTGAAGAGCTGCTATGTTGTTGGTAAGCTCCTGGTAAAGAAAGGTTCTAATAATGTCTCTTCCAAATCACTGAGATCTTCACTTAATGATAGTGATTGCTTAATATGTTTGTTGGTTGCTTGGTTTGCCAGTAATGCACAGAATATTTTCTGTTTGTAAATGAGTATAGATTGTGTTTTGCTGGAGTGTAAACCACCACCAACTTGATTGGTCATTCATTATACTTAAACTATGTGTATCGAAGAATAACCAAGTTGTATTCCCATTTTAATGAAAGACTAACTTAAGAGGGGTCCATTTATCTAGGTAAAGAATTGAAAATTATCCTTTGCAAATTTATATATGCTTATTATATGTGTTCATGAATAAGAGCTTTATTTAGATAGTGTTAATGATTTAAAACTTTTCTTACATTAATTTAAGAATGTACTATATATAGCCTTTGAAATTTCTCAGTAAAGCATTATAGATGTTAAGGTTTTGGTTAAAATGTATTTTTAGTGAGTGTATTTAGGACACTTTTTGATAATTATTGCTTGGACTTTAATTATGACACTGAGCAGTTAATCTGATAAAAGTAAGAAATTTAAGTAGCCTGAAAAATTAAAATGCTTAATCTAACAAATTGCGTAGAAATGCCTTTAACTGGAAATCTGTTAGTAAATTTATGATATAGCTAAATTAGAGACAGACTGTTGTTAACAAAAGAATTGATTATATTTAAATGTGACTTAATGTCAGATTAATGGGGATTTATTTAGTGCTTACTATGGGCACAGTACAGATTGAAAATAATTATGAATATGTGCCATAAAAGAGAACACTAAATATAGTGTGGTTGAAAGAACTTCATTTTGGGCATCTTATAGACCTGGGTTCTAATCCTGGCTTTATCAGTGATCACAGTGTATGACCTTGGGCAGTTGCTTTAATCTATTTGAGCTTCAGTGCTTTCAATAGTCAGAATTTGAAGGGTCTGCTATCAGTAAAATCAGACCAACAGACATGAAACAGTGTGCCGTAATACATGCTCATAGTACAAATTTGAGAAGTAGAAAAATCTATTGAGATGGAAAAAATTTGTAATCATACAGCTCAGACATAATTGTTAATACTTTAGAATATATTCTTCTAGTCTATGTTCTATGCATATGGATACATTATGATGGAGTGAAAAAATAAGTGTTTTGCCAAATTAGGATCATGGTCTATACATTGTTTATAGCTTTAAAAAAATTAGCAGTATCTTATATAATGCTGACATTTCCATGTCATTATTCTGCTGCATGATTTTTTAATGTTTGGTGTTCCTTGGTATTGCATATAATTTGATTAGTTTGCTATTGTTGGATTCTCAGATGGCTTCTGACTTTTAAATTTATAAATAATGCTGTTATTGTACTCTTTATATTTAAATATGTTTTATATATCTGAATTATTCTTTCCCATAAATTACTGGAAATAAACCCTAGGTAAATGAATATGAGCATTTTTAGGAGTTTTGACAAAAACTGGCTGCCAGAAAAGTTGTACTAACTTCCCCCCACTAAAGTAAGAAAACACCCATTTCTCTATCACCAACAATTGTTAATATTTATTCTTTTGCTTATTAGATAAATTTTCCACATTATACAAAATTCAAAGAGCACAATGACAGTAAGTCTTCTTCCTGTCTCAGCTAGTCACCTCATACTCCTTCAGAGTCCTGGAATGTGCTTATTTCTTAGGTATCCTTCTAGACATTCTGTTTTTGGCACTTAAAAAACAAAAACAGAAAACCTTTACCATTTTGTAGGATGAAGAGGTATCTTGCAGTTTTGGTTTTTGATTATTAGTGAAAATGAACATGTTCCACGTATTTATTCACTATTTTTATTTCTTTTGTGAATTGCCTGTTCATACCCTTTGCCCATTTTTAAATTTAGATGTTTCTCTGTTTTTGATTTTATGAGAGATCTTTACAAAGGATGAAAACTCCTGGTATGTTAGTTTTCCAAACAATTTTTATTTTACTCTACATTTTAGTGGACATTTTCAGTTTTCACATAGTAAAATATCCATGTATGTATTATTTTATTTTTATGCCTGATTCTTAGCTATTTAAAATTGATTTTGAATTCTGGTCAGAGATCACATGCTTTCTTGGTGGTGGAGTTGTTTTTCTCTTGCCATCATATTCTGATCTTTAGTTCCCTTGGTATCAGGCAGAAAGAGTCTGAAAATTGAGAAGACAGTTTTTGTTGGATTGCATGCCCAGATTTTAGACAATCAACTGGATGGGTGTTGGTGCCATCTAGTGTTGGATATAGTAAATAGGTCTACAGAACGCTTTATAATTGATTATATGGAATAAATTCAGATGACCAGAGAAATTTAGTGAGTTGTAGATATTTACTTTACATTAACAAATGACTTTAAAAATAACTTCATAAAAGGATTTTGACACATTGTACTGAATCAAACAAATGCTTGAGTCATGTTATTTTAAATATGGAATGACCTTAAAGATTCCCCCAAACCTGTGTAGTTTGGAGAAACCATACAAGTTTTAAAAGATACGTTCAAAGACTAGTGACTATTAATTTTTTTATTCTGAATTTTAAAAAATGCTTTGGGTCTTTTGGAATATGTACATTTATTTTAGATTATAATACATGAAGCTAGCATTTATTTAGTTCTTACTGAATAGTATATCACTTTTAATTTCTCTGTGGATTTTAGTATGTTTTTAGCAACTTATATGAAATTGTTTTTAGACTTTAAAATACTCATTTTTTTGCCATTTGAACTTGTGTTGTCATTCATTTTCTAGTCTAAAGTCTTTCTCCATGTCTTCAGATTCACTTTAGTAGTTAATGTTGAAGTGCTATAATTTAGTCCATAGAGGGCATTATATTACAGCTTATGGTATTAAATAGCATTGTTTAATGAGACATATGTTTAGTTTATATTTTTGTATAGCTTAGGATAATTACATTTTGAAATAAGTTTAAAACTCCTCTGTAATTGTAATTCTTTTTTTTTTTTTAAGATTTTATTTATTTATTTGACAGATCACAAGTAGGCAGAGAGACAGGCAGAGAGAGAGGGGGAAGCAGGCTCCCCGCTGAGCAGAGAGCCCGATGTGGGGCTCTATCCCAGGACCCTGGGATCATGACCTGAGCCGAAGGCAGAGGCTTTAACCTGCTGAGCCACCCAGGCACCCCTAATTCTTTATTTAAAAAAAAAATGAATCTGGTTTTCTGTTTCCAGAGAGTAGATATACTTATTTTAGCAATCAAGAATTGTATACTGGCAATCTTAGAGAGTATCACTTTAAATCCAAATGACCACATCTTTTTCATTTATTTCCCTTGTTTTCTAAACATTGTAAAAAAACAAACAAAAACTTGAATTTTTCTGGGGTTCAGAAGTAGAGGAAGGAAAGAAATGGGAAAGGAGGAATGTCTTGGGAAGGCTGGCTGGAGCGCTTACAGCTTACATATTGCTTCCTGTTCCAAAGTACAGTCTTCAGTCTGAAATTCTGCCACTTAGAGAGAGAGAGAGAGACACACACACACACACACACACACACACACACACAAAGACACACACACACACACATTCTCTTTTTCTATCTTCATGAGAAGGTTATAGAGAAAGGAATTTTTTTTTTCTTTAGTAGGAATTGATTTAATCATATCATTTTCCTACTAAGGTTAAGTGCACTAAGAAAATGAGAGTTTTGATGTGAGATATGAGGGGAAAAGAAATCTAGAGCATGTTGGTAATTTTAGAGCAGGGTACCCTTTGGAAAGGAGTTAGAGTCGTGCTTGGGGAGGTTTTCATTTGTTTTTGTCATGCTTGTCCACCAGGGATGTGGATATTGAGGAGTGAGAAGTCGCCAAACATGAACTTTGGAAAATTTTAAAGTACTCTGTAAGGTTAATTTTGCATTTTAAAAAAGAGGATGTCTTCTATCACCTTCCCCCTGCCAATCTTGTGTGGTCTCCTCCTTTGGATCTTTTACTTTTAAGGTAAAAATAGGTTCCTGTCCCAAATAATCAAAGTGCTGTTTACACAAGTTGGGATGTATGTTCTATTTGAAAATTGTCCTTGAAAGAATTAATTTTTTAAAAACAAAATATTAAATATTTGACGGAAAACAAAATAAATGAAAGTAAGTTTTTAACAGATTTATGTCCTTTGTCTGTTATGTTGGGTTTTAATGTGGAGTAGGACCTACAAACTAATGTATAAATTTTTCTGAGCTGGAGTATAATGGAACTGTGTAGCAAAGCACGGTAGTGTGTGTGTGGGTGTGTGTGTGTGTGTGTGCGCGCGCGCGCATGCACTTGCATGCTTCCGCATGCTTATACTTGTTTAGAAAGTTATTGGGTTATTCTCTAGAATTGAATGGCTTCATATATGCACTTTCTTAGATGTGTTTTATGTACCTTATCTCCTACTAGTTTGATTGTTATTTGTAGCATAATAATAGTGTTAAATAACTAGGACTTATATAGGGCCTACTTTTTGTCAGGGACTATCCTAAGGCCGTTTGCTTAGCATAATAATAGTGTTAAATAACTAGGACTTATATAGGGCCTACTTTTTGTCAGGGACTATCCTAAGGCCGTTTGCTTATAATAATTCATTTGATCCTCACTAAAAGCATAGTTCTATGGCTTTATGTTTTTAACAGTTTTGTATCATCAGGCTTTTAAATTTTAGTCCTTTTTTTGCTTAGCTAACCAAACTTAACCCTTCTAAAACTTTTTAAGAAAAAAATGGACAAAATGTCAGTTGATTTGTAGGAGTTAGTTGTTCTTGCCAGTTTAATAGTTTCAATTGCCAAGACCCTAAAAATTAAAGAATTAGGTATCAGTATGTAAGATCAAACTTCAGGGCTCCTGTTTTAACTTTTAAATCTGCCAGGGGAGGTTTTAAGTATATTCAGTGTTTAGATGAATGGTTATTATTATCTTGCTCTCTGAGACTGTTTTTAAATGTTTTCAATCAAATCAAGTACCAACAGATGTGAATAGTATAAATGGTAAATACCTTTGTCTCAAGAAATCTTTTTCTCTCTCCTATTTGTGCAGTAAACTCTGACTTGAAAACTGTTTGGGCACTGTTTTTGAGTGCTTTATTCTAATGCTAAAGTATTTATATGTCTTTACAGTTTCAAGGGATTTGTTGTTAGAGATAGTATTTTGGAAATATTTCAGACTTAATTGAATAGTTTGAGATTTCAAAGTATTGTATGGAGAAGTCAGACATTTTCAGCTGTGGTATGACTTTGTGACAGGGTTCTCAAAAATAGCACATTATATACATGGGTCCAGTGAATAAAATTTTAAATTAGATACTAATTTTTGAGCTTAGAATAATAGACTCTCTTTAAAAATTGCTTTGCTTTATCCATGTATGGAGTTAGAAAGGCAGACAGAAAGAACTGAGTCATTGACCTGACCACTTCTGATTCTAAGGATTTTGCAGAATTTTACAGTAAGTTCCAGAAAATATTATACCAACTTCATTGTAGCTATATCATCCTCAGAAGTATGTACGTCTGTACATAGGCCATATATCTTATAGTACTTCATCCTGTCACACACTTTAGAACATTTAGCGGATCTCTCATTAAATATTGCCTCTATAGCTTGGTTAAATGCTAGCGACAGTTAAACTAATTGTGGAACATTAGTAAAGACATAATATTCTGCACTGGAATGAATGCCAGTTTTAGAAAGTTGAGCAAAAATTTTGGAAGTTCTGCACATAGATTTGTTTTTGTATTTATCAGTAAAATTTTGGTTTAGTCTTATGTCATTTTCCCAAGGCAAATGATATAATTCGCACATGAATATTTCTCTTCAAGCTAAGAATCTATTAATAGTACTTACAGTAATATTTAATAGATTATTGAAAGATTGAGTTGTAGCAGGTGATGATTAGGAATATATATTTTTAAGTCTCTGATTTCCATTATTGTAAAAGAAGATATAGCGTTGCATTAGAAAGATTAGACTGCTGAGATTGAATAAAACCGTTTTTTTCTTTTGAAGTAGCATATATTCAGTAAATGTTAATAATTTGATTTCGTGATTCTCCACTCATAGCCTCATGAGGGTGCAAATGCTGAATGTTTTAAGCCTTAGGAAACTCAGAGGAGAAAGTACGAAGAGATTCAGCATTTCCCAGGCTTGAAATTTAAGCTATTACCCCTCTTTGGATTGGTCCATTTTTACCTTATTAGGTAACTATTGATTTTAGGGTTTTAAATGAAATTGAAAACCAGTGGCATCATTCACCCACTGTGAAAAGAAAATGATTTCATATAGCTGTAAATGCATTTCAGATATATTCAGTGGTTAACTCTAACAAAAGAACAGCTCTCTTTTCTTCCCTTTCTTTTTGGTAGCCTGCCCCTCTCCCTGGAAAAGTAGCTCCCTTTGGTATGAGCAACAAGCAAAAGACTAGAACAATAAACACATAGGAGGAAGGCGGTCGTGCCTGAGTATTAGTAGCCTAGTTACAGATTGCACTGCGTCAGACTGTTCCACACCCAGAAGACGTCAGGTGACTTCAGTTCTGCTGCAGTTGTGCAGCGGAGACTGCAGACTTCGGTGGAGGAAACGGGTATTTCATGTCTCACAGGGTAGATTTGTGCAGTTACAGCTTTTCTGTTGGTATGCATAATTGATAATTGCATCTGGAGGGCAGATCGTGACAAGAGATGGACTGTCAGAAGAAAAATTGGAAGGATAAGGGTATATGTACTTTTTAATCTTCTATTCAGGTTTTTTTATGTGACCAGTAATATATTTCTGTGAATAAGCTTTGCAATTTTAGATGTATTTTGGATTGAAAATGGAGCCTATGAAAGCTTTAAAAGTTAAACATTATAAGAGCTATTTCATATGTTTTTATATGTGGTTGTATATGAGAAAATATCATGCTGTTCTCTCACTGGCATTTGATTTAGGCTTTGCAATCCTGTGGTTGATTAGGTTCTATTCTTTAATCCTATTCTTTAATCTTGCACATTGTAAACAGTATCATTTAAATGCATTTCATTTTTTGGTCACTTTAGTGCGATAAATTCACATAGCTGTCTTTCTATTACATAATGACATATTTTCCGTGACTGTTTTTCTTTAAAGCTGATTTGGTGTAGTTGAAATTCTATCCAAGATTTTTTAAGTAGCAGGATACTGCGTTTGCAGTTAAGCTTGTTTCTTCTTTGGAAATCTGATTGAACCTTTAAAGTCATTACCACACATTTTAAGTAGATTATATTTGTGTATATCTTGAAATCATTAAGATGTATACACAGCAGTTTTAAATGCATGTCTATATTTAAGTCTCTAACCTTTGTCCTTGTAATAACCAATCAGTGATCTTAATCCCCTTTCCTCCCCCTTGAAAGCCCAGCAGATCCTTTCAAGTCTCAGTGGGTCATTGTGTAAGAATGTAAGCCCATAAGTGCTAAAATGTTGACTGTAATGAATATTTAAAAAAAAATTTTATGTAGATGGGTAAATGTGCCATTTTTAAAAAAAAGAGAAGGTGATAAGCTATATATCTGACCACTTGTAATAAATTGTCTTAAAATTATTAGAGCTATTTTAAGTAGTCCAAGTAGACATTATACACCAACAGTTTTTTGTTTTTTTTTTTCTGGCCACATTTAAGTTTTACAGTTTTTTAAAAATGTTATTTCCTTCTATAGCAGAATTGTTTGCAGAATTGGTAATAATGTTTCTAAAAGCAGTATGTGGAGCTAATTACAGTAACATTCATAACATCCTTTAAAAAATCTATTCAATAAGGAAATGTGGGGGAAAGGCGAGTTTGAGATTGAGTTCACATTGAGACAAAGATTTTTATAGTTGCAATTTAAAGACTAGAAAACAATATAGCTTTGGATTTTTACCTTTATGATTTCTTTGTATGTGAATTTAATGAGGAGAAGGATTTTTATTTCTTCATCCTTCTGACCTAATGAAAGGTGAGTTGAAACACTAGTTTTTGATAATTAAAATTTGGAGTAATGATACCAATACAGTAAAACAAGCTTTAAAAATAGGCAAAAAGTTACATCAGGGTCTACTCTGCAGATGCTGAGGTTCTGTATTAATAATTTAAATTTTAGGCCATTTAATAATACTTTAAGTTATTTATTTGCTGAAATTTAGGGATATTTTGAGACAGGAGAAATTAAGATCTATTATAGCCTGTATTGTGCCAGAAATTTATTTTGATTATTTAGACACTAAATATAAAATCACATTTACTGTTGGATATCTCTGGGGAGCTTCACATTATATGTTAAATGGAATGGCCTAATATTTTAGTACTTATCTTTGGCTTTTTTGCTTGGTACCTATTTGTCTGATTTATTGGTGAAGTTCTATTTTAGTATTTATCAGCAGCTAATTTTAATGTAGATTATAGATTACGACATAAATGGAAATCACTGAAGAGGTGAAATTGCTGTGGAATAAGTTTTTCCTCATTTTATGAGGAAATGAGGTTTTTTAGTTTTTTTTTTTTTTTTTTAGCTCAAAGGTCTCACATTTATTACCAAAGCAACCAACTGATGCAGAGCTATAGTAACAGAAAAATCTTTCACTGATTAAGTGGTATCTATCGGCCTGGCAGAAAGGTGTTTACAGGGTGATGGAATAGAACACATGATCTTCAAGTAGCTTAATTAAATACGTGGTGCCCATTAGGTGTGACATCGTGTGATGTGGGATGCCTTAGAGACCCAGCTTGGTTCTCCTCCAGTGCCTCCTCTTGGAGTTGTACCTGATTTTATTACCAGTTTTCATCCGAATCCACTGGGGAATGGGACGATTCTGCTTTTGTTTCTTGGCCAGGAATCGCTTGATCCTGAAAGTCTTGTGAGAAGACATGATCAATTAACAGCAAGCCGCACACAGCAGGATGGCGGCGAAAAAGAGAAAGCGGTTTTTTAGTTTTATGAGAAGTATGGATAGAGAAGAGAAACAAATCTAGGCTCTGGGTATACTTAAAAAAAAAAACCAAAAAACCAAAAATACTTAGGCCCCTATTTTTTTTCCCCTACTGGTTCCTCCTTGCCTTAGGTGCCATGGTTGAAACACCATAAGTCATCTAATGATGGTGAAGTATAATAGTGTAACAGAAGTGAGAGCTACTCTGATTTCAATGTTTTGAAAAGTTTATTTTTTCTTGTTTTGTTTTGTTGCTGCTTAACTAGCATTTAAGACATTTTATCTTTCAGGCTAAAACCAGTATTAATTTGTATTCTCTTACTTTTTTTTTTTAGCTTTGATTTTCCATTCTTAGCAGCATAATTACAACAGATGAGACCCACATGGTACTTGATTATTGGGGTTATATGGAAAGCATTGTTTAAGATTTTGAAGAACTTAGAATAGGAAGGAATGGGAAAGTTTAGAGGTTTGGGTGGGTGGGAGCATGATATAACCTCTGAACAAGGAATAATCGAGACAGTGAGTAGAGGGTTTTGGATAGAGCAGAGTATTTATAAGATAATAGTTGAAAGATAAGGTTGATCTGGTTAAAGAATATAGAAGATTTGCAAGATGTAGGTCAGGTTTCCTCATTCTTCCCTGAAAATGAGAATCACCTAGTGCTTCTTAAATATACAGATTCCTGTGATCAGACTCAGACGACCTGAATCAGAATTTAGAGCAGAAGGGCCTGGAAATCTGTGTATTAAACATCTTGGTGTCATTCACGTTATTACCAGGCAAATTTAGGAGATCCTGATTTAGGTTTTTAAGTTTCTGGTTTGGTAACTTAATTTTGGCCAGAGTGAGAAATTTACCCTTTTTGGTCTTAATTTCAGTTTGCTCGTTTGCATGATTTCTAGGCTTCCAGTTTTGAGGTTCCCTGGTTTTAGGAGAAGATAGTGTGGGCTAGATTGCAGAGGACATTCATTGGCTTTTGAATTTTACTAGGAAGGAAGTAAAGAGCTTTAGGAAATTTTAAAGTCAGGAGTGATAAAATGATAGCAGGTTTGAAAGACTGGTTTGGGTTGTTGTATAAGATAAATTTGAGGAGAACTTAGAGGCAGAAGTTACGATGACTGTATTTGTGCCCAGATTTAAAACAAATAATGACAGAACTTGGCCTGAAATCGGAATGAAAAGGAAGTGACAGATTTGAGAAACTCAAGTAAGTAATACTTGACATTTGGCATAGATTTGTGGGACTAGGGTGAGGGAGGGACTCAAAGGACAACATGCAGTTTCAGTCAGAGTGGAACCCTGGCACTGCTAGTGCTTTTTAGTATCAGTAGAAATAGGCAGAAACGAAGCCAAGTTCAGCTTTAGAAGCTTCAGGTTTGGAGTGACCATAGAACTTCTGCAAAGCTCCGAGAAATGACAAATTTAATGATAAAGAATTGGGAATTGAATAATTAGATACTACAGAGAAGCTGTTTAATATGAAGATTGAGAAATGCTTTTGGACCCTGTGGGAATTTTAGAAACCTCTGCAACACTGTCCTTTATTTGTGTTTTTTGAATTTGGCAGTTAATGTGCTGTAGGCGACCTTTGAGAGAAGTTATTCTGTAGGATGGTGACCGAAGTGTTTCTAGCATAAAAATTCAGTTTGACTGTTAAGACAAAGTGCCTTTGGCCCATTTCTGGAGCATACTTCTTTGCAGGGGTTCTTGTAGGACCCCCGGTCTTTACTTCCGATAAACCACTTGCAGTTTCTTTGGAGGCTTCAGGTTACTGAATATGTTTACAGTTGTACATGCAGACTGACAATCCAGGTAGAGAGGAGTAGGGGTCTTGCTGTGTGAAATAAATGCCTCACCTCTTGAGAAAGCCACAAAATGCCTTCAGAGGGAACTTTGGCATTAATTTTGAGACCTATTTGAAAGAAGTTATAAACTTAGCTGAAACACGACCTTTAGGCATTCATTGAATACTTCTAGATCTTGGCTTAGCTGTATGACACTATATATACATAAATATTTATACATTTGTTGTAGAAGATTTAGGTGTCTTGAAGATTAAAACTTTTGCTTCACTTTGAGTGGTTTTTGTTTTGGTGTGTTTAGTGGTGTGTGTATGTTGGGGGTTCATATGGTATGTTATGTTCTGTAATCTTTCATCAAGTGGAGAAATGCTTTTAATTTAAAATATATTCTACATTGTTTTAATGGCTATAGTATTCTAAGTATGTACTATTAATCCCATCTAGTGAAATATTCAAGTTACTTCTAATGTTTTTGCAAGTATAAACAGTGCTAAAATGAATATAATTGAATATAAATCTTTGTTTTTATCCGTGATTATTACCACATTGCTGGGTTATAGTATTTAGGCTTTTGGTTCATGGTGCAAAATTGCCCTCCAGAAAGATGATACAGATTATTATTGCTTTTTAATAATAATTTAAAAAATTATATTGTACAAAATATTGTAAAAATGTATGAAAGTGTCTGTCCTAAAACTTTGGCCAAGATTAAATATTATGTGCTCATTTCTGATGGTTTTAACTCTAAAATAGTTATTTTGTCAGTTTTAAGTAACTAAATCACTTGAGGAAAACCAGGCTTATATTAAAAAAGGGTCAATTTGCAAATGTTTTCCTTTATATGTGGTTTAAAGTCTTGTACAGTTGTGTAGTGGGAGCAGTGGTGGAAATACCTTCTCTGTTTTATTTATTTATCCAAGTCTGGGTATTCCTTGTTCCTCACCAGGCCTCTTCACTGGTTTTTCCACTAAATCATCTGTGTCACAGCCAAGTTAATCTTCCTGAACTCTGGCTGTTATCATAGCACTTAAGAGGTTTTTCTTTACTTTCAAATTAACTTCAGACTGTCTATCCTGGACTTTCAAAAGGCATTCCCTGGCTTAGTCCCCACCTTTTATAATCTCATCTCTCCTTACCCTGTCTTCTGCCACATTGAAGCACTTGTTCCTTCAGTGTTTTTTGCATTTGCTTGTGGATTTTTCTATCTAGAATGCCCCTTCTTCCCATTTTATTCTGCCCAACTCTTACTTATCAAAGGTCCAGTCTTCTGTTAAGGTCTTTTACTAATCCTCTGAGGTGGAGGTACTCCATTGTTCTGTAAACTGTGCAGTCAGCGAGGAGACACAGTGATGAAGCCACCCCTCTTTCTGCCTTTGTGGAATTTAGAGGCTAGGAAAAGAGTGAGGATACCTATGTGTATCTATATAGATGTCTGTAAAGATAGATAGATACGTATCTTGATATACATGTGATCTAGCCAGCAAATTCCATGAAGTCAGAAATAGTGGTGGCTTCACCATTGGATCTCCTTGTTTGTTCTTGCATACCTCAGTGAAGGGAGAGGCTGAGAACTGTGATGTTCAGCCAGGTCTACTAAATCGACCCATGTTTTGATTTTATATAGTCTGTATCATCTTACTGGAAATGGTGTATATATCTTTTTGTATGGTCTTTTTGTATGCAGTAAAATACTCAGTAGTCTTTCACGCTAGCAGTGAAAGAAAGTAGGTGTGGGTTAGTCGTTGAGTATTGTCAAAATGTTAAGCCTAGTGGGGACTTTGTAGGCCACTTTGTAGGTTCCCTTTTTTATTTACTCAGTTGGTCTCATCTCTTTCTAGAATTTAGGCTCAACACTGTTACTAAATGTAATTTAGCCTGCTCTTCTGTTTGCATCTTCAGAGCAGTATTCTGAGACCAAATTTTGTTTTTCTGCTTCATCGTGGATGATGCTAATGTTTGTTACTCGTGTGTGTTTATGTGTGTGTTTATGTTGTAAAATGTACAGACCTATGTTTCTTAAATCTTCAGTGCTTTCACATTTAGTCCAATCACCACTTAGGCATTTATTGAAGGTATTGATAGACACTAAAATACTGTTGTCTCTCCTCAACTACTCTGTCACCACTATCAGATTTATTCTATATAGCATTTACTTAAGGACCTCAAAGCAACTTAAAGATTAAAAATTACCAAATATTACTTATAGCTCTGCAAGTCCATTATTAAGAGTTGGTTGTTGAGATGGATTTAGGAATTTCTACTCTGACTGCAGACTTGTTAAAATTATGATTTTCCTAAGAATAAGAGGAGTTACAGCTATTTTTTTGTTGGATGCACCTCTCTGTATATTTTTTCCACTGAAATAATCTAAAATAATTTAAAATATGTTATTCTGGTCTATTTTAGTGTTCTGATGTTCTCATTTAATTGTCTGTACTACCAGCTATATATTCCAGTGAGCATTTATATTCATTGTAAATATGGTAGGTATCAATGCTTATAGAAGTACACAGATCTTACTCAACTTATGATGGGGTTGCATCCTAATAAATGAATCACAAATGGAAAATATTGTAAGTTGAAAATACATTTAAAACACTTAACTGTCATAGTTTAGCCTACCCTACTTTAAACCTACTCAGAATATTTACATTAGCCTACAATTAGGCAAAATAATCTAACACAAAGCCTCTTTTTTTTTTTTTTAAAGATTTTATTTATTTATTTAACAGATAGAGAATGAGAGAGCACAAGCAGGGGGAGTCACAGAGGGAGAGGGAAAAGCAGGCTCCCTGCTTAGCAGGGAGCCTGATGTGGGACTCAATCCCAGGACCCTGGAATCATGACCTCAGTTAAAGGCAGGCATTTAACAGACTGAGCCACCCAGGTGCCCCCAAAGCATCTTATAATAAAGTGTTGACTGTTTCATGTAATTTATTGAATACTATACTGAAAGTGAAAACCGGAATGGTTGTAAAAGTTGTTTACCCTCATGATCGTGTGGCGCTACTGTGTGGGAGAAGATCGAAATTCAGAGTATGATATCACTGAATATGTACCGCTTCTGCATCATCCTAAAATCGAGCCATCTAAGTTAGAGGCTGTCTGTAGAAATAGAATTAGTTTGCCTATTATTGCACTAATAATTTGCTTTGAGCCCCCCTCCTCCCTTCCAGTCTGTTAAGCTTTTCAAGTTTCTAGAGTTATGGAACCAGTATGTTTTCCATTTAGTTTTTATTAGGAGAAAATAGGATTTGGGCAGTGATTTCCTATTTCTAAGGTTTGGTTTCTATTTCTTGTAATGTTGTAATGCTTGGATGCCAACAAGAAATACAATTTAAACCATAGTAAATTATGCATTGAACCAATGTCTGTTCTGATTTCATGTTTACATTTGTGTATATCTGGATCAGTTCTAGTAATTTAAAATAAATAACTGCATGCTTACCAAAATTTACCAGAACTAACAGCCCTTTTATAGGAAGATTCCTTATTTTGACGTCCTTTACAACTGAAGATTGTTCAGGTTTGCACAGGTAGAGAGAATCATTGGTTAGGAATATATATATATTTTAAATGTTTAAAGGTTTTATTTAGCTTTACCTTAGAGAAAATGGAATTAGCTATATAAATTTCTCTGTGGAAAGAAAGTTATCATGGTTTAGAGAAATTAGAAGTGGGAAGTTAGGTTTATTTTCTGCTGTATTTTTTGCCTTCTAATAAAGCTAGAAATAGAATGTGGGATTAAAGGAAGTATTGAAATCTACATGAACTATGAAATTGGTGAATTTAACTTAACAATTGAGGCCTGTATGAGTGCTGACACACTCCTTTAAATACAAAATGTGGTATGATGGAGAAAATGAGACTTCTGTGGTTGGACCTGAATTTCAGTCTGTAACCCTACATTATTTATTTATTAATACTGCTAAGCCTCAGTATGCAAAGTACTCAGGACAGTTGCTTGCTTAGATTAGGGGTTTATAAATTATTATAGAAAAGGCAAATTACAATTTATGCTGATTTTACCTAAAATGCTTTTTCCTCAGGTGTTTGGTTGTAAGAATTGGCCAATGGGCTGTAGTTGTGTTGTTGGAAGTAAAGCAGGAAAGATTTAGTGATAAAAGAGACAAGGACCCAAAATTGTGCATGATCTTTCAGAAACTCAAGTTAACGGGAAGAGATGGCCAAGAGAGAAACCAGTATTTTTGCTAATTGTTTGGTTGAGATACTTTGTAGCAGTAGTAGGTATCCATCAACCTGATCGTTGCTCACTAAAACCAAATAAGCAGTGCTTTCAGAGAAAGTTGAATTCACATTTCAAGAAATCTGGGCTTAGTAAAACATTGCATTTAATATTTCATTGCCCTGTTTGACTTTGTCTCTTAATGATATTACCTTTATTTAGTGTGTTTAGTTCACTAAGCATTTCCATTGTGTGAAATCTCTTTTCAGTTTCAACTAACTACTTAGTTTGGTATCCATTTTCTAATTTTATACAGGGGGAAACTAGGTTAAGTGATATAGTCTGGGTTATACTGATTGAAGGAAGGATTGAAGGAAGAAATGGGACTCATGCACCTCTTAACTGTTTCTGCTGAGTTAAGTTCCCACTTTGCACACATCTTTTTCTGGAGCTCCCACTTGTCATTTATTAGTGTGGTGAGTGCTTCCTGGGTGGAGGTAAAAGCTTACTATGTAGGGCTAAATGATCAACTCTGAGTTCCAGTCACTTTCCCTGGCAGTTGAGAAGAATTTAAGGATTATGATTCCCAATAAATACATAATTACTTATTTAAAGACGATGGTTGTAAAAAATAATATGTTATTATCATTCCAATATATCCTTGTTTATTAATTTCCCATTTAACTGCCTGCCTTTATTAAAGAAAACTTAATATTTGCTTTTGCTTAGGAAGCAGTTATTCTCCTGTCAGTAGTTTTAGGACCCGCTAGTTCAACTTTTTTAACCCCCGAGACAAAAGATTTTGGAACTGAAACCTGACTTCAGGCTATTCAAGGAAGAGCTTCAGTAAGAATTTGATTTGAGGCAAAATGTAATTGGATGACTTTTGCATGTAAGGCATGCATGGAAGCACTATTTTTAGTTATGACAGATGACATTTTATGATTACCAAGTGTAGGCAACTCTTCTTACTCTATATTGGGCCAGAGGTTTTTATTTTGAAGAAAAGATTGTAGTGTACAGAGTTATTTTTAAATTAAATTTTAGTTTGGTAAGGATGCTACTGCTCTGAGCACTGCACAAAACACAAAATAAAAAATTTTCAGACTTTTATTTTGGAAATAAAAGTGGGTACCACTGCAGGGAGTAAATCATTTTTTTTCTAAACAACCAGAATTTATCTAAATGGGTTAGCAGTATTTTATTACAGTAGTCCATAAGCATTTCCCACAGTTATGGAAGGACAGGCACTGTTAAATTAACCTCAGATATTTAAAAGGATATTTCATGAATATATTGTAAAAGACTAAAGTTAAAGCTACAGTAGGTTACCTTGCATGAGTAACACTTTATTTTTCAGTATAGGAGACTTGAGGAACCATGAAACGTTAATAAGCTTTTCTTTTCTTTCTTTTTTTTTTTTTTTAAAGATTTTATTTATTTGACAGAGAGAGAGAGATCACAAGTAGGCAGAGAGAGAGGGGGAAGCAGGCTCCCCACTGAGCACAGAGCCCCATGCGGCACTCCATCCCAGGACCCTGAGATCATGACCTGAGCTGAAGGCAGAGGCTTAACCCACTGAGCCACCCAGGCGCCCCAAGCTTTTCTTATACAAGCCCTTTGTGTTAATTTTGTTATCTCAAGAATAAAGAGGCCATTAAACTCTTTATTCATAAACATAACTAATAATTACAAAAAAATCCTAAGTCAGCATGATAGTGACCCTGTATTTCTTATTTTAGGATGTCCTTTATTTTAATTTGAAAATAGTATAGTTTTGAATTTAAGTGTTTCTATTCCTAAGAATAATCTGGCCACTGTTCAGACAATGCAGCAAATATTAATGAAGCTGGTAAGGGGAGTATGAAGATGAAAGGCAGTCATCAGTTCTTCAGGGTGTAGTAAGAAGATATAAAAGCCTGTAAAATGATACTGTTTTATAAGTTATCTGAAAGCATTGCTGTTGTTACTGAATAAGTAGAGATATCTGAAAATAGTTTAGATAAAACTAAGTGAAATACAAACCAGAAAATTTTTTTGAATAAGAATTAGTACATGCCTCAAACTGGCATAAAGTATGCATTCATTCTAAGCAATCAGTAATATTTATTGAAAGTTTATCTGGGGATATGGTAGATAATAAGGCAACATGCCTCTTGTGGGGTTTACAACCTAGTAGAGAAACATGTTAAAACAAGAATTATTTTTACTTTTAATTTTTTTTAGGTGTATAATTCATTGATTTTTAGTATATTCATAAAATTATGCTGCCATCATCATTATCTAATTCCAGGACATTTTTATCCATCCCCCCCAGAACCCCATACCCATTAGCAATCACTCCTCATCTCTATTCCTCCCAGCCTGTGACAACCGCTAATCTATTTTCTGTCTCTTGCGGAGTCACTTATTCTTAGACATCACATATAGGGAGAATCATACAATGTGTGATCTTTTGTGTCTGGCTTCTTTCACTTAGCGTCATGTTTTCAAGGTTTATCCATGTCGTAGCATGTATTGGTGGTTCATTCCTTTTTATGCACCAGTAATATTTCATTGTATGGATAAACTATTTTGTTTATCCATTCATCAATTTTTGAATTGGGGTTGTTTCCTCTTTTTTGGTTGTTACGGATAATGCAGCTATGAACACAAGTTTTTGTATGAACACAGGTTTTCTAGTCTTCTGGCTAGAAATTCCTAAGAGTAGAATTGCTGTGTTGTGTGGTAAATCTGTGTTAACTTTCTGAGGAATTGCCATACTGTTTTTCACAGTGGCTGAATTTTGTATTTCCATCAGCAATGTAAGAGGGTCCTAATCTTTCTACTTCCTGCCGACACTTGTTGTTGTCCATCTTTTTAATATTAGCCATTCTAGTGGGTCTGAAGTGTTATCTGATTATGGTTTTGGTTTACATTTCTCTAATAACTAATGATGATGAGTATCTTTTCATTGCTTATTGATCATTTGTAAACATTCTTTGAAGAAATGTCTATTCAAATCCTTTGCCCATTTTTAATTACCTTATTTGTGTTTTATTGTTGTTAAGTGTTTTTTATATACTGTGAATACAAGTCCCTTATCAGGTGTTTGATTTGTGAATATTTTCTCCCATTCCGTGGGCTGTCTTAATTTTTTTTTTAAAAGATTTTATTTATTTATTTGACAGAGAGATCACAAGTAGGCAGAGAGGAAGGCAGAGAGAGAGGGGGAAGCAGGCTCCCTGCTGAGCAGAGAGCCTGATGCGAGGCTGGATCCCAGGACCCTGAGATCATGACCTGAGCTGAAGGCAGAGGCTCAACCCACTGAGCCACCCAGGCGCCCATGTCTTCTTAATTTTTTGATAGTGTTTTTTGAAGCACAAAATTTTTCATTTTTGATGAGATCTAATCTTTTTCTCTTACTGGATGTGCTTGTGGTGTCATATCAAAGAAACTACTGCCTGATCTAAAGTCATAAAGATGTGCACCTGTTTTTTTCTTCTAAGGGTTTTATAGTTCAAGCTTTTCAGGTCTGTGATTCATTTTGAGTTAGTTTTTGTGTATGGTGGAAGATAGGAGTCCAACAACTTTTTTTTTTTTTTTTTTAGTTTATATAGCCCCTTGTTCCAGCACCATTTGTGAAATATTTCTCCCACTGAATTGTCTTGACACCCTTGTTGAAATCAGCTGACTGTGAATGTGTTTATTTCTGTACTATTAATTTTATTTCATTGATCCATTGATCTGTTGTCCATCGTTGTGCAACTACCACACTGACTTGATTACTGTAGCTTTGTCGGTTTTGGAAAAAGGAAGTGTGAATTCTCCATGTTTGTGATTTTTCAAGATTGTTTCGGCTATTCTGGATACTTTGTGTTTTTCCGTACAAAGGCTACAATTGGCTTGTCAATTTCTGTTAACAGCAGGTAGGCTTTTGATAGCAATCGTACTGTACCTAGACCAGTTTGAGGAGTATTACCATCTTAATAATAATGCCTTCTAATCCATAAACATGAGATGTCTTTTCCATTTATTTAAGTCTTCTTTAATTTCTTTCAACAATATTTTGTGGCTTTTAGCTTCTAAGTCTTGGGGGTTTTTTCACTTTAAGTATTCTTTTTGATGTTATTGTAAGTGAAATTATTTTTTTAATTCATTTTCAGATTACTCATTGCTTTTATAGAAATACAGTTAATTTTTATATATTAATTTAATCTTCTGTCCTGCATCCTTTCTGGACTTATTTATTCTAGTAACTGTTTTGTGGATTCCTTGGAATTTTATATATACAAGATCATGTCATCTGCAAATAGAGGTAGTTTATTATAGTCAGGATGTCTTTTATTTCTTTTTCTTGTCTTAAAATTGCTCTACCTCAGACCTCGAGGACAGTGTTGATCAGTGGAAAGAGTGGGTATCTCAGTCTTGTTCCTGGTCTTAAGCAGAAAGCTTTCAGTCTTTCACCATTAAGTATGATGTTAGCTGTGGGTTTTTTGTATACCCTTCATCTGGCTGAAGACATTCTTTCTGTTACTAGTTTGTTGAGAGTTTTTGTAATGAAAGGGTGTTGGATTTTTGTCAGATCCTTTTTCTGTAACTATTATGATGCTCATGCAGTTTTTGACCTTAATTCTGTTAATATGGTATGCTATATTGAATGGTTTTCATATATTGAGCCAACTTTGCATTTCTTAAAGATTTTATTTTTATTTATTTGAGAGAGAGTGAGAGAGAGCATGAGAGGGGAGAAGGTCAGAGGGAGAAGCAGACTCCCCATGGACTGGGAGATGATGTGGGACTTGATCCCAAGACTCCAGGATCATGACCTGAGCCAAAGGCAGTCACTTAACCAACTGAGCCACCCAGGCACCCCAACTTTGCATTTCTGAGATAAATACCACTTGGCCATGGTGTATAATGCTTTTATGTGTTGCTGTATCCAGTTTGCTAGTATTTTGTGTCTGTATTAAAAAGAGATATTGGTTTGTAGTTTTCTTGCCATGTCTTTGCCTGATTTTGGTAGCAGGATTGAACATCTAAATTAATAATGGATATAAAGTCTCTTGATGAATATTAGAAGCAATAGCATTTGAATATATTTCTCAGCATTTCATTAAAAGTTAATAACTACTCCCCTCTGATTGAGAATGAACAATTCTGCAGTCTTCCAAAATGTCTTCATTAAAACCAATTTAAGGAATCTGAGAGACTAGAAATACTGGAGACTGTCAATTAAGGTGGCAACCGTGTTTGCTAGTATTTTTATAATGTAGTATTTTTTTCATCCTTACAGCTTCATTAACAATCTTTTAAATTTCTTTACACAAAAATACTGAAATGCTTCTATATTTTGCACATTGACTTTGGTAAATGTAGATTGCCTCTCAGACCTTCCTGTTCTGGCATACATTAATTTTGTCTTACGTATGACTTCCATTACCTAGTTGCCTTGTCTCTCGTGGCTCTTCTTCCCCTTATTCCTCCTCAGGGCTTTAAGGTCTGTGGCTCTACCAGAGCCTTTCTATGGCGTGTTTCTTTTCTTTTCTTTTCTTTTCTTTTTTTTTTTTTTTAAGATTTTATTTATTTATTTGACAGAGATAACAAGTAGGCAGAGAGGCAGGCAGAGAGAGAGGAGGAAGCAGGCTCCCTGCTGAGCAGAGAGCCCCATGCGGGGCTCGATCCCAGGACCCTGGGATCATGACCTGAGCTGAAGGCAGAGGCTCCAACTCACTGAGCCACCCAGGCGCCCCATATGGCGTGTTTCAACAAGGCTTTGAAGATACCTGTTTTGAGTATTCCTATATAGCTTATGCATATGTTTATGTAATATGTGTAGTTTACATTTAGGATTTTCAGAGCTCTTCCATTTATTGAAAAGACCTTATTCTTAGGAATCATATGATAGGAGGAAAGAAAGAATTAGGTTTGGGTTTACTGTGTCCTCATGCAGTTAAATTTATTTTAGGCCGTAATCACTGAATACTACTGGACTTTATACATGGATATTCCCATATCATCAACTTTGGGGAAATTGAGCTGGTCCAACCCAAAGCACCAGAGTTACCAACTTGGTTATATACTGTTAAAATTTTAACTATCACCTGGATCTAAATATTTATTAAGCTAGCATACATTATATTCTCCTCCCCATAGGAAAACCTATTGGGAAAACTGCACTCATGTTATAAGGTTCTTTAGCAGTAATGAACAGGAATGGAGAGGGGTGAATTTTTTTTTTAAAGTATAATAATTCATGTTTGCCACAAGGGAGGGTGAGAGGCAATTTCACATGGCATAGAAAGAAATAAAGAAGCAAGTTAAACTCAACTATTACCCTAATACTCCAGTACAAATTGTGTTTACTAGATATCCTTTCAGACTTGATGGTTATCTAAGTTTTTAAAATTTTACTATATGAATCTTTTTGTAACATTTTGTTTTTATTTATCAATATAGACATGTTTCTTCTACATGTAATAGAGATCTACATCACTATCCTTGCTGGCTACATAGTGTTCTTTTGCATGGTTATATTTTCTAATTTTACTTAATTAGATTCACATGGCTTTTAAAAGATTTTTTTCCACAGTCTAATTAATTATAGTTTTCATCTATGGGAAAAAAGCTTCAGTTATATTGGAATAGAGCTCTTTCTTCCTTTTTGGATTTAACTGTGGGTTAAGTAGTCACATTAAAATTTGTGTCTCATTCATTAACCTTCTTGTTAGTTTTACCTTGACTTTTTTGGCCTTTGGGATTCATCTCACATATGGTGATTACCTGCCAACACTCTGCCTATTCATTATGCATGCAAATGTGTGACATTTATTAAGCATATTAATGTGCTGAATCTTAGTTTGACATTATACATGGGGCATACAAGTTTTATCAATAAGAAGCCTGTGTTGAAATCTGTGCTCTATCACTTACTAATTAAGTGATCTGAGTCCAGTCATAGAAGAGCTGGTTCTCACTTTCTTGTCTGAAAGCTGGCCTCTTAGGGTTTTAATAACTGAAAGAGATAATGTTATGTAGTCTATAAATAGTACTTGGCACAGTGTAAGTGCCTGATAAATATTGGCTCAGGAAATAAAGGGAGGTGTGGAAACTATAGATCAGGAACCTGGAAAAGATTTCTGAAACATCTGTCTGGCTTAAAAGGTGTTGTAATTGCCTAAAAAATTGTAGGAATATGAGCTCTTGTTTCCCTAAAGTTCTACTAATGTTTGACACTTAAAGAAAGCATTTTTTAGTAAGGTTCATTTCAAAAGACTGGTATGTCTAAGTCCCTCTCCCCTCAAAAAAATCTAGAATTAAAAAGGAAGGAGATTTTAAAATTTATCCTTGGCACAGATAATACAGCAATAAAATCTCATTACTATAGATCCACTGATTGGGAATTTGAATGCAGGACTGATTGTGTATCTTTGTAGTGACTGTGTGTTCATTTCTGAAGGTAAAAGAAAAATTATTTATTTAACGCCCTGGTTACTGATGATAAAACTAAGGTCCAGAGAAGCTGGGAGCCTCATCCAGAGTTGTACAGTTGCAGAGACAGTACTAGCCTTGTGGGTCTCTTGAATCCCAGCCACTGGTAATTTCTTCTACCATAGCTATATAGAAATCATATACCAATTATAAATAATTCTTACAAGTCTTTGAAACTGTACAGACAGTAACTCTTAGGTTAGGTAATTAGGTTAGTCATTTTTATGTTGTATATCTCAAGCCTGCAGTCATTTCTTTTATAATCGGGTCTTATTGAAGGGTTTTTAATGATGGTAAAGAATAGTGAAGATAGCTGCATTTATTTTAACTTATTACCAATAGTGATTTTGAAGGTTAATAAATGTTTTGGAGCACTTTGAGAACCATACATTTTTATAAGGCAGCATTTTGTTCATGTAAAAATTTGAGGTGTATTTTACTTGCTGATTGTTCTAGGTTATCAGCTTTTTGTTCTGTTAGTGAAATCTTAGATAAGTTTGAAAATCATTTTCCATGTGGCTTCTAAAGCAACTTGATTATCACAGCAATATGATTTATTAAGTTGCAGGTTAATCATGAGGTTGAAACTTTCTTTTCTTTTTCTTTATATTTAATACCTTAATAAGAATGGTAGTAGTGATTGTGGTGGTGTTCATAATAACAATAATAAATAACAGCCTGGACATTTCTTAAGAATTTGTTAAATGCTGTGTACTATATATTCACTATCTTATTAATGAAACATTTTGTTAATTCATTTTCTCTCTTAATCCTCACAATATCTCATTAGGATCATTCCTATTGTGTACACATTCTATAGATACAGAAGCTGAGGTACAGAGAGATTTAGTGACTTGCTTGAGGTCACATAATTGGTAAGTTATGGAGCCAGTTGTTGAGTGTCGGTGATCCAACACCAGAATCAGAGTGCTTTGTTTGGGGCACAGGGGAGCCCCCAGGGAAAAATTATGTGACTAAGAGCAGTCTTCATCATTGCTTCCCCCACGCTCCCAGGTACCCTGTTTAAGAAAACAAAACTACATTAATCATGAGAACCATTGCTAGCAGAGACTTACGAGGCCTCCATCTTTACGTTTTCTAGATCTACCCATTCTTTAGGACCCAGGTCAACTTCTCTCTTTTTCACAGTCTTTAAAATGTCCTCTATTTTTTTTCTTTTTCTCAATTGTAATGATGGTGCAACAGTGATTTTATAAATTTTTTTGTCATTGTTTTTATGTGTCTTACTGTCTTCCTAGAATTGTAGTGTTTTAGAGTTGGACAGGGTCTTAAAGAAAAGTCCACATCCCCATTTTCAGGTTTTTAATTCATTCTACTAGGTTGAGTTCCGTGAACAGTATCAGTTCAGTAAATGTTTGCTGAATGTCACAAATCTATTAGCATCGCTTGCTGTCTCTTTATTCAGTATGACATTATTCATGATGTCAGTTTTATAGCCATAGATAACACTGCTCAAGTTCTGGTTATTTCTCAGTTGTGCTACTATATTTATATAATAGTAGAAACTAGTTGAATAGAACAAAACTAAGGTAGATGTTTTAGGCAGGGTTGGAACAAGCTGGAGGTGGGAGAAAATGTGAATAAAGAATTAAAATCAAAGGTTGAACACAAAGCTGTAAATCATATAATGTTAAATTAATAGCATTTAAATCAAATCATAGGATAACAGAGTGTTTCCTAAACATAATAAATGTTGATCCCCTGTTATGTTTCAGACACTGTGACTAGCATTTAAAATGTCTTAATTAGCACTCATGATAAATACTAACAGGAATTGAGGGCTTCAAAATGACATCTAACATAATACATTTCACATACGTAGTTTTCCCCACAGAAGTACCCCTAATGGTAAAAGAAAATTACATACCTTAGAGAACCAAAGCAGCCCCTGGAAATGTGTTTTTTTCTTTGTTACCTTCTTTATCTTAAAAATTAACAGGTATTTAAGATTGTACTCAAGAATATGCCCATACTTACGTTACTATAAGAATATTAAACACCCTCCATCCCCTAGTCGTTCACAGTCCAGAGAGAGACAAATTATGTTTAGCCTGTGAATTCGGGAACCCTCTGGCACACTGCAGAAATCTTTGTGTGTTGTACATAACCCGACTTTAAGACCGCAGGCCTATGGTTATTTGATCCCCACTATGGCTCTGTGACTGTAGACCAAGAACGAATTTGCTAAGTTTGGCTTTGTCTGACTCCTTACTATTAATAAACATTATATAACAGTGTAACACATTGAGTTTTTCTTTTTTTATTTGACATCTACATTTTTATGGCATTGTATTTATCTGCTCTCAAGAGAAGTAGCTTTTCAGGTATTCTAAAGTATGTTTTCCTTTGTCTTTGGTGTTGTAGGCAATTTTTGTTTTAATGATAATAGCCAGGTTAGGTTACAATTTCATTATGTTTCTCAAAGAGATCTCTTAAAAGCAGGGTCGTAGAACTCCTATGTGTAGTTTTTCATAGTTTTATTAACATTTCTTGAATTAGTGGTTTTTCTGCAAATAAATATATTTTTACATCATTGGTATCATTTTAGTAAGTGTGTTAAGATTTTTTCTGTTATTTGTATTTATATTATGCAATGAACAAAGTTGAAAGCCCTCAAGATGATATTTTTAAAAACTTGTTTTGGATTAGAAGTCTGCTATACTGGGCTTGAGAGATTGAATGATCTTGTATAGCAAGACTGATTGGGACAGGAAGGAAACAGATTTGCATGAGGAAAATTAATGGTAAATAGATGGAGGTATGATTCTAATTTACTACTTCGAATGGGTTTAAAGTGCAGCTTACAAAGTTAATCTTTCTCTAACAATTTAGGTTTTGGTTTTACTTTTAGAGACCTTTTTGTTTTTGTAGGTGGAGCAAGTATAAATGTGCCAAATTCAAATGGATAAAGTAATGTTCTAATTTCAAATTTCTTCTTTTTTAATTTTTAGTTGTTGACCTCCTCTACTGGAGAGACATTAAGAAGACTGGAGTAGTGTTTGGTGCCAGCTTATTCCTGCTGCTTTCACTGACAGTATTCAGCATTGTGAGCGTAACTGCCTACATTGTCTTGGCCCTGCTCTCTGTGACTATCAGCTTTAGGATATATAAGGGTGTGATCCAAGCTATCCAGAAATCAGATGAAGGCCACCCATTCAGGTGAGATGTCTGGAAAACAAGGCACAGGTTGGCAACACTATAAACAGGATTAGTATTAAGACTTTGTTCTGTAGAGTTACGGGCATGCATTTTTTACTGCTTAAAGATAATTGTAGATTATTGCTAAAAGGCCATACCAAAAGCATCTGCTTTTGAGATTTTTGAGATTAAAGGTCATTTCATGGGCTCATAGGGAAAATACTGGATTTGTGTGTCATTAGCCTAACTTTACTATGTGCCAGTAATATTTATTAGAACTAAGTATTTGATTATCTGATTTTACTTTAATGGGAACTATATCTTTTTAACATGATTAGGATTGGTGAAAGTTCTGTTTTCTTTATTGCTTCCTTTTCGTGCTATCTGATATTTGAAATACCTTTCTTGCATGTTTTTCTGTAATGGTATCTTGTCATGACTATGTGTCCTCTTGCCCTTCCTTTTCTGTCTAGTTTTCTGTTCTTGTTCCCTAAGGCATACTTTTGTATCCTCTTGTTATCCTTTGATGAAGATCTGTATGGCCACTTCTTGTCTCCAAACTATCGTCTTCTGCCCTGACTTTTACAAGTACATGCTCACATCATGTATCTGATTGGTAATGGGACATACCTTTGTTTGGTTTGTTTGGGTCTTCTGCCCTAATTTCAGACTCAGCATGTATTTTCCCCCAGTTTTAAAAAATTGAAATACGATTCATGTATTACAAAATTCAGTGGTTTTTAGTATGTTCTCAGAATTGTACAGTCATAACCATCTAACTCCAGATTTTCTCAAATTTTTTTAAAAAAGAAATTTTCTACCCACTGGTAGTTATTTCCCACCCAGCCCCTGACAACCACTAACTTAACCATATCTGTAAATGAACGTTTTTTTCCTCAAACTTGTCAGTTTCTATCAGTAACAGCACTACTGTCCCCATTTTCAGGCTCCCAATTTTGATGTCTTTGTTTCCATCTCGGGTAAAGAAGATAACTAAGTTGTATTGTTTTCTCCTGCTTCCTCAGTGAAGACCACAAGCCCATAAAGCCAGGGACCAAATCCAGTCTGCTGCCTGCTTTTGTAAATGAAGTTTTATTAGAACACAGGCATAATCAGTCATTTAGCTGTTTTCATCGTGTTGTAATAACAGAGTTAAGCAGTTGTGACAGAGACTATATATGGACTTCAAAGCCTACAATATGTAACTCCTCACTCTTTACAGAAAAAGTTTGTCTACTTGTTCACTTGGGGTTCTGGTTACCTTGGTTTACTTCAACTTTTATACGTGGTGTCCGCTTTTCCTCAGATAATACTTTAATTATATTTTTAGGTATTTGGGCTTCCTGTTACTATAGGATCAAGTCCAAATATCTTTATCTTGTCTCTCATTCACCCCTTCTAGGGTTTTATTTCCATTCATACTGCCTTTTAGCTTCTCAGATGAACTAATCTATTACACTTCTTATTTAGTTCTGTGTTTGATTTCAAGATGTAACTTTTTGAAGGTTTCCCTAACACTGGGTCCAGATGTTCTGAGGGTTCATTTCCTATTGCACTGAGTATGGCTTTGAGATATTCTCTAATTGTTTTGTATATAGACATCTTTTTTTTTTCTTTTGGTAAGGCAGGTATCTATGTGGGCATGAATGAGTGTGTAACTACCAAGAACATTATCTAGTTGATATTAATGGGTAAATGTAAACTGATTTTCAGACTTTACAAGAAGAGATCTACTAAATTATTTTGCTTGTCTTGCCTCTAGTTCTCTCTCCATATTGATGAAGTAATGATGCTATATAGGTTTGGGAAAGAGACTGGCATTTGTGAATGCTGTTATGTCCTTGGCCTTTTATGTACAGACTTAATTTTCATAACAACTCAGCGAGACAGATGGTATTATTCCATTCCAAAAGAGGGAAACATACTTAAAGTTCAGTAACTTAAGATTGCAACTTCAAAATGGCAGAGCTGTAGCATGCCAAAAATAATAGAGGAATATGATTTTTAATTAGATAAATCGAAATATTTAAAAATATTGTCAAGCCAAAACTTCTAAATTATCTACACCATAAATTTTAGACATCTTTTTATTTTAAAGAGGATTTGGGGGGAAAAAAAACTAGTGATTTTCTTAATTCATATTTCTTGAGAAACACTTTATTCTTCATTCAGAGGCCTTTTTTACAGTCATGAATTCAGCCGACATGCCAGTTAAATCCTGTTGGACAGTTTTTCCAGGTACCACACTAATGGTGGTACCGTACAGTCTGTGTGTAATACCTCTGGTCACTGGAAAAGAGTGATGGCAGTGCTGGCCTTGCATTAATAATACGTACATGCCCATTGAATGAATGTAAATATCCCCAGGATTTCCTTGATGAAGAGTGCCAGCTTTGTTCATGCTGGCCTCGTATCTTGTCTTTAGCAGGAACAAAAGCAGTGGTACAAAGAAACAGAATACCAGCTTAAAGTTACATCAGCTTCTGTTCTGTGTTTCTCAAAGCTGCACAAATAAACTATTCCTGATTTAAGGGTAGATGTGACTCTTTGATCATTTTTAACTTGATAATAACAACTTGATATGTGCTGGTTAATCAATAATAATTATCTGAGTGCTATGCCATCATAGGAAGGATATATTCCTGGTCTTGAACTAAAAGTTTATACTTTCACAGGAAAAATAAACAAATATATACATGTCCATATTCCAAGGCTGGATATGGTCAGTGCTATAATAAACTACAAAAGAAAGCATTATTAGAATTAGATAAGAGGGTCTTAGGGAAGAAAGAGCCAAAGAGGCTTCATGTGTGGGTGGGATTTGAGATGGGCTAACTGAGTGGATATGCTATTACTAGGTGTGAGAGGAGAGCATTGTGGATCAGGAAAACCGTATGATGAACAAAGGCAGTAAGAATAAAAAATGTTTGATGAAGGGCTCATATTTGCCTGCCAGCATAGTGAGTGGTGAGAAAACAGGTTGGAAAGATTGAATAGGGCTCTGGTTGAAAAGTTGGAACCTTGGAATCACAGAATGTTTCAGCCTCAAGAGATTTAAGAAGGTCTGTTTCTCTAATTTTATGGAGTGGGAACCATGAGCCTGAGAAGTCAAATGACTTTTCAGGGTTACACAGAGAGATAGTAGCAGGTCTTCTGACTCCTACCTGAGTTCAGTCTAAGTAGCACTATCTAGGATAGCTTAAATAAAATGAATTTGGCATTGGCCGAAGGAGTGGATTAGGATGCAGACAGATTAGCGATTGGTTTGGAGACAGAACATTCCAGTTTTTAAATAATGAACACTTACACTAGAGAGAGAGCACAGTGAGTAAAAACAGAGAGACATATTTGGGGCATATTACAGAAGTCAGCTATGGGACAGGGACTTACGAGAGGACTATTCTTTCCAGTATGAGTAACTAGTGTCCACCAACGTTGGGGAATGATGAAGAGGGACTGGGTTTTAAGGAGCTACTTCCAACAACAGGAAAGAATGCTTAGTATTTCTGAGTTGGTTCTACTCCACCAAGATAAAATGGCTTCTTTGAAACAGTAACTAATGAAGCAGTTCCTTGCATTCCTGCAAATGACTTCTTTACAGTTGTTTTCTTAAATAGGACGATTCCACCTATCTTAGTATAGATTAAGTCATCTTCATGGACAGTAACTATTACGTTCTACTAGCGTTAGCATCATACTTTTGGCAGCCATTTCACAGTCTGGGCCTTGACATATTGGGCAGTTTCCCCTGAAAAGTTAGGCTGATAGAGTGTAGTATTTGGGGAATGGGATCTTTGTTAGGAAAATCTAATGAGACAGCATAAAGTCAGCTTGAAGAAAAAACCCAAATCCATAGTAGTAACTACCATTTGTTGAGTGCTCCTCTCCGCCTGCCTGTATTAAGCACTGAACTCACTGAATCCTCATGACAGTAACTGCAAAGTTACACAGACAAGTTAAGTGACAGAGCTTAAGATTCACGCCCAGATCAGTCTGACTGCGAAGGATTTTTTCTGTGTTCATCAGCTGACCCTGTGCATGTCAGTGAAATATGCATGGATTGGTGAATTTTTACATTGTACCTAATTAGGAAATAGTAGGTTTTTATAGTAAAATATTAATGACTTCTTTTACAGATACATAATTGCTGAATGAGAGACATCCAGGGACAATCACTGTGACCAGTGACAGTTAGGATGCCTTTTGTTTTCCAGGGCATATTTGGAATCTGAAGTCGCCATATCTGAGGAGTTGGTTCAGAAATACAGTAATTCTGCTCTTGGTCATGTGAATTGCACGATAAAGGAACTCAGACGCCTCTTTTTAGTTGATGATTTAGTTGATTCTCTGAAGGTAAGTTTATTTGCTTTTCATTTTTGATATACCCAGAATTTAATATCAAATGAATGGAGTGAAAAATTCTACTTTTCTATAGGAAAGGAAGTGACAGAGATGTAGTGAAATTGAGCTACTGTAAACTTAGAAGTCAGAAATCAGAATCCCAGCAAATATTTAAAATGGAGAAAAGTACTATTCCTTTCTAAAGGAAAATAAGTTATAAATTCACACTTTTGGAGATCACAAAGATTAGAAGTAAGAAGATTATACACTTATCATGATGAGCATTGAGTAATGTATAGAATTGTTGAAACTGTATTGTACACCTGAAACTAATGTAACACTGTATGCTAACCATACTGGAATTAAAATTAACTAAATTTTAAAAAGTGCAACAAAAAAAAAAGTGGGAAAATTGAAGAGAATTTTCACTGTAGGAATAAAGATTACTTAATAGAGTTGATACCAGATGTGATTTAATTTATTTGTCCTTTTAGAGTCTGGCACTTAATTTCTTGGCTTATGTTTGATTCGTATACTCACATAAGCTATTTCATATCTTAGACTCTTTCTTGGAATGTTTGTTCTGGAAAAACTTTAATACTTGGAAACACCTCGACTAATATTCAGTTGGTAATTGTTGGAAGTCTTTCTTCAGTTTTTGAATCTTGCTATAGCAGCTGTTAGGGTCTCACCTTGCCAGTAAATTTCTCCAAAGCTCACTGACTCAAAGCAAATACTAAACCAACTTCTAACATGAGCTCCAAGCACTGGGACTTTAGTTCTTGACGTAAAACATTTGTGTTTTTTTTGTTGTTGCCTGTGACTCTGCATAAGACAGACTTATTTCCAGTCTACACCTGGGTAGAAATGTACCATGGTCGTAGTTAGTTTTTCTTTCACGAGAGCTAGGTGCTAGTTTGCAATTTATCATGCAAAAGAGGGATATCCTAGCAATATGATGATTGGGCCTTTAGAATCAGTGAAGCAATTTCTGAACTGGTCAGAATACATTTAAATGTTCAATGCTTTTAACAAGCATTTTAGCCTTAATAAACCAATAAATGGATATTATTTTCAGCTGCGTCCTTCTCTCAGCTTACAACCCAGACTCTCAGTTACTTATAAATAACATTAATGGAAAATAATTTAGGGGGTCCCTGTGTAGCTCAGTTAAGCATCTGCCTTGGGCTCAGGTTATGATCCCAGGGTCCTGGGATTGAGCCCCTCGTCAGGCTCCCTGCTTAGTGGGGAGCCTGCTTCTTCCTCTCCCTCTGCTCTGCCCTCATGCTTGCACACATACACTCTCTCTCTCAAACAAGTAAAATCTTGAAAAGGCTTTAGTTTCCTTTTATTACTTAATTTATCTTTTTTGTATAGAGTGCTTGCATTTAGTGACATCCTGTAGTAGTGCTTTGAAATTATCTGATGTCAGTGTGTAAATAAATGATCAGAGCTATGTTATTTAGGATGTTTTGGTTTGTTAGTTTCAAAGGGAACAAATAAGAATACTTTGGAGTAAATCAAAGAGAACCTTGTACATATGAGTGCTAGACAAACCCGGTCCCTATTCACTGAAGTGATATTTGCTATATTATAGCTTGACAGCTGGGATAGACCGTGTGTGAAAAATCATCAAGAAGGTGCTAGTACAGTTTAAGATGAAGCGTTTGTGGGTGGGAATTGGTTGAGAAGACACAGTGTAAATAGTGATAGAGCTTCAAACAACAAAGGGCCATCTCTGAATTTAGCAGTAAAAATTGCTGGGTTGGGGAAGACCTCAAACAAAATCATCATGAAGCTTGATAAAGGGAGAAAGTCATTATTTTTATAGACTTAATAAAAATTGCAACAGATACAAGGCAGAAGTCATACTACATGTTTGCACCATGTAATGAAGGCAGCTCAGTATGTCTGTAATACTCTTCTTGAGAGAAGAGGTGTTCTTGAAGAAATCTGTTTAAATATAAACAAATTGATCTGGGAATGATTTGTTCCTGTTTTTCCAGCTTTTAGTTTAGTTTAGTTTCCAGTTTTAGTCTCTACATGACTTTCAAAAGAAAACTTTGTTCTTTCAGATTTTATCATCCTCTATATACAGTTCTCTGTGTACATAGTTACGTGTGGAAATACTTGGCAAAGGCTAGAGGAGCATGAAAATGTTAGAGAAGGCATGATTAAATACTAAATAAATACCCTTTAAATCTGTTTTGCACAGATACTTGAAAAAAAGGAGGAAATTTTATGGATAAATTACTTCTCTAAGATGAATTTCATTTTGCTCTTAAACCTCAATTTTTAATTTCTTTTGAAAATTACCTTAGATGCTCAGGGATTTTTTTTAAAGCAGATGTTATTCATGATGAAACTAGCAGAAGTGAGAAAAATGGAATTTGATAAATTTTTGCCTTGAGTGGCTTTTATATATGTGACTTTTGAGTAACAGATGGGGTACATGAGGCAGATTTACTTCCTGAAACACTCTATTTTTTTTGAAATTTTCTTATTTTTTTGGAAATAGTCTTTTTTCTTAATATTGGGGGAAAAAGGCTTATATTAGAATTGTATTTTACTACTTTGTCTCCTTATGGGTTAGCAGTACTTTTGAAAAGAAAACTTACTTGAATGCTTTTCTTAAGTAGTGTTTTTTGGCAAACCCAGGGGTCCAGGTATGTAACAGGTTCTTCAGCATATTAACACACAGAAGGAACTTTGCATTTAAGTCTCAAAATATGTTGAAGCAAAAAAATAAGGCAGGCTATGTCTTTTTCTCCCTGTGTAGTGGTGATGGTATGAAGCCCTTGGTAATTCAGTTGCATATTTGGATAATATACATAAAGAGTCTTCCTTGATAACCTGGTGGTTCTGTTGCTTGGGAGACTTTAGTTAGACCTTTTCTTGTTTCTTTCTTTTCTTTTTTTTTGTTTGTTTGTTTCCTGTCCTATATACTTAGGGTACCTCCAAAGTCAATAACCTTTTTCTTTTTACCTTTGGAGCCCCCCTTTAAAATTTAAAATTCAAATAAAAAATTGACCCCTTTAATTAAAATTAAATCTTAATGTCATTGTGTGTGGGTAGTGTAGATTCCATCTGTTTCCAATGAATAAGGGTATTACAGAAACACAGGGTACTTGGGTAAAATGTCTCATTGAAAAAAGCTAACAAAAATCCTAACACTCTTGACTCTTTATAAAAATGACTTAGTATTACCTTTCTAAAGATAGTTTCCTAAGCATTTACCATTCTTATTCATCCACAATTTATATATATTCAGTGTTTTCGTTTTTTTTTTTTTTTTTTTTTTTAAAGAAAATGATTTCCTTCTGACTCTTACTTTTTGCCTTTTAGCCACCGCAGCCAGTAAGTAGAGTGGTATATTATCGTTCCTCAAAGCAAGGAAAACAAAGTTTTTTTTCAGTTCATTTTTTTTTCTTTACTTTTTCGATGTAAAGAAGAAATTGATTTGCCCTAATATTAGACTGATTTATTTCCATATATTTAGAGACTCAATCTGTTGAAAGTTTGCTACCTGCTGTCTCCAGTTTCCAGATGAATTTCTTAAATAACACTGAATTTTTAAAAACTTACAGGAACCAGCTTCTAAGTGGAATTACTTTGATTTTATATGATGCATCATTAGGAAAATGGATACCACCCTAAATTCCAAGAAAATGCAGTGAAGTCTCATAAGTTTTTAAGTGTAGAAAATACACATGGTATCCAGCTCTGTGGTGTACTTAAAATAATAGCATTTAAACAGAAATTTGAAAGCGGTTTCTCTATAACTTGCAATCTTCATAAATTTGATGCTCTCACATTTACATAAGCTACGTTTCTAGATTCTGGGTCATAGTTACCATTCCTTCTATTTGAAACCTTCTTGCTCAGAAAGTGAAAATTTTAGAGTCACTATTAGCATGTGAAACTTTCTTGCTCATTACTTATTTTTTTGACAGTGGCTTTAAAAAAAAAAAAATCACATAATCAAATGTGATTTTAAAAAAATAAATAAATAACCGAACTCCAAGGTTCCTGAGGCATCAGGTCTGCTGAAAAGATCTGTTGTGCTATAGTGGTTATCACTGTGTCTGGCCTAAGTCTCCTTTAGTCGTTGACTTGGATGAATAAGACATATTTTGCAGATTTATCCTTTTAAATTCTTGTGTAAGAGTTCCATTTGTTTTGCTCCTTTGCAGTTAACTACAAGCTTCTAAGCCCTGGAAAAGATTTCACGTGTCCACAGATGGAGCAATGATACATTTCCCAAAGGATTGATTTTAGTCAAATTTTATGGGCAAAATCACTGACAAAGCATTTCTAATTCCATTCAGTACAATTTATTTCAGATATTACTGTAAATTTCACTTCAGCCAAATGTTTTAGCCAATCCTCAGGATTTGTTTTAAAGGTTCTCTTAAAGTGGTTTTGTTCCACTGAGTGCCAAACATCAGGTGTGGGGAGGAGAATGAAGGAAAGGAAAGGAAAGTAGGAATGTCCGCTAGTAAAATTAAGTTGCAAAAACCATGTATATAGCCTTTTCTTGGAGAGTCTGGTGTACTTTATTAGTCTCTGAGAGGTCAGAAAGAGGCAGGATAACTTTAACCCAGTGTTATCTGTTAACCTTGTTATAAATAATACCCATGAGTACCAGAAAACTAACCCTTAGTTAATGTTTAGTTCTGTTTCTGTGATTGATCTTCTGTGTAGGGGATCTTTGATAGGCTTTATTTTAAAACAGTGTCTTTGCTGCACACTAGAACCACCTGATAACTATGTGGGGGGGAAAGAGAAGGAAAGGGGGGGGGATCCCTTCTCCTAAAATTGTGATTTAATTTTTCTGGGGATACTGCCAGAAGAGTGACTATTCTTAAAAGTTGTGGCATTAAACTATAAAGCCCAGGCTATAGTTTTTCCCCCAACTCCTATTCCCACCTCCCACTTACCACCACCTCCACTGGAAAAGAAAGGCCTAGGACAGTCCCTGCAGGGCTCAGCTTTGGAGCTGCTTGAATAAGGCTCCAAGTTTGATTAGAGGGAGCCTGCCTATTGAAACCTCAGATCTCAACGAAAAAAAATCTAATAATTTTATTTATCAGATACCAGGACCAGGTGTTTTAGATAGAGGTTCTTATTTTTCTATAATACAGCTTTGGGTGAAAAGCCTGGATTCTTGTATGACTGTAGTTCTGTGACTTTCAGGGAAAATACATGTTACAATTATACGAAAATTGCTAGCGAGGGGTGCCTGGGTGGCTCAGTCAGTTAAGTGTCTGCCTTGGGTTCAGGTCATGATCTTAGGGTCCTGAGATCAATTTCCACATCAGGCTCCCTGCTCAGTGGGAAGCCTGTTTTCTCTCTCTCCCTCTGCTGCTTCTCCACTTGTGTTTGTGTGCTTGCTCACTCTCTCAAATAAGTAAATAAATAAATTAAATCTTTAAAGAAGAAAATAAAGTTTAAAAAAAAATTGCTAGTGATAGTTGCCTGCACATCAGGTAATCCTAATGTTCCAGAATACAATCTTAAATCTGAAAGTGAGCCAAAAAAAGGTCTGAACTCCAGAAATAGCTAACCCAGAAGAACATTAAAATCTAGCCCCTAGTCTCCTATGTGGTTACTAGCATACAATTTTGACAGTTTTGGCTTTTTTTCAGCTTGCAGAAAAATTAGAAGGGAAATGGGCTAGGGAAAATGTAGGCAATCAAAGCAATACTAATGAATGAGGCTGAAGATTTCAAAAAAGAGCAAAGATTTTTCAGTTTAAAAATGCAGGAAAAGTTTGAAAATGTCAGAATTGCCAGAGTAATGTTTGAAATTCTGTTATGCATCCTGACTCCATTTTCCTTATAAATGTTGCCCCCAGTTGTTGAGACATCAACTAATAAAAAGCTACAGAACCTTTTTTTTTTTTTTTTTAAGATTTTATTTATTTATTTGACAGAGATTGCAAGTAGGCAGAGAGAGAAAGGGAAGCAGGCTCCCTGCTGAGCAGAGCCCCATGCGGGGGCTCGATCCCACGATTCTGGGATCATGACCTGAGACGAAGGCAGAGGCTTTCATCCACTGAGCCACCCAGGCACCACAGCTACAGAGCTTTTTAATGAGGTATTTTATACACAGTCAAGTTTGATTCCCTGTCCCCGGACAAAAGGCCGATAAGACATGGCACTTGCTCTCTTGGGAGTATTTATTAGACCTTCATTGTGTTTTGGTTCTTTTCTCTCCTCTCGATACTGCCCAGAGAGAGATGGTTTCTGATCTCCATGTTCCTATAAGCACTGGCTGGAATGTCACAGAGAGTTGCCGTGGACTAGCGTAGAATTTGTAGGTCCAAAATGCAAGTTGCCCGTTTTGTTTCTTTAAAGTGTTTACGGACCTATTCTTTGCCTCTGTATGATAGCATGCCCATTCGTGAGAAATTCCCACGGATAATGGTTTCTCTGTAGGTGATTTTACCTGCTGCAGAGCAGATAGATTCTGGAGTCAGATGAACATGAGATCACTGTGACCTCTGCTCTGGCAGCTTGCTTAACTGTTCTTTGTCTTGGTTTGCTCTTCTATAGGGATAATAATAGTACTTATGGCATTGTGATGAGATTTAGTGACCTAATATATTTGCAAAAAAAAAAAATGTTGCTTTTATTACATAACAGTTCTAGTAATTGTGCAATTGCTAGGTGCATGTCCTTAACTACCATTCCTTTCTCTTATGCTGTATTCTGTAGAAAACCTTACCTAGCATTTTTGTTTTGGGTCCCTAAAGTGTTAAATTTTCTCCAGATTGCAGTATTTAAAAATTCTGTGATAACACATAAAAATGTGAATTTCTGGTTTCTCTCTTAAAATCGGAGATTTTGGCGGCATTGGCCTGGAATACTTGGATGGCAACAGTCTGTGGAGCGGGTCGTACGTGCTTCCATGAGAGGGAGAAGTACTTCTGTCTCTTTGCCTCAGTCCTTAGGCTCCTTCGTGCATTTACAGCACCTGCCTAGTCCCACATTTAGTGTTTCCTCTGTTCCTTTCTTTGCCTTTGGGCAGTGTGGCTTTTAGGCAGAATGTCCCCCAAGAGGCAAGTCTAGTGACATTTGAGCCCCTTAGATGGTCTAGATGTGAAGTCTTGGGCTTCTCTGCTTGTGAATTTGGAGTTCGGCCTTGTGTTCGGCCTTAATGACCAAATTAGGGCTTCTTTTTAGCTTGTGTGTGTTAGTATCTAAAATCTGTCATGACAAAGGTATCCTTATTGCTAAAGCAGTTTCCTCTAAAATGTGGAAGGTTGTTGCTTTTCTCTTTAGACTTGTGGATGGTGATGGATGAAAACATGAAAATGTTCTCTAGCCGATGGGCTGAAGCGTGGAAGTTATAATTAGCTTCTGCAATTGGAGTCTGTAAAACTCTGAGAAGGAAGAGGCTTGCTAACTGGAGTCATGCGTCCAGCCTTTCTACCATGGCAGTTGCTGAGACCAGGGCAGTATTTAATTTTTGATTTTCAGCTGACAGGTGTTAGGAGTGCTTGACATTCGGTCACTTTAATGTTAGTTACTTTCAGTTGTAGGGGTAATAAGAGGTTGCTATTTGTAGAACTGACAGTCGTGGTGGAGGAATCCAAAGTGTGTTCCTAACCTGCAGTAAATGTGCCTAGTAGAGTTTGAAGTTCTGCTTGGTACTCAGCTCACAGTAGACGGATTTTGTTCAATGAATGACTGTATGGAGGAACAAATGCTTTAGTTCGGGGGTCTGCAAACTACTGCCTGGTTCATGGCCTATTTGGTGTAGCCTGGGAGCTAAGAATGGTTTTTAAATTTTTTGAAGGATAATCAAAAAATTTTCAGAGATAACATTCCAAGGATATGTGAGAGACCATTTGTGACCCGTAAAACCAAACATGGTTATTATCTTACGGTCTTGATAGGAAAGGTTTGCTGATCCCTGCTTTAGGAGATGGAGACGCTGACTCCACTCCAGGCTCCTTTTCATTTGTACCGTGTTGTATGGACCTGACTAGTCAGTGTAGACGGTGGCACTGCTATTGTTAACTGCTAATTAGGGCAGAGCTAATGCCAGACACATGAAGGCCTTTAATAGAAAGCAAGGCAATTACGAAGAATAATAAAATCCAGACTGACTTTGTTAAGTCTTCCAAGAACTGCTTCGAACAGGTCGCGTCTGTACTGTATGAGCTCAACCAAATTTTAGAACCAGAAGAAAACTCTGAAATGTTCTTGTCCGGCCTTTCATGAAATAAAAGACTTGTTAAAATGAAATGCCTTTTTAGAACAGCCTTTCCCTGCTTTCTTTGATGACCAAAAAATAGAGTTTTAAGACCATGACTACTGAAGTAGGAGAGTTTGGTTAGTTCTCTACCCCTGGAGGGGACAGTGAAAGCGGACCTCGGGCAGGGTCTGGGTCTGCTGTGGTAGTTCCAGAGCCTACCTCACCAAGTTGTTAAGAGGAATAAATTAGTATTTGTAAAGCATTTAAAACAGTGCCTGGCACTAATATGGTAACTATATTGGTGTTCGTTAAATAAATACAGAAGGCAGTGGCTAATACTAATGGTCAGTTTTATTAACAGGCATACAACTTGGAGGCATCCTCAGTTCCAGGGTTAACAGTTAAAACATTTATCACTGTGCAGACAATCCCTCTGATCCTTAATAAAACATTAGAACTGGTATTTCTGGTACCTGAAACTCCTTGTCTCTGATCATAAGTATTCCCCGCCTCATTGTTGCTTGTTCAGATGAGATTTCAATGTCCAAATTGTTCATCTCCTGTAGATCTTGAAATACTTGTTAGTGCTTTAAAATCAGGCTTAATTGTGAGTTCTCATACCTTTTCAGCCTTCCCATTTAAAACCTAAATGCTATAGCAGAGCAGAAGAGGTAAGGTATACCTTTGGCATATCTGGTCTCAGGGAAAACAAGAGAAAATGAATCAAATCTGTATTAATTAGGATTCTGAGACTGGTGACTTACAGGTGAAAGAGCCTATTACTTTACCAAGTCACCAACGATTTTTGCTTCTGGCAGGTTGGCATTTAGGTGGGATGCTTCTGTTTGAAAGCTTCAGCTTTGTGTGAATTGTTTTTAACAGGCTAATGTTATTTTCCTACAGTTTGCAGCATTGATGTGGGTATTTACCTATGTTGGTGCCTTGTTCAATGGTCTGACACTTCTGATTTTGGGTAAGTTGACAACATGATTTGAACAAAAAGCTGCACAATAAGGGAAGATTGTGTGCAGGAGCTTAGAGACACTTTGGTGGAGAAAATGCTTACATCGTAGGGAAGATGTTGGAGGTCTTTAAATTGTTGATACTGATATTGTATATTTAATTGCTACTTTAATTCCTAAAGAATGCTTCAGTCAACAGTGATAAACCAGGTGGGGGCTGGCCTCACCTGATGGTGCAGTCCTAAATTAGACTAACATGGGAAACCTGTATTTTATAAGGTCTGTGGGACTTGATTTTCAGCTAGGAATAGTTCGTGCCTCCATTCCTCTTCTATGGCTCCCCACCAGCAGGAGCCTCCAGGAGAAGCTTGGGTATTTAACCATTCATTAGGAACGCTGCCTGCTAGATGGCTTTTCAGTTTTACTTCCCTAAATCATACCACTCTGTTTTAAAGGTTGTGTATTTCCTTTTTCAGCTCTAATTTCACTCTTCAGCGTTCCTGTTATTTATGAACGGCATCAGGTAATTTCTTAACTGTAGATTTCGGAATTCAAGCCCTACTGTATTACCTAAACAAATCTATCAGTACCAGTTTCCAAAGCCTTATAAAAAATGAAAAAGGTGGTGTCTGAAGCCTTTATTAAGCCTTTAAAATGGTTAATAAGATTCTTTAGCAATGTCAATTTTCTAGTAACTCCTTTCCACCTCTCTTGTAGGCGCAGATAGATCATTATCTAGGACTTGCAAATAAGAGTGTTAAAGATGCTATGGCTAAGTAAGTATTTAAAATTCACTTTTTTTTTTTCCCACTAAGAATAAAGTGTGCTGGACTTGGAGAATTCATCTTATAGGCCTACTCAGTAGCAAATCTTAATCATAACTAAAAAGTACAACAGCATTGCCAAAGGATTTTTGTCTATGTTCAGATCATTGCTGTGTTTGCTCTGTGTTGTATTTAAGGCTTTTTTAAGTCTAATTCAGGAGGCAAGGTGGCAAAAATACAGCTTATAGTTTGACAGTCCTTGTAGAAGCTGAGAACTATAATATACAAGTAGTTCTTGAAGCACAGCACTGTTAAATACTTAAAAATATTTCCATTGACCTTTTTTTCTACCTTTTCACTTGTAGAATCCAAGCAAAAATCCCTGGATTGAAACGCAAAGCTGAATGAAAAAGCCAGAGATCATAAAACACTAGGGGTTTGAAAGGGGATATTCATTTGATTACATGGGGGAGGGTCAGGGAAGAAGGAAACCTTGACATTGCAGCTTCACAGATCTTTATTTTTAGCAATGCGGTGTCTGAGGAAAAATTACCTGTCTTGACTGCCATGTGTTCATCATCTTAAGTATTGTAAGCTGCTATGTATGGAATTAATTAAACCGTAATATTTGTTTTTCCTATTTGAGGCACTGGTGAATAAAAAAAGATCTGAGAAAGCTGTATATTACACTCTGTGGCAGGTAGTCTTGCTGTTGTTTTTTTGGGGGGGAGGGGGGCCGCAGAGAAAGTGGAGCTGAAAAAAATAATCCTTCTCACAGTTTGTGCACTGTGTATGGTCTGTGTAGATTGATGCAGATTTTCTGAAATGAAACGTTTAGACGAGATCATACCACTAAAGCAAGAGTGAAAAAGCTTGCCTTCCTGGTATGTTCTAGGTGTATTGTGAATTTTACTGTTATATTAATTGCCAATATAAGTAAATATAGATTATATATATATCTATATATAGTGTTTCACAAAGCTTAGACCCTCCCCCTCCGGCTGCCGCACGGTATTTCAGAGAGTCCCCGGTTACATGTGTATAGTTCCAAAGCACATAAGCTAGAAACAGAAAATCCATTTCTAGGAGCACTACCATCTGTTTCCAACATGAAGCAATGCCGTGCACATAGTAAACTTCACCGCACAGACTTCCTGTAGTTCATTTTGTGATAAACTCAATCTCCGGACTGAATCTAATGCTTCCAAAAACGTTGTTTGCAAGTATCAAAACTTGTTATGCAAAAAATTATAAAATGAAGATTTATACATTTGTGGTTTAAGCTGTACTGAATCTGTGGAATGCCTTGTGAACTGTAAAAGCAAAGTATCAATAAAGCTTATAGACTTAAAGGATGTCGGGTATTTTGGGTCTGTGAAACGGCAGCAGCTTCAGAGGAAACACCGAGGAGCCTTGGCTTCAGCCAGGGAGAGGGGCCGCACTCAGGAAGCCCGCCCGCGCCAGCTGTGTTCACACGATCCCATTTATTGGACACATAACCAAAATGTTTTCAAATGATGTATTTCTTGTACTTTGCTAATTGAAAATAAATTCATGCACCAATATTTTAACATACAGTAGAACACAGTGCAGGACTTATGAACATACATAAAATCATACCATAGAAATGCTTACAAATAAGATTTACGAAGTTTCTTGACATAGACACTATTGCTCTTTAAATATAGTTGTACATATCCTCATTGATCAATTTATTCTTCCACGTGGTTATTTCAATGCAAGGGCTGATTATTATGAAAGGTCAGTGGTACAGTAGAGGCAGACATGGCCATCACTCAGCATCACCCAGTCACATGGTTACAGAAAACAGAGTCAGGACTGCACAGGGGCTCAAACTGGGGACCCAGCAGCCTCTCAGGGGATTCATGTAAGGCATTCATAACTGGGCATATAAAAATAGCTTCGTGAGTGATCTAATCCACTTAGAATGCGGAAGCACTTCCGGGGTAAATGTTAGTCTGTTTAACTGAAAATGCTTCATTTCACCTTTCTCTAAACTGGTAACTGCAAATAGCCAGGAACTCAAGCCCCAGAATTTGGCTTCACCGACGGGGAAGACTAATCCGTGTATGTGTGCTCGGAGTCCCCAGCCACTCACCGGCCTTCCTCGCGGTGTGTGCGGCCCGCCCTTCCTGGGGTCAGCGGTGAGCCAAGTGTGAAGTGTGACTGAGGCCAGGTAGGGGTCTTCTGGTTAGTATTGTCCAGGTCATATTTTCTGTCATCCAGCTAGCTCTGAGGAACTCTTAAGATAGCTTATTTTGTTTTATAATCTTAACCAAATATTGTTTGGGCTTAGGAATTTGTTCAGCAGAGATTTTTTTCTTTCTTTTTATGTGGACTTGACCTATATAGTTCACATGAACAAATCCATGGGGTCAAGTAATCCCCACTGTGGGGGTGGTAGACCCAATGCAGCCTTGGGTCACCTCATTTATTACCATTTTAGGACTAAGGGCTCATCCTTCTAGACCCACTTGAGATTTTTTTCCCCCACCCTCCCGCTCTGTTTTGTAGTCGTTGTTTATTTTACTTCTGTTTGGATTTTGTAGGTTTGGCACTAAACAGTGAAAACCCATTTCTACCCCCTCCCTCCAGAATTAATTTCTTTGCTGCTCACCTGCCACTCTTTCCCAAGCAGGTAACCGATGTCTTGCATTTAGGAAGCTGGGACATAAACACATGACATGGGTGACAGACCAGCGATCTGTTAAGGGTCCTGTAGCCCTCCTCAGTTTTGAAGTTTTAGCACCATATGTAGAAAGGAGAAAAATTGTGGGAGGTGAGACAGCAGCCCACACAACTGGTAACTCTCAAAGGCACTTAATGGATATAAAACTCTGCAAATGAAACATTAAAAAATTAAGTTTCTCAACTCGTTTATACATGGCTCATTTGGTTTTGAAAGCTAAATGTGGAGAACTGAGGCTATCAATAGTTCTAGTGCTTAGGTGCATCTAACTGAAGCTGTCTTATTCAACTTATTGGTAAAAATGAATATTTGTAAAGTATATAGAAACAATAGCAAAACATCTTTTGTAAAAGTTTTGGTGCAAATTAAAAGCTACATATTGGTTAGGGTTAACTGAGGCTTTGAATTTGGTCAGTGGGCTACATTATCATAATTTTTTGTCAGTGTGGTTAGTACGTCGTCTCAGGAACAGAGGCAAGGACTCCTCCCATGTGAGAACTGACCTTAGCGTCACAGTTTCGCAGAGGATGGAGCGGCCACCCCGCGTTGCTGGCGCGTGGCGCTCGTGTGGCCTGCAGCGCGGTGGGCCTGGGCCAGCAGCTGGCGGCACAGAGGGGCCCTCAAGTGCCTCCGCGGTGGCTGGGCAGGGTGGGGGGAGCAGCAGCAGCAAGAAAGAGGTTTCTGGCATTTACAGACACCGCCATACAAACACACTGAAAAAGCAGACCAGACATTCATCTTGCATGGCTGGACATCCTCGTCCTGTCAAGTGACCAAAAGCAATCCTACCGAGGGCTCCAGAGTCGAGCTCAGAAGATGTACTGGACATCAGGATTTCAATTTCTAAAGACAAACCAGGGATCTTGCCACCAGTTAAAGATCTGCTTTTTAAAAAATAGCCTATTGTTTTTTGTTTGGCTTGACTCTTTCGACAGCCCGAGCATGCTGAATGTAAGGACTTTCGGCAACTTGACGCTATCTCTTGTGTTCCTACTGACAAGGTTTTATCAGTCCACTTGAGCAGGAGAGCCAGGGATTGGCACAGCTCCCATGGCGACAAAGGCCCAGGGGTCCTGCATTCTACAGGTTACTTCCAAGCCTTTCGGAGCAGTCAGCAGGCGCCTCAGCCCTCCCACTCAGGGGTGGCCAGTTCACTTAGTCTGGGCGCTAGCCTGCTCCTGGTCGGGCGGGTGTGGCTCTCAATGGGTGTTTCCACTTGGCAGGGAGCGGCTGGCAGGGTGACCACAAGGGCACTCAGTGCCAGCCGCTGGTGGCACCTCCAGCGGGAGACTGTGCCCTCCCACAGGCCATCAGAGAGCATCTTTGGGGGCCGCTTTCGGCACCACCCTTGATAGGAACTGGGTTGACAATCTCTACAGGTGCCTCTTCCACAACCTCCCAGACCACTACAAATAGCCGGATTGCCGTATTTCTTCGTTATCCCCCTCCCCGCCCCCCACCAAGAGTTTTGCTTAGGCTGAAATGAAACCAAAATTCGTGTTGCCGTAAAGCCCTTCAACTATGGTAGAGGTGGAGAATGAGGTGTAGGGACAACCTCATCCTGCTCATCCACAATCCAAATAAGGAATGCCCTTGGAGGGACAAGAGGAAGGGGACTTGGAAATGCTACAGAGGCTGATGTCGTCTCTGGAGCAGGCGGCAGGGGTCCTTCAAATCACTGGGAGGCCAGTCACGCCTCACACTGAACCCTAAGCCTGTCTTATGCCGAGCAGCAGTTAAGGTCAAAAGCAGCCCCGTCCCAACAGCAGGCTGAGGTACTCCTGCTGCTAACTAGCACTGGGCCTAATGGCTTCAATTCTCATCTGATCTCATGTAGAATCAGGGAACGCCCGTGTTTCTCCAGGGTGAGTGAGCCTTGCTACTATTTTTAAACCTCTCTTGGTTGTGGATGAATCATCTTAAGAACTCTGACGATCAGTCTGAAGTTAGGAGTTAAAAGACCTACGGATCATATGCAAGGATGCCGTGGACTGTCCCAAAAGCAGCCATCTTGGGCCCCTCACCTCCACCAACCCCCACTCAGTCCCTGTCCTTCCACACAGCAGCGCTCGGAGTAACACTTGTGCCCTCCCCTTCTCACCAAGCCCCAGAAAGCTCCACTAGGGACATGGGCCCATCAAGTTTTGGGTTGGGAGTCATCAGAGACTAAAGACCATACTTGAAAAGTCTTTGTCTTCATTAGGATGGCAGCCCCTCCCCGTGATCCTGGGAGATGCTGAGCTGACCCCCAGGACACCTGATGTGGGGACAGGGAGATGGAGTACCAGCCAGGCCCGGAGAGTCTGAGCCAGGTCCGTCAGGGTCCTACCTGCAGTCATCTCCTCCAGTGCTGACCACATACTTGTCATCATGAGAGAAACGGATGTTCGTCACGTGAGCAGAGTGGCCAAAGTAACGCTTATGTTTGGCCTGTGAGCAAAAGTGAACAGAGACAGCTGAGAGACTCTGCCCCTCCCAGCAACCACAGACCACTTCCAGAACTCCTATCTCCCCCTTCCAGAATCATCTGTACTCCGGTCATTCCCATTTGGCCTGGACATCTCTGTTAACCAGCCTTTCGCCGACTGGCTTTCCCTTCCATTCTTGCCCAAGGTGGACGATTTGTACACCTTTCATCCTCCTCTCCCCACCCCCGGGCTTCCAGGCCCTCCCCTCCAGAGGGAGGTGAAACAGTTAGGGGTCACCAAATCTCTACAGGGCCGGAACAAGCTTCCTCTTGTTCTAGGTCCTAGAAGGCTGTCTCGGTGCGGCCCGCACTGCCTGTAGCCTGCAGAAGGAAAGAGCCCGGAGGCAGTGCAGGGGGGGGCGATGCCAGAGAAGACTCACAAATTTTTCTGTGCATGGAAAATCAAAGAGCTTCACTAGCCCAAAGTCATCTCCGGTGACAATGTTGAGGCCAGCATGGGTCACACAAGCGCAGTTGACATCAGCCTTGTCTGCATTTCGTGGCCAGATGCCAATGACTTCATCCCCCAGAATGCTATTTGAACAAGCAGAAGTGTGAGAGGAGACAGAGGAAAGGCTTCCGGGAGTCAAGCATCCTCTCCCAGGGATAAGAGGGAGAGAGGCCTATTTTGCGTTATTCGCTATGGTCATGTGGCTCTTCTGTCCCCTCCCCCTCTGTGCACTTACCTTCATTTTTACTGTTCTGCTCTGCTGCAGTCCCTTCCATCCCAAAAGGAAAGTTACCCCATCTTTGATTGTCTCCCTGGTCCCTCTAGTCCTTCCTGACTGGGGGCCTGCTGGGGCACCTTCAAGCCCACAGCCTGGTGGCGTCCTTTCCCTTGAACTGCCAAGGCCGCCCTCCTCAGCTTAAGTGGCCTTGCTGGCTGCCCAGTGCCTGCTGGTGACTGGAGGGCCTCCCGGTGTTGCAGGACAGAGTGAGCATCGGAGCTGGGGGGAGGCCCTGAACCAGGCAGGAGCTGGAAGACCATTTCCCATTGCACTTGCTGGGTGAGCTGGGGCCCTGGGAAGATCATGCAAAAGGAGGTACTTGGCATTTCAAAAGCCCCAGTCGGATCAAAGCACTGGCACCTAGAAGCCTTTTGCCAACAACCACCCCCCACCCTCAAAGACAAGACATCTCCATCTCTGAGCTTCTTCACATCCTGGCCATAAGCCAACTTGGAGATGGAGCCTGGCACAAGAGACACCCTTGTGACCTTCTTAAGAAGTGTTTTCCTCTAGTTACCTTGTCCAGGAGGCCCAGGTGATCTTCTCGATGACCGTGGCTTCAGTGACCTGCTTTCCCAGGGGGACCTCATGCACCTGGCGCTTGTACGCCCCTGTTGACACCTGTAAGCAGAAGGCAACCCTGTCCATCAACCATCTCTCCAGTTCAAAGTACTCCCCTTTCCCCAGGACTTTTGAACAACTTTTCAACAAATGCAAGTTCAGCCTGAGGCTGCCAAGCCCGTGGCCAGCCTGCAGCAAAATTCACATGAGCAGGAAGGACATTTTCCCATTCATTTTCTGGCCTTTTTTCCAAGTCCTAAGGCAGTGGTTCCCCAAATGTGGTTTCTGACCAGTAGTAGCATCTGGAAAGCTGTTGGAAATACATACTCCTGGGTGCTCGTACCCGACATTTGGAGAGTGGGGTCCGGCCATCTGTGTTTTAACAAAGCCTCCAGAGGATGTCTGATGCTCCAAGTTTGGGAATCCCTGTTCTGAGAAACAGGTCCTTTGGGACAGAGGGGCGAGTTTTCTCATGGACAGCAACTGACGTGGATGATTTCTAAAGCATCTAGGACCTGACCCTTTCTTCTATGGGTATAGTCTAGGGGGAGAGAACCATCTTCCAGAAAATCTGCAGTTCCTTCTACCCCTGTGGTGCTTCTAGCCTGGCCACCCTGGGTTGTTCTACTGTTCACGGAATGTGCCGAGATCTTCCCCGCCTCAGGGCCTTCATACAGATGGCCCAGAAACACGTTCCTGCCTCTCTTTGTTGGCTAACTCCTCCGCATCCCACAGACCTCAGCCTAAATATCACTTGTGTGGCAAGGAAGTGAATCTAAATTCGGCACCTGTGAAACGCTCCCACAGCACCCCATACTTTTCCTTCCCAGCACATAATCACGATTTGTAATTATACGTATATTTGGTGATCTATGTAACGCTTGTCTTCATTACGGGGCAAGCTCCAGGAGAGCGGGGAGCAGGCCCACTCTGTCCACCCGAAAGCCTAGCACAGCACCTGGTTCAGTAGATGCTCCACCGACGGATGGGTCCCCTCTCATTTCACAGCAGGTGTCCAACTCCAGGTCGGCTCCCTAACACCTAACATTTGTCCAGAGTGCTGGCTAAGACACCATTCTCTTTTCAGCTCTGAGTCCCAAAGGTGGGGCCTCTCTTCATCCCTTCCCACCCGTCTGTTCCCCCAGGAGAATGAGGAGCCTCCACTCCAGGCCCAGAGCTCAGGTCCTCAGTGTGGATGGGCCACGCTACCCCAGAGGTGGAACTGAAATGAATAGAGACAAGAAGCCACATGGGCTGGTGGGGAGAAGTGGATTAGGGCTTCTGCTGTCTGTACTTCTTACTGAAGGACGCTACTTCTTAAAACTCTAGTCCTTCAGCATTCTTAAATTCTCTAGGCCTCTGCCCTTTCCTTAATAAAGTCAGGGGAAAGTAACAGGGCAGAGGGGGTTCCTGTGGAGAGGAAGTCAGGGCACAGCCCAGCGCAGAGGCACTCAGCTACCATAAGCTGCCACCGTCGTTGCTGTTGCTGATATTATTAGTATTAGTACTACTATTACTACTATTATTATTACCATTATTGGTTGCCCCAGAGAGCAGCAGAGCTGGAACATACCTGGATGTATCTGCCATCTGCCGAAAAATCCATCTGGATGACAAAGCTTGGAATATCTTTGCAGTAGCCAATGCGATTCAGGCTTGTGCCTTGAGTGAGGTCATAGAAGTCAACTGTGTGTTCTGAAGAACCAACGGCTAAGAATCTGCTGTCTGGGCTGATTCTAGAAAAAGCAGTCCAAGAGCATGGTCAGTGAGAAGGGCTGTCTCGGCTGGTCAGGCGTGAGGTCCGCGCTGGGAGGGACCTCCCAGGTTCCCAGGCAGCGAGCTCTCCCTTCCTGACTCACAGTTACCTTCTCTGACATTCTAGGGAATTCAGCACTTTCTCTGGGTCCACTCCCATGGCAGGAAGGAAACGGATGCAGCCTTGGGTAGCAGGGCATGGCATGTGTGGTTTTTACTTGGTAAAAACTCCCATGGTAGTTAGCAAAGACATGGCTGAGGGCTCACGTGGGAGTCTCCTGTCACAGCCAGCACTGAAAGGGCCCCCCTCCCAACCGGCTCTCCAGCCCAGCCCTGCCCCTTCCAGAGTGGGAAACATCAATCTCCCTGCCAAGACCACCTGCTATGTACCTGATATCTTGGATAGCAGATTTCCGGTCTCGTTTCTTCCCCCAGACTTTGAGGCTGTTGACCAGCAAGATGACAAACTCGCCATTCTTCATGCCGATGGCCACCATCTCCCCATCAGGGCTGTAGGCCGCACACCTGGCTGCGTGGCCCAGGTTCACCTTGTTAAGCAGCTTCTGCATGGACACAGAGGAACTTGCCCTGAGCCCCCGCCGCCTGGGCTGGTCTCCCAGGGGAACCCCGCCTGCTGCGGGGCCTCTGGACCTCCCTCGGCTTCGAGAAGCCAGGCGGCCAGTATGCCTGAAGCAGAACAGCCCGGGAGACAACATGCGTCAGGGCAGCGCTGGGTGAATTCTTCCCTAAGGGGCCTGGGTGGCAGTGCTGTGGGCTCCGCAGTGCGCCGGAGCTCTGCCCGCAGGTGCCCCGTGAGCGGCCAGCGTGGTCGCCTTCGGAGCAACCGGCCCCGAGGGCTCCGACTGGCCCCCCTCCTGCTCAGGGAGGAGAGTTGGAGCTTTGGCACCTGGTGGTTCGAATCCGGAATCTGGCTGTCACTACCCGGGTGCGGCTGCGACAGTAACTCCCGCGTGTCCCCTTAGAGAGAAGGGGTACTGACACTGCTCACGCGCGGCTGTTGTGCGCACTGACCATCGCGCCCGCGAGGCGGCTGCCGAGCCGCAGGGACTGACCGACCGACCGCCGTTGTTGCTGGTAAACACAGCGAGTAATTATGACCGTTAACGTGACTAGAACGGCCATAGTCGGCTCTGGCATACCCGTTCTTTCATCCTTATACCAAAAATAGGAAATATTGACTGGCTATTTTGTGATGAGCCCAACTGTTGTTAATTTTTAGAACGTAAGAACTTGTTTTACTTATTTTTTAATTTTTAAAAATTTTTGAGAGAGAGAAAGAGACGAAGAGTGCGAGCAAGCTGGCAGGAGGGGGAGAGGCACGGGGGTGGGGGGGGGGGCAGAGAGAGAGAGAAGAGAGAGAATTCCAAGCAGAGTCCACGCCTGGCATAGAGCCCAATGTGAGGCTCAATCCGGTCTGAGCCAAAAGCAAGAGAGGGACGCTTAACCGACTGAGCTTCCCACATGCCCCTAACTACTTGTTTTAATACCAGATAAGACTTGGTAACAATAATCCCCCACCCCGACTACTCTGCTGTTTTTTTACTCAAGATGAATTTTTTAATTTTAATTTTTTCCCCAAGCTCCAAGAGGAACTTTGGTGGGATTTTGATTGACATGTTCCATTTGGGAACATCAGATGTTTCAAATCATTTTTAGTCTTCCCTTCCAGGAGAGACATATCTCTTTATTTTTAAGGTTTTGTGGACTTTCTACAAGAGAAAAGTAATTTTCAGCTTATTCCTCTACTATAGCTATGGATGGATATGCAGCTACCCATATCTGCACTGGGTGTGTATGAGTGGCCCTTTCGTTATTAGGCTTCCAAACTTAATTGCTGACCTGCTATGTCCCCCATCTCTGGCCTGACCCTGGCCAAACCTCGCCTCCCTCCAGGCTCTGGCCAGACCCACCTGCGGGCATCCGAGCCCGGGCAGAGAGGGCCCCTCACCTTGTCAGCCAGGTCCCAGATGCGGGCTGTGCCGTCATTGCTGGCGGAGATGAAGATGTCCTTGGAAGGGTGTGTGGCCAGGCCCCAGATCTCCCCTTCCATGTGTCCATCAATTAGGATGTTGGAAGCAGCATTTTTTTCACCAACTTCAATTATTTCTCCATCTTTGGTTCCTACTAAAATTTTTCCCTGTTGCAATAAAAACATTAGAAAGAAGACAAATATTGTGTGATCCCACTCCTATGAAGTACTCGTCCAATTCACAGAGAAAAGTCAATGGCGGTTGCCAAGCGCTGGGTGGAAGGGGAAAGGGGCGTGAGCAGTTCATAGGTAGAGAGTTTCAATTCTACGACATAAAGAAAAAGAACGTTCTGTGGGTGGATGGGGGTGATGGTTACCCAGCAATGGGAATGTACTTACTACCGCTGGATGGCCCACCTAAAAATGGCTAAAAGGGTAAATTGTTATGTTATCGATTACTTTGCCACAACTTAAAATGAAATAATTTTATCATCTACTCGATATCTAGTGGGTGCTCAATTGGCAGACAAATAGATGAAGATAGGTAAAAAAGAAGGACATTCTTTTAAAATACAGATTTTAAAAACTAACCTAAGAACACAATTAGAGCAAACGAGGGGACTGGCTCTGGTGGCAGTGGTACTACCAGAGGCTGGGCTGAGAGGGTTCTGTTGTTAACTCAATCGTCTATCCTTACGTCACCCCCTCACTTTTCCTGTTCCCCCTCAGCCACGGATGAGAGCATCAGCAGAGTTCTCCATCACTGGGTCTCTGCCAGGACATTCCACAGACGGCAAGCTCACTACAGAGCCAGGCAGCCAGTTTCTGCCATTGGATACCTCAGGTTCTTCCTCGTCTCTCCCTCACACTGAACAAAAACCATCTCCACATGACCTCCAGATTCTGGGCCTCGCTCTGCCTTCAGCCTCCCAGATGTCTCATTACCCTAGTGGATGACTGCCATTGATCTATTTAAAAGCAAAGCTCTCGATTCCTAATTATGGAGACTCCAAGTCATGTCTGCCCTTTTTTATGGGGAACTTCTAGAAACCAAGTTCTTGGACTTGGTTAAGATTTATTTTCAAGGACCTCAGAATTTCTTGGGGAATTAAAAAGAAAAAAGAAAAGGAGAAAAGGAACACACACATCAAGACTAAGATTCTGACTTGTCAGCTCTGGGCAAGAGTCTGGACATACATATTTAAACACAACAAAACACAACAAAAGACCACCAACAAAAAAAACCCACCCCTGTAGTTGTTTCTGATACTCAGCCCAGGTATGACTTGAAAAGCCATGGCTTTGAGTCACAGTTTGATGGCCCCTTCCTGTCCCCTTCCCGCCCATGTAATTGTGGGCATAGGCAAATTATTGACTATCTCTGTGCCTATAGTAATAATATTATCTGTAATAGCAGGAACTACCATCCAGCAAATGTGGCTATGAGGCAGGCATAAGGAAAGGCACCCTGTGTTATAATGCATGTGATCCTCACAACAACACATTGTACTAGAACAGAGGGGCTAAATAACGTACCCAAGGTCACACAGCCAGCACTACTCAGAATAGTCTGCACCTAGGTCTGTTGGATTCTGCTAAGCCAATTCCCCCCAACAGGGCAAGTCCCACCTCAGAGGTTCATTTTAAGGATTCAACAATGCAGCACGGGAAAAGTGTCCGGCTCAACTCTCACTTGGCCCCCAGGGGGACAGCTCGGGGCAGACCGGCCCAGCCCACTCACTTTGCCCCGGCACACAGAGCGCACACACTCCACCAGCTGTCCTGTCTCCAGCTGGAAGGCCCTGCAACGCTTCATCTCCTGGTCCCACAGCTTCACAGCACCTCCTTCTTTGGTCCTAAAAAGGATCAAGAGGCACTTAGCATGTTGGGCCACGTCCTAAGACTTGCCTGTGACACCCTAGACCCCCTGCCCCATCATCAAGGTCACAGCCGCTGGGGCCCAGCAGGACAGACCCTCCAGGGTGGCCTCTTTCTCGGCCCCACCGATGGGTGTTTACAACCTTTTGGACTGGCAGGTTTCCTAGAATACTTTCAAAGGCTGCTAAGGTAGAAGGAAAGAGAATTGCAGTCTAAAAAATCAAACCATGTTGTTAGATCAAACACGAAGGGAAACACTTCTCTGTTTTTCTGCTTTATTCTCGTATCTCTGTTCCCACGGGAACTTCTCTCCCCTCCTCCCCATCCTCCCATCCCCCAAAGGGCCACGGAGACGAACACCTGGTGAACAGCAAAGTCGCTTGGGTCGACCATGAAACCACCCCGCCCCGTCTCTGATCTATACTTCTGAAAGTTTTGACCTAGGGCCCTCTTGGAGGAAGGGGAGATTGATCTCCCTGCTACAGAAGAAAAGATGGGAGAATGAAAACCTGCACTCTCTCCCAGTGGAAATGGCTTCTGGCACTCTCTCCCAAGACAATAAGACAATAAGAGAAAACCAGCCGCCCCAGAGGAGTTTCAGCTTACGGCCGCTCTTTGCCACCAGTCACTATGAGTCCGTCCCGAAGGGTCGTGTACATTGTGAAGACGGGGCCTGTGTGAGCCTTGGCCACCAGCCGGATGAGGAAGTGGTCCTTCCACACGTAGACGTCTCCATTGATGGCACCCGTGAAAGTGAGGTTGTTCTGTAAACAAAGGGACACCTTCTACAACAGGACACTCATAGCAGCTCTCAAGAGGGTCCCCTCCCAGCCACCTGCTCCTTGCTTCGGGAACCCGAGCTAGAGAAACACAAACACACGCTCAAATTGACCCTCTGTGCTAAGGAAAGGCAAAAGACTCGACAGGAGATGACCATGAGGCACCTATGATAAAATCACCCAGCCCTGAAATTCACTTTCCTGAATTGCTTTGGGGCATTAGACTTCCCCATGTGCATGTCTGCACGTAAATGAACTTCCATCCTGGGCTGGATACATCCCCAGATGACTACAGAGTAAGGGGCAGGACTCCAGCCAAACTTTATGGGCTCGTGAACAAGGTACAGAACCAAGAGTTGGCTGGGTTTCAGAATGTCCCCAGGGGAGCCTGCACAGCCCACTCAAGGGGTCAGTTGGGACATGTGTGGCACAAGAAGGCTAGGGGGAATCGGGAGGCTGTCCAGGGGGGCATCGATCCCACGCCCTCTGCACCTAACCCGGGCCTGACAGGCTTGCAAGTCAGTCTGCCTCTACAATGATGAAGCTCCTGCCCGGAGTGACTGGGGCTCCTACCTTTTGGAATGAATATTTTGAGAGGAAAAATGCAGTCAGCTCACCCGGCTATACTAAAGAAAGGGAATAATGGTTGCAAGTGAGCTAATAAAGGAGAAAACGGGGAAATAGCTTTCTTGTTCTTTGTAGCTTCGTGCCTATAGGTGCCCCTATACCCATGCCCGGGGGTCAGGGTCCCCTCTCAGTAAGCTTTTGCTGGAACTCACAGCACCGAAGGCCACAGAGAGCATCGTCTGCATCTTGGCAGCCTCCATGGACCCGATGACCCCCTTCTTGTAAAGCAGGGCACTGCCTGCCAGGGTCCAGAACTTCATATGTTTGACCCCGACAGACACAAATTGGGTGTCTGAGTCGGGGCGAAATTCCACCACAAAGATGCGCTCCAGGTGACCCCCTCTGCTGGCAACCTTGGCACCTGTATGGGTGAGAGGTTCTGATGAGGGGGCGTCCTCCCACACTCTGGCCAGGCCCTGAAGCACAGCTCAGGATGGCTCTTCATCCCAGCAAGGCCCAGGGAACACTGCAGATGTTCCTTCTTCCTCAACAGCACCCTTCCAGCCTCAGCCACGGCTCTCAAGGTGGAAAAGAAAGAGTCTGGGAAATTTCCAGAGCACCAGTGCTACTAACATAATCCCCCATCCCACTCCGCCCCCACAGGCCACATCTAGGCACCCATGAACACAGCAGGAAGGGATGGCCCCAGAGTGGAAGCTTCCAGATAGGAGAAAAGGGCAAAGGGCACCCTTCATTTCCCCACCTCTGATCTCTGAACCCACCACAGGATTCCCGCCCACCGGCAGCGGGAATGTAACTGGAGACTCCCATTCCTTTAGACAGTTCTTTATTTATTCCCAAGATTCTCTGCTTTTGCGTTCTTCAAAAAAAAAAGTCCTTCTCATTCCTTTTTCTTTCATGGTTTTTGGGTTTAAAAATTCTACCTTTTATACCTAATTACTAGTTGTTTCCTCAACCCCATTTATGTGTTTGACTCATATGCGGGGCTTTAACTTTTGTCCTCAGACAGTCCGAGCTCCACCATTTATTTTTCGAGCAATTTTGGGAAAGTTATTTGAACCTCCTGGTGCCTCAGTTGGCTGTAATTTGGGGATATCCCCGTAATTTGGGGATAATAAGCGCTCCCACTTTAGAAGGTGTTGTGAGGATTAAAACTTCTGGGACAATTGAAGCCCCAAGAGCCGAGCTGGGCACAGCGACTGTTCCGGGAGCGTCGGCAGGTGCTGTGGCCACTCTCCCCGCGTCGGGTCTAGACCGGCCAGCTCGCCTCTCAGCCTCCAGCTCACACATATCTGTTTTTAACTCATCATTGCTCTTCAGCCTTTGAGTTTTTAATTTTTATTTTACATTTCTTTCCATTTTCTTCAAATTTATTCTTAATGTTTTAGTTTCAATTTCCTCTTAATTATCTCCCTTCCTATTTACTCACACGTATACGTTTTTTCTCCTCTTCACTTAACATTTTTTAAAAAAATTCCAGTACAGTTAACAGCCAATGTTCTATTAGCATCAAGGGTACAGTATACGGATACTTCTGTACATTTCTCAGGGCTCATCACGTAAGTGTACTCTTAGTTCTCTTTACCTGTTTCACTGTTTGTCACGCGGCTCTCCAGCGGAGTGGCGGTGCTGGATTCTCATGCAGCTGGGCCTGTGGCCCTCGGCCTCACCCTCTAGGAGGAGGCCCTTCCCAGGAATGGCAGGGGGAGACCCACATGGTACCGCTCAGGGCATCCGTCTCAAAAACACGTACTTCCCTACCTAGGGCTTGGAGGCTTGAGAACTCCGGTTCCCAAGGATACCATAAACTAAGTTAAAAGACAAATACCACAACGGGAGAAAACATTTGCAACACTTACAGGACAAAGACATATTGTGAGCAATCAATACAAAAACTACACGTCGTAAGAAAACACGAACAACTCTCCCTTCTCCAGCAGAAATAAGGTTTAAAGGGCTGGATTACAGCCGAAGCAATGCACCCGGGCTGCCAGGGAGATAGAGGATCATTCTCTGGAGTCGTGGGAGAAATGCTGTTTTACTTTGCACCTTCTTTTAAGCCACTGTTTGTTTTTTTCTGGTCTTACTCCACGGAGCCTTCTAATTGTGGGGACACCTGTGTCCCACCTTGCACTGGCTTCTACGTCGCTCAGAACAAGTTTCATTTAAGTATCAAGGACCTGACAATGTGCATTTTATATAATAAGCTCATTCTGTACTCAACTTTGTTTCTTAACTATACACACACACACTCCCTGAGTTCCACAAAAACAGTCCTCCAACAAATGAAGAATAAATAATATGCTCTCTAATGTTAAGAAAAACGTAGATAAACCGCCCTCAAAACTGTATCATCTGTAAACAGGACTTGAAGTGAAGGAAAAACCACACACAATCGGCTCAGAAGAGCTGGTGGTTGGTGACACATGAGATATTCTTACTGCTCAGAGCCCTTCTGCAGACACCCAAGCGCCGGCTCCAACAAAGACATGGGAGAAAGTTCCCCAAGAGAAGGCTTCTCTTGATCATGTTTAAATGCTTATTTCAAAGTCCTGGCTCTCCGGGTCCCCCATCTGGAGGTCAGAAGGCACCCCAGGTGAGCAAGAGTCTGGGCTGGGGCAGGGCCGGAGCAGGGGCAGCCCAGAGGGACAGATGGCAGAAGGGAGGAGAGTGGGCCTGAACTGAAAAACCAGCCCGTGTGCGACGGGGGGCGGGGGCTGACGGGATGACTCTCTTCCAAGGAACTAGGCACAGGCTTGGTCTTGGCCGCTGCAGACGGCAGAATTCCTGCCATAGAAGAAAGGCATAATCAAGCATCTTAGGCCCTCGCAAGAAAGGGATTTGTAACAGATTTCCGGCAGTGGGTAGGCTGCCTTGGGAAGTGGCGTGGGCCATCTGCCTGCAGGTATTCGGCTGAGGATGGGGGTCGGCCTGTCAGGAGGGCACCTGCAGGGACGACTCCACGCGGGGGATCCGGACTGGTCCTTCCAATGCTACGAGGCCACGAGTCTATTGTTTAAGACCCTCAATGTCTCATTGGGGGCTGAGGCTATTTAAGAACAACTTGACATGACAGGAAATGAAGCTGCATCCCCAAAACATAGATTATGGGGCCATTTGGACACAATGCACTGAGGAACAAGAAAATGAGAGAGGATGGGATAAGATGAACGAGTCTCATCATAAAAGTCTGCAGCCATCAAAAGAAATGAAGCCTGGCCATTTGCAATGACGTGGATGGAACCAGAGGGTATCATGCTGAGTGAAATAAGTCAATCAGAGAAAGACAATTATGATATGATCTTCCTGATATGAAGAATTTGAGAGGCAGAGTTGGGGGTTTGGAGGGCAGGGAAGGAAAAAATGAAACAAGATGGGATCAGGAGGGACACAAACCGTAAGAGACTCTTAATCTCACAAAACAAGCTGAGGGTTGCCAGGGGGAGCGGAGGTTGGAGAGGGTGGTTGGGTTATCAACATTGGGGAGGGTACGTGATATGGTGAGTGCCGTGAAGTGTGTAAGCCTGATGATTGACAGACCTGTACCCCTGTGGCAAATAATATGTTACACGTTAATGAAAAAAAAAGAAATAATGCAGAGAGATTCCATGTATCCTTTGCAAGTTTACCACCATGGTGGCATTTTTGAAAAACTACACAATGTCACAATCAGGATGTTGGCATTGATATAATAAAGACAGAGAACAATTCTATCAATTAAAAAAAATTAAAAAATAAAAGTCTGCAGGCTCCCAACCTCTTTTTCTCACATGGGGGCTCAGGAGGGATTGGAACTTAGCTCCCAGCTCTTTCTAGCTCCCTCCATGGGGAGGTGCTGAGATAATGAGCCTCTAGAAGCCCTGAATTGGAGAAGTGCCACCTCTGTGCGTGCCTGGCTCAGCGTGCCCCAGATACAGGCTGCCCGGCTGGAGACAGACCTCATTAATGTCCTAGCTAATTGGATCTGTTCTGCCAACCTGAGAATACAATCGAAAGATTGCACATCTTTGATTCTAACATGAACATAAATTTAGTAGTAGCCTGTGTGTATGTGCGTGCGTGTGCTGGGGAAAGGCAAGAAAGCAATCCTGTTACATTAAATGTAAACCTTGATTATAAGGTGAATCCCCATTTCAAAAGAGTTAGAAATGCAAAAAAAAAAAAAAAAAAAAAAGTGTTCTCTGAGCCCACAGTGGTAAAATCCTGTCCCAGTTCCCGTAATAAGGCAACCAGGGTGACAAGGCTGCAGTGGGATCTAGAGGTCATGGAGGGAATGTCAAGGACATGGACATTTCGGTGGGAAGGGAATTAGGACCGAGATGGAGGTGGCCACGGTCTTCCGCCTGGGGAGGAAGGCTGCCAGAAGAGAGTACCCATAGAGCCTTCCTCGACTGGCCAGGACTGCCCTGGCCCTGGGGCCCAGGGGTCTGACAGGGAGTTTCTCCGGGATCTAGAGACCCTGGTTTCCGCCACCCCAGCAGCAGTGCCCACGGTGGGCTTCAGAGTGAGGCCCGTGGAGGTTTGAGCCCCACACACACCACAAGCAGGCCTCCCCAACAGACAGACGGCCTAGCTCCTTTACCTTCTTGCCAACGCCAGACGGTGATGGTGTGCTCGGGGTCCACTCCCACTGACACCAGGAGCTTCCCGGTGGCACTGAAGTTGATATAATTCACCCCTTTGGAGTGGAAGCACCGCAGCATCGAGAGGGTGTGCTTGGTCATGGCGTCCCAGATATGGATTGAAGGCGTCGTCCCTGAATGTGCGAGGCATGACACAGAACTGAGGCTGGAGAGCAGGGGGCTGGGGCCACGCTGAGGTTCACCCCCAAAGCCTTTTGAAGACCGGTCTTTGGGGTGTTATGGTTACTGGGCCTCACAGACCTACAGCCTGACCTGGCCAGCAGTGAGAGACGAGACACAGCTGCTGTGCTTTTAGAGCTGGGGGCCTAGGGGGCATCTGTGTCCAGCACACACAGTTGTGGAGGGGTTCATACAGAGGAAACTGGTGAGCTCAGCGATCTGTATCTGTGGTTTTGCCAGATACAATCAGCAAACGCGACAAAGTGACATGATTTCTCTGTGCAGATTCCAACGACTCACGGGGGAGCAGCCTTACCTGGGGTCTCGGTCTTATCAACTGCGTTGGGTGGACAATGGCAATGAGGAAGCGTCAAGGGAAGACAACAGCTAAGGTGAGTCACGTTTCTAATAGTGAGGCACTTAACAGCAGCATCGGGAAGCTCCACATTAAACTTAAAAATGGACATGAGTTCAATGAATACAAGCAGAAGGAGGTGTTTGTAAAAACTGCCTTCGAAACGACAAAGTTAAAAACAACAACTGCAATACGCACACACAACACAACTTCTCACAAATGTGAATCAGTTCACATTTGTCCTTGGCAGTTTCCCAGGGTCCAAAAGAGCCAGGCACACAGACTGCAAGCCGCCCTTGCTGAGCACAGTCCCAGGCTGCAGAGGGGGTGCTCTTTATCTCACCTCTTGGCATCTGAAAAATTGCCCCAAGTCCACAAGGATGCGGGCACCCGTTTATTTGGATTATCAGGCTCTGGTCTGACTTTATGATCCCTCAGAATCACTAATCACTGGATATTTCAACCCACATGACACAAATATTCAGGGCTCCCAAGATAACAGCAACGTCGACAATGGGTAGGTGTCAGCAACCCGTCCGCTCCCTTTCCAGATAACTGCCCATCAAGCAGGGTCTCTGCTCGGCTGCGGGAAAGCTCGGCAGCTGCAGGACTCTCCTACCTATCTGGCTGGTGGCCACCACGTTCCTGTACTTGGGGTGCTGGTTCACTGTGAGGCAGAGGATGTCGTCCGTGTGCTCCAGGTAGAAGCTCTGGCTCCCTAGGGGCAGACACAGGAGGGTAAGTGGGGATACAGACCTCTCAGGGCAACCTCAAAACATTGTGTAGGCCTGCAAATGCCTTGTAAAAGTGAGCGACAAAGGCCCCAAGTTGTTGATTTTAGAATCCTGCCTGGGGAGCTGGAAGACCATTTTCACATTTACATATTCTATTCCAGGCCGGGCAGAAGAGCTGGGGTCTATTCTCTAGCACCTGCCGGCTCCCCTGCAACCCTTCCCACTATCTGTGGGGGTCTGGAGCTCAGTCCAAGCACAAGGCTTCCAGGGTCCAAAATGGTAACAGAGATACTACCTAACTGAGCAAAATGGCACCACTTACTCATCTGAAAGGAAGGCTATGGAATAGGAAAATACTTAGGGACTCTTTTCCAAATCCTCCTTTCTCAAATGGCACAGGTGAGGTCTTTACCTCTCATGCCCTCACTCAACGTATGTCACAGGAGGTAGAAGAAAGAACAAGAAGTATGTCCTCATCGATTGACTGTGGCAAATGGGTTTGCCCACTTCCAAGGTGGCCACTGTAAATCCATCCAAAGGCCCAAGAACTAAGAGATAAATGGCGGCACCAGTAGGCAAAGGAATAGCACATTGCTACAAAAATGATAATATGTGGCTACACAAAAAAGAGAAAACATATAGGAAATTTCAAGGCCCTCCTCCCCACAAAAGACAAATCATTATGTGCTCAGAGACTTTGTCTAAAAAATGTATGACAAACAAGTACACAGATTTGGGAAGGAACATAAACATTTGAAAAAAGAAAGGGGGTCTGTTTTAAGATACGAAGCAAATAAGGCAAGATCTGAACACATTTAAATCCGATGGCAAATTAATGGGTGCCAAATTAATTTCTGAATACTTTTTTTTGGCTTGTGGTATTTCTTTTTCAACGATTTGTTTAACCTGAGTCATCCTACAGTGAAGGGACATTTGGGGTGTTTTGCTAATGCTCTAAGAGTTCTCTTTCTTCTGGCTAACCAGTCAAAGCAAGCCAAACTTAAAAACCAAAGCTGCTAAAAACACTTGGTCACTGTGAAAAATTAATGAGCAAAGTTCCCCTGGGCTTTGTTCTTGGTAACTGCCTGCAAGGAATTTCTCCACTCCCCACACCCTCTTTCTGGCTCCTGTCCATCCCTCCCAGCCTCTGAGCAGCTGATGGAAACGTGGACACCTCCCTCCAAGGGCTGACAGCAGGGTGTTGTTAGAAAGGAAGAGGGGTTTGACCTTTGAACGTGGCCCTCCACACTTTCTAGGACCAAGGAATTCCAGTCAGAAATTAAGAGGACAGATTCCCACAGGCAGAGATCGCACCAGCTTCTGGGCATCTCAAGAGAGGGGGAGGCAGGCAGGCAGGCGGGAAGCAGAGCCTCACAGGCCCTCACAGGGAACCCCGGGGCTGCGTTACCCGTGGAGAGGTTCTGCAGCACGCCGGCCGCCGCCGTGTGGAAGATGATGTCCGCGCCGTCATTCAGGTAATGCAGGTTGTTGCGACAGTCGAATCCCCTGTAGCCAAACACGTGGTCGAGAGCCAGCTCCTACATTCCCACACACAGATGACAGCGGCCCTCAGAGGGAGCAGGAGCAGGGCCACAGGCCCACGCTCCGGGGGCAGCCAGTCCCTTACCTCATGGGAACTGCATGGCTGGTTAGACAGCCAACTCTGGCTTCTGGTCTAGTGAAAGAGAAAATGCAGCCCTTTCTTTAGTTCCCTGAAAGGCTAGGGGGACAAGGCTCACATATAGAGTTACAGGGAGTTTTCTGAATAGGCTAGATAAGCTTCCAGGCTCTCCAGGTGAGTCCAGGCTTACTGATTTGATGCCCTACAAAGGTCCCCTGGAAGTTTTGTGTCTGTGCCTTGGCAGGCACTCTTTGTTGTGGGGGGGCGGCACAGAATGGTGGCCCAGGGGGTTGCTTTGATTCCCACAAACACCACAGGGCCTGGCAGAGCAGAATATCCAGGCAAATGCCATGCTCCTTCTGTTGCCTGGTGCTTGCCCTACAAGGTTTCTACATCATTTGCATTTTTTTTCAACAACCAGATACTGTTCTGGGTTTATAGTCTTTTTCTTCTTTTCATCTTGTCTTCCGTGACAAAGAGCAGCGGCTGATTAAGATCACATTAGTTATTAATGCAATTTGATGTGTACACGTACTGTTAGCAGCTCTTCTGTGCCAGGCGTGGTGCTGGGGAGGTGGGACACAAGAGTAAGAAGCTGTGGGTCCCTTTATCTACGTCCCCTGATTCTAGGTTCCCCGACCTCTCTGTCTAAAGCTCATCAGTTGCAAACATCGGATTATTTGTCCTAAAATACCATAAACCCTCCTTACTCCAGAACATTCACTGACTTTCACTGCCTGTGGGATGAAGCTCGAATTCCTAAGCTGGCATAGTTACCCCCATTCACACAAGCCCTGTGCCCCTTGGTCCAGATGAATTTCTATTTAGCCCACTTATCATGAGCTTTCCTATCTTTATGATTTTGCTTTTTGAAATCTCTCTTGCCTAGAGAGCCCTTCTCTTCCTTTCTTCTCAGCCTCCTCCCACCCAATGTGTCCCCCAGAAGCTGCAGGTGTGGCATGTGACCCCTCATCCTGGTGGACATTGAGTCAAACAGGGCTAGTCAGATTGTTTCTCCTGGGAATTTAGAATTGAGGACACTGGTAGGCTTGGCTGTCTAAGTGAGGAGATACAAGCTCAGGGGCTTGGTCATACCCATCATCTACCAAAATAGTTCAAGAAGTCTGCAGAAAAAGGGAAGGATGCATCAGACATACAGGGCCCTGACAGGCAGGAAGAAGCACCATTTTGGTTTATGGTGGCTTCTCAGCTTCCGGATGCTGTCTTTTCCTAAAGCTCAGCTGCATCTTCTGACCTGTGCTCTGTTCCATGATAAATCCCTCCAATTAGTTCTCCTTTTCCAATAAAAAACAATTTAAGATGGATTCTTCTGTCCTTAGTGAGTTCACAGTGTGCTAGGAGGGAGAGATGAGTGAGAAATAATGGTGATAGCATGTGTGACAAGGGCTGTGGATAAGGGGCGTGTGTGTGAGGAGTGTAGGAGGGTTTAGGATGAGGAGAATTAGGAAGATCGCACATAGGACATGCCAGAGAAGAGCTTGGAGGTCCAAGGTGTGGGGAGGGGAGAAGAGGCGCCTTCTAAAACACAGGAGCCTGAGGGTCACCCCAGTGTTAGAGAACATTAAGTAACAGGTTTGGGGGCTGGAGATTTGAAGTATGGTGGCAAATCACAGGTACTGAAGCTGGAAGAGGGTCCTGGTTGAGGTTTTGAAACCACACACTTGAATCCCCCAGGGAAGTATGGGAAACTTCTGGGTCTTAAAGCTGTTGCATTTTAGAGTGTGAACGCTGTGGGCACCAAGACATGTGTCAGAAAGGGAGGGGACTCTGAAGGCAGAAACAACAGCTAGGAGGCTCCTCTTAGAAAAGAGCAGGTCCACAGAGTGGCAATCCTCAAGTAGAAACAACCAAGTTCAAATCTCTGCTTCCTGGCTTGGAGAACTTGGGCATGGGGCCTAATCAGTCACTTAACTTCTGGGCGCTGGTGTTCTCATCTGTAAAATGGAAACAATAGTGCTACCTTCCTCCCAGGTAGGAGACGTGCATGAAATACGTCTCGGGAAGTACGTACACAGCGCCCGGCTCACTGCGAGAGCTCACACATCAGAGACGCGAATAAGCCCCCTCTTCCCCTTTGTGTCTCTTCTCCCTGAGGGGGACTAGGTCTGATGTAAGGGAGTCAGTTTCGAAGGACATGGGACATTTGCAAGTTAGTACTGACAAGACCTGGTGACAGGGCTGAAGAAACATGACCCAGTGGGTGAGAGTCCCTGGGATCAGGACCACAGTGCCATGCAGGAGGGAGAGAGGACAAGAGCAACCCAGCAGGTCCATTCAGGTTTACTAGAAGGTAAACGCAGATGGGCCTGCGCAGATGGTTGATGTCCACCAGGCAGGCCTTACAACACTGATATCAGATTAAAAACAAAATAGTTTAACCTCCTTACCTCAACCAGTTTCTTTTTTTTGGTGATATTGTTCTTCTGGAGTTTCTCAGGCTGGGGAGCTGCTCTGCTAACGGGCGGTCTGGAACAGAGAGTAACAACAAAACAAGACAAAACAACCCCAAAACATGGTGTTGAACAAAAGGCAGCAAGGCTGCCCCTCTAGTGAGCTCAGCTAAGGCCAGTGCCAGGGTCCCCTCCCCCTTCCCCCACTCAGCAGACCCTCCACCTGGGTTTGTTGTGTCCTGCTCCCTCCTTTGCTCCCCGAGAAATGGTAGATTCTGACATTTGGGGTCCCACACAATGGGGCCTGGATTTAAAGGCACTGGGGTGGGCTTCCCCACACCTAAAGCATCGTGGTCTGAAATTAGGCTTTCTACCTCCAGGGAGCCAAGAAGAGCACAGGAGCCAGAGGGGCTGATTTTCAAATGAAAGAGAAGCCTAAGAACGAAAAGGAAGAGGTTGTGCTTCCTGAACCCCCCGGCCATTCTCCAGGCAGGGATGCACCTACGTTGTTCAGAATTAGGTGGTCAGAGATCATGGCCTGGTGTGAGGTGGGACTCACAGGTCAGGTTTGGGAAAGGGCCCAGATGGCCGAGTGCCCAGGTCATTCTCGATACATAAAAGGGCAAGTGAGAAGTACAGGGGTAGAAGGCAGAAAGAACCCCCACTTGGCCCTCTACCTCCGGGTTATGGTTTACCTTAAACTGCTACCATCATCCCGAAGTTTGCCTTCCCCCCCTCCCTCAGTTATGGCTCTGAACCTCCAAATTTAGTGAAGAGATTTTATAACGGGTAGGCTCTCCACTCTTATGCAAGCAGACCAACATTTTGTAATGTGGGGTTCCCTTAAATCAGACTTTTTGGGGTGAGAAAATGGGGTGAGGGGAGAAGCCTGTCCCAGCTCCCGCCACAGGTTCCAAATCTACCAGTTACTGCTCATGGGCTACGCAAAGAGAAAGGATTACCTTGATCCCCTTGGAAGCAGCAAACAAAGCCAAGTGAGAAACTTAGTACAGTTTAGAGCCGCATTAGCAATCGCCTCATTCATGCACAAGCATTATCTGAGTGAACAGACATTCCCGTGTGGCACAAACCATGCTTCCCGGGCATGCCAGCAAAAACTAAAACAGAAATGAAAGAGTGCACCAGTCTACAAATTCAGAAAGCTCATACCCTGGCGTCTCTGGGCAAACTCTGCACTAAAGCGCCTACAGAATAGGGAGAAAAAAGGAAGCCTTGTCAATGCTTCCCGCACACTCTCTGTGACTTTGCGAATGCGCCCGGGGACTCTGCTTGGGTGAGAGTGTGCTGGGGGGAAACTTGTGCTCAGAAACACAATCACATCCCTCTGGATGTCGCGGGGAGTTGTGCACAAAGGACGCTTTGTTTCCGAATCGAGTTCGACTCATAATTTAGCCTAATAATTCCCAGGGTTTCTTGGTAGGGCCGCTTGCCTGCTGGAACAGCTTGCATTTTTGTGCTGGGGCAAAACAAGTTACCTTTATTTTCTGAGAAACTCTTCAATCAAAACAGGTTATGTAATCATAAGTGATAATTGGACCAAATGGTATTATTATCTGCGCTGAAGAATAGGGAGCGAGCACATCGCTGCAAACGACACCCCCGGCTGATGTCATTTGCTGCCAAATTGAGCAAAATGGGGAGGCTGGGGGCACGCCAGTTCTCGCAATTAGACACTTCCTTCACATTAATTATCACTTCCCAGGACATCTGCTCTTTCTTCTGTTTTAGTGGGACTTTCAAATGAAATCCGTGGGTTTCTTCTTTCACCTAAGAATGTTCAAGTGTGTGACAGAAGCAAGCCGAGGTCTGAGATGGGAGCAGGAGGACGCTGGGGCTGCAGCGGGGTTCAAAGGCAGAACTTGTGATTGAACGCAGGGCTCGTTTTTGGGGTACACACAGGTTGTATAATATGCTCCATATTATACAGTGTGTACGGAGTAGGCATACAAGCACAGACACTGCGCATTTATATATACACGAACTTGTATATATATATAACATAGAGGCAATCCGATGCTGTTTTTCACCTTGACTTTCAGTTAAAAACTGAAAAGTAAAGCAATCTCAGAATGTTTCTTTCTCATTTCACAAGCATATGGTTATAGCTGTATTGCTTCACAACTGAAGATGAGAGGGGCAAAAGGAAGAAACCTGGTGGCAAATTTAGCGGATTGTAAGTATAGACCCTTGGCGGCTGTGTATTCTGCATGAACGCTTAGTACTGGATGCTCATCGAACACCTGGGCTTTTCCAGAGTGCTGCGAATACTTACTTGACAATTCCCTGCCTCCAAAGGAAAGCAAGTTAAAACACAATACAAGCATTAAAGGCTTCTTTCCAGGCATCTATAAACAGTGTTCGTAACATCAGACGTGGGAGGAACTGCCAAAAATCTCAAACGCAGCCAAAGGCTGGAGGTTTGGCATTCTTCAGCAGATCTAAATCCTTCCAGATTCAGATTCCATTGGAAATGTGACTCTGAAAAGCTTTGCTGAGGTGGGAAAGAGTAGGGTGCATGAGAACATTCACTCACTTTTCAGTCCAATAAACTCTTTATAGCTGGTTGTCCCAGCTGGCGCTCAGGACGGGAGAGCCAGGAAGGGAGTGAGAACAGAGAGGAGACACGGGGAGGGGAAGAGCCTGTGGGGAGGGGGGCAGGTGGTGGGATCCCAGAGGGGTGGAGAAGAGACACAAAGGGGCCTCTGGGGGCAAGTGGAACTTTGAAGTCACTCAGAGAACTGAAGAAGAGTTTCCACTGGGCAAGAAACTTGAGGGAGACTGACAAAAGAGCAAACAAATTAATCAGGAGAGAGGACGATGGACAGGCTCGAGCTCTGAGAGAGCAGAAGAGAAGCTTTGTTGAGGAAGAGAGAGCACAGGCAAGAAGCCAAGGGGAGGCCTGTGGCCTCGAGACCTGACTGGGTGTTAAGTATTGAGGCAGCAATGTTCTTGTTCGGCCCTGGGGGTGCAGGCTGCAACCCCCACCCATGCCAATGGGTAGTCCCTACGCACGGGCCCGTGACCTCCGTGGAAATGGCACATTTGGGCAGCAAAGGACCATGAGAAGGTCAATCAGTGCTGCAATCCTGTCGTCTGGTAGCTTGGCTGCCAAAGAGAAAGCGTAGGCTCACTTGGAGACGTGTGAGATCTTCCTGACACAAGATCTCACCCCACGGAGAGCCCCCCAGAGGTGGCTGGGGCAGTGTTTGCCCCTCCCTGCCTCCTCCACCACCGGGTGCTGCTAGAGCAGAGCATATGGTGACCTGAGGTGTGCAGGAGAGGGCTCCAAACCAAGGCTCTCAGGGAGGCGTCTGAAATGACAGAAGACGTGAGGAAAATCAGTCACACACAACCCCCTCCCGCCCCGGATGAGCACAACATGACAGCCAACTGGGGAGTGATGCTCAGAAAGCCGGGAAGAAACAAAGTTGTTGCAAACAGCTGCTATAAAGAGAGGTGTGGGTGTGGAGAAAAATCAGCTACATTTAGCCAAGTAATGCAAGTTTGGAATTGTTTTCAGTGTTGTTAACCAGACAATGTTCAAAGGGTCCTTGGAGGAACATAGCTTTCTTCGGATTCCAAGATGTGCCATAAAATGGTCCAAGAGTTTTTGAAATGTCTTGGGAAACTAAGCTACTTTTGGTCCTTTTTGGTGGGAACCAGCAGATGATCTGCACTCTGTTCAGCATCGTCCTCCAATGAGATCTATCAGTCCACGCGTGGCCTTCAGGTACTCACGCTAAATTGTGTTTGCACCTATGCATTTTTCTGGGAGAAATGAGGCATGTCTTTAACATATTTTCAAAGACATATGCGATTTGAGAGAGAGAGAGAGAGAGAGAGAGATTAAGAACCACGCTTTCAGATAAATCCAGGTTGAGGAAAATTCTACAAAGCCATGGGAGAGCTCCATTATCAAAATAAAAGGAGCTGGATTCTGTTAAATATATTCCACTGTCTTCCAGAACCACCTGTAGAGCTGCTCAGTGGTGACCTGGAGTGGAAGGGAAAGAGTCTGACAGGAGAATTATGGGATGCCCTGAGGGAAGCCGGCCAACTTCAAAATGCTTTGGACTGAAGACTATAACACAGCTCCTCCTCCCCTACCTTTTTTTTTTTTTTTTTTTTTAAACAAAAGTGGGGATATAATCCCAGACTTGGCCACTTTAAGTGAATCCCAATTTATATGGGTGAAAAATGGAGGACATAAAGACTAGAAAGGAGGGAACTGTGAGTAAAGTGGGCAAACTACTGAAGAGGCCACTCCCACAATCCAAGGGAAGGATGATGAAGACCTAGACTAAAGTGGTGGTTGCGGAGAAGGAAACAAGGGGAAGTTTAAAGAAATACTGGCAAAGTAGACTTCAAGAACTTTTTAAGTGTTTAGTCTAGGGGTTGAAGGAGGAAGAACAATTCAAGTGGAACACCAGTTTTCTGCCTGGGCACCTGGGTGGATGGTGGTATCAAGGACTGAGCCAAGAGAAGAAGAGTCAGACAAAAGATGATGAGCTCCCCTGTGGCATGTTAAACTTTGGACATCTGTGGGCCGGAATTTCAAAAGAGAGGTGGGACTCAGAGATCCCTCAGCCAATCGGTGGAATACATGAGATTATCAGGAAGAGAGTGGGAAGCCTGAGGACCAACAGCATGTAAAAGGCTAGAAGTGGGGGCCAGACGTGGGACACCGAGAAGAAATGATTGAAGAGGTAGGAGGAGAGCCAGGAAAGATGGTTTCTAAAAAGTAAATGAGAGAAGAATGGCTATAACTTCACTATCCAACATAGTATCCACTGGAGACATGCATCGCATCCAAATTAAGACATGCTATAACCATAAAATAAACACCAGGTTTTGAAGACCTAGTAAAAATAATTTTTAAAAAGAAAATAAAATGACTCATTAATAATTTTCACGATTACATGTGGAATGATATTTTTAATATACTGGGTTAAATAAAATACATTATTAAAATTAGTTTCACCACCTCTTCTAACTTTTTAAATGTGATTAGTAAAAAAAAAAAAAAATCACCTATGTGGCTTGCATTGTATTTCTACCACACAACGCTACTCTAGAAAAAAACATGTTCTTCCTTTTAACAAGACAAAGAGGTCTGGGAATCTGAAAGTCACCATATTAGTAGAATGGCAGGGACAGAAGGCTGACTGGTAGAATGGGCTAGAGAGTGAAGGAGAGATTTGGTAAAGCCTGGATGAGAAGAGGGAAGGGGAAGGAAGGTAGGGGCAGGGACATGTATGTAAGTGTCTAAGATCAGTCAGAAGATTTACTTATTTCCCAAACAGAGTTTGGTGGGGAGACTAGAATGTACTTCTTGGCTGAGGACATGGATCTAGTTTGGGGGGAGTGGCATAAGAGATACAGGAGAGAAAGGCGGTGATCAGGGAGCACGGATGGCCGGGAGGCTGAGGTCTAAGCACAGCTGAGGGACGAACCTTGAATAGGAAGAGGAACGTCATCCTTCTGAGAAGAAAGGAAGTGAACGGTTTACGTGGGGTGAAGGATGGGAAGCGAAACAGAGGAGAGAAAAAGAAGTGCCAAGATGGAGTTTATGCCCAGTAGCTTCTGTTTTCTCCATGAAGTAGGGTAGAAAAGCCATGTACCAAGAATGGAGGGTGTGGGCCGAAGAATGAGTAAGGGTCAGAATTGTCTTTGACTGTGGAGTGGCTGGCAGAGGGAGCCAACCGAAGACAAGACTGAACATGAAGGAGCAGTGGAGAGGGCTTCAGTGGCCCTGGCTACATGAACTCTGGTGAGGGCAATCTGAGCTAGTGTGATTTTCTAGTCAGAAGAATGGAGGTATGTGCTGTAGGGGATACAGGAGTGAAGAACCAGGAAGCTGGAAGAGGGGTATTCAGGCAGACAAAACAATGAAGCCAGGAAGAGCTGATGAACCTAGAAAAAATGGAGGTATTAAGGCATCTAGGATGCTTTAATGAAGATTAAGGTCAGGATTACTGGGAATGAGAAATCTAGAGGGGAGAGGTTTAAGTCACTGATGGAGAGGGGAGCTACTAGTGATTCCGTACCCTACGTCTGGCAAGAGCTGAGGTTAGTCAGTGGACTGTCAGTGGAACTCCTCTGAGACAGGAAGCTGGTAACTGACAAGGACAGGAAAGGGGAAAAGATGGCAGAGTATGACGGAAACTTCAAAGGAGGGGGTGGGGCTGGTTAAAGAGTGAGCCAATATGCTTTACAAACACCTACAAAACACCAGACCCCCCATACTTTACAGTCAGGGATGCTGTTTCAAGGGGCACGCATCATGCACTCCAATAACTGCTTCTGTGAACACCTCCCCAGGTGCCACATCACAACCACACACCAACAGAAAAAGGGAGGGTAACAAGCCTGGTAGTGCCATTCCCGCCACATGGAGATCTGAGAGATGCTCAGGGATTTGACAGAAATAGCTGCACCCTAACCCTGCCACTGTCCTGTAAGGGACGCTCTGTCTCCTCAGAAAATCGCTCACCCACGTGTGATGCGTTCTGTAGCTCCGTGAGCCAACTGATTACACTGTAAGTAGGATTTCCTGGGATTTCCTAGGATTACTCTTTCAAAAAAAATCACTCTACCTCTGCACATTTTTTAATGATAAAAAGGGAACAAACTATGCTCTAATGAATGGCAGGTTTAATTCCTAAAATTATCAGTTTTAGAGAAGTCATTATTTTGCTTCAAACAAGACATAAAATCAAGAGAAGTGAATAAGGGAAATCATTTCTGAAGGTAGCATTAAATTCCCTTAAAAAAAAAACAAACCCAATTATTCAGCTTTCAGCAGAGTTACACAGGCAAGCCATAGGCCTCTGAAATTGTTAATTTCAGCATTCTGGGAATTTAATAGACACCATAACTTCACATCCTCTCACCTTGTTGAAGAACAGGAAACTTGCTACCTTCTACCTACTCAGACCAGCCGGGAGTGCAGAACTCAACAGGACTAAGGAGCGGAATAAAGAAAACTCAGCCTAAAGAGAAATGCCCTGGAAGAGCAGGGACACTCCTTGCCCTGTTTGCCCTGCGCACATGCAATCGCTGTCCCTGTGTGAGGGCTGAGCCTGGCTTACACACAACACCCAGGCAACCGCGAGTCTCCTAAGAACGAACTCTCAGGCTCTTTAAGGCCAATCCATTATCATAAATGGGATGGAAACGGAGAATTCGAGGCTCCTTCCCATTTATCAGAACAAGCTTCAAGATAGGATGTGGCAGGTTTGACAGATCTCCAAGTGGTAACTTTGAGGGTGAATTCAGAAGCACCTGTTAGCAAGACCGTCCGTTCTTAGCAGCTCTTACAATCTGAGCTCACAAAGCAGCTACTGATCAGTGATGACAAAGGGCCTCTGTGAGGCCAGGGGGAGTGAGGAAAGGGAAGTGCCAGGCTGTTTGTTCGTTGATTTCCCCATGGAGGGGAGCACTGTCCTGATTCACCAAGCTTGTCATGCCTCGGGCAAACTTGAAATGGGCAGTGACTGATTAAATACAGCTTAAAAAAACAAAACAAAACAAAAACAAAAACAAAAAAGACTGGCGGGCAGGTTTCTCTCCCTGAACATAGCAGAAAGGTTAGAAGAAAAATTTGACATTACCTAGAGATGATGGTTTCTCTCAATTCAGGGAAATCTAGCTAATCTTTGCAATATTTTTACACTTTGCCACTTGTGAGCATGTTCTTTGTTTCACTGTAAATCCATGGACAAAGCAGCTTTGGATGATAAATAGGTGTGATGGCTACAATAACACAGACTTTTCCAATTCTTTTTGCCTTGGGTTATTTAAATAGTTGTAACCCAAACAGACATTTAATTCCTAATGGACAGATGGTAAGAAGATAAAAATCTTTAACTGAGAGAGCAATCCCATACCAGATTCTACAGGGGTCACACCAGACCCACCAAAGATGAGACCACCCATGGAGGCTAACAAAATGAAGGTAAACGTGGTTGCTGACCAAGAATGGATCTGCGGACCATTTTGAGGACAGAGGAATATATTTCAATGTTAAGAGAAGCAGGCTCAGTAAATTCATCCATTCATCTACTCATTGGATAAATAGTTGGTTACTATGTCCTGTGTGCACAGCACTATGTCAGGCACACGGGGAGAACCAGGACAGCACAGTGCTGACCCTTGAGGCACTAAGAGACTCACAGACAAAGCGGACAATCCAGTGGAACTTAACTATCTTGATACCATGGACCAATATAGTCAGGACCCAAGGATTAAAGGTGGCTATTAATTTGGGGCTGAAACAAAAACCAAGTTCCTTTAAAGTTTCTTTTATAAATCCATGGTGTATAGTTTTCTTTACAGGATTTTCTTTTTGCCTAAGTTCATAAATCTGGATAAACCGAATCAGAAGAGATAGGATAAAGAAGGAGAAGATCGATTTTAAGGCCTTCCCCATTCAGCTGTAAGCACAACTTAGGAAAAGGTTTGCAAAACCCTAGAGCTAGAGTGCAAGCTTGAGGTCATTTGGTGCTGGGACCCAACTGTTCAGAGATGAAGAAACCAACATTTATAAAGGGCTCAGAATCTGCTTCTAATTGTGGATTGGTAAAAGCTTCTTGGTTTCCCAAGGAGCATATGGCATAGATTGATGGTTAAAAATGTACCAGAGGGACTAAAATATTCACGTAGGAGTATGCACAGACTCCTCCTTCATAATCCCCTGCTAAGAATAAACCTGGCAATGTTGCCCCAGCATCTCCTCATACTGGGGAGCTAAGGTGGATGAAGGGTGACATAACTTTGCACACCATGGAGGACTGGGAGAGGGATTCTGCTCAGGACAAATATGCCCCTCATACATGTTTGGGGGTGCCCAAACTGCCCTCTTCATAGTGGAACTCTACTGAGATGGGAAGGAGAGTGTCGCCCTTCAGGATCCTGATTTACTTGTAGGTCCCCAAGTGGGGTTACTGAGAGATACTGAGATGTTGATGGCTGGGGTCAGTCAAATGTGGGTGAGTAATGCAGGGCACCACTCGTGCCTGGGAACAAGTCCCTGCATGTGGGGACTCCTGGAGGCACCATTCATCCATCCACACGGAAGGAAGCTCACAGCACGTATGAATGAGCAATGACCAGAGGAGCCCGGTCCCCTGGATCACCCATGTCACACAGCCCTTGCCAGAAAAAGGGGATAGTTAGTCTCAGTGCCACAGAGACTAGGATTAAGGGCTGTTGTTTGGAATTGCCTAAAGGCAGAAGCCGGGGGAAAAACTGACATGAGAGCTAGAAAATTGGCCAGGGGTGCCAAATTCTTAGAGGAAGAAATTTCCAAACTGGATTATGGCTATAATGACAAGATGCCAACAAGATCTCAGACTTTGATACCCAGCCCATGGATATCAGTGACTAGAAATGAACCTAAACCTTGTTAAATTGTTAAGGAGTTTATTCACTCAATCAATAATCATTTTCTGAGTGCCGGCACTGTTATCAGATTCAGAGAAAAGGCACTGTATCAGAAATTTTGCTTTCACAGAGTTGACATCCTAGCTGCGGGAGAGCAGCTTTATGAGAATCTCCAAATCTGGCAAACAACAAAGGCCTGTGATTGCTACCTCTTAAGGCCTCTAACAACAGAAGTGGGATGATAGATCAAAGCCTAAAAGGTCATCCTCCATGAAGCCAATCCCAGACTTGGCAAAACAGAATAAGGACAAACGAAGAATTTGGCAAGCACAACAAGTAGAGGAGAAGGATGACCAAGGACCCTATCCCACTGTGCTAGAGATAACCTCACACAACCTGAGAGAGAGCATGCTGAGGCAAGACTCTGGTCAAGCGAAAGTCAGTTTCGCTAAGCTCATGTGAACACGTTGCAGTGTGTGAGAGTTGTTTGAGAGTGGTTATACCTTCTGAGCTTGCAGGCAGGCATATAGTCAGATGATCCTAAACATTTGGGTTTGTGTTTGGGGAGGAAACAGACTGTTAAAAGGTATAAAATAAGACCTCAGGAGAACAGTAAGGGAAGCCTCTTCTACTTGGAAGAAGTTCTCATAAGTATGGGTGTCTGTTTCATTGGGGTACTCTGGGGACTTGTGAAACCTTACCACTGGCTAAGGAAATGCTGTTAGTTCCTGCCTATGTAACCACACTGATAGCTTGCCAATACTCCAAAATTAAAGAAGCTTTACATCTCTCACTTTTGTATTGTCATCTTTCCATCGTCGACACCACTGTCCTATTGTGATGACCAAGCAGATTGCTGTCAGAGTGGGATTAGTGCCAAGGACTCCTGCAGGCCCTTGCCAGAATGCAGCCAGCCACTTTCCAGACAAACACTGGACACCTATTGAGGTTTTAGATGTAAAAAGAAGCCCCATGGGAGGAGCTGAATGTGGCTTTGACTTTCACTAAGTGAACCCTTGTTGTAAAAGTTAGAGACTCCAGAATCAAAAAACAAGGGGAATTTAAAGATGCCAAAGGTTTCAAATGTTGGAGGTAATGGTAATAGCACAGTTGATATAAAATTCTGTCATTAACTAACCTTTGCTATAAAAAATGGCCAAAAATGGAGAATAATTTCAAATTAAAAATTTTAACTGTGGTGATTTCTACTTTAAAATATGTGAATTATCCCAACTAAGAAGAGCCCAAGATGAAGTAGCTTTACTAGTGAAATTTACCAAACATTTGAAGAAGAATTAACATGAATTCTTCTCCAACTCTTCTAAAAAAAATCAAAAAGGAGGGAGCACTCCCAAACTCATTTTACAAGGCCAATATTATCCTGATACCAAACCTGATACCAAAGGACACTGCTTGAAAATAACAGGCCAATATCCTTAATAAATATAGATGCCAAAATTCTCAATAAAATACCAAAAAACTTTACTTAGCAGCACACTGAAAAGATCATTCACTATCATCAAGCGGGATTTATTCTACAGATGCAGGGAAGTTTCAAAATACACAGACTATCAAGGTGATACATCACAACAGAATGAAAGAAAAGCATCATATGATCATCTCAACAGATGCAGAAAAAGCATTTGATAAAATTCAACATCCAATCATGAGAAAAACTCTTAACAAATTAGGCATAGAAGGAACATATCTTAACATGATAAAGTTCATATAAAACAAGCTCACAGCTAACATCATACTCAGTGGTGAAAGGTTGAAAGCTTTTCCTCTGAGATCAGGACTAAGACAAGGGTGACAATTCTCACCACTCCTATTCAACATACTACTGAAAGCCCTAGTGAGAAACAATCAAGCAAGAAAAAGAAAAGGTATCAGAATTGGAAAGGAAGAAGTAAAACTGTTTCTATTGAGAAGACATAATTATATATAGAGAAAATACTAAAGACTCCACCTGAAAACAATTAGGACTAACCAACAAATTTTGTAAAGTTGCAGGATACAAAATTAACATACAAAAACTCAGTAGCATTTCTATATGCTAACAACAAATTTTCTGAAAAAGATGTGAAAAAATTGATCCCATTTATAATAGCATCAAAATAATGTACTTGGGAATTACTTTAACTATAGAGGTGAAAATCTCTATGCTGGGAACTGTAAGATCTTGATGAAATAAACTGATGAAGACAGAAAGAAATGGGAAGGTATCCCATGTTCATGGATTAGAAGAATTAATATTGCTAAAATGTCAATACCACCAAAATCCACCTATAGATTCAATGCAATCCCTATTTAAGATTCCAGCAGCATTTTTTTTTTTTTTTACAGAAGTAGGAAAAAAGACTCCTACAATTTGTATGGAACCACAAAAGACCCCTAATAACAAAAGAAATCCTGAGAAAGAAGAACAAAGCAGGAGGTATGACGCGTCCTGATTTCAAGCTAACCTATAAAGCTACAGTCATTAAAACAGCATGGTATATAGACCAAATAGACAATTAGAACAGAATCAAGAGCCCAGAAATAAACCCAAGCATACATGGTCAACCCAATATTTGACAAAGGAGCCAAGAATATTCAATTGAAAAAAGACCGTCTCCTCAATAGATGGTTCTGGGCTCATTGGATATTCACATGCAGAAGAAAGAAACTGGACCCATATCTGATTCCACTCTCAGAAATTAACTCAATGGATTAAAGACTTAAAAGTAAGACATGAAGCCTGGAAATTGTAAGAAGAAAACATATCAACAAAGCTCCCTGACATGGGTCTTCGTGATGATTTTTTGGATATGACACCTAAAGCACAAGCAACAAACTAAAAAATAAACAACTGGGACTATATCAAACTAAAAAGTTTCTGTGCAGCAAAAGAAACCATCCAAAAAGTGAAAAGACAACCTATGGGATGGGAAAAATATTTGCAAACCATGTATCTGGTAAGTGGTTAATAATACACACGCATGTGCGTGTGCGCACACACACACACACACACACCTCATACAATCCAGTAGCAAAGAAAAAAAAAACAAAAAACCTTAAAAAATGGGCTAATGGCCTTAAGAGACATTTCTTCAAAAAAGATATACGACAGACCAATGAAAAGATGCTGAACCTCACTAACATGAGAAGAATGCAAATTAAAACCACAATGAGATATCATCTCACACCTGTTTGGCCATCATCAAGAAGACAAGATAGATAGTGGATGTGGAGAAAGGGAACACTTGTGCGCTGTTGATGGGAATGCAAATGGGTGCAGTCACTGTGGAAAACAGTATGGAGGTTCTTCAAGAAATTAAAAATGCAACTACCATATGATCCAGTAATCCCATATCTGAGAAATGTATCCAAAGGAAACAAGAACACTAACTTGAAAAGATCTTTGCACCCCGATGTGTGCAGCACCATATGTGCAACAGCCAAGACACGGAAATAACCTAAGCGTCCCTCTAGGGCTGAAGATAAAGAAGATGTGGTACAAAAAGAGTAGAATATGAACCATTAAAAACACAGGAAATCTGGCCACTTGGCACATGTTGTCATTTATATATGGAATCTAAACCAACCAACCAAACTTGCAGAAAAAGAGACAAACTTACGGTCACCAGAGGTGGAGGGGAAGGGTGAGGGGAACTGGAGTAAAGTGGTCAAAGGTACAAATTTCCAATTATAAGGTATGCAAGTACTCGGGATGTGTGATATACAGGACAGAGAGTAAATCTTCAGAGTTCTCCTTTCAAAGACAAGGGTTTTTTTCCTTCTTCTTCTTCTTTTTTTTTTTGGTTGTGTTTCTATGAGAGGATGGGAGTTAGATGAAGCTACTGTGGTGATATATTTCACGATATACGTTAATCAAACCATCGTTGCTGTCAGCCTTAAATTTATACAGTGATGTGAATTATTTCTCAGTAAAACTGGGAAGAAGATAGAAAAAAAGAGCTATATTGACATTTATCCACTACTGCATGATAGAAAAATGAAGAAAACGTATGTGGGTACTAAATATTTCCCCTGATAGTAGCTCAATCTCGTAATTACAAAAACACTAAGGATGATATTCAAATTTAAAAGTGATTTTCTAATTATATTGTGGACCCCTCTCTGGAAAACAGTTAGTATTTAATTAAGACACAAGGCTAGCTTGATCCAAGTGTATAAAAAGCTTTGTTTCTTGAAACTTTACAATGGGATTAAGTCCATGTTACAGAGCCAGGTCAAAGAGCAGAACATCTAGCCTCCATACACCTAATCAAAGGAGCACTAGAACTATCAGTGTCATCAATTCTACCCTTATGTATAATTTATAAGTAAACTACATTAAACTGGGGCTAAGACAATACAATTTAGGGGTTAAAAACGAACTCTTCTACCTCAGACATTTTCTTAAAGGGAGAGATGAGCTTCCCAGTTGGAGACAGGCAGGAGAGGTGACAGCAAGCCCAGTGTCCAGCTGAGAAAGGGGAGACACGCTTTAGCTCACTGGGGGATTCTGATTGCTGGCCCTAAGTTATGCAGCTTCTGAGAGGAGAAGGCAGGGGGAAGGGTTTGACCCTCTCCTTCTTCAAGTGAAAGGTGGAAAATATAATGTCATGAAGATAGAAACAGAAAGGGTCAATTATCACATTCTTTTCTCATCCCTGGACAGCCAGCCAACAGCTGCAAGCCTCAGCGCTAACTAATAAAGGGCCTTGAATAACAGACCGCTGCCTCAGGAGCCACGAGAATGCAGTCCCTGAGCTAACCCTCGTGCCCACTTAGAGAGACAGAAGTTACTGGATATTTATATGTCAGTTTCCACAAAAATAGTTCACTTGGTACTTATTTTGTATTTTTCATCACAGAGTTAGGTTTTTGTCTGAATGCAAGTTCCAACTAAATATATCAAATAAAAATCTCCATCTTTCCCATTCCCCATGCAGCGAGGAGAGGAGATGGGGACAAGTGTGTCAAACAGGAGACATTTCAACATCAACTAGGAACCACAGCCCAACCACGTGAAACTTGGAAGACCAATGGCTGATCAGCTCAGCTGGGTTTTACTAACAGACCATGTGCCACCTTTGGAGATATTACATATCCTATTTGTAAGTTACAAAAAAGATGTCTTGGTGATCCACCTGTGTCGCACTTACCTCATATCCAAAATTGGTATTGCATGGTAATTTAATCCATACAAAAAAATTGGGTATTGGCACTAGACATTTGTACAGCTCTAAGTTTCTAATTTGTTCTTTTTCTTCATGTGAAAATAAAATAAAAACCTCTGGAGATGGGCCAAAGATGTTCACATCTTATTTTTAAAGATGTGTGAAAATATAAAAATGTAATGTGGATATAAAACATCAATTTTAAAACATGACCATTCTCAGTGTACTAATGTTTTCTAGAAGTTAATTCTTCTGACACCCCCGGACAAGGGTGTAAAACTATGGCCCATCAAAATTGATCCAATTAAAATTGCGTAGAGCTTTAAATGTCTCTAATGATTCTTGATACTGATTTGGCCATATTTACTGGTATCTTGAAATGACTGTATATATCCAAAAGCATTTATAAATGATAGTGATTACTGTTCAACATTAAAATGGCCAGAGGTTCTTTTCTGTGATAATAACACCAGTTTCTATTAGAAAAACAAACAAAACAAAACACAAAAGAAGTATGGGCAGGATATTTTCCACCCCTTCGTGTCTATTCCCCACCCTTCTCTCCTCCTACCCTGAGCCCTTCATGGCCAGCCTTTGACGAATGCATCAACAGGCACTCTTGCTCTTCAGCTTCTGACTGGCTTCAGCTTGAGAGGGGCAACAGTAGAAGAGGAGAGGGTCAGAGAAGAATGCAACTGGGGAATTTAATCCTCAGAGAGCTCCTTGCTGGGACTCTGGCCAGTGCCCTTTAACCTTCTCCCTCACGTATCAGCTCCTTAAGGCTCTCTGCTCCCATGACTAATGCTCCCCACATCTGGGGAGCCATCAACCTTGGGACACAAGAGTGGTGGAGGGGCTACCCCATCCCTGTTGTTTCTCTTAATCCTGCCCACACCTTTGTGACCAGTCCTTTCATTAAACGTTAAACTCTCCCCAAATTACTTCCTTTTCAGAGTGCTCTTGCTCTCCTATGAGGGCCACAACTGACAGAAAGCTTAGGTCACACCTGAAAGACTGAGGTTATACCTCTCACGGTGTACTAATTCTAAGAAATTCTATCTAACATAATGGGTGCCCTATATTTTATATTCTTTGAAGCCAACCTCAGACAGCCAGAGTCAAGAATCAAAACCAGAAAAGGAAAAGAAAGCTTTCTCATCTTTTAGATGACACGATCCAATATAATCTTTAGAAATACAATAAATATAATACGGCGCATCAAAGCATGACAAAGGCCCTATTAAAACAAGGCAAAAAAAGAGTTGAATTTAAAATATCAGTATACTTCATGATCTTTAAAAAAGTTGCCTTTTTTTTCCTTTTCTATTTTAGGCCTACAACAATTTAAGTTATCTCCAGTAGTTATGAGGAACTAATGCGCACTTACAGAAACCAAATTCCATGCTGAGACAGCAAAACCAATGATGAGTGTGGGACCGACCTCTTCTCAAAAACAAGGACAATTTCGGAAGTACACAATGGTATTGTGAAAAGTCACATATACCAACCCAAAGAAAGGTCTGCTAAGGCCACACAGTGACAATTTAAACATTAAACAATGACAACAATAACAACATCAGGATTGGCTGCACCTAAAATGGTTATACTTCTGCCTCAAGAGACAAATAAAACCTATGCCTTTAAAAAGGAATATATACCAACAGTAACCAATTAACCAGTGCTCAGTTGATCATCAAAAAAATGAGGCCGGGAAGAATGAAAAATGATTTTTCAAAAGAAAAAAGTAATTTGTTTCACTGATATGACTGACTTAGAGTATCCAAGTAGTTAGCAGTCTGAAATGTCAAAAGTCCTTTTCCTGCTAAGTTGATGCTATGAAATGCCAACACTTAGGCCAGAGGGTAAAGGATAAAAATGGAATTAGACGTACCTAAAGCTTGGGCCTTCTCGGTAATGTCTCTTAAAGTTGACCTTTCCTCCCTGCACTGGTGTACTGTTGTACTGGTCATGGAGTGGCCAAGCACAGAGCCAGAGTTTCTGGAAGAGACTGGGAGGAGTCTGGGGCAGAATGGCAGGGGCAGAGGAGGGGTAAGGATTCAATTCTTCTGCGGGAGTGACATAAGAGTTTCCGGTGCCTGGCAGAATCTTTACCCCACAGGAGCATTGCTTATGTTCCAGGAGGAATTTGAAAGACTAGGGGAAGCTGGCTCTTTTAGAAGATAGCGTGTTACCTCCTACTCTGTATATATCTTTAGATATATACAGAGTAACTTTTCTCATAACAAACACAACCTTTACATCCTCTGACTGTTGACTTCTTCTAACATTCATATTATTGTAGAGTTGTGCAAAACATGCACATGGCAAAGGCAGGAGTCAGTGACTGTTCCAGACGGCGGAGGATGATACAGACGTGGACCAGAGACCCCTGCGTTTTGTGTCTCACTCTCTCTCCTTCCAAGTGGCGGTTTAAAAAACTATCCTCATTCTGTCCTCTCCTCACCACTGTCTATTTGGCATGTTAGGGTGGTCAACATTACTGTTAGTCACAGGACTATGAAGAGCTTCGTCTGAACCTGGAGAAGACTTCATAGCTCCCCGAGATCCTGGATGTGGGGCTGGACACAGTAACTGATTGAAACTCTTTGGGAGGAGCTAACTGCATTTTCAATCATTTATGTGGGATAGTTTAAATTGGAGTATTTTAAGAGTGTGTATATGACAAGAAAAACGTGGTGGGCAGTAGACACGTCCTGTTGTAGGCTCATACAGAAATCCAATTCTCTTAACCACCTTGGACGTTTATTTCTGGTAGAGGTGATCACACTGCTTATTTATGGGCAGGATAAGACTACTTACCTAAACAGCCAATAAAAGGCTCATATTTTACAGATCACCAGTGATTGGTTCAAGGGTGGTCATGTGACCCACCAGAGCCAATAGTACATCATCAAACATTTGTGAGGACTTGTCAATCAGAGGCAGTTCTTTCCTGCTGGACTCTAAGCTTCAGGCACTGCAGTCATTTTGCTACTTGAATTGCAATAACCAGAGAAAGCAGAACTGAGCTATGGGGAGAGAACAGCAAGATCTGAGTTTCCCTATCATATCACACCTAAAGTCACCCTACCCCTGGATTTTTGGACATGTCAGCCAATAGGTTCCTTTTGCTCAGGCCAGTGTGGGCTGGGTGACCTCCCTGAAACTGAAAGTCATCCCTTATAAATTAGAAAACAACATATCAACTTGGTGTGACCTTGGTAAAGTGGTGCAAGAAACTTCTAGTTCAAATATCTATTAGGGTAAATTGAAATTCAATTGGCCACCCGTGTGTGACCTAGCATGACTGTGCAATTTTCTCTGTGTGTTGCAATCTCATTGGCCACCTGTGTGTAGCCAGGCTCAACCACATGGCCTTTGCTCTATAAAAGTTAGTCTCTGAGGCTGGGAGGGGTTGCCTCTTTGTAAGAGATGGCCCCGACCGGTTGGTTTGATTCTCGATGCTTGGCGTGAAATAAAGCTTTGCTTGAACTTCGCTTTGTATCAGTCTCACTCCTTGATTACGGACCTAACATCTTATAGGCAACTCTAGTAATCTGGTGCTGAGCAAATTTCAGGGATTTTGTCACCTGATGAGTTCAGGAGAACTGCTTTTACTGAAGTGAGAACATAGTATGTTGGTACTATCCCTTGTGCTGTTATGATAGTAGGCGTTTTGTATCTTAAATTGCTCTGAAAACCACCCTTCCCCTCCTGTTTTTTCTTTCCAAAAAGGAGCTGACATTAAGCGTATTTATTAAGGAATAATTTTAAGTTTGCAGGCAGTTGAAGCAGCCATAATATTGAGAAAACAGGGCAAAGTAGAAACAAGGCCAAAAGTTGAAAGCGAGGGGGTGTGTCAGGATGAAGGTGGGAACTTGAGAGGCAGCAGAGGTTAGAAAGGTTGCTTTAGACCAGAGCTGGAGTCAGCAGAGGTTGAAGGAGAGCACTATGGGGCAGCCCTGAGTGTGTGGGTGAGCTCTAAAAGCATAGGTTCCCCCAACTGGAAAAGGCTTAAAAATCTTCCTGACTTTCCTCAGCCCCATGCCACACATGGCAGGTGAGCAGCAGGATTACTCAAGACTACCCAAGGCTGGGTTCTGGCTAGACCAGTGTGGTTAGATGAAAGGGACTAGGCTCCCAGTGTGCTAGGGCAAAGTTGGAGTGGGGGGCCCCGATACTTGATAAACACCTGGAAGGGATTTCTTCTTTGGTGGGTATAATGCAGTATTCTTTTGACAGCAATTACAAATTTCACTCCATTTTCCCACTTCTCAAAATATTGGAACTAGAGATCATGTGACTGCTGAAGAATCCAAACTCCCGGTGTGTTAGGAAATGTACAAAGAAGCACAATCCAAAGCCTTGCAGCTCTTTTAAAATCAGACAATGGGGTCTAATCAGAAACCATCTAGGACTACGTGTAAAGCGAGGAATTGAGAGACGCAGTTGTTTAAAAACTAACTGGTGCATAACCTGCCGCTGTCTACAAGGCACTGTTTTCACTATGATGGATCCTGTGCTCATCTCATGTTTCTAAATTGGAAAAGGATTTAAATTGGAAGTAGAATTTTCAGAAACACTGGTAAAAGGCAAAACAAGTCCCTGCACCAAGAGGTTGTTCTGCACTCACGCCTCTTGCGATTGTCCAGTACTTGTCTCCGCTTAGTCTCACTGGGGTGTCTTGGCCTGGGTGTTTAGAAAAAGCACCCAGGTATCTGCAGGTCTGTGTTGGAGGGAACAATGAACGGCAGGTCAAGAAGAGCCTCTGTGTCTCTAATCAGGGTCAAAGGGAAGAGTGTCAAGACAGACAGTCCTGAAATATTGGCAGGGAGAAGCCAGGAGCTGCCTGACTTCAGACTCTTTGTCTGAGGTCCCCAGCTTTTCTATTTCTGCCTCTCTCTCTTCTGCTTGGGATGCTGGAGTTCACAGAGCCTGTTTCTTATCCCAGGTGAGGACTCAGATGAGATATTTGCCTAGCTTATTGTCAAGAGTCCTTCCCACCCCACTTTCCTTCTCTCATCCTCCTTTCTCACACAGTCTCTGAACATCCCACCTTGACTGTCATGCCCTTCTCTCTTCTGTAGTCCAGATGCTGTCTAGCATCCTATCTCTGAGGTTCAAGTTCCCCTAACATTACTGATGAGAACTGGTGGAGACAGCTTGTTTTTGGTTCTGATTAGGATTTGGTCCCATGGATGCCGTTGATTCAGACACCATTTACTGCTCCTTCCTCACTCACTCCTTCCTGCTGTGGTCCAGCTTTGCTCCCAGCATGCCTTGCAGCTGTCATCCTGCTTTCTGGTTACAGCCCACTCTGGGAACTGAAGCTGTCAAGGTTTTTAAGTTGCCAAGGATGTTGCTCTGTATAAAAAAGCCTTGATTATTCCTCTGGACCCTATATTTATCTCAAAAATGTTTTGTTCACTGCACTTTTTTTTTTTTTAACTACACCCTGGTGTGAATTATTTTAAAATGCCAACAGAGTCCTGAAATGCCAACCCCTATATCTCTCAATACTATGCAGCATTTTTTTTCCTTTTGTATATATCAAAAAGTCAATCCTGTGGCTGCTAATATACTTATAAGTGCCCAAACTGATGTGGTGAGGTAGCTTCCAAATTCTGGAGATTTTAAGATTGAAAATTCTTAAAGGTCCTTTGTACCTCACTTCTCACACCTTTTCCTAAATTGAACAGGGATGAGTATTTTTACAGGCCTACCCAAAGAGACCTTGTGACAAGTGGAAGTTCAGATGAGCCTCCGCTTAGGTGAGAAACCAACTGCAGTGTTTGGAGTTGGAAATTTGCTTAGATTTCTAAATCTTAGTGGCCAACCTAAGTCTCAGCATGACAAAGCACTGGTTTGTAGACATCAGCCAGAAACAACCTTGGAATAATAGCCAAGTCAAGTCGTTTCATAACGGTACATGACATTGGAAAGGTTGGGTAATTTTTCTCCCAAAAGAATGTTTAATTTAGACCAAATGTTTCTAAGGGTGGATTATTTAAGGGTGAGGCTTACTAAGGCACTTAGGTGCATATGGTTCTTTTTTTCTTTATTCTCAGTAGCAGGCCCTTTAAAATTATTTTCCCTTTGTGGCCTTAGAAGAACAATGTTGCAAGCAAGATAAACTATAATTTACAGACTACTGCAGAAAAATCTCTATAATTTTTTTTTAATCAAAAGAGAACTCTGAATCTTCCCAGTGACATTTAACAAAGATGGCAGGGATGATTTAGAGATTCGTGTAGCAGATTCCAAATTGTTTGCGTACAGCATCTCCTGTTTATCAAGCTTATTTTTTTAATAAGATTTTATTTATTTATTTGACAGAGAGAGATCACAAGTAGGCAGAGAGGCAGGCAGAGAGAGGGCAGGGAAGCAGGCTCCCTGCCGAGCAGAGAGCCCCAGTGCAGGGCTCTATCCTAGGACCCTGAGATCATGACCCGAGCCGAAGGCAGAGGCTTAAACCACTGAGCCACCCAGGCACCCCTATCAAGCTTATTTTAACATCTAGCAATGAACTGAAGCAGGAGGGGGAAATATTTCTTTATATTTACATTACCACCTAATTTTAAGAAGTGATAGATAAAATGTTTGAAGCAGTTATTATTAGGCAGAAAGCCACACGGAGTGAAAAAAAAAAAAAAACGAAATCTGAATCTCATTAATTATGTGGGACCAGGGTACTTGTGATCACCCAACCCCATGTCAATATGAAGTACCCACAGAGAATTCTTAAAACATCTTTGTAATCCATGAAATTCTCTTCAGATGTTAGAGTTGTTAGTGAGTATTTATCCTTCCTAGTATGAATATGGTTAGGTTGAGAAACGGTAGTAACTATGAGCTTTTTTCCTAAGAAAATTGCCTAAGTATTTGGCTATTTCCCTTACCGATGTTCACAACAGCACATCAGAAAGACCTAAAATAACATCTGAAACTCTCTATATAAGGATCCCAAGGTGGCAAAAACAAATTGGTTAGGTCTGGACTCACCAAACCCACCTGAACAATCTTGGGCAGGTGAAGAGACAATTGACAGAAGGTACGCCAAGTGATACAGCGTTGATGCACAGACTCTAGTCAGAACAGAGGATTATTTTTTGTGATCCACAAATATTTCTTCAGGACCTTAGACACCATCCCACCCTCCTACTCCTCTAATCAGGATGTCTCCTGTTAGCCATCACATTCCAGCCAGCGGGTGGCTATCCTGACATCCTTTCTGGACAAGAGGAAGCCAGATTCAACCAGATCTCGTGTTCATTCAAGTCATACTCTACAACCCACTTCCTCAAAGTGTGACCCATGCTTTGCCATGTATCAAGGGCCATGGGCAATTTTCCCCAGGTTAAGTCTGTATGCAGGTTAAGACTCTGTGCATATACACAAAAGCCTAGGCAAGGTAGCAACTCTGAGGCCAAAGAAAATGAACTCTTGTTGAAATCAGTTTCTTGTCATCAGATGTAATAAATGTGGACAAACCTGGCGACACCATACCTTTCTTCCACCGAAACTTCTTTCAGCTGCTGGTGTGGTTTGGTGCCTTCCATCTCCCTGATGCTCACTGCATAGATCTTGGTGGTGTAGTCAATGGCCTTCTCTCTAGCAACGTCACTGTCATAGCCTCAAACAATGGAAAGAAACAGGAGCGTGGAGTTGGTTGGCAGTGGGAAGGGAGGATGGGGGGTGGGTTGTGCAGGACGGGGCAGCAGCTCATGGCCGGTGGGGCTCGCTCACCTCCATCCTCTTCCGCATCTGTGTCCGACTCCTCGCTGTCCACTAGTTTACTCTCTTGGGTCCCCACGAACTCCCTCGTCCAGATCATCAAGGCAGTGTCCGCGCCGCCCACCGTGAGCAGCACAGAGTCATTGTGCAGCCACCTCACGTTGGTGACATGCGCGCTGTGCCCCACATACTTCTTGAATCTTGCGTGCTGGCCCTGTAGAGCCAGAAACCCATGAGTACCCCATCCAGAGTCTCATTACTCCTGCCTCCAGACTATTTCACCCGCGTTCTTTTCCAGAGTGGCTTCTAGTGGATACAAAGTAAGCAGTCGATCTAAGCAGCAGTTTCCCTCTGTTTCTTTAGAGTGGAAGCTCCATGAGGGCAGGCACTCGGTCTCTTTTTTTCCTAAAACATCACCTGGCTTGTTACAGGTCCTCAGTATGGAGTTTGTGAGGGAAGGAAGAAACATTAGACTACAGAACCTACTTCTGGGAGCCTAATGAAGTGTATGAAGCTTATTTGTTTCTCTCAAATATCAGATGTACATTCTCCACAGGTCTCTAGTGGAAACTCCTGATGGTGAGTCTGGCTGACATTTGAGATGAGAAGTATCTTCCCAGTCAACCCCCATAGTGGCTTCTTACCACAGCCCAGGCTAGGACAGAAGACCGAGGGACTGCTTATAATCCTGGGGCCTAAAATAAGATTTAAAACAACACAGCAGTTTCTGCCACAGATACTGAAAACAATTTTCACTGGAAACAGCCAAATAATTCATTTTAAAACAAAGTAAGTTCCTTTTCAACAAGCATAGCCAAATAAAAGAGCCCAATTTATGAGTGAATACGGAAAGCTCTTCAGCGCCGCACACCCAGGCCACACAACATTCACCCCGGGCGGGGAAGGAAGAGGGTGAAGTACAAGGCGGCAGCTCACACGCGGCAGTGCTGACATGCGGTGGAAGCCGAAGCTGCCCCCAGAAAGCAGCTTCCATTTTTGGCTCATGAGCCATGGCCTGGCAAAAACAGCTCCGGCGAGAGCCATTTAAAGAGGGAGAGTTTTTCCATCCTCTCAGCAACAACCAGAGAATACCTTGACTGATGTGGGAAGCTGCACACTCTTTCTGAGGTGGTGAGAGGGCCATCGGTGTCCCCGATGGAAACTGGACTCAATAACGGAAGAGGCTTCCAGAGGGTTTTGGACTGGCATGCTAGGGAACCTGAAACCAGCACAGACACATGGCAGGAAACAGGTGCAGCAGAGTGTGTGACTCTGAAATACTCTTAGTCAAGATCTCTCTGTATTGGGCGGCCCCCTACCTGAGAGAGGAGTGGCAATGCCCACTCCTCAACAGAATACTGAGTGTAGAAAGAGCAGGGAAGCAGAGAGGCAGGCCATATTTCCAGGAAGCCTTCCAGAGCCACTGGTTTGCTACAAAATAGGCAGAGATAATGGCAGCAAAGAGGACAGGCATAGTGGCGGCAGCCAGCCATGTGTCCTGCTGGTCTTCCAGTTGGAAGCAGGAACCTACCCACTGTATCTACTACAAACACAAGCTTACTTCTTGAGGTGGACAAAGAAAAGAGCCTGAGGAATGTCGCTCCATACTCCTACTTACATAATGGGATATAGGGTTTCTAGACAGGATGAGAGACAAAATCCAAAAAGAAATGTTCGGAAGAAAAAAACATTCTAAGGTGATCATAATCAGATAGCAGAGGGAAAGAAAGTGACACAGGAGAAAGAGGAAAAAGTTCTGAGCCACTGAAGCGATTTCACAAAGCTGAGATTCTTGCAGCAAAAGGGGATTCAAGATTCTCAGAATATGAAACAAGATCACTGCTCCATGGAACAATAAAGGGAATTCATAGTTACTAGACACTTTCAGGAAATTAGCTTCTCCCCCAGGAGGAAGAGGCCAGCTGGGATGTTTGGTGGTTCCCTTAGGGCCTATGGAAGGAGCCTCCTGCTGACCTAGCAGAGCCAGTCCAATGAGCTGTCCTTCCAGGTCATCATGTCAAATCACGCATCTGTGTATCCCTCATTGGGACTCTCTACCACAACTTTCCTCTTCCACTGAGTCACGAAAAAACAAAGAATCTGGAATATGTCTCCACAGGACTGGGTGTTGACCGCTGTTTGGTGAGGCTTACCTGAGAGTTTGACGATAGCGATGTATCCTCTCCCCAGATTCACGTTTTACATAGGGCTTCTCTGCCCGTCACACTTAACAGACAAGGTTCCTTTCAGAAGAACCATTCTCTAGAAGCTCTAACTTTCTGGGAAGGAGACTTGAGAACATGAGGGTGGCTTTTAGAAATGTCAATGACATGGTGTATTTTAACCTCGCTGGTATAGTCGAAGGGCGCAACTTGCAAGGGAATGGAGGCTATGGGAACAACTGGCCAGCTATATAGGTGGTGTCTAAGGAGAGAACTGGGTTTTCTGCGACATGATACAAGGTATTAGAAAATTGGGTGGACTCTGGAAAAGGATAGTCTGTTCCATGGAGGCAGGAAATAACGTGATAATCAGGGGACTAATACCTCATCAAGAAGATTTTACACTGTAAAACTGAATATATAAGAGCCCATGCTAGTCACTGCAAGAAAACTGCCTGGAAGAGAGGCCAAGTAACTCCTAGAAAAGAAGAACAAGACAAGGGGTCAAGAAGAAGACATGACATTAGAGTGTAACAAATGGAAATTGAATTTTGGGCAAAGAGATTGCTCTGTGGTGATGAGCACTTGTAGGTATTATGAAGACCCAATGACATGGGACTCCCTGCTAGACTATTGCAGTGGGAGGTGGCTAATGGGGTAGGGCTGTCCTACCAAGACACCACATGTTGGGGAGGGGGCTTAAACAACAGAAATTCATTTCTCACAGTTCTGGGAAGAGGCTGGAAAGTTTAAGATCAAGGTGTCAGCCAATATGGTTCGTGGTGAGAGCTCCCTTCCTGGTTTAGACACACCATCTATGAGCACACAGAAAGTGTGCTTATGGCTTTTCCTCAGTGTGTGTGTACATGGAGAGAGAGAGAGAGTGATCTCTGTGGTGTCTCTTCTCACAAGAACACTAACCCTATCGGATCAGAACCCCAGCCTTATGCCCACATTTAACCTTACTTATTTCTGCAAATGCCCTCTCTATATACAGTCACACTGGATGGTAGGGATTCGACATATGAATTTTGGTGGAGAAGCAAACATTCAGCTTGGAGAAATTTGTCCAACAGGCTCAGAGCACTGAAGGAGTAGGACTACAGAGCTAGAAAAATTCACCAGCTTGGGTCCCCATATTTAGGGGTGAAAGTGTACCAGAAAAATCAGATTAAGAAAAAGAAGAGGAAGAGAAGTGACACTATCAAAGTAGTTTACATTGACCAGGGGTTTTCAAATGCTGTTAAATTATGAAACTGTTTCTTTAATCAGATCTTACACAGTATAACTCAGGAATAAAAAGATAAACAATCCAACTTAAAATAGTGGATAAAAGCTTTGTACAAACACTTCACAAATGGTCAATAAGGAAACAAGTGCTTAGCATCCTTAGTCATCAGGGAAACAGAAATTACAAACACAATGAGATCATATTGTCTGCTCCCAGGACAGCTAAATTTTACAAGTCAGACAACATTGAATGTTGGCAACTGGACTCTCTTAACTTCTCTGTGAGAATGTTAAATGATACAACCACTTTGGAAGAAGGTCTGGCAGTTTCTTAAAAAGTTAAACATGCACTTCCCCCTATGACCCAGAAATTTCACTCCTATGTGTTTACATAAGAGGGAGAAAACATGTCCACAAAGATTCGTCCAAAATATGTTGCTCGCAGCTTTATACAACCAAACACTGGAAAAGCATGTGCCCCTTGATAGCCATGTTGATAAACAAACTCTGTTCTATCCATACAATGGAATTCCACTCAGCTATAAAAAGGAACAGACATTATTACACAGAATACCAAGGAGGACTCTCAGAAACATTATCTGAGTGAAGGAAGCCAGACATAAAACAGCACCTACTTGATCATTCCATTTATATGAAGTTCTGGGAGAGGTAAAACTTATCTATGGTGAAAAACAATGGAATAGTCTCTTCATGTGAGAATAGAAGTCGGGGGAGGGAACTGACCCAGAAGTTAGCATGAGGAAATTTCCTGGGGTAATGATAGTGATCTGTATCTTGATAGGTGTTTGGACCATGTTGGTGTATGTATTTGTCAATGTTCACCCACAAGGAACCTTAAGTGGTACCTGGGCGGCTCAGTCAGTTAAGTGTCTGCCTGGGGCTCAGGTCATGATCCCAGGAGAGCCCCATATCAGGGCTGAGCAGGAGCCTGCTTTTTCCTCTCCCTCTGTTCCATCCCTCCCTCCCACCCACTTGTGCTCTTTCTCTCTAATAAATACGTAAAATCTTTAAAACAAAACAAAACAAAAAAAGGAACCTTAAAAAATTTTGTGTATTTCAACTAAATAAATGTTTTACTTAAAAAACACCATAAGCAAATACTGAACAATAGGTAATGATAGGCATGTTGAAACACTCAGGGCTAAGTACCCTGATACCTACAACTTACTTTGAATTACATATAGAATCTAGGTGGTGGGGTCCCAGGGGTTCGCTGTATCATTCTTTTGCCTTATCTCTATGCTTAAACATTTTCTTCACAAAATTTTGGAAGAAATCTTACACAGAAACTCAATGTATAAAATACAAAACACACAGTGACTCTGATGAAAGCAGGGATGGGGCCCCAGGGCCCCTTCACTTGGCCCCTACCCTGTTGCTTGGGGTTGTCCTTGAGGAGCCTCCTTGGAATTCTGGGAGTTGGAGGAACACAGCTTGAAACTTCTGCGATAGCCAGCCCATGCGGGCAGGCTGTGGATGTGGATGATGACTTCCCAGGACCAACAACGAACCTAGCTCAGGAGGACGATGTGGTGGTACCGTGGGGATCTCAGCTATCTAAAGATCTGCCCCAACCTGTCTACTAAAACCGGTATCACTAACTTTTTGACTTGTTCTGTGGGCAAACTCATTTCAAAAGAATGTAGCTGTAGGAAGGACAAGTGCTACAGAGAACTGAACTCTGATCAGATAGGAAGGGGGGCTGGTAAGTGGTAGTGAAGTCATGAATCATTGAGGGAAGGTTACTAGTTGGCTTTGGAATTTGGGACTGGACATACACATGAGAAGTGTGTCTTAGAAAAAACTACAAAAATAACAATCTGACAGTATGTTAGCAAATGAAGGATCAAAGAGGAAGGCATCTAAAGAAACCCAAGTTGCAGCCAAGGAAACTGGTGTGGTTGGGTCTTAAGTGTACACATGATGGAGGAGCAGATAACCGAAGATGAATACAAAAGTCTTGCCCAGACAACTTTAATACAGTTTCAGGAATGCTGAAGTCAAAACCTAAGACACTGAAAAGGAATTTAAGGATATATTTAGGGGTAGAAAAAAAGCAGAAGTTAGGAACACTATTTAGATCAGATTATTTAATAGCAACAGAAAACAGATCTACTCATCTCCTCTATAAAGAGAATGCTCTTTAAACCCAAAAGGGCAAAACAGAGCTGTATGCATGAATCTAGGTCCATCCAATGTGACCACAGAAGTCAGGTCAGTAACAGCTGGGGAGTTTAGAAACTAGGAGAGGTGGCACCAAACATAAAAAGGTTCCTGTATTCAAAAGGGAAAACACGTAGACTCTGGCAAATATTGATTCATGAGTTGATGCAATCCCTGGAAAATTCTAAGGTGAATTATTACACAAAAGGTCAATAAGCACTTGGAAAAGAAGTAATGATCACTAGGCAGCGACAGGGGTTCACTGTGAACTGCGTGTCTTTTACTGATTGGTTTATTAGAAAGAGAGATTAAGGATACCAGAGACACAGTCCATGTGGCTTTTAGCAAGTTATTTTCCAAGTTATTAATGATGTGTCCTTGGACTAGAGATAGAAATTTGAGCTCGGTGATAGCACAGTCAGGTAAATGTAACTGACTGAGGAACTCTAACCCAATGGGTGTACTAATAAATAGAATATTAAAATGAATGGGGCTCCTGGTGCTGCCACTGGGTTTTTCTAGTCTTTTTATTTCTTCTCCCCATGATTTAAAACTTCCACTTGTGAAATGAGAAGATAACGTGATGCTGGAAAGGAAAGTAAGTATTTTGAAAAAATGTTTAAAAGATGTTGACAGGTTAGAACAACGAGGTGTAGTAACATAAATCTCATTGGGTACAGATATAAAGCTCTGTACTCAAATTTTAGAAAATCAATGTGTACATACAAGATAAGGGATAACCTAAACATTTTTTTCTGGAATGAAATCTAAGATTCAGCTGCACAGTGTGGCAGCCCATAGAGCTGGTGCCACTTGAGTGTGATCTAATCCAAATACAGAATCAAAAGAAGAAGGTAAGAGTCCTGCTGAGCCTGAGCTGGTCAACATCTGAAGTGGTGAATTCCATTTCAGATGAGATAGTCTGGAATGGAACTGATAACACGGAGTGTGATCAGAGGCAGGGGCAGCTGGAAAAGACGTGCTGTGGGAAATGCTTGAAGAACCGGACACATTTCGGCAGGAGAAAATGAGATTTCAGGGAGTCAAATACTATCTTCCTTCACATGAAGGCTCAGGGAGAGGACTACAGTTACTTGGTGATGGTTCAGAAGGCAGAACTTTGGCTAAAGAGAAGAAACTTCAGCTCTGTACAGAGCAGAACATTTTGACAATTGAACTAAGTGTTGGCAAAGATGCAGAGAAGCTGGAAACCTCGGTATTAAAAAAAAAAAAAGAACTATTTAATAATGAATTGGGCTGCTTTGTGAGGTAGTAAGTCCCTCCTCTCTGGAAGTATGCTAGTACAGGTTAGAAAGGCACTGGTCCAAGACATTGCAAAGAAATTCCTCCCTTGCAGTTGGTGAGATGTTGGATTTAATGACCACTGAAGGCCTTTCAAGGAGGAATTGGATACCACGAGGATCCGACTTCTATACTAAACAAGTCAGGAGGTGTTTAGATAGCACACATAACAAGAGGGCTGCCGATGACATCGCTGACTGCTTATGCGTTCAATATTTAAAAATCCACTTAGATACAATACATAGATTTTAAGTTATTGACGAGACTGAGCAAGTATATACAATAAGCATACAGTATTACCTTGACGGGATAGGAGAAAAGCTTAACAAAGCCAAAATCATCTCCGGTGGCTAGGAGGGAACAGTCTTTGGTAAGACTGGCCGCGTTGACATCAGTCACATCACTATGCGCAGGCCAGATGCCCTCGCAGGTGGGCCCCAGGATGCATGTCCACGTGTCCCACTCTATCTTCTCAATCTTAAAAAGAAGGAAGGAAAATGAATATATTTTCACACAATCGAGAGATCTTTTTCACTGGAAGCACAGTTGGTGGGCAATGTTACAGTAGTTCCCGGTGTATAGCACGGTGATTGCCCAAGTCTATGCGTCCATGAAGCTCTGCTCAGCACGAGTGTAGCTCCCATCTGTCACCATTCAAGTCTATTACAATACCACTGACTGCATTCCTTATGCCGTATGATCTGTTTTTCTTTTTAAAAAGAAATGATATGAAGCGGAGTCGCTCTAACTGAAGACTTGGCCAACATCAGGCATTTGTGTTGTGATCTGAGGTGCGAAAGTTCCAAGCTGCAATTGTGAGTGGCCTCTGCGTTATCTTAATAAACACTACAGTCAGGTAGCCATATATTTTTCTACAGATAAAATCAACATTTTGAAATTGTGGAAACCAGACGGCAAGAAAATCTCTTAGTTCTTCCCTAGATGTGTACCATCATTGAAGCCATAAACTGGATCAGGGTTTCTCAGCGACAGCGGTACTAAGACTCTAGGCCAGATGATTCTCTGCGGTCAGGGACTGTCCCGTGCACGGGAGTATTTTACTGGCATCCCTCTCTTCTACCTGCCAGTAGTCTCCCTCCCCAAGTGGTCCCCAGACATTGGTAAATGCCCTGGGGGAGGGGCAAAATGGCTCCCAAGTGAGAACCACTCTGCTTCATTGATCACTCGGGCTGATCAGTTAGCATGCTATTTTTAAAAGTCACAGACATAATTTTTGTTTTAAAGGACTACTTTCTAGAAGGAATGAGTAACAAGATTCTGCAGCTAGCTTAAATCCTGTATGCTACAGAGAGACGATCTTAAAAATTTTGAAGAACTGTTCATATTGCATTGCCCTAAAATATATATTTTATCCTTTAAAACTGTTTTGTCTGAAATTCATGGACAGAAGACTTAAAATTCACATAGGTCAAATTGTGATATAATCTAGGCTTTCCTTTTTAAAATAAACAACAGTAACTACACTGTGTGTTAGACTCCCCTGGGGAGTCCGATCCGCTAGTATCTCCTAGTATTACAGAGGAACGGCAAGATAAGATGCAGCTAGGGTTTTAGTCACAACACGGGGAGGTGTTAAACATATTTTAGTTACTGAAATTTCTCATTTCACATTCTGTCCTTTCTGGACCCACGCAGAACTGGAACCAAAAAGCTGCACGGGCCCCGGTGATTTGGGGGGCCTCGGGCAGGACCACAGACAGGGGTGACTTGAGGTGGCTTAAAGTGGCCTTCTTAGGAAGAAGGGAACCATTCCTGCTGGTTCTACAAGCAGTCTTTCTGGTCACTGACTCCATTCCAGGTTCCAGATTCCATTTCTGAGATGCCCCGTCCATCCCCACTGCCAGTGTGCCCTTTGTGTCACTTTCCTTGACCTCGTTATCTAGGGCCTACCCTGCGGTCACCCCAGCAGATCCCCCTTGGCCAGATCTGGGCCCTGTGGTCCCCAAGCAAATATCTCATTTGCTGGAAGCTCTGGAAACTGCATTTAAAATGGAACATTAAGTATGACCTCTACAATCCACAAAACCGCAAAGCGGTAAACTTGTTAAAAATGCTGGAACTTAGATGGAAGAAGGGTTCTCAAAGGGTCTTTTCCACAGCACCTCACCTCACAGCTGCGTCACTACCATGGTGATTTTCCAGGGGAAGGAACTGAAGCCCAGAGAGGTGAGCCCCGTAAATTGTAAATCACAGCTGGCTTAGGAGGAAGAGGGGAAACAACCTCGAGAGAGCCGGCCTCCTAGTTTAGTGTGGCTTTAACTGCACCGTGCTGCACCGTACCGATTTAAACAGACATTTTAATATTTGTCATACTTAACAGTTTGCTGAGTAAGCTTTGCATTAGTTTCACCATGGCTGTTTAAAGAAAAAAAAAATCTTTTTTGTAAAGAGGATTTCCCAAATCCTTCCTATGCAGCTGAAGGGCCTGACAATACCGGTAAAGGAAATGCTGAGCTGCCTCTCCAGGGCCCTGAGGAGGAAAGACTGCGGACACTAGGCGTGGAAACATCAGCAGCATGGCCTCCCCAAACAGCAGCACCAGGGATCAGCCTCTGGGATACCAACTGTTACCACAGAGTGACAAATGAAATCTTCAGAACTCAAGCCTAGCATTGCAAGGAGCCTTGTAACATGATCTTCCTTCGTGTGCATCCTCTTCTTATACATAGTAAGTGCCCAGTGGTCCCAAGCTGGAGTCATCCCCCTCTCCACCACTGGGTTAGACTGAATTTTACTGTAGTATACTTATTTGGGGGCACGAGAACATGAAGGGAAAAGACAGATGAAATGATGTAAAATGATGTTAAAATACACAGGAGAAATCCAAGAGGCCCTGTGGTCAAGGCTGCCAAGTCACACACGGTCCCCTCAAGACTGGGACCTCAGCTCCATGGCTCCTGCTGTCCTGGAGCCTTCCTCTCCCTCTCTGTAAAAGGAGACTGACAACCATCATCCTAGTCTGTTCTGGAGACAAAAACATAGGCTTATGAAGTGCTAGAACATTCACCAAGTATCTAGTATCTAGTGAACAAGTGACATAATTTAAAACATCTCTTACTCAAGGCTATGGAGGTTTCTTTAAAAAAGTTAAAATAGCAACTGATCAGAGATAAATAAATTGGGATCTGGGAGTGAGAACAATTGACCAGTCAACAATCTCCATGAACATAACGCCATCATCTATGACAACTGCTGTTTCTTACGTAGTGCATAAGTACTTTAGAAACCATGAAAACATTATGAATGGGCGCAAGTCCCAGTGTTCCTGTCCCACTTTGCAACGAGGGGGTAGTTTCTATTACTAGCAAACTGAAGTCAGAGAGAGGCGGATGCCTGTCCCTCAGCTATGTACCCTCTGACCCCTTTCCTTCTACAGAAGCAAGACTTCCTTTTCTTTCATCAAAGGTTACACAGCAAATAAATGAGTCGGATTATCTCATGGGGCTGAGACAAGGTCCTTAGGGCTCAATCAGGCAATTACCTTTTGGCCATCCACGTTCGCATGGACCCTGAGAGATCCACCTGCCCACAAGAGCAGCGGAGCCTCTAGGAAGGCATTAGTTAATGGATTCAGATTTTGTATATAGGCTTGGATTTCAATAATTAAAAAATGACCTCAGTGGCCAAGGACATGAGGAAAATAGGGAGAGGGGAAATAATTTGATACAAATGGATTGTCAGGTTGTACTTTTGTCTTGAAAAGTAATTTCTCCCACTGTTGTTGCAGAAGATAATGCTATAATAAATAGTAAAGAGTGAGAAAGCATGTTTCAAGCATTTATGTTCACAGAAAGCTGTGCGTGAAAGGCCAGGGATGTCCAGTGGAAGAAGGACTATGTGGTACCCAAGCTGCTAGCTTAGTCGGTATCTCCCAGCAGAGGGAAATGGAGCAGAAGGCAGACTGCAGGAATGCGCCATGCTACACCAGCAGGCCCGGGGATCCATAGGTCCTCAGAATGGAGGGAGCTGGATTAAGCAGTCACATTTAAGACACAAGCACGCTTAAAGGTACACTGAATATAACCCCTACCAATGGATAATAAGTGGCAGGTTTTTATTTAAAATGGACATATTACATCTTCACAAAACACTTTTTAAAAAGCTCTGTATAGGACTGTTACCTCTGAAGGTCTTATTATATGCCGTTTGCCTCTTGGAGCTTCAAAAAAGAGTTGTTCTTTGGCACCCGAATTAACTTGCAACAATTTTCCTGGTATGAGAGAATGAAGCAGAAAGACAATTCACATCTGCACTTATCTTTCTATTGTAAAGAGCTAAGCATGGTTGCAACTATTCGGATTCATTTTAATCAGTCTCATAAATTGAGCAAATAAATGGTGAATTCTCCAGAAGTGCATGTACAGGCAATTACATGGCATGGCTCAGACCCCGGAGCCAGGAATTTGTCAATGGGGACCTCATTCCTTTTAATGTGACCTTGCACATCCCTCCTAGAATCAAGCTTGCTGTGTTTTACTCTGTTGCAATAGAAGTACATATTTTTCGAAAGCTTGACAAAATCTGGTTTTTGTTTTTGTTTTTTTTCCCCGTTTTCCTGGTTGCACAAGCATTCAGTAAAAGGAAACTGCTTTGGCAAGAACTATGGCATCAGACATGAGAACCTTGTGGCAAGCATCCACATTTACCCAGACCTAAATTCTAAATTTGTCCTTTGAAGTTTAGAAACTGGAAGATAAAGACACACAAAACAACCTACAAATGCTCCCTCCACCCCACCTTACTTGAAAATTTGTAAAAAAAAATCCAAGATTTTCTCCAAACAAAGGGTTGAGCAAAAATGCTCTTTGGGTCTGATGTAAAATTAAAATCTTGAACTTATTTTGATCTATGCTGAAGATGAGATATTCCGAATCTCCTCCCAGCACCTCACTAATCCTTCACGGCTTGAAATTTAAATGACTCAAAAGATACAGACCGGGATTTTTTTCAGCATTTTAAAATCACAGGACATTTCAAACACGTGTAGAAGTAAGAAGAGTATGAAGAACCCCTACGTGTCCAGTCAGTGTCCAGCTTCAACGGTTACAAGCTCGTGGCCCAGCCCCGTTCCATGAGCCACCACTCAGGCCCTCACCAGATTCTTCTGAAGTTAACCTCAGGTGGCCTAATATTTCATCTTAAATAATTCTGTGTACATTTGCATCATACCATTTCTTCCCCTACTTGTCCCCCATAATCTGTACATCTAGTAGTCTTGAAATGTCCTTCCTGCAAAAGTATTATCAAGGTAAGAACTCTGTGTCTTCTCCCAGGCTCTTTAAGGCTCAGGTGGGAGCCGCCTGGGTCTGCAAGCTGGTGTGGTGAACCTTCTGAAGCTGCAGGCCTATTGCTCGGTGATTAATTAAAAATAAGCCTCTTTTTGCAACTGAAAACCTTACTTGTTACTAATTTGCTGGGTTATAATATGGTGATGAGGGGCCTTGGCTGTGAGGAGCGAGTGAATTTGAAAATGCTGCCTTTGAAAAGGGCACATTTCCCTGAATTTGTGGCTGAACATACACAAACAAGAAAAAAAAAAGGTAGTTAAATGAGCTTTGGCTATTTAACATTATAAGAAAATGAATAATATTTTTCCAATGAACTAAATAGACCTACAAAGTATTTTTTAGGAGTCTCAAGAGGAAGTACAAATAACAAAGGATCTGGAAAAGGGATCAAAGAATTCAATGACAACATTCTTTGATTCAGTGGCTAACTGTAGATAGCTTCTGGCCATGAGATACTAAGAATCAAAGAATTCAATGAATCATAATCTCAAAGAATCATAATTCCCAGATAATCCCAACAATTCACTTTACACTGTAGCTTCAAAGGTAATATTTTAAAGAATACCCCCAAAATTATTAGAATAGTTAAGTGAAGCACTTTATAATTGCAAGGTTACGCGAACATCTAAGCATAAGAGACAAGCACCAGGAGTGCTGCTCAGCACCATAATGTCTGGGGGTACCAACCTAGCTCATGCCCTTTTCCTGAGAACTGACCCCTGCCTTGGGCTGCATGGACCCCATGGCCGTGTTTATCCTCTGGAAGACAATGACCCAGGACGGGCCAGGACAGAGATGGGAGCAGGCACTCAAATTCCCTTTCCTGGGAACTCAGAATCTGGGAGACCCAATCAGTGGGTGCCTAGCTGGGATAAGATGGGAACTTTGGAAGTGAGGGTGGCATTTTGGGGCAACTGAGTGGACCACATGCCAATGAATTAAGGAAAGCTGCCTGTGCAGAAAGAGGGGCCAAAGGCAAACACCAGACAGCGGACAGCAGTGGACACTGAACTGAGCTTCCTCGGAGCAGGAGAGGAGAGAAGAGGGGAGAAGTGCCTGCTTGGTTTTCTGGTTCATTCCTAAAGCGAGTTCCTCAGGAGACATTGCTTCCAGCTCTTGGATTTCATGAGCTATCCCTATATCTTCCCAATAAGCTCATTGATCATTATTATTTTAAAAATTTGAAGCTGAGTGGGTTTGAATTCCTTGCAACCAAGGATATGAAGGAATTTTTTTAAAAACTGCAACAATTCTTTGTTAGGAAAGTGGAATTAGGGGTGTGATTCCTCTCCCTACCCCCACCATATTCTTTACTGTGGTTATTACCTTTTTTTAAGCTTAGAAAAAATATTTAGTCACCACTCTTTTTTTCTGCTGCCTTCTGCTGTCATATAAGCACTGAAATATTCTGAGAACAGAAGCAAAGAGCAAAAAATCTGCATAATCCACTTATAATTGCCCCTTAGTAAGGGTAACCTTATTCTTTCAGGATTCCCACATTTTTATTCACTAGAAATGTCTACTCACAAGGAGGAAGAGAACTGGAAGGTCCAGCTGGCCTTGTTACTAAGTGGGTATAGGAAACCACAGTCCCCACAGGTATAGAGAACTAGATAATCCACAAAACTGATTAACACCCATCATCCCAGTTGCCATATAATTTACATGTTAGAACAGTTCCGAAATTCATACTAAATGTACCCAATATATCAGACCATTTGCAATGGAAATGGCAAGGAGTGTTCTCTTATGGCCCAAACTGTTCACTGATAAACAATCTTAGTCCCGGTATTTCTAGAAACAAACTGCTATCAGCTAGAAAATGTTCTTCCATATTTTCTCTCTCCCTACATTCTTTCTTCCTCATGCATTTTGTGCAGGAGCTTCACTCAGGGGAGCTGGTATTCCTACAACAGCCTGATGTGCTTTTCGATGATTTCTTAGGACCCGTGGTTGCCATGGACACGAAAAGCTGCAGCGGCTGGTGACTGCGCCATCCCCGCCCCTGAGGAGACAGCTGGCTCTGGCAAATGTGTTCGCTATTTTTGACAAGATCAAAGCAATGAAACAGAAGCCTGCTCCTGAGTTTTGCTCTCTAGCCCCTCCAGACCCTCGAGGCCCCACCGTGAAAAGTGAGGCTGGTCTCGAGGCAGTATGGCACGCTCCTGAGTTCAAGCCCTGTGAGAACTGGGATATCAGGAGCACTAACATACTGATACGACACATGTCTCATGGCTGTCATGCTGGAGTTACACCAGGGAAGATCCACAGTCATACTTGCTCTCATTCTCCAGATAGAATAACCCCCCAAAAATCAGAGGTATTCTATTCTCCTCTCCATCCATAGAAAACATTGACTCTGATGTGCTCACTTGACCCAAGGGGCCACTTAGGACAGGAGGCAAGGAGGCTTTTCAAAGACCTCAGCCTCCTTACTCCCCAGGGACTTTTCCATCATCCTGAGCTCTAGCTGGACTACAGAGGCTGGCTTAGGGCAGAATTATGGAAATAGTGAGGTGTGTCTCTCTCCCTCCAAAGTGATGGCTCCACATTGAGGGCCGTCTATATAGACCATCACCGGGACACCTGCGTGATTGCAACCTACCGATCCTGGCCAAGATCTTGCTCTTTCCATTTAGGACTTACTCCTCTTTATAGCCCTAGCATCCCACACAGGGCCTATACATTTGCAGAATTAATTTTTTAGAGATTTTATTTGTTTATTTGAGAGAGAAAGAGAGAGTAAAAACATGGGTAATGGCAAAGGGAGAGGGAGAAGCAGGCTCCCCATTGAGCAGGGAGCCCGATGTGGGGCTCGACCCCAGAACTCGGGGATCAGGATCTGAGTCGAAGGCAGACTGACAGAGCCACCCAGGTGCCCCACATTTGCAGAATTAAAAAAAAAATACCCAAAACACAAGTAAAAAATGCAGTAGGATACCATTTCATACCTACAAGGACAGTGACTATAAAAATGATGCCCCCAAATCAGAAATAACAAGTATTGGTTACCGAACCCCGTACTCTGCTGGTAAGAATGTAAAGTGGTGCAGTTGCTATGGGAACCAGTACATTGGTGCCTCGACAAATTAAACATACAATCACCGTCTGACTCAGCAATTTCCCTTCAGGGTCTATACCCCCCAAGAATTAAAAGCAGGATCTAGTACACCCATGTTCATAGCTGCCTTATTCACAATGACTAAAAGGCGGAAGCTACCCCGGTGTCCATCGATGCATGACGGGATAAACAAAATGTGGTCTGTACATACATTGGAGTATTGTTCAGCTTTAAAAAGGAAGGAAATTCTGATCCATGCTACCATATGGATTAATCTTAAGTGCTTTATGTTAGGTGAGATAAATCAGTTATAAAAAAACAAATACTGGGGCTGCCTGGGTGGTCCTGTTGGTTAATTTCAGCTCAGGTGGTGATCTCAGGGTCCTGAGCTCAAGCCCCACCTCGACAATGTGCTCAATAGGGAGTCTGCAAGAGAGTCTCTTTCTCCTTCTCCTCCTGCCCTCCCTGGGATCGCACTTTCTTTCCCTCTCTAAAATGAATTAATAAATCTTTTTTTTTTTTTTAAAGATTTTATTTATTTGACACAGAGAGATCACAAGTAGGCAGAGAGGCAGGCAGGGGCGGGGGGGCGGGGAAGCAGGCTCCCTGCTGAGCAGGGAGCCCGATGAGGGGCTCAATCCCAGGACCCTGAGATCATGACCTGAGCCGAAGGCAGAGGCTTAACCCACTGAGCCACCCAGGCACCCCTAAAATGAATGAATTAATCTTTAAACCACCCAAATACTGTCTGATTCCACTTACACGAGATACCTAAAGTTGTCAGATTCAGAAAGACGCAAGTAGAATGGTGGTTGGCAGGCGCTGGGGTGTGGGGAGAAGGGGAGTTACTGTTTGGTGGTTTACAAGATGATTGATTTCCTCACATGGGCGCCGGTGAAGGGTGCACAACAGTGTGGATGCAGCTGATGTCCCTGAACCACACATTTAAAAATGGCTAAGATGCTAAATTCTATGTGTTTTTACCACAATTAAAACTAATGTAAAAGAAATCTTCCCAACTGAAATTTATTCTTCCTATGTCCCATTTTCTCTTGTAAATAATAATTGATCATAGACCCCCACCAACGGTCACTGACATGGTGGAATTTCACACATTGTGCCACGTACCGTGTGAGTGTTAGATTCCCAACAAAATGCCTGGTACTCTACTGTGTGTGCACCAGGCCGCCCCTGATTGTCCTAAATCCTGCTCCCAAGATGGCGTAAAGAGGGACGTTAGCTAGAGGACATAGAGAGGGGAAATCACTTTCTGTGTGTGTGTGTTTTTTTTTTTTTTTTTGGGTGCTTAAACAATAAATCGGAGAACATCCATAGAGGGGGGCTGAGAAGCTATTGTCTCCCTCTATCCCCTGGGCCTCCCTGGTCCCTAGAGGACTCTCAGGACAGCAGTGTCCCACCTGGTCACCAAGCCCAGCCTAGGCCCTGCGTCTGGCCAGGCTTGGACATGAAAGTGAGAGGGACTTATCTGATCTCCCTCTGCCCTTGCTGGAACTTGCACCTTACAATCCACAGCATGCTTCCATCCTTCTGGTGCACTGTGTAAAATACCTATGTGTCGTGAGGCTCAAATAAAATCCAAATTCCAGGGTGGCAAGTATGGTTAAACATGAACACCTGCCTAGCAGAAGTATCTGTCCATTTATGGCCAGTACTTCCAACAGATACTTGAAATAGAATATTCTGGCAACTCTGAAATCATCTCGCTTGGATTGAGGCCCTCAGCTCCTCTCTCCTGGCTGATTTTAGTTGCTTTCCAACTCTAGGCTTCCTTGTCCTCCCAAGATGGCAGGGGTTGCTCCACCCTAAGTCCCTCAGAGTTACCTAAATCCCTCCAGGGTAAAGGGCAGGGCTCAGCTCCTGGCATGGTGTAAAGATTCCTTCACAGTCCTGGTCTGTCTCTCCACAGTCTTCTCCCTTCTTGCCCTCAGCCAGTCAACATTAGTTTCTTTATCTCCCCCTGTTCTTCCCACCTCCTGTCTTGAAATGCCATATTCCTTCTGAGCCTGGAATGCTCATCCTAGACTTCATCACCTGGTGAACTTCTACTAGTCTTTCAAGATCCACCTCAAAGGATGTTGCTTCCATGAGGCTCCACAGGTTCCCCCATGAGCTCTTTCCTCAGAGGCACCCCTGGTCTTGGTGCTTTTCTCTCACAGTCAACTAAAACTTCTTTGAAAGCTGGGTCCCTGCCCATTCCTCGACGCCTACCCCAAACTCTTAATATCCGCCAAGTCCCTGGGATGAGACTTAAAAGTGACCCACCCTGTAACAGTGCAGCCCCGCCCTGCATGCCTAACGCTGACACAACCCATTCCAAGGCCCTGCACGCCCCTGCCTGTGACTTCCTGCTTCTCATTCCCAAGCCTTACTGTCTAGGCGCCTGCACTTCAAGTACAAGTCTGTCTCCCTCACTAACTTACAAACTCTGGTGAGAACTATAGGAACTGTGTCTTACTTCTGAATCAACCACATTGTCTGGCTTAAAACTTTGCTGGTAGAAACTGGATTTGTCATGGGCGTGACTTGGAGAGCAGGGCCCTCCCTTGGAGAACAGGGTGACATGAGGTGCACTGAATGTAGCTCTCTACCTGTGCCGGAAGGTGACAATTGCTGGAGACTTCCTGGGCCGTTCTTTGGGGGGTAGAACACTGATAGGAAAAGGGAAAATGGAAAGGGGGATACGCAGGGCCAGGACACAGCATGCTGAACCCAAAGGTGAGGAAGTGAATTGCTTTGGTAACAGAAGGCACCTCGTACCTTTAATGGTCTTAAAACTCAGTGGCTTGAATAATAATAATAATTGTAGTAGTAGTAATAAGACAAAAAATACTCAAAATGTTAACAGCGGGTGCCCCTGGGGTGTAAAGTTACAGTCATTTATATTGATTGTGGGTTCTCACTCAGGTTTTCTCCAAAACTCAACCGGTCTCTTCTCTCTGGAAATAACACGTGAATGGCTATTGACTTTTTTAAAACAAAGATTATATCTTAGAAGCCACAACATACTTTACCTCTTGAGTCCCAGTCAATGTGTGTGATATAACTAGAAGCACCTTTACAGATGCCAACCCGTTTGCTTGTAAGGACATTGTAGATATCCACAAAGTTATCATGGGATGCCACAGCAAGGTATTTTCCTGTATCTGTAAAGAAAATGTGCAGTTAAAACCAGTAAAACCCAAATGTTTTACACAGGAATTTACTTGCAGGAGCTTATTTCAAAATGGGAAAAATGGTCAAGGAAGTATTTAAATAGTCTGTTTTTGTAAATTTTTGTCCCCACATAGTCTAGAAAGTCTCTGCTATAATCTTCACCTTTTGAAAATTTAATATCAGAGATCATTTCTTTTCTGTGATGGAAGGAGACCATGTCTTCAACAGTGTCAGCATTTACGACCAGGAAACTCCCATCATTCAAGCCAACTGCTAAGGCTTTCCCATCAGGGGAGAAGGCACAGCATCTTCCACCTATAAAAGAATCCACGAGGAACAGTTCTCAGCATGATTCTATCATCAAGCAGACTCAATGAAGAGAAGGAGACATTTGCCCATGTGCATTCTGCATAGACATGTGACTGTGCCTTTAACATTACTTGTGAGAAGAACTACAGCTTCGTAATTTAGAACATATCTTCCTTTCAAACCCAAGGACGATGATCAGAATGTTAAAACGACAACGAGAACAAGAACAACAACAAAACCCCACCAAACAAAACATTTTCTATTTCTTTAAGGTTTATCCATTCATTTCTTACTACTTGAACATCTGGAATTTTCAAAAGACCCCAGAAGTGAATGAGGGAAAGGAGTGAAGGATTAATAAAACCAGTACTTTTGGTTCCAAGAAAAGAGGATATTTAAGAACAGGAATACTGGAATTCAGTTTCCAGAAACCCTTTTTTGGATATCATGCCTTACACACAAAACTTGCTTTAGAGACCTTGCTGATCTTAGAGTCACTCCAAGTCTTTGATCCAAGAGTCCTAATGCAGAATTCTAGAGATGAAAGATTTTATCCTGCTTCTTCTGTCACGAACAACACTCTTTCCGAAGGTGTCAATAAAACTAAACAGTGCGGGCTGCCAGTGCCATGTGAGCCACGTTCCCACTGCTTTTCGGGCTCACAGGGAGACATTTCTGAATGTGGACTCTGTGTGTGGGGGCGTTTAAAAGGACCCCTGTTTAAGAATCTCCCCCCATCTTTCTTATTGTCCAGACTTTGGTAAGCACCCCTCCCAGGGACGGGACAGTCCCACAGCCTTGTGCTAAGGAACTCCAAACTCCGTTTCCACACGCTCCCCTCTGTCACGGTTCATGGTATGCTGAAAGCTATGTCATACCAGCAACTCCAAACTGCCTTATCTAAATTCCATCTTCCTTCATGCACTCAGGTAGCAACAAGTCATTTAGGTACTGCGAGTCACACCTGGTGCCAGGGCCGAGAGAACACAAGACAAGCCTGCCCTTGAGGAGAGTCAAGATTAGGTTAACCATACACTGCAACGTATAAACCAGGACACTTCTCAGAGTGAAAGGGAGAGCTATTAATAATTACTCCAGGAAAACCGCTGTGAACTGGATTGAATGGTCATCCACTTAAGATATGTTGGTAGTTGTTCCACTGAACTAATTTTTAACCTAGTGAGTAAAGTCCATTGTCTGACACTGAAGTCACTCACAAGGAGGTCTTAGTATGTCAATTTCCCCATATAAATTAGTGGTCAAAGGATTCAGTCTTGTGTTTAGGGGTATGGGCTTTGGAGTCAGACCTGGGTTTGAATCCTGACTCCCCCACTGACTAAGCCCCCAAGTCCACTATAAAGAAAGGCAAGATGGCAGGGAAAAACAGCCTTAGGCAGCAGCCAGAGGCTTGATCTCTGAAGCCCACTCTGTCTGGGTCTGAGTTCAGTTCTGTCACCCATCATCTATGCAATTTCAGGCAAACAACCTAAATTCTCTGTGGCACAGTCTCTCAGTCTGTACATGGTGATAGTAATGGCCTTACTCCTTACGTTCCTGTGAAGACCAAATGCAAACTGCGAGGAATCCATAGCTCAACAGGACCAGCCACCATCATTTTACTATTGTCTTGACATTTTTTTTCATTTTATCCCTCGGCAATACGTTCTCCACATCTCTACTTGTAAAACTACCTGGTACAAATATTTTAGGGCCAGACCCCAACCTCAGCCTTTCCTAAGAACTTCCACAGATGCTTTGAGCCTCAGCTGAAGTTGTCCTTGGCGCAGGCCTTCTCCCGAGCCTCCACACAACCTGCCTTGTACCAGACATCTTTCATTTGTCTCTCCACATCCACTCTCCTCCCCTCCCTGTGCCTGTGCGGGCCTGCGCAGATCGCGTCAGTGGCCTCCCTGGCCCTCTGGCCTGGGGGAGCATGAACAGGAGACTGGAGGGAGGGAGCAAGGAAGGAAAGGGAACAGAGAGTTTGGGGTCCAGAACCCCCAGGCTGCCTCCCCTGCAGGGTCTCTGCACACTGGTTGCGGCCCTGGGCCGAGGGTCCCAACTCCTGTCTTGCCTGTCCTCTCACACAGCTCTCACTTCTGGGTTCCAGCATTGCTCTCTCCTCTTGCCCCTTCAGGCCCAGGGCTGATGAAGGTACCTGGCTGTCACCAGCCACATGGTGCTGCGCTATCCCTGGTCATTCCTCAACATCCTACTCACCCCTTTAACAACTGGTCCCATTTTTAGACTCTCCTCAAAATCGCCTTATTTGAATGGGCCATCTGTTGCTGGGACTCTGTTCAAACCCTGTCCATCTCTGACACTGGAGATGGGACAGTTCATCTTGGGATGCCCCAGTAGCTGACACACAGAAGCTACTCAACAAATGTTTGCCAAATACACACTTCCTGGTATACACCTCTTTGTTCTAGTGGCTAGGGTGTTAAATATATATTTACAAAATTTCTTGATAGTAACTATTTTTTTGTAAAACTTTTGTTTTTATCTAATAAAATCAGTTGTAGAGACAGTTGGACATAAAGATAAAACAGCATTCTTTACAAACTGATGGGTTCCAACAGACTCTCACAGCTCTCCATGAAAAGAAGAAGGACATATTGCCCCCAGGTGGTAAATGTCTGTGCAGTGCAGGGAAAATGCAGGGAAAATGAAGGAAGCAATGGATCAGGCCAGCTTTCCGGAACGTCTGTCTGTAGCAACCAACGCTGACTTCCCACGACCTGGCATACGTGGGGACACGTACAAGGTACTCAACAGCAGCTGAGTGCAGAACGAACACAATATTACTGGCAAATACTTTGACAGATGTGTAAAGTGGCATCTCATACCTTTTTTGAGCTTTCGTACTGCCAGCATACGGTGTTGGGAGGATAATTCCCAGATCCGAAGTGTTTTATCGTCGCTCACCGTTGCGCAGATGGGCAGGAGAGGGTGGGCTGCCAGCCCCCATACTTCTCCCTCCATGTGCCCCTGTGGGAGAGGAAACAAGGCCATGTAATCTCAGTTCAGGCTTCCCAGCTAGCCCTTCTGCGGCGCTGTGCGGGGTCCGCACCCTGGGAGCACCTTCAACAGGTTCACGTGTGAAGAAGCACAAGCTGAGCTTCCTCGAACCAAACGAAAGCACTGAATAATTTTTTTCATTTGAATCTAAAGGTGGGCCTACATGAAGCCGAAGTCTTCATTTGTAAAGAAAACATGGATTCGTTGCTCATAAGCTCTGTTTATATGATGCCAAACATCTTTCCTTTTTAGAAACATCTGGGTAAATAATAAAACACCCTCATTTGATCCTCTTCCTTGATATCAAGTTAAACCAGCATATATAGGTACACATACACTGGTAAAACAACTTGATCGTGACATAAAACACCTTTATGAATAAACCCATGTTCTAAAAAGATGTAGGTAACCACCTATCTCTGTCAGAGGGATTGGACAGCAATATTCTTTCTTTTTTTTCCCAAAAAAAAGCAATTTACTAAAAAAGAAATCCAGAATCAAATTAAGGCATATGCGTTGTATTTGATTGCTATATTTCTCTTTTTTTCTAGTCTTACTGAGATACAAGTGACACATAACAGTGTGTAAGTTTAAGACTGGACAGTGATATGCTTATTAATTTAATTCAATTTTAGTCCTTTGAATGCGTAGTATTTGGCAAAACAAAAGCTCAGTTTTCATATCAAGTGCCTTGGGAATAACTCAGGTTCATGTTTGCTCACATGTTATTCTATAAAATGAGTAACAGAAAACCGAAATGTGCTTAATAGATATTGGGCTAATTCCATATACCTCTATCTTATCACAAATACACCCAAATGGCTTAGAAATAATGACATAAAAGTGTTTAAAAAATGAACAATTAGAGAGAAAATGACTCTGATGCCTATAATTTATCACTCAATAAAGGAGTGTAAAGAACAGATTAGTGCATAGAACAGTAAAGCAGACCAGAATGTTCACTGAATTTCTGCCTTTAATGGCCACTTATAAAAAGGCTTTGCTTAGTAAAGCAAAAAAGAAAACTGTACACAGCATCCGAAAGGTGTTCGTACTTGGACTGCTTCAGGAAACAGGTGGCTTTCTGAAGAGAAACTGGATGATTCCGGTTTAACAGGGCAACTGTTTAAGCAAAACAATAATTTGGCAGAAGATACTAGGTTCCAAATATGACATTCAAGTATCTGAGAAGGGCCAAAGGCTGTAGATACCCTTTGAATTTATTGGATTTGGAGTACCCTACATCTCTAGTTTTCTAATTTTCTTCCCTTCAGAAGCCTCTCACCCCAAAGGTCACAGTCAGAGGATGGGTTAGGTGTCGACCCCAATTTCCCCCCAGAATGGATGTGCTTGGAGCCCTTTCCCAGGCCAAGTCCCTTTTTCATTTTGCTTGAGAACAGGACTGCATGGCTCTGAGACCCTTTTAAACTACTGCCTCATGTATTGACTTAAACATGGTATTTCCCTATATAATGGGATTACACTTCTGTAATCCCAGTGAGTGGACAGTGAGCAAGATAGAGCAGAAGTACCTCAAGTGGTATAGGAATGGGTTTGGAATCTTACCTTCCTTCTGATCACCCGTAAAGCTGGGTGTAAATAGCTACAGAACTGAGAGGTGATTATATTCGAAGAAAATACAATGGGAATTACAAACTCATCTCCTGTCACTTTTCCCCTCCCCTAACCCAGTCTTCCTTCTCTTAAAAAATAAACGATCTATTCCAAGGGACATTGTGTTGCCATGCTACTGGCAAAGCAGTTCAAATACTTTCTCACAGCAGGATAGTGGATGATCTTAATCACACTGCTTTTTCCTTCACTTTCCCACTGTGTCCATCCTCTCTTGGAGCAGGACCATGAGCCCCATGAACCCCATGAGCTCCATGAGTCCAGAGAGGACAGGAAGCCCTATTCCACTGTGCACAGCGGGTAGCACAGAGTGGTCCTCAGCAGGAGCCCAACAAACACTGATTGCATTGAACTACTTGGTTCTGCTTAAGAGGAAATACAAATGAGTGATAGATAAGAAGAGGAAAGAGAGAACGGAAACAGACCAGACTGTTCACTGATTTCTGAAAAGGAAAAGAATGGTACAAGGGTAAGGAGACAAGATGGCAGTAATCAACATTTTTTCCTGAAGGTTCCACCAGCTCTACTGCCTGCCCATAACTCTGGGTGCCGTGCCTTCTGCATGGTTCCTTGGCAGTCTCCGTGCTAAGTGACATAGGGAGAACAGCCCAGTGTAGTGAAAGAGGAAAGGCTCTGGTATCTGACACCTTGGTTTGAATCCCAGCTCTGCAGTTCTTAGCATATGGCTGTGGGCAATTTAATGGGCTTTGGGTCCCTCATCTATTAAACTTCAAATTCCTGTTGTGGAGAAATAAATGTTGTACAACAGTACTGCCTGACACAGAGTAGGCACTCAATAAATGGTACCTGAGGCTATTTTTATTATTAGAACAATAGAAACAAATATGGGGAAAAACCAGAATTATATAGAACGAAAAGGCAAAAGGCCTTAATTTTCAAGTTTAAAACATATTTAAACAAAATAAGCTCAACTATAATGTTTTTTAAAATTAAAAAATGTAGAGCTTAAATCTTACAGTATTGCTTAAATCACATGATGGTAGGGACCTAAAAAAATATTTAGCAATGTAGCATATATGCAAATAAGTTAAAGTCTCAAACATGTGGGATTAGGAAGAAATAATCACTTTTCAGTAAAATTAAATAAGAAGCCATGGCCAGAGAGAAAAAGAAATTTGTTTGGAAGGAAACAACAAAATCAAGATCACCTGGAGAACGAAGACGTCATGCCTCACAGACACCTCCAGCATATTCCCAGTCCCAGCTACCTGGCACCATCAGTTACAGAGCTTTTGAGGTTTTTAACACAAAATTCTTTTTTTTTTTTTAATAATTTTTAAAAATTTTTTATAACCATATAATGTATTATTAGCCCCAGGGGTACAGGTCTGTGAATCATCAGGCTTACACACTTCACAGCACTCACCATAGCACATACCCTCCCCAATGTCCATAACGCCGCCACCCTCTCCGTACCCCCCTTCCCCCCGCAACCCTCAGTTTGTTTTGTGAGATTAAGAGTCTCTCATGGTTTGTCTCCATCCCAATCCCATCTTGTTTCAGTTCGCAGAATTCTTTTTTAAACACATTCTTATTCAGGATATCCTGAATGGGGCTTGGGCACATGCCATTTTAAAACCTCATAGTGTTCTGAGTCATCGTGTGTGTGCGGACCTGTTTCCAGGATGTAGCAAATCGAAGAGCCACTCTTAGTGGGATTTGGGGGTTCATCTCTAAGATAGAAAACTTGAAGGAGAAGGAGGTGAACCAGGGACCCAGAGAAGTCCTGAAGCTTATATAATAGGGCATATTTTTTTTTACTCCGCCTTCTGAATGTACACCCTCACCCCAACCTGAGCACTTTCTGTCTATAAATAAGGTCTGTCCATCACCAAACTGGTCACAGTCTCACCCCCTCAAGTGAGATTTTATCACTTCACTGATCTTTGAGGATTCTGTTGATGTTTATTTTAATGTGATTTTACCTGAATATAATTATTGAGGGGAGATGGAAGGCAAGAAGTAGGCCGTGTGTTTATATGCACCAAGACAGAGACTAGCATGAGGCAAAAAAAAAAAAAAAAAAAAAAGAACCCAAAAAAACAAAAAACAAAGGAGACGCTTATATACTTGGTGTGAGTAGAGAAAATAATTTATCCTGACAATTTTGTAGATTTGTCAGATCGAGAAGAAAAATACCTAAAGAGCCTCCTCCATACCTGGACTTGATTTAGACAATGAAGTTATGGACTTTGAGCAGACACTGTAATGGGATAACACCCTTGGGGAACTTGGGGGTGGGGGGATGTACTCTGCATATTGTAGGACAGTAATATCTATGCCAGAGGGAAGACTGTGGTGGACATGTTCATGATCCCCCTGGCTTTCACTCCAATGTAGTCACCTCCTTTCCAGTGCAGCATGCCCTGTGACTATCTGCCAACTGATAAAATAGAGCCAAGGGGATGGATGTTTATGATTACATGCCTTTGAGGCATGTAATGGCATGATATACTATGATATAATATGATTATATCACATAAGACTGTCATGCCTGTTTTTTTTCTCTCTCCCTTGGTGGTTTCAAGGAAGCAAGCGGCCATGTTGGAGAGCCCATGTGGCAAAGAACTGTGTGCAGCCTCTAGCCAACAGCTGACCAGAAATGCAGCCATCAGTCCTACAACCACAAGAGTGTGATTTCTGCCAACAGCCTGCGACGTCTTGGAGCAGATTTTTCCTCAGATTCACCTCATCTGAGGTGAGCCTCGATAAGACTACAGCCCTGGCCTTGACTGCAGCCTTGTGAAGCTTTAAGCAGAAGACCCAGTTAAGGGAGGCTCAGACTTCTGACCCAGAGAAAGCTTAAGAAAATAAGTCTGTATTGTTTTAAGCTGCTAAATTTGTAGCAGTTTCTTACACAGCAATAGGTCAGTAACCCAGCAGTTGTGCAACCCTGAGACCGAGTGCCTACTTCAATATGGCATCCTAAGTGCCCCCTCACCTCACCCGAGTCCCAGCTCTGACAGGAACCGCACGTTAGAAAATGCACACAGTACCTGAACAAGCAGTGTCATTGGGCCGCTTTTATCAATTTCCAGGATCTCCCCATTTTTTGTTCCCACCAGGATATGTCCATGTCCCAAAGTGATGGCACGAATTGAAGGGTTATCTTCCAAAAGCAAGCCTGAGGGGGGAAATGCTATACTTAATATTGTAAACAGTGCATTGAGTAGAACAACAACAACAAGCAGTCTAAGATTCATATACAGTCTGTCTTTGTAGTTCAAAAGTACTAGTAGCACCAGGCAATCAGCCTTGACATTTCTACCAGGGACCTAGAGGTCTAACTGCAGAAGGAGAACTGTTTTAGTAATGGCTGTCCACGAACTTCGGTACCATCTTTTCCATTCCTATGAAAAGAAAGATTCCGATGACATATTCAGGGGTGGCACCTTTTGAGCTGGTTGACAATGCTGCTCTTTTAATGGCGTAAGTCTTCAGGCATCTTTCAAACATGTCATCCCAGAGTTCTACAATTCCATCCTTTCCACCCGTTACAAAACCCTGTGAAGGCATACATGGGAAGAATGAAATATACATCAAAATGACAAGTTGCCCACCTGGCCTCTAAAGGGCTCCCCCTTTGGAAAAGCAGCTTTGGTCTGTGTTTCCTTCCTAAGTATAGGAGACTGAAAAACCTGATAACATGTAATATTAATAAAATATCTCCTGGAAACATCTCTCCCCTACTTCTCTAGTGGATAAAGCACATTCTTAATGTGTGTTCCTCACACTATCCTCAGACCTTTCGTTGGTATTTGGCACCCTAGGTCCTGGATAGCCATTTCTGTGCCCCATCCCCCACTTCAATGTGGGTGCCTAAGGAACAGGAAAGCCTGGCAGAGTTTCTGGTATCTCATCTCTTCCTACTGAATGAACTGGAATTAGCATCGCAATTAAAAATGATTATTAAGTATATTAAAATAGATATTTACTTCCAGGAGAAAACATCATTATCTTTTAAGAGGAACTTAGGCAGTTCATGTAACATTGTTCAATGGACATCGATGTCCAAAATAATTAAAATCCAGATTAATTTTTATAAAACCTGGAAAGTAAAATGCTTAACATATTGGGTATTATTATTTTTTTTTTTACTGAACAGTTATCTTTTTTCTTGTTCTAAGCTTATGATTTCTTGGCTTTACTAGTTTTCCTTTCTGGCAAATTATATATACCAACTTCTCTTTGGAAAAATATTTTTTAAATGGAAAATACTAAGTAATTCATTGTTTTCTTGGAGAGTTTTAGTTTCCTTTATTCCAATGAAGTTTATGAGGAAATAATATTTTGAAGGTTTTTTTTTACATTAAATACCCATATTCTCATTATAGATATGTAGGGGAGACTCAATGCCCAAATTAAATTCAAATTATACTGTGACATCCTTGTATTTTCCATGATGTTTCGGATTAATTTACCAAGCAATGAAAGGGTTTAAATAAGTTATAGAACATCAACTTCGAGACCTAGACAGATTTTGCTTTCTACTTTAATCTCGTCTAATGTACGATTTAAGCCAGAACAAATTTGCCAGTAAAAAACAGCTTAACCACTAAAACTACCGCTATAGTTGCACATCTAACAAGAACCTACTTTGGTACTGGGATCAGTATAATTACCTGGGAACAGGGAAATGCAAAATGAGGTATGGCTTAGTTAGGTGTGTTGGGTAGCTTATGTTGTTCGGAGGTCAGAGAGCAGAGAAAGTGGCACCACCAGCAAGCTGGCAGTGAATAAAAAAATAGATTTTTCTGGCAAAGTGGTTCAACAAGGTATTTTCATAGTACTGACAGTAAGTATCATCTTTTAAAAACAACAAATAACAACAACAACAGAACACTGTAAGGTAGGAGGGTGGCTGGACAGAGCAGGATAAAGATGAGCTTAAGTGGAAATATAGCAGGTGTGATGATTATTTTGTATCCGCTTAATTGGTCACAGGGGGCTCTGATTAAATTTTATTTCTGTATATATCTGGGAACATATTTCCAGATCAGATTAGCATTTGAATTGGTGCACTCATTAAGATAGATTGCCAATGTGGGTGAGCAATATCCAATTCTTTGAGAGCCTGAAGAGAGCAAAAGGTGGAGGAAGGAGGAATTCATCCTTATTTTTCCTGGCTCGCTGAATGAGCTGGGACATCTCTTTTCCCACCCTCAGACTGAGATATACACTACTGGCATCCCTGGTTCTCTGGCCTTTGGACTCGCACTCAGTTACACCACCAGCTTTCCATGGGTTACAACTTACAGAGGACATCGTGGGACTTCTTAGCCTCTATAACCACATAAACCAATTCCTTATAATAAAATTTTTTTTTTGGTAGATGTGTACGTATATGTACAATCTATGGGTTCTGTTTCTCTAGAAAACCCTAATACAGGCAAAGCCAAGACTTTAACACTCTTGTTAAAACTGAAGCTGTCTACACAGGAACAAAGTGGTTATGAACTAAACTTTTGGTCAAACTGATGAGTGGGACAATAATCGAACCATTTGCTACTTTGAGGTCTTTGCTTGTTGTGTACAAAAGAGGAAGAGAATGTTGAAATATTTCTTAGGACTCATCTGCTACTGGGTTTGTGCATTATCCCAACACTTCTTGAGGGGCTCTCAGGGGTGAGAGCCAGGACGAACGAGTATGAAAAATGTGGAAACTGCACTTAAAGAAATCACTAGAAATGAAAGAATTTTTAAAAATATTTGTGCTCCTCTCCATTCACGACAACTACTTCCCAATTCAGACGGTTTTAGAGACAAGCAAGCATCCTGCTGGTGTGGGCCATCCTCAGTCTAATTTAGAATTTTAGAAAGCTAATGACGAAAATATGTCATACCTTATCCAATGCATACATAGCAAACACAGGCCCGTCATGAGCTTTCACTGTCTTTAGTAGTAGAATATCTTTCCAAATAAAAATATCTCCAGTAGCTGCGCCTGAGAACACTAGATCGTCCATTCGCCCATAAGAAACACACATCATTGTTTCCAATTTTCCAACACTGCCAAAAATTCCTCTTTTAGAGGTGAAGCCCCCACCTGAAGTGGACCAAGAACATATGTTATTTTTTTTGAAAAACTGACACCTTCTATGAGCAATTGGAATGACTATCTTCAGTGAAAAACCCAGTGTGTCTACATTACATGTATATGGAAAGATGGCAAAAAACATCATAAACAAAAATATTCTAAGAGGGTTTCTCATTTACATATTCATTAATTCAGTGTTTATTGACTCCCTCCTTTGTGGTAGATACAGTGGTTGCTGCTGGGGTATAAAGACAAGAAGGAGTTTCTTCATTCAGTGAACTTAGGTTTTGTTTGGGGAGGCTGCCATTATGCATCTCAGTCCAACAAGACATGCATCTAACCAAGGTTCAGTGCTGGTTCCATTCCAGCCAGAGGAGGAAGGACTTGGTTCCCCGGGCAAGCTAGGAAAGTCTTCATGAATGCTGACCAGAGAGAATGCCAACAACACTAGCAGTAAGGAAAAATGCAAACATATGACCTATGTTTTGCCTTGATTTTTTGTCCTGGGAACTTCAGGGTGAAAAAGTGAATCACTGTGTAGGAAAAGGTACATCACATTTGTCCCTAAGATGTTCACATTTCCCTGTACTTGCTAACTGGCACTGACAAACCCAGATCTATTCCAGAAAACGAGGCACAGGCTGACTCTCTAGACATGGTGGGTGCCACTATCTCTTCTTTAAAGCAGAAAGCACTGGAACAGTTGCATATTTACATTTTGTCCAGTGTAAGATTATGTGTGCATGGTACCTAAGCTGATGGTAAGAATTCAAAATCCCAGTAATAAGTCTGGTTTATTAGTGAGAAGAATACGATGTCCTTGCCTGTTTTGATATGCTTATTCACTCACCCTTATCATCAATATTATAGTGCACACAGATTTACTTGGATCACCTATGGTGTATCATGTTGGGGTTTAATTCATGTTTGAATTCAGTGATAAAAGAACCCTCAAAATCCTGAAAATGTTGTTCACCCAACCAAAGTGATTATTTTATTTCCTGTTCGGTGGTACAACATAATTACAGCTTTCAGAACAGATGATTAAATATAAAAATAATTATTTTCACAGAACATTTCCCAAAGCTTTCTAGATATTGAGAAACATGCATGCATCATATGGAGTGTTCCGAGTTTTACAACTTGGACCTTAGGCAGCCCAAAGTGAAGATGGAAGAGAATGTCTTCTACGCACATTTTAATTTTAAATTGCAGAGACTGGCTACGTAATAGTGGTGGGCTTTTTTTCCAGAGAGTTTTTTTTTAAAGTTCTCAACTACATAAATGATAAACCCAAACAACCGTACCTGCTTGTTGCCAGAATTTGATGTGCTTCATCCCAACTGTAACCAGTTTGTCAACATGGTGTGGGTTACATTTAACCACAAATATCTTATCTTTATGCCCTCTGTAAGTGACAAATAGAAAAAAAAAATCTAGTCATGAAGCTTTGATATTGAGTTTTATTAAAAGCATACATTTGGTCTGACTTTCATTAAATACTTCTAATAGGACAAGTAAATCAGAAAGTAATTTAAAATATATATAAGGTCTATATTAAAATCACGACCTTTGGCTTTTCTTTGCATATTTGAGCCCTCTCTTCTAACTCTCACACTGCTACCAAAGTCTATTCACTTATGCTTTTAAAAAGTAATGAAATATTTATAATGGATAAGACAGTCTCCATAAGATAAAATTAGTGCCGCTATCATAAGACTTCATTTCTCAGGATAGAGAGGTCTTGTATAGGAAAAAGGGGAAGACACTGCCATCATATTAATGAGAACCTTCAAATGTAATATTCTTTTCTGTGGAAGGCATAACTTTAGGTTAAACAGAACTTCAGTTAAAAATGTATTTACTAGAAATTGAAGTCTCTAGCTCACATCCACGGGGAGAGAAAGGATGTTATCTATTAATCCAAGACACGTTAGGATCCTTTGCATTCAGAAATACAAGTTTATAACCCAACATGCAGAAAGACACATATAAAAATGAAGACAGACTACAGACCTGATGCTTTCGACCTGGTATTCCATAGTGCTAGGGAAATTTTGCTGCAGAGTAGGTTCATATTAGAACTTAAGGATTTACTGGACTTAATGGATTTTACTGGATTTAATGGACCATTTGATGGTCTTCTCTAGTATATTAGAACCTAACTTTTGTTATGTAAGTAAAAGCAATTAACAAGAAGAACATAACTGACCAACATTTCCTATGAATACATATCCTAATATCTTAAATACAATTCTAGCAAAGGAAATCCAGTAATACATTAAAAATACTTTGTGAGGGGCGCCTGGGTGGGCCAGTGGGTTAAGCCTCTGCCTTCGGTCAGGTCATATCAGGGTCCTGGGATCGAGCCCCGCATCAGGCTTTCTGCTCAGCAGGTAGCCTGCTTTCCTCTCTCTCTGCCTGCCTCTCTGCCTACTTGTGATCTCTCTCTTTCAAATAAATAAATGAAATCTTTAAAAAAAAATACCTTGTGAATGAATGCAAGGATGGTGTATGATTACGGACTCAAATGGTACAATTCATATTAATATGCATAAGAAAAATTGTATTATTTTCACAGATACTGCAAAGGTATTTGACAAAAATCTAACACTCACTTGTGATTAAAAATACTCAACTAGCACTCATTAAAGTAGGAATTAATGGAGACTTATCTCTCAGACACTTATATTTCCCTGCAGTCTTTTACTCTCATTGAAAAACTCAGATTCATTCAAGAACAACTATACACAGGCCAGCTCTTGAGATGTTGTGTGCCATTATCCTTTAGGAACAGAAAGTGCTGAAACAGTACCTTTTTCATGATGTATTTTTGTGTGTGTCAACTCAAAAGTCAGATTCCTACTTAATAGCATTCCCGATGGAGTCAGGAACAAGATTATCACCACTGCCATTTAACTTTGTATTGAACATATTAACAAGTGCAATTAGTTAAGGTTTTAAAAGTTAAAAACCTAAGAGCTGGAATGTAACAGGTAAAACTATTTTTGTTTGCAGATGATGTAACTATATATCTAGAAAACTCAAAAGAAAACAATGTAAAAACAATTACTAACAGATAATTTAGTCAAGCTACAGCATACAAAATTAAAGGCAGAATCAACAACATATACAACAAACTGAAAAATAAAATGGAATAAATGACTCTATAAACAACAACAAAAAAATCAAGGTATAAATTCAGCACCAAAACCTACTCATAGATGTTTACAGCAGTTTTACTTCTAATTGACAAATTTGGAAGCAATCAAGATGTCCTTCCACAGGTAAGTAAGAAAAAAAAGTGGTACCTCCTGATAATAGAGTACCATTCAGTGATAAAGAGAAATGAGCTATCAAGCCATGAGAAGACATGCAGGAACCTTTGGTGGAGTCATTAGGGTTTTCTATATATAAGATCATGCCATATGCAAATAGTGACAGTTTTACCGTTTCCTCATCGATTTGGATGCTTTTTCTTTTTCTTCTTGTCTGATTGCTGTAGCTACAACTTCCAGTATTATGTTGAATAAAAGTGGTGAGAATGTACATCCTTGTCTTTTTCCTGATCTTAGAGGAAAAGCTTTTAGTTTTTCACCATTCAGTATGATGTTAGCTGTGGGTTTTTCATATATGGCCTTACTCTTAGAACTAAAAAACAAGTTCAGTAAAGTTGCAGGGTAAAAATTAGTACACAGAAATCTGTTGTATTTCTATATACTAATAAGTAGCAAAAAGAGAAATTAAGAAAAGCAACCCGATTTATAATTGTACCAAAAAGAATAAGTTACCTACAATTAAACTTAATCAAGGAGGTTAAAGTCCTATACTCTTAAACCTATAAGACATTGATGAAAGAAACTAAAGATGACAAAAACAAATGGAAAGATGCTCATGGGTTAGAAGAATTAATATTGTTAAAATGTCCATAGTACCCAAAGCACTCTAAAAATTCAGAGCAATCCCTATCAAAATACCAATAGCATTTTTCACAGAACTAGAACAAATAATCCTAAAATCTACATGGAACCACAAAAGACCTTGAATAGGGGCGCCTGGGTGGCTCAGTGGGTTAAAGCCTCCCTCTTCAGCTCCGGTCATGATCTCAGGGTCCTGGGATCGAGCCCCACATCGAGCCCCACATCAGGCTCTCTGCTCAGCAGGGACCCTGCTTCCCTCTCTCTCTGCCTGCCTCTCTGCCTACTTGTGATCTCTGTCAAATAAATAAAATCTTAAAAAAAAAAAAAAAAGACCTTGAATAGCCAGTCAAAGAAATCTTAAAAACAAAGCAGGAGATTACCACAATCCCAGATTTCAAGGTACATTACCAAGTTATAGTAACCAAACAGTATGGTACTGGCACAAAAACAGACATATAAATGAATGGAACAGTATAAGGGGCCAAGAAATAAATCCATGCCTATATGGTCAATTAATTTACAACAAGAGAGGCAAGAATTTATAATTGGTAAAAGCCTTTTCAACAAATGGTGCTGAGGAAACTGGAAAGCTATATGCAAAAGAAGGACACAAGAACACCTTCTTATACCACACACACAAAAAATGCAAATAGATTAAAGACCAAAATGTGGACTTGAAACCATAAAAATCATACAGGAAAACATGGGCAGCAATCTCTTAGACATTGACCTCAACAACATATTTAAGGATGCATCTCCTCAGGTAGGATAAACAAAAGCAAAAATAAATTATCAGGACACTAAAATAAGATTTTTCACAGCAAAGGAAACCATCAACAAAACAAAAAAAGTAACCTAGTGAATGAGAGAAGATATTGGTAAATTATATATATATATATATATATATATATATGATATATGCAAAATATAAAGAAATTATACAACTCAACACCATTAAAAAAATCCCATTAAAAAATGGGTGGCAGACCTGAATAGACATTCTTCTAAAGAAGACATACAGATGGCCAACAGACACATAAAAAGATGCTCAACATCACTCATCATCAAGGGAAATACAAATCAAAAGTGCAATGAGATACCACTTCACACCTGTCAGAATGGCTACTATCAAAAATATAAGAAATAACAAGAGTTGGCAGGGATGTGGAGAAAAAGGAACCCTCATGTACTGTTGGTGAGAATATAAATTGGCGCAGCCACTGTGGAAAATATGGAGGTTCCTCAAAAAATTTAAAAAAAAAATACAGGATCCAATAATTCCATGACTGGGTATTTACCCAAAGGAAACAAAAACACTAATTCCAAAAGATCTATGCACCCCTATATTTATTTCAGCATTTCTTACAATAGCCAAGATATGGAAGCAACCCAAGTGTTCAACCATAGATGAGTGGACAAGGAAGATGTGGTGCATGTATAGACACAACACATGAATATTACTTAACCATTAAAAAGAATGAAATCATGCCTTTTGCAACAATATAGATAGACCTAGGGAGTATTATGCTAAGTGAAATAAGTCGGACAGAGAATGACAAATCCCATGAGATTTCATTGACATGTGGAATCTAAAAAACAAACGAGCAAATGAAAGAAAATCGAAACAGAATCATAAGTACAGAGAACAAATTGGTGGTTGAACAGGGGATGGTGCTTGGAGAATGGCCAAAATAGCTGAAGGGGATTACAACCTGACAGGTATGAAATAAATCAGTTATGCATGAAAAGTATAGGAGGGAATATAGTCAATATTTTAACAACTTTGGATGGTGATAGATAACTACACCTATCATGTTAAGCATTTCAAAATGTATATAAATGTCAAATCACTACGTTATACACCTGAAACTCAGATAACATTGTAGATCTACTACACTTCACTTAAATAATAAAATAAAAATATGTTTAAGTTAGAAATGTTTAATGAAGCATATATAGGTCAAATGACACAATGTCTTAAATTTTCCTTAAAATATGCTAGCAAATATTGCTAATTGCTAAAAAATTGAGTAAAAGAAAACAATGAGGGGGGAAATATTTGTGCCATCTGTAGAATGAAGCAGCTGGGTGAAAGGGAGTCCACTATGCTATTTCCTCCACTTCTGTGTAACTTTGAAATTTTCCATAATAAACTGAAAGAACAGGACAGAACATCTCCATGCCCATTACATGGGCCCTACAGTGATAGCCAGGGAAAGGAGAAGAACTGATGTTTGAAATTTCTTTCTTCATTTCTTTGAAACTCCAAAGTGACACATGGACTTTAGGGCCAAGATACATCACTGGAGGTTATCAGGAACAACAAGGACAAAGAGATTAAAAAGTATAGATATGAAAGGAGAGAAAATGTGCTTAACATCAAGATGAGAAATAGACCAGAAAATCATAAAAGACATTAAGTGTCCAAAGATTTCTTGCTTGGAGGAAAATCCCCATGGATCCTAAATCATTAATAAAAACTTTAGAGAGAAGACGCTAGAGAAAACGGACATGAAAATTGAGAGCACGTATAACAAATTACATTTCCTACACAGAAAAGAGGACTGTTTTGTGTTTATCCAACGCCAAATATTTAGATAGTTGGAAAAAAATTTTTTGAGAGCACTTTTTAGTTTTCATCTAATTTCTTGATGAATGATGGCAGGTTAATGTTTAATTAATGTCAACATCTACATAAAGGACATTTGTGGATACTTCTGCAATCTTTCCCTTAAACACTTGTAAAATCTGTAAGGTAGTTGCCTACAACTATGTCAGTAAGAAAAATAAAATGGAAAGAGTTACAGGTCCTAACCAGAAAGTTAGAATGTGGAAGACTGTCCTTCTGCCCTAATAAAGGATGATTCCTCATGCCAGAGTCATACGTAATTCACCCCATAGGGCTGCACTGTAAATTCTATCAGCAAGTGCAGCAGAAGAGGGAAGGAATGTCCCTCTTTCAGAAGTCCAGGGCAGCTGCACAAAGGTAAGTTGGTTCCCAAATGTTCTATTCAGAAACCTTCATTTGCTTAGAGGCCCAGGCCTGTGATTTGCATTCTCTTTTTTTGTAGAGGTAGCCCACAACTTGGAAGAATAAAGGAATGACTGATCTTCAAAAGGAATGACCCATCTTCAAAAAAGATTTGAAATAGCTTACAATACACCAAAAACCATAAAATGCCTATGAATAAACCTAACTTAAGAAGTAAATGAACTGTACTCTGGAAATGAATACTGATGAAAAAAATTGAGGAAGACACACAAAAAATGGAAAAACATTCCATGCTAATGGATTGGAAGAACAAATATTATTAAAATATGGCTATAGTACCCAAAGGAACTATACATTTAATGTCATCCCTATCAAAATACCACTGGCATTTTTTTTGCAGAGCTAGAACAAACAATCCTAAAATTTGTATGGAACCACAAAAGACCCCAAGTAGCCAAAGCAACCCTGATAAAGAAAAGGAAAGCTGGAGGCATCACAATTCAGCAAAGCTGTAGTGATCAAGACAATATGCTACTGGCACAAAATCAACCACAGATTGATAGGACAGAATAGAGAACCCAGAAATGGACCCACAACTATATGGTCATCTTTTTTTTTTTTTTTTTTTTTTAAAGAGAGAGAGCACGTGTAAACATGGGGGAGGGGCAGAGGGGTTGGGAGAGAGAGAATCCCAAGCAGACTTCACGCTTGGTGTGGAGTCTGACACGGCATTCGAACTCATGACCCTGAGATCACGACCTGAGCCAAAATCAAGAGTCAGATGCTTAACTGACTGAGCCACCCAGGCACCCCATGTTTAACTAATCTTCAACAAAGCAGCAAAGAACATCGAATGGAAAAAAGACAGTCTCTTCAACATGACATATTGGGGAAACTGGACAGCAACATGCAGAACAATGAAACTGAACCACTTTCTTACACCATAATGGATTAAAGACCTAAATGTGAAACAGGAAACGATCAAGATCCTATAGGAAAACACAGGCAGCAACCCTTGGGACCTCGGCTGTAGCAGCTTCTTACTAGGTATGATCTCCTGAAGCAAGGGAAACAAAAGCAAAAATGAACTATAGGGACTTCGTCAAGATAAAAAGCTTCTGCACAGTGAAGGAAAACATCAACAAAACTAAAAGGCAACCTACGGAATGGAAGAAGATGTTTGCAAATGACATATGTGATAAAAGTTTAGTATCCAAAATCTATGAAGAACTTCTCAAACTCAACATCCTAAAACCAAATATTCCAGTTAGGAAATAGAAAATATGAATAGTTATTTTTTGAAAGACATCTACATGGCTAACAGACATATGGAAAGACACTCAACACCACTCAGCATCAGGGAAATACAAATCAAAACCATGAAGAGATACCACTCACACCTGTCATGATACCTAAAATTAACATCACAGGAAACAACAGGTGTTCATGAGAATGTGGAGAAAGGGGAACCCTCTTACACTGTTGGTGGGAATGCAAACTAGTGTGGCCACTCAGGAAAACAGTATGGAGATTCCTTAAAAAGCTAAAAATAGAACTACCTTACAATCCAGTGACTGTGCTACTAGGTATTTACCCCAAGGCTACAAAAATACCGATACAAAAGGACATGTGCACCCCAATGTTTATAGCAGCATTACCAACAATAGCGAAACTACAGAAAGAGCTCAAATGTCCACTGACTCCTGACTGGATAGTGGGGTGTGTGTGTGTGTGTGTGTGTGTGTATACATACTTACATACATACATACATGGTGGAATATTACTCATCATTAAAAAGAATGAACTTTGCCACTTGCAACAATGTGGATGGAACTAGAGTATATTATTCTAAGTGAAATAAACCAGAGAAAGACAAATACCATATGATTTCACTCATATGTGGAATTTAAGAAACAAAACAGATGAACACACAGAAGGGGGAAGAAGAGAGAGAGAGAGAGAGAGAGAGAGAGAGAGAGAAACACACCATAAGAGACTCAACTATAGGGAACAAACTGCAGGTTGACAGAGGGAAGGGGGTCGGGGGATGGGATAAATGAGTGATAGGTATTAAGTAGGGCACTTGAGATGAGCTCTGGGTGTTGTACATCAGTGGTTAACCACTGAATTCCACTCCTGAAACCAATACTACACTATATAGTAACTAACTAGAAACTAAATAAATATTCGAAAAAAAAATAAAAAAGGACAACATATGCTTATAAAAAAATAAATAAAAGAGCCTACAATACAGAATAATAACAAAGAACAAGCCTAATAGTAGGAGTAAAGTGAGAGGGCATATTGGCAAATGACAAAAAGAAGCCAGTTGCAGAGCCATATGTGAAATATCTCACATATGAATAAAAATGGATAAGCATAGTAGAACAATATACACTAAAGAACATACGCTAAAATGTTGGCTCTGTTGTGGGTAGTAGAATAATGGATTATTTTCATTTTCCTGTTGGCGCTTTTTTGTGCTAACTTTTCTATATTGATCATGCATTATTTTGAAAACAGAGAAAAGAGTAATGCATGTGATTCTAAAAAAGAGATACTCATTTTTAAAAAGGAAAGTGAGAAAAGAAAGGTGCCAATTTGGTCTGCAGGAGACTTTATCCCATTCCCTAAATGCATGTCCAGGTGGGGACCTATAAAAAACCGAGCAACAGGGCTCACATGGAAACACACACTCTGCAAGTCTGTGTACCTGCTCTTCCTGGGCCCATATTTTGTCCCTGAGCTTTCCAGGAGCGTGATTATGTCACACTGACAGTGTAAGTATTCTTGTTAGGCACCTTGACTACTGTACCTTTTGCCTCCTATTCGTGCTTCTGAGATGAAGCCTGTCAAGAATAATTAGTCACTGTCCCCCACAGTCCTGCTACTGGTGTAATTGATTTGAAATGCAAATAAAGGGACATAGAGGCACCTGATTATCTCCTTTTTCTTCTCTGACTGACACTGATATTAGGCAATTTAACTCCTGTCCATAAGAGATTGGCTTTGGTTATTAAATGGGTTACTCGTCTATAACACTAAAGTCTGAACAACCTTCAAAAGGGGAAAAAAAAAAAAAGACTGAAAAAATTCATTTGTAACGGAGGTGATTGAAATCTTTCATGAAAATTAGCAAAGAGATGAAAGAACTGTTCAGAGATTGGGATTAAGTCTCAGAGCAATCTTGTAGTAAGAGCTCCACGTGCCAATCCCGGATTTCTCTAGTTTCTCTGAGCTGAGAACAAAGGAGCTTCTGTGCAGCATTTTCACAAGTACAGGCGGCACCTCTTAGCCCTGGTGTCAGCTGGTGACCCGCCATGGCTCCTGCCTTGCCCATCCCTCCAGGGGCAGCTCTCACATCCCGGGGTTGGGGGTTGGGGGAGGCTGCCAGAAGCAGGTTTGCGGTAAGCCTGGCTCGTGCCCACTACTGGCATGACGGAGACACGCAACTACAAAGTGAGGGGTGTCACTGAGTGAATCAAGCCCTCTCAGGAGCTATGAAGATCCCTTGAAGCCTTAGTGGCTTCAAGTAAAGTGTCTTCAGTAAAGTAAAAGTGACTTCAGTAAAGTGTCACCTGTTTTTCTTTGTCACTTCTTTTATGGCCCAGTTTTGGTCTCTATGTGTGTGTGTGTGTGTGTGTGTGTGTGTTTGTGTGTGTGTGTGTGTGTGTGTGTGTGTGTGTATGCGCGCGCGCGCGCATGCGCGCGCACTGTTGTCGTTGCTGTTTTAAGTAATCTCCACACCCAGCGTGGGGCTCAAATTCACAACCCCGAGATCCAGAGTCTCACGTTCTCCTGACTGAGCCAGCCAGGCACCCCTAATGCCCCAGTTTTTAAGGTTTCTATCTGCCTAAGCGTGTAACTGAAGGCAACAGAGTTTTTATTTGTATATTTGTATTTATTTATATTATATAAATTTATATAAATATTATGTAAAGAGGTACTTTAGTATTTACCTATTTATTATTTTAAAACCTAGTTGTCTTCAAAGAACTTTAGCAATCCGTGACATTCCTTCTTGGAAAGAGCACTGGTTAATGTTACAATTGCAAAAATATTCTTGGAGGGCAATTTTGCAGGTGTCCTGTTTGGGGAATGTGACATAAGGCTTGGGAGCAATTCCAAAAATAAAGTGTGTTACTAATATAATGGTGTTAAGTCACCTTGTGTTAATTAAATAGAAGTAATACTACCCAGCATATAAAATATATACACTTACAATTTTAATATTTATTTCTTCCATTTCTCTGAATGTTCCTGGCATACAACAGCTGCGCCACAGAAGCTTGCAGAGGGTTTTCTAGCAGGAAAATTGCTTTTCTATTGCTTTAGAAATGCAGACATGTGCTTTGCCTAAAATAATCTGCGTTTCAATTGGTATGTTATCAGAAGTATTAAGCTAAAATTCAGTGTATTAGTCTAAAGGAAAAGCAGAGTTCTAATGAGGAGCTGAATCTGAGTACTAGTAGGGAATGATAAAACAGTATGGCATTCTAGAAAGAGAGACCAAGAAAGCCCACTTGGGCAGGCAGATTTATGAGTTGTTATTTGCTGCCAAGAATTTCATCTCAATAGCACTTATCAGAAAATCTTCTTTCTCCTAAGATGGTCAGCTGGAGTCCTCAGGGCTCCATCTGTTCCGCTCTGAGTCCCCAGCAACTGACAGATCTTCATTTACTTAATCAAATTGACAAAAAACAAAAAAAAACAACAAAAAAAACCCCAAACCCTATCTTCCTATGTAATACTGTGAAGGGAATTGTTAATTTACAAAGTGAATCGTGGGGTTCAAAGCCATTACCTTAAAAATGACTTTATACTGCGAGACAGAAACGATGTTGGTTCATGTGGAGAAGAGCTAGTGGAGAGGTAAGCTGATAACCCGTCTTGAGCAGCGAATTGTATCACTGGGCCTGGGCTGCCAACTATGTTGACCTCTGACCACGGCCAGGCAAACAGCTAAGCCCAGCGTAAGTAGGAGTAGAAAGCAGTGTTCAGACCTCGGGCTGATTCAGCAGGGAGGGAGGGTGGGGTCAGGGAGGACAGGTGGCCTATAAACAGCAGTCGGTGTTGGAAAGTCTATTTATAAGATGGGGAGATTAGGGAAACAATTTGCCTGCTTTGAAAGGGAGAGGCAGATGCACAGATGGGGCCTCCTTTCCAGCATGACACAGCCTCATGACAAATGGTACTTCTGACTGGAGTGACATTGACACTCCTCTACCATAGGCAAGATGGTAGAAAAACAAGGGGCAAGGCCCAAGTCTGAGAATAGCTGCTTTTCTACTGCTGGAGAAAGCTTTGATAAAGGCAATGTGTAGATTACTAAAAGCAAAGTGATGAGTAACTTTATGGAAAGGGTTTCAGAATTTTCCAGTTCTCCGAAACATTAACTGCTCTAAGTCAGGTCTGTCACCATGAAATATTGTAGCATGTTTTCACTTCAGTGTTAAGCTTTCCATGTGAATTCCATCTGAGTTTGAAGATGAAATCTGACCAGAAAATGGAAACTATTGGCCTTTACTGAAACGAGTGAATCAGCAGGATGCCGCATGACCTCGGCACAGCCTTACCTTGTGGTGGCTATCTTTTCTCCCTTTTTCCAGTCCCAAAACACAATACTGTGAAAATCGTCTAAACCAACCGACACCAGACATTTTCCATCAGCTGTATGAAAACAACACAAATGGCAAATGACTCATTTCTTCAATGAAAAACCAAAACATTTCATATACTGTAAAGACAAATATGAAATGGGTCTTAAGAGTATTATTTAGGTTACAATATGTTAGAAGTATGATATACTAGCTGGACCTCACGGAATGGAATGCCTAACTAGTAACAGTTGAGCTTACTAACCCATCATAACTGGTTGATGAATTAAATCACTGATCTAACACTCCAGTCTGAGACAGAGCTGGGGGAGGCCTCCCAGGTACATCACAAAAACCTTGTCTATTTTATGACAAACAAAGCTCATGACATTTTCTCAAAGAGCCATTTGGCTTTATGACTCAGTCTATTTTCAGCTTTAAAAAACCAGATTCTATTTAAATCTCCAAGATAAGAGCATTATAGAAACTAAATTTCATTTCAAAAATTCTTTCAAAAGATATTATAATTAAAAAATCTTAATCTCTTAGTTTCCCTGTTTCAAATGTACTATGCTTATTATAGGATATTTAGAAAATATAGATAGAGGAAACTTAAAACTCATCCCAATTTTTAGGCCTACCTTTGGTATATATCCTGTCAGTTTCTACACATGCTTTTAAAAAACAAAACCAGGATGATAATGAATATACTATTACCTAATCTTTTTTCATTTGTTATATGATGAACATTTGCCTCTAGTATTAAATATTATTTATAATATCATCAATGATGACTATAACATAGACACTTGGGTTGTTTAAAAAAAAACTTTAAATATATTGTCTATGTAATTAAATTGAAAATCAAAAATAGTTTATAATGCTTTTTCCCTTCAAGACCAAAGAGGCCATAGAGTTAGCAAGTCTTCCCCTTGTTTCCTCCTCACAAGCCAGACTCACAGGAGGAGTGTCTGGGCTCAGCGACACCACCTTAGCTCCAAGCCGACTGGGAGATGGGAGATGGGTGACTAGATTCACTATCAGTTTAGCAGGTGTCTTCTGGGATGACAGAGGACCCACAATATGGGGGCAAAGAAACACAAGTATCTAATATGCTATTTTTCCCCAGTCCACCCAGGGTCTTAACTGGTATTTTCAAAGGCAGGTCTGGGGTAGATGTCCCATTAGAGTGGCCAGGTAAAATAAAGGAGGCCTAGTTAACCTAGAATTTCAGATAAGTCATGAATAATTTCTTAGTATATGTAGGTCCCATGCATTATTTAAATTATGTATTTACATGTGCATTGCATGGAACATACTTTTACTAAAAAATTATTTGGCCTTCTGTATTTCCATTGGCTAAATCTGGCAACCCTCCCCATCTGCTAACTAGTGCCCCACCTGTGAGTGCCCTTCTTTGTGCCAGACGGTCCCCCAAGCCACCAAGCTTCCGTCTCCAGAGGCAGCAGCAGAGTCAGAGAAAGGAAGAGCCTGGCTTAACAAATCCTCCTCAATCCTGGACTAAGTATGAGGCAAGAGTTTGAAAGTTACATGAACCCTTTCAACTATTAGGCTCAGTACCAGATGAGACATTCATGCTTTCCAAACGTGCTAAATTATCAAGGGATTACCATACACAAATGTGTCTTCTGAATCAAGATGAAGGATAGTCCTTATACTTAACCATTACCAGGCTTTAAATTGTGTGAGGTCTCTTTCTAAACGATTGGGAGAGGGAACTGATCATGGCTTCCTATTCATTACCAACATTACTCTTTCTGTACCTCTTGGGATGGCCTGGTTCTGCTTCTGTAGTGCTATGTCTCTGTATTTTGGTGATTTTATTTTTCGGAGATTCCGCTCTCCTTTTTTAGCTTATAAGCTCTGCTAGGGCTTAGAATAATCATATCCCATTTCCTTTGTGATCCTCCCACTAAGCTAGTTTCCAGTGAACGCTGAGGATATTGGTGACACTGAGGAGGAAGAGGGAGACAAAGATAGGGTGTGCATATGGGGGCGCCTGGGTGGCTTAGTCGGTGAAGTCTCCAACTCTTAGTTTAGGTTCAGGTCATGATCTCGGGGTTCTAGGATCAAGCCCAGCAGTGGGCTCCCCACTCAGCGGGGTGTCTGCTTCTCTCCTCTCCCTCTGCCCTCCCCCACTCGCACACTTTCCCTCTAAAATAAGTAAATCTTAAAAAAAAAAAAAAAGAATGTGTGTACGGGTAGTATGAAGGGAAAGACAATATGCTATGTTATCTAGTTATACAAATTTTGTTTTAATTATCATTTCTTTCAAAAACTTGGCACTAATATTCAGTGCCTCTTTTCCCCCCATTTATTAAGTCTATATTTTGTGTTTCCTTTCATAACCTATCTATATTAATATATCCTTAGAAGGCAAGCATCCACACATTGAAAATGACGGTTCAAGTTTTGTGCCTTTGGAAGAAGGTCTTGGAGTAAATTAATTTTGGGATGCTTTTATTAGCATTTCTGCAACACCTTATCAGCTTTTCATGGTTATATTCCTTTCTACCTCAATTCATGACTATGAGGAGAAATGAAGAACAGTCAAATCCAGAGGTGCCTCAACAACCTCCAGACGTGCCTCTTCTTTAGGATAGTGACCTTTTCTTACATTCTGCAGGTGTAGGCTATTTCTGCATACCACATGGTTCAGAAATATAATCAGCCACCTTTTTATCTTTTCCCAGTTTTTGCCCTCTTCCACCATCCCCCAAGAAGACCTGGCTTTTGCTTTGAAAATCCATTGTTCCTTGACCAGTTGGAGGTTTGTTTTTTTTTTTTTTTTTTCAGCCATATTTTTAGAGTCAAGATAATGTCCTTTTTAAATCTTTCCAGTCACAGTATGTATTAATTATGGATATTTGGTGACATGGTCCAGAAATAATTCTAAGGCACTTAATGTCAACAGTAAAGGGCATAGTGGAAAGAGAAAATCTCTACTTCAACAATTACAAGTTGGTCCCTGCATTCAGGGCTCATAAAAAATGCATAGATTTTTAGAATTGAACATAGTGAAATCCAATTGGTCTTGGAAGTGCCCTTGCGGAAATCAGAATTATTCAGTGAAGATTTTAAAAAATATGAGTAGGATATTAAACTTAAAAAAAAAATTATGTGGCTGAAACTTTGTTTCTAATCTGGTTTTTTATTCACATGGAGGCACCTTCTGTCCTGTAAGCACAAAATCAAAGATGGCTCCGTTTTTCCCTAGTCAGTGGTAATACACTCACAGAGCAAAGAGTCTCTGAATTAAGTGAGATCATGTAAATTCATTCCTTCTTGTTTACAGAGTTATGTGTTATGTTGTAAGAATTGTTTTTCTATTAAAAATGTCTTTTTGTTTGCTTAGCAACAGTGGCAAGAACAGATTAATCTAAACCCCCACGTATGACTGCTTATTGTCTCATTTTCACATCTATTTGTTGCCTGCTCTGTATTTCCAAGACAATTTGCTCTTCTAATAAGAGACAAATGTCCTATCAGGTCTCTACAATACCTCCCCAAGTGAGCTGGCTTATAAGAAATGGATGGATATGGGGTCCTGAGATACACAGATGGTGCCACCAGCTAGGTAATGGCCAAAGTTGGGCCCTGCTCATGTGGATCAATAGGGAAATCTAAGTAATCTCTCTTGGCATGTTGACTTAGGCTACTCACTTTTCTAACACTTTCCAAAAGAAAGGTATAGTTGCTCCTGTTCCTATTCACATCAATGTGTGATTCGGGGCTGTTCTAGGACAGGGTTCTCTTTTCACTGGGGGTTGTTCATATGGCACCTCTGAGCACCATCATGCCCATTCCACCTTTACACCAGCAAGGCGAGACAGGGCAGCTGGAAACACTTGCCTTTGGGTAAACAGGGGACACTGAGGGCTCCAGGGATAATTCTCACACTCAAAGTTTGCACTGGCTCTGATGGAGGGCAGAGGCAGAGTGGGCAAGAGGGCTCAGTGGAGAGTTCCTGGCATAGCTCTTGTCAGCTTAAAACCCCAGGCCTGGTGGCCTTCTTATTGCACTGAGGCCAGGAGACCTGGGTTCTAGCTCAAGATCTGCCATGGTCTGACTTTTACCCCAGCCATACCAACAAACTGCCTGGATCTCCATTCTTGGTCTAGAACGTGATACAGGGCTTCCCTGGATCTCCATTCTTGGTCTAGAATGTGATACAGGGCTTTTTGTTTGACCATTATCACACAAAGTACTATCAATATAACTTAAATCAAAGAGACCTCTGCTCACACCTTCAGGAGGTGCCAGGGAGACCACAAAGATCAACCAGCCATCATAATTTGTCTCCGGTAAGGGTTACACATTCAAAGAAGGATCAAACACAAGTTACTGGGGACCAGCTTACTGCTACTAACTCATCTCTATTCAATGTCTTTGATCAACATTCCTCTAATCCCTTTCCTAAAGGTATGCAAGTAACAGGCATTAGATCTTTTGATGTTTCTTAATTTAAAAACCAAGAAATTAATTCTACAGAAAAAATATTCTAATGATTATTAAATTCAATTTACATTATTCTAAATTTCCTGCCACTCTGCTTATATGTTAATACACATATACACATTTCCGGTGGAAATCAGTGAATAGATGCTATTTTGAATTCTATTTTTCTCTTTCACTTAATACATAGAAATATGTATGAAATACACATAGTCTGCAGACTTGTCATTTTGAGTTATAGCTTTTATTACATGGTGCCAAATTATCTGCTGGAGTTATAGAGTCAATTTTTAATGTTGTCAAAAATATGAATATATTGGATTCTCTATAATTTAATGCACATTTATGTTTTATTTTTGCTAATGGGTCTCTTACTACTTCTCTAAAGCATATTTTGCCATATAATTTTTATATTAAGTACATACATATGTATTGGTTCACAGAGTTAATTTTAGGAAAAGGGCAGCTGAGCTACTGAGGAGTAGAGCCATGGGAAAAAAGCAGAGGAAATTCATTCACATCCTTGGAAGAGAACCACGTTTGAACGCAAATTATGATTTCCTTTCAGATTTTACTGCTTTATCAAGGACATACAACACTCCTATTTTAAAACTGTAGGCCCATCTGACTTCAGGAAGTTCAGGACTTTGTATTCACTGCCACCAGGTGTGTCATCCAGGCTTACCGCGGGCAGGCGGCATGCTCTCTCCCTCGGTACTCAATGCCTTCCTGACCTCACGTGCTTGCCAGTGTGGAGTAGGGACTCTTTAGCCTGGAGTTTTATTAGTTCAAAAACCACAGAAAGGGGCGCCTGGGTGGCTCAGTGGGTTAAAGCCTCTGCCTTCGGCTCAGGTCATGATCCCAGAGTCCTGGGATTGAGCCCCACGTCGGGCTCTCTGCTCCGCAGGGAGCCTGCTTCCTCCTCTCTCTCTGCCTGCCTCTCTGCCTACTTGTGATCTCTGTCTGTCAAAAACCACAGAAAGTATCAAATAGCCTCTAATAATGATACAACAATTCAGATTTGTACAGTAGTTTACAGTATGTGAGAGTATGCAGTCACAAACAATCCCCCCAACACTGCCCCATGTTACTGGAGGTTAAAACACAAATGAGATCATTTTCACCCAAACTTGGTTTACAGTGTGAGGTTCTAGTAGTAGCAGTGACAGGTGAGACAAATGTATGAGGCAAAGCCTCATTCATTCCTTCAGTTTTGGAGTCGCTTCTGTGTCCGCACAACAACAACGTGCACGGTGGGGAGGAGAGGGACGGGCTCTGCTGGCCCAGCAGGTTACTATGTGAGAAGGGCACTAGCACTAACAGCTACTGCACCACATGGACCCCAACAGGCAGCATGAGGACGATGACAGCCACGGGCCAGGGGATGCAGAACAAGGGGAAGGTTATTTCTCCCTGGAAGGTTGTATGAGAAACTTGCAGCATGATCTTAAAAGATGGGAGGACGTAAATGGGCATGTGGCAGCAGCATGAGCAAAGGGACACAGGCAAAAAGAAGGAGAAACATGCATTTTGGTTCTATGGCTAGGGAGACCTAACAGAACATGAGTGAGTGGGTGGGTGGAAACACCGCAAAGGAAAGTTGAGGCCACATCATAGAAGGTCGTGAATGACCAACCAAAGGCTCAGCCCTGAGTCAGCCAACCAAGAGGAGTCCACATGGTAGCAATGTAACTGTGTTTCCAGAAGACTCCAGAACTGCATGGGAAGGACTGAGAAAGTGGGAATGGAATGGAATCAGAGTCCAGCATGACTATCATGGCAGAGATGAGGAGTTCAGGCTTAAGCGAGGGAAGTAGAGAGAGGGGGACAGAGGAAAGAGAATGCAGTTGTGGGGTCACGGAACTTAATGATTAACATTACACACACTGCACATATTAAACATCTGAATGGAATTTAGAAAAAAAAAGAAATTAAAGAATCAATTTTTGGTAGAAAGTTTATAATTTTTCTACTTATCTAGCTTCTACAATTGGAATTTAAAATTCCAGGTAAAAACACCTCTGGTGATAGGACCTTATTCTCCATTCTAGCTTAAAGAAACAACCTCACTGTAAAGGAAATGACATTCATCAGCTAGTATTCTAATAGTACTGTGTTCAAATCTTAAATTAAGGAGATGGAAAACCCAGCTCTGTTGTTTTCAATCTGAAATTTATTTCCAAAACACGAGTGTGGTAAAGTGGCCCTTTGCAGAGAATTTGCAGCCCTCCCTCTAGTTTTGTATATTTTAAATTCCAAGTGCCACACTCCCACTTATTTGGAGAGACGAAATTGATGTTCTGAGTCACTGCCAGACATTCGCAGCTAAGACTCTCTACAACAACAGCTGCTCTGGATTTCAAACAGCTCAAACAAATGCAGAGCACAGTGTGAGCTCTGGTAGAGCTGGTAGAGGACGTGTAATCTAAATAGCATATTTTTTGTGTGAGGTATTCACATATCTGATTTCCGGCCTGAGTCTGGATAGCTGACGTAGCAAGGGCTTAGTTTATTACAAATAGAACTTGACTAAATAGGAGGCTGTAAAAACAAAAACAAAACCCCCAAAATCCGGGCCTAAGTAAATACAGAACCATCAGTGACTTCTGTGGAAAACAGGTGCTTACCTGAAAAATCGAGCGCACATACTCCTCTCTGGTGTTGTCCTTTCAGTAGCGACAGACATTTTAGAGTTTGTGTGTCCCACACGTGAATAGCAGCATCTCTTCCAACCTTAAATAACAGGATGAGTGTTATTAACTAATCAGAAATTTTAACGAGAATGATTCCTAAGGGTCATTCTTAAAGAGCCTTCGAGTCAGGTGCTGCTCAGAAATCCAAAACCACACATCTGAAGAGCAGGAAGCCTCTCTCAGAAATCATCTGGCCTGACGCCGTTATTTTCCTGATGAGAACACAGAGGCACAAAGAGTCTAATAGGCTCGTTCTGCATCAAACTGGGTGCCAGGCCAGCCTAACCTGGCGCATAGCTGCCAGGGAAGGTACAATCAAATGTCCACTGTGCTTTTTGGGTTAGTTTGACATTTCTCTCTCCTGCCTTCTCAACTCCACATATAATTCCACTTCTTGGTCAAGGAAGTCACCTGCACATTGTTATGGTCCTGACCTCAGAGTTCTGTTACCCATCTCCATTATCTCACTCATCCCAAAAAGGCCTGGCCCTGCTTCTCCCCTGGGAAATGACAGTTTCGTGGCTTACCTGTTCTTAAGGTGGATTCTCCTTGAGAGGATACAAACTTCTCTCCTACTAATTCCCAACAATGGAATAAAGTTTTAATAGTAAAGTAATTTTCCTCACTTAATTGTAAGGGAAAAAAGAACCCTGTTGGATGAAATGAGTATAAGAGGGAAATGGGACATAAAGGCATTCACAAAACTAAGCAGAATCCAGCCAACTCCTACACTGTTGTATGGAGGCCCAGTTACCCCTGGAGTGGTTACTGGTGTACTGATTTGTCACTGGTTGGTCTCTCAGCAATTACAGTATAAAATGTGATATCTCCTCAGGGGTTTACACAAAGAACCAATCTCTGCTCTTCTTTCAAAGCAAAGTTATTAAATGCACATGAACCAAGCGTCATCTGTTTATAAGAACAATAAAAGGGGGGAGGGAGGAGAGTGAAATGTAAAAGTACAAAGTAGTCATCAATTACTTGTAAGAAACTTCATCATGTCAGCTAATTCAAAAGAGATGGTCTAATATACAGTTGCTAGCAAACCAGTATGTCAGTTAATGGCACTTCGCTTTTGAAGGACTGTAATCCTTTTATGAATTATATGAGAGCTATGGACTTTCCTCTCCTCCAATGCACATTTCTGGGGAATGACTCCCTTTATGCCCTCACTTTCACCACTCATCTCATGAACATGAGGCTATGAACTCTGTGCAAAGACTTCTCTACCACCTGTACGTCAGGTCTCAGAAACACTCATTTCATGTTAATTTCTGACCCTCATACCACATGTTTTTCCTTGAATTTGCCACTTACGTTGTAGATCAGTTTAAGTCTTAAAAGCTGTTAAAAGCCCATGATAAAACTGAACCAAAATGTACTCTTTCCATTGGAAGAAAAGAATACAAAACTGAAAATACTATTAACATTAATGCTTTGCCACAAAATAATGAATCTGAGTTTAATGGATTTTTTGGTTAATTAAGTTGACTTTATCTCTCCCCTTTCCAAGCACAAAATGACTGAATGCAGGCCTCTGTTTTGAGTGGCTTTTCAATGATAGGTTCAATCCAAAGTTTAGGCATCCCAAAATGATTCTGAAGGAATTTTGTTTTTTTTTTTTTTTTGAAAGGTTAAAATATAAAATGATGAATCAGTCAAAATTCATGGCTTTAAGTTTTGCAAAAATAACTAGATGTTATGTTAGTATTAAAATATGGTTCATTCAATAAACATCGATTACCGAGGATACAATAAGTACTGGATGTACAGTAAGGGGAAAATATCTTAAGATTGCATTCATGGAACTTGGTTTAGTTTTAGCTAATCCTGTTCGTACATATCATGTCAAGATGAAATCCCTCAGAGGCTTCCCACAGAGCTTTAATATAGCCAGTGACATTCCCACCATCACAACATGACCCAGCTTTCACTGAATCTTCAGCTTCATGCCTCATGTTTGTTTCTATCAGGTATTTCTTAAACCAGTATGTAAACTAGGTTCAAAACTAAATCCTGTCTCTCTTTGGCTAGGCCCTCATCTCAGAGGCGAGATCTCTACCTGCCCGGTGGCCACGTAGTCCTTCACTGGATGGATGGTCAGGCTGAGAATGTCATCATCATGCCCCAGGTACAGCCTCTGGGAGTGTTGCTGTCTGTTGTACACGACAGCAACTGCAGCAATGTGATAGACCACTTCCCCAGTCTGCGTGTAGAACAGATTGTTTCTACAGTCGTAGCCTCTGTAACTGAAGCACAGGTCCAAGAAATGCACAGTAGCTGAATGGACAGTGAGTCAACAGAGCAGGAGAGATCAGAAGACAAAGCTATCACATTGATAGGCACATGCACAAGCAGAACCTCAGGTATCTCCAGAGTCGCTTGGGACAGTAATCTTCAACAGGGCTACAAGGAGCTCTGAGGACATGTGAGGACTCTCTAAAGGGCAAATGTGCCCTGGTAATTTTAACAGAATTTGTTCCTAGAGCCTCAGCTACTGTGTATGTGTTCTTTCCTAAGTGACCAGTCTGAGAACACACCTGTGAGGAGGTGCAGCTTTTCCCTTCCCACCTCCCCTTTCTCTATCACCTTCCTCTCACATTAGAAAGCCATTCCTCTGTCCACCTAGAATCTTACTATGGTGTGTAACCATAGTAACATCGAACTATGGTTGGAGCATCGAACCTCCCAAGAATACCAAAATGAACTCAAGTGCGGATGTTGAAAGTGAACAATTTCAAGAACTAGATATGAAGTTCTTTTCCAAGTCAAATGATTTCCAATTCTTTGCTTTTAACAAAATTGAAGAGTGATTTAACTGAATTGTCAGGTGATAGATCATTATATTTTCATGTGATGTACCAAAATTACAAAATACACCTGTTTTGCAAGAGGAGTTTAAAGAACTGAGTAAGATTGGTATGATAAAATTGCTTCCTTTCTCATCTACTTATTTATATAAGCTTTCTCAGTTCTCATAACTATTAAAAAAAGAAAAATGGGACTAGAATCAATACTAAACTCTATCACATTCTAGCAATAATATGTGTGCATATATATCTGAACTCACTGAAAAAATCTTATTAAAATTGCTTTCCAATAAAATTGTTTATATTTACTAAGTACTTATTAGAATTTGTGCTATGTTTATGTTGGTCTGACAAGCTTTCAACTACTAAGAGTTATAACAAAAATTCAATCCAAAAAAGAATGAACACTAAGAGCAGCAATGTCCTGTAGAAATATGATGCAAGCCATGTAGGTAAGTGAAAATTTTCTACATTAAAAAAAAGAAAGAGATGAAATTTATTTTAAGAACATTTAACCCATTATGTCTATAATATTATTATGTAATCAATATAAAACATTTAAGTAGGCTCTATGCTCAGTATGGGGCTTGAACTCATGACCTCAGCTGAGATCAAGACTGGAGCTGAGATGAAGAGTCTGACACTTAATTGACTCAGCCACCCAGGCACCCCTCAATATAAAACATTTTAATGAAATATATTACATTCTTTTTCTCATACTAAGTCTTCAAAATCCAGTGTGCATTTATGCCTACCACACATCTGAATTCAGACTAGCCATATTTCACATGCCCAGTGGCTTTAAGTGGATATCATACCAGATAACACAAGTTAGAGACTTAGGATCACAAGGAATTAAATTTAAATTGCACTTATATACATTTCTTTCCTTGCAAAAAGTATGATAGGGTGATCAATAAAAGCTTTTCAAGCATAAAAATACTACATTAGTATAAAATTCTATGGGAGAAGTAGCATAGAAATATGAGCTCAGGTACTTTTTAAATTGGGGATGGTAGGAATCAAATATCTATGACTGATCCCCTTAAATGAATGATGTATTTATAAAGCACTAGACATTATATTCTTCATAATCATTTAATCTTACACTGAAAAATTTTAGATGTCAACTTAAAGTGTGGAAGGTTGAACATTATTTTTAAAAATTCTAAATTATTGTGGACATATGTAAGCAAAAATGTTTGAAGAAAACATTGTCCTAAGTGGAGCCAGCTAAATAGAGCAGGAGATATGGGGGTAACAGAAACAGGGACTGGGGAGAGAACAGAGTGGGGAACAATGAGCCACAGAAACATATGTGTACAGAAGTCAATGAAGCATGAAAAATCTAGATACACACATTGTTATGGCCACAGAACATCAACTGAGACAACCGGACAGAGAATCATGGTTCCAATATTAACTTCAGGTAAGTAAACACCAGAGAGAAGAACCAGCCTGAAGTGGGACAGCACCAAGAAGAGGGGACCCAATGGTCTGACAAGGCTGGTGACAGGCACCCACCCGTGTATGAACTGGAGTTTCAAGCTGTCCTCAGGAGCCTTTTCTCTTTTGAGGAAGGGCACTGCATGGTTTTTCTCTTTACTTTGTTGCTTTAGCTGAGGTAGATCTTCTTTGTAAACCTTAAAGCATAGCAGAAACATTTAGTTGAGACTCTCCAGGTTTCAAAAATATTAATATCTTGGCATTGTCAGGATATTTCTGCAGGCTTTAACTGCAGAAAATTAAGTTTTTGAGAACATAAGAAGCAAAAAACGGTCATCCAGAGACAAAAGTTGGTCATTATATATAATGATCAAGGGGTCAATTCATCAAGAAGATATAACCATTTTAAATACATACCCAACATCAGAGCACCAAATATATAAATCACATACGAACAGAACTAAAAGGAGAAATAAACATCAGTAGTGTAATAGTTGGGGAAGATGTCACTCTGAACAATGGATGGATGATGATTCAGACAAAGAATCAATAGGGAACTAGCAAATGAAGAACACTGCAGACCAAACAACCTAGCAGACATATCCAGAACATACCAGCCACCAGCAGTAGTACATGCGTTCTTCTCAGGACACATCAGATGTTAGGCCACAAAACAAGTCTCAATAAATTCAAGAAGATAGAAATCACATCAAGTATGTTTTCTGGCCACTGTGGTACGGAAGTAGAAATCAATCATCACAGGAAGAAAGCTGGAAAGTTCATAAGCTTGTGGAAATTAAACCACACAGTTCTGAACAACCAACCGATCAAAGAAGAAATCAAATGGGAAAAAAATGTCTTGAGACAAAAGACAATGGAAACACAACATAACAAAACTTACAGGATACAGCAAAAACAGTTCTAAGAGGAAAGTCTGCAGCTATCAACATATACTTTAAGAAAAAAGAAAACTCTCAGATCAACAACCCAACAATGTACCCTCAAGGAACGAGAAAAAGAACACACTAAGCCCAAAGTTAGCAAACGGAAGGAAATAATAAAGATTAGAGCAGAAATATATGAAATAGAGAATAAGACAATAGAAAAGATGAGCAAACTCAGAGTTGGTTGGTTTTTTGAAAAGATAAACCCAATAGAGTACATAAAGCATGAGAATGAAGTTTACTTCCTAATGAACAAAACTATCCTGAAATAACTTTTGAATCATTGGGATTTAAGATCATCTTGAGTTTAAATAATTTATATTCAGAAAATATAATTTTCTGGTAAATAAGAAAGGAAATTATTCAATAAATTATCAATAAAAATCAATAAAATGATTTTCTATAATTTATTCTAAAGGAAGAAATCTCTTGATGATTCTGACATTTGCAAAATGCAAACCTCATGAATCTTGGTGATCACTCTTTGGAATTATCTTCTTTCATGATCTCATGCATTTTGACAGATTAGATTCTAAGATTTAGAGCAAAGCTCCTGGCCTAACCGAGGACCCAAATTGTGCTGCTGACTCAGAGAACATTTCCTACAATCTAATCTAAATGCGGATAAAAAGTAATATATCTCTATCATGTATTCATGCCCTACTATTGAGAGATATTAATTTAACACAGTCAAGACAAAGTAAATCTATTAATAATTGCTCAACTTCATAAAGGAAAAATTTCATTTGATAAAGCTATGTAACTAAAAGAATATTATCATAACAAAGTCTCTGTCTAGGATTTAACCAAAAATCTTTAAAATTAAAAACAAAAGGAAGTCAGAAGATACTTCATTACTGCTCTGTCTATTGCAGCTGCAATGAACTAAGCTTGTAAAAGCTGAAGATAATTATCCATCTGAGCCCATGGTGCTTTTTTCAGCTCATCAACTACTCAAGAGAACTGAATTCTGGTCTTGGCATTTCTACTGCTTATTTGAATATGCCTCATAACCTCTGTGGACTTAAAATTCCCATCTGTAGAACAGAAAAAAACTTCCTGCTCAGGAGTAACTCAGCAACAAAAAATAATATGAATCAAATAATATAGATAAAAGCTTTAGAAAATCAGATGCAAGACAGAAATATAAATCCTAGGCATGGATTTCAGTATAGTCAAGCCTTTTCATTCTTTTACTAGCACCTTTTTACTAAATACAAAACTCCCAACTAAAGAAAATGGTTTTTCTTTTTTTCATAAATTTTATGCTCATTTTGCTTAAATTCCATTTCCTCTTGATATCAGGGTATAATATTTAGTGTGTGTGCTTATTTCCACATTAATAATTTCCTTTCAATCCTCACCTTTAGTTTTACTGCATTATACATTGCACAGTCAAGCTGATTTCATCAAGAAGTTGACCCAAACCATCAGTTGGAATGCCTTTGTACTATTCTTTCAAACATGGAATCAGTGAGTGATGATTACAGGGTGGAAAAAAAAAGTCATCGTCTGGAAAGGTTCAGTGCTTATGCAGAGGCAAAGCCAAGCAATACATAGAATGTGCACTTTGGAGAGAAGCCCAGATCTGCATTCTTAATACTACGGGTGATGTGGATGTGGACAAAGTACTTAACCTCTCAGGGTTATTGTGGGTTGGATTTGGTGTATGGAAAGCACAGGATCTGGCCCCATAGAGACACATGATACACGGCAGCGGTCCCCAGCCCCTATGGTAATTTCCCAGGGCAACACTGACAGCTGCTGTGTCTGAAATGGAAGTCTTATTCACTCCATGTTCAGGTACACAGTCTGCTCCACAGACTCTCATGAAATGACAAGGAAGAAAATAGAACATCTATGGTTATCAACCATAAAAAAGAGATGAGTCTCCAGATTCCCGCGAAGGATGGCTCTCTTTAACACTCACCGTTTAGCACTAAAATGAAATGTCTATTTTCAAAAAATTCAGACCCAATTTGATTGTGATTGTGCAACTTTTCTACTAGAGGTGATTTCCAACTGGAGAGATCATGCATATTGTATTTGGGCTTTTACTTTAATTAAATGGACAATGGTCTTTGTAATTGGTCTTCATAATAATCTATGTAAGTTAAGAGAGAAAGCAGGACACCAGCTCACTTGCAAAGTACCATGGCTCTGAGGCTACCAATTCTGTAAAGAAAACACATGCTTTCATGATGTGTTAGAAAATGAAAAATTGCATATTTTTCTGCAAAAAAAAATTTTTTTTTAAAGATTTTATTTGAGAGGTGCCTGGGTGGCTCAGTGGTTAAAGCTTCTGCCTTCAGCTCGGGTCATGATCCCAGGGTCCTGGAATCGAGCCCCACATTAGGCTCTCCGCTCAGTGGGGAGCCTGCTTCCTCCTCTCTCTCTCTCTCTCTCTGCCTGCCTCTCTGCCTACTTGTGATCTCTGTCAAATAAATAAATAAATAAGTCTTAAAAAACAAGAAGATTTTATTTGAGAGAGAGAGAGAGAGAAAGAGAGTGAGAGAAAGCAGGAGAGGGTGTAGGGTCAGAGGGAGGAGCAGACTCTCCACTGAGCAGGGAGCCTGACTTGGGGCTCGATCCCAGGATCCTGAGATGATGACCTGAGCCAAGGGTAGATGCTTAGCTGACTAAGCCATCCAGGTGCCCCTGCAAAAAATATTTCAAAGTTGTAGATGCTAAAGAGACAGAAACCCTATCACGGGTTCAGTTTTAAAACTGGCTACTACCTTCCACTTAAAAAAAAATTTAATAATGTGAAAGGGTAAAGGCCTTATTTTCAATCTGCACTTAAAGACAAGAGGCAGGGGATTTTCCTGATTTTTGTCTTGATTCTCTTCTGCCTAAGTACCAGACATTTTTAGTGCAACGTCCAAAGCCAATGAGATTGACGTTCTGGGCTGTAAAGCATCTGTTATGAGCTCTCTGCTTACTGACCTGGCGATCATAATTGATCTGAGTTTCTTGCTCAATATCAGAGTCCAATTCCGGTACATCAGATAAATCCGAATCAGATTCTTCACTGTAGGAATCAGTGCCACCTTCTGCAGAAATACAACCCATGAGAAACAAGTGAAGTTTGGAGACCCAACAGAGCTTACACATTTATTTAAAATATTTCCTTTCTTCTAGCAAAGTAAATTTAAAAATCACTATGCCATACTTTTCCTTTTATGTAGGTTCTTAAAACATCTTTTTTCCCCTCATCTTTCGGTTAAGTTCAGCACATTCCTTTTAGGAGCATTAACAGATAAGGGCAACTACTGCCCTTACCCTACCCCGGCAGCAAGACTGAACTCATTTCCACACTTTTAGGAGATAACGAATCTTTGTGTTTTAAGTTTTGCTTTGGGGAAAAAAAAAAAAAAAAAAAAAAGACAAGAAAGAAAGAAAAAAAAAAGAAAAGAAAAAGTCAGGGAAAGCTTCTACCAGAATGAAGCCTGGTGAAAAAGGAATCCAACTACTTAGTTCAGTAAATATCCTCTTAGCCTTTTGCCACGTCCACCAAGTGGATGGTAACTGCCACGGTCAAAACCTGCAGAAACTCTCCTAATGAAAACATTTCCTCACCTGGTTTTAAATTTTATTACCTGTTTATTTCTGCAGGCATCACAGTAAATAGAATGACTACACATCCCCTGAACTGGAACACACTGGTCCCATTACAGACCATTCTTTGAACTTTACTCTGGAGCCAACTCCTACTCCCAAGGTTACTCTGTTTCCCCTGCTGTCTCACCGTGTAGACCCGCCACAGTTACAGTTGTCCTGAAGAGGCTGAAATGTCTTTGTTCCTGTTATTCTCCAAGGCTAAATCTTCATGTAAACCTTTGACCTTCAACTTGCAATTGGTATAAACAAAATCCTTTGAAGGAAGTTATTCAATTGACTCATATGTGTCTCAAAAGTTTCGTTTCTTTTTTTTAACTTTGAATTTTATTATAGGACTGAATTTTTCAAAATTGCTTTATCTCTTCATCTTCAAGAGATATGTTAGAACATTCTTTGAAATTTGTATTGACAAAAAAAGAAATGCTGAAAAATTACAATTGGTTTTTACCCTGGGGTGCAGTTTCCAGCAGACCGTTGCTGACACCTTCTGGAATAAATCTCCACTGGAAAACTGAGTGGTCAGCCCCTCCTGTGCTCAATACCCACTGAAAGTCATGGGACCAGCGGACATTTGTGACATGCGCAGAATGGCCCACATATTTTCTAAATTTGGCTCCTGAAAAGATATTTTTGAGAAGATTAGTACTGAAAAAAAAAATAGAATTTGTCGGTTAAAAATTCAATTCCTCTTCATGTTGAAAAGTAAAATTCTTAAATATATTAGAAAATATAATTTTCAGTATTACATATCATAAAAAGCAAAGGCTCCTCAAATTCTCCAAATTATTCCAATATGGATTAAGCTAAAAATGGCCTTAAAATTTAAGTCCTGTGGCTGAAGACACATCTGAACCTGTTCCAGATAATGCCTACTGCTTCACTGATTCTGAAAATAATGATGCTTCAGAATGATTGTCTTATACATTCTTATTTAAATACAGTAAGATAGTCCTTTGCAAAAGGGAAATGATAATTCTGTGGAAAAGAAGTCAGACTATTGTTCAGAGTCATATGGATGTAGAGCTGGGAGAATTAAATTTTGTTTCCTTGCACTGATTGCTTTACTCAGTGAACACCATCCCCAGGTAACGAACGCAGAAGGAAAGCCAATTGCACTAAACAGTTGCCCCTGAACTACTGAAGTCTCCAGTCCAGGCTTGGTACAGGGGAGCACAAAGGCGGACATGAAAACAAGAGCGGTCCCTCCTACCATATGGAGGCCTAGTACTTCAAAAGACTATGGGAGATTTCAGGGGCAGCAAGCACCACCGCAGCCCTCCTTCAGAAACAATTGTACCTATTGCAGGCCCTCTAATGGAACCTCTTCAATGGGGGAGAAAGCCATTTGTTCAACTGAAATGTGTTTCAAATTCACTCATTGGAGAGGTAATGATTTAAATGTATATGAAGGTGAAAATGACTGCATTATTTTAAAATGCCACCACCAAGCTGCCCCCATCTGTGCACTCTACTACTGTTTGCTTTCTTCTTCATCAGAGCACTTCTCACGAGATGTGTTTACATTTTCCTTACTGTGTCCCCTCAGAAGAACAAAAGCTTCACGAGGGCAGGGATTTGTGTCTGTTCTATTTGTTGATGTATCTCCAGCCTCTACAACAGCACGTAACAAATATTCACTGAATAAAGGAAGACCATGTCCATGTCTTCCCAGGCTTTCCTTAGGACACATTCACTTTACAAGGCCTCCCTTTGTTCTCTGAAACACAAGAATGTCTCAGGCCTTTGCCCTCATCTCCTCTCTGGCAGGCCCTCTGTCCCATGGCTTTAGGTACTGTCGATATGCCCTCCACTGCCAAACATTCGTCTTCTGGCCCTCATTTCTCCCTGGACTGCTGGTGGGCCGCGTGCCGTGTCCAGTTGGATGTCTAACAGGTACCTCAGACTTACCACGAGCAACAAAGACCCAGGAGTTCCCCTTCCCCTTTCTCTTATCCCCATCTCTCTCTCTCTCCCAAACACATACTCCCTTGCTCGTTTTCCCATCTCCACAAATGGTGCCACCATCCACCCCACTGCTGAAGCCTAAAACTTAGGACTCACCCTCGGTTTCCTCTCTTTCCCTCCATTCCCACAACCAGTCCATCAGCAAGACCTTCAGCTCTACCTTAACACTGTTTCATACCTCATGGAGTTGTGTTCACATCTGTTCCTAACACCTTTGTCCAAGCCACCTCATCTCTCACCTGGACTTGTGCAAGAATCTAATTGAAGTTTCCTCTTCCCTAATCCATCCCACAAGATATCAAAGTGGTCTTTTAAAAACTTAGACTGGTCATGTCGCTCCTCCATTTTAAGCCCTCAATAACTTCCCACCACACTTAGAATAAGATCCAAATTTCCTACAGTGGCTATAAGGCCCTTCATGACATGGTCCCCACTGCCCTCTCCAGCTTCTGAGTACACAGTGCTCCCCTCATTCATCACACTCTAGCCACCTTGACCTTTATGTTTCTCTCCTGCATCAAGCTCATCCAAGCTTTAGTGAAAGCCAACACTTTTCCCCTCAAGGTCCAGGGTTTATGCAACCCATGTCTTACAACATCCAGGACACTTATTTTGGGAGGGAATACTTCAAGGACTGTCTGAATACATGTGTGCCTGTGTGGGGGATGGGGGGTGGGGGTGTGTGTAGCATTAATGGGGCAGCAGCACACAAGTTTGTCAAACAGGAGAGCCTTCCCTTGGAGAAGGGCTGGTGCCAAGGTGGTAAGATGTGGCAAATGCCAATGAGCAAAGCTTTGGATTTTTTACCTCATGGAAGTTTCTGTATGGTGGTGGTCAAACAGAATGGAGTCTAAATGACATCAGGGGAATTATTGGTAATGATACAATTATTTTAAAAGATTTGAAAACTGCCAAAATTAAATGAGAAAAATTGGGTTGGTGATGTAAAAATAAAAACCACTGTAGGCATTTTCATTAACTGCAGAACATTTACGTCAGAACACTGTACAGCAGAATTTTAAGCACATTAATTATAAAGGTATCAGTTAACTTGATTGGGAGTTTTATTTAATCACTATTGAAAACTACCACGTTTGCTCAGTCTCCACACTTCTCCTGGTCACTAGCCACTGTCATGTTTGGCTGTTACAGGCTCAAAAGTTGGGGAACACCTGCCACTGGGACCCTGGGCTGTAGGGCAACAAGTTCTACCAACTGTTACCATTCCTGTCAGCAACACTTCTTTCAGAACTCCCCTGCTGGTAGTTTAGGTACAGAAAGGGCACAGAAGTCTGATTGTCTCTGAGATAAATTGCAAGATTTATAAACCATGTGCCATGAAAAGCAGAACAAGTCAATTTGCTCTGAGAATACAGATACTTCCGCAGACTGCTGAGGTGGGTTTTATTACTCCCACCACACTGTCACTCAGCTGTCAACCTTCCATTATTCCACAGATGTCTCCTGTGTGCCATCATCCTCAGGGTTGTTTTACATATCAGGGTGTCTCATTTGGACAGATAGCACTGCTCACCACCTCCCTCCCTCTTCCCCCATTCTCATCAATAACCCCAAGATGTCCGTTTCCATTCCTATTTTCCAGACCCAAGACCACCATACAAGGCTTGCTGATACAGAGGAAATACAAACTCTCGGTGAGTTAACTTCCTCCCAAGTCCTGACTCTTAAGACCAACAGTATTGCTTCAGGCCCCAGTGAGGTTTCTCCTCAGCTCCCATGATCCTTCTGGTTGCCTAACTCACATTCTGCAAGAACATTGCTCATTCTAACCAGATATACCCTATTACTCAAAAGACCCATCAGTGAGGGGAGAATGAATTAGGCACGTTGAGGTAATTTTGTGCCTCAAGCATTTGAAAGAGGGCCATTTTGTCAAGTGGAAACGATGGCAGCTTTGCTATGCGTTTTATGTTCAATTCTCAACCATAACTATTGCTGCTTCAGAGCTGCCAGTTAGCCGAAAATGACTTTCCAATTACATTTTTCACTCCCTTTCCTTTCTTAATTTAAAAATCGCTCAAGTGAGCAAGTTCTCAGGCCACAGCATGTCCCCACTGATTACTTTCTGAAGATCAGGTTTTCAGGCTGGTGGGAAGTCTTAGAAAAACCTGTGTGTGGGCTTTGCCTCAACTTTTTAAGGAAGAAGACAGGGTCATTACGTGGCTAATTCAGGCACATTCTACAAAATGAAGGTGCCACAAAAATTGAAGTGACAAGATTTTAACAACAATAAAACAAAAGAACAAAATGCAAGAGGAGAGTTTTTTTGAACTTATCTTCACTCTCAAAAAATTCGCCAGTTATGTCAATTGTGTTCGCAATATTAGTGCTACAACAAGGGGTCTGACAACTGTGTCATCACCAGAACAATCGCTCTCGGATTTTATCTTAAATACGTCTAAAAGGATCTTGCTTGACTTTCCCCATGGAAGCACAATTAGCTGTAAAGCATAAAGGAATTTTAACTATAATACTTGAATGTACTAAATAATTTAAATTATGAGTGTTAATTTACAAAAATAAAAACTATGACTTATTTAAAATATGAAACATGAATCTTATGAATCACAAACTTGCCAGTAATAACTGTGAACAAAATCTGCCTTGAATTGGTAAAATCCTGTGTTTTAGAACATCAAAAGTAAATGACACCAACAATGCATCTATCTAAAAGTGTAAAAGAGTAAAAATGAATAAAAAGGTGAAATGAATAATCTGCAAGAATAGACCCCAAGAAAATCAGTCTTAATTACACCATGTATACATTCTAGAATACTTTCTCAATAAAATCTCACTTTTGGCCTTACCTTTCTTGAGACAAGGAAATTTAAACAATTTAACTAGTCCAAAATCATCGCCGGAAACCAGCACTGAACTATTGTAATTTGCATCCACTGAATTGATGTCAGTGACATCAGTGTACTTCGGCCAAATCCCACTCACTTCAGGGCCTTTTACACAAGTCCAGGAGGCCCAAGGAATTCCTTTGATTTCTTCTTTATTTGTTAAAGGCTTCCCAGCTGAAAATTATCAATATATAGTAACATTATGTTACATTTAAATAAAAAGCATATTCTAATTTGCTTTATTCATTTTTCTTATAGAGGTTTATAGAATTTCAAAAAAAAAATTCTATAAACCAAGGAACCTAAAGATTCTACTCTCTTTACCCAATTTGTGATTTTTTTTTTTCTTCCAGCACCGTATAAAGAGAGTCCATGATCAAAACTCAGATATGGAGATGAGCAAGAAAATGATCATTTTAATCAATGTAATACCTGAAACCACTATACAAATACTGTGCTTTGTATTATTGATGAAATAACTTGTATGAAGTCGTATATTATCATATCGAGTCACTAACAGTTTGCCAGGTTTTTTTAAAAATTTATTCTCAGCTTCTACTTTTCATAATCCAAAGAGCCATAGAAGTAATTTTTCAAAATTTAGGCAAAGTTAGTATAAACATCTAATGGATATTATATAAATTTAAAAGGATTAGACAATGAAAATCCACCAAATTTTGTTGGAGTAAACATTAGTGGTTAGGGAGAAGAGTCTTGACAGTTGTGCCTGATATGTTCTCAAATGTATGGCATGTTTCCCCATTTGTATCAGAAGCTGGTGAGGGAGGTCACCCAGGGGCACACAAAGACAGAAACACACAGATACAGAAATGCTTGGGGAAATGTCCTGCCATATACAATTTTAAAATTCAAAATCAAGACAGTATAGCATACTACCTCACAGTTTCTTCTTCAAAAACAAACAAAGGTTTTCAAATAAAGAACCTGTCAAATTAGCACACAGAAATTCTGGCCTGTGACAGCGTCTCATAAAAATTCATGAAGATGACCATAAATCAGAAAGTTGACAGAACAGTCTTTAACCCAACATCCCCACTCTGGAAAATATAGTCCAAGGAAGTAACTCAGAAGAGGAAACACCCCTATATAAAGATATCTGGAGATGCACCATCTGTACCAGGAAAGAAACTGGAAATAAGTAAGCCCAAATGCTCACTAACAGGAGGACAAGAAAGCAAATTATGATATTATCACTGAGCAGGATGTTACTTTGCTATTGCAAATGATAAACATGTATTCCATAATTTTTCACATATGGAAAATATATATGAAGTAATTTCAAGCAAAGAAAGTAGACACAGAAATATCTACCTAGTGATGATGCACTGATGAATTAATTGGGTAGAGGCTCTTTAAAAAGCTATAGTTACATTAGATGGTATATACTATTTTCCAGTGAAAATTAATTTTTCAAGAAAATTAAGATAAAATATTATTTGATGACAAGATTCATATTATAAATTTTCTTATGTTAAAAAAATTAGTCAAAGGTTACAATACAGAAGTTTGTCTTTTTTCTGCCATTTTAGTATTACAAACTAAATGTCACTAAATGTAATAGAAGTCTCATGAAACTCTTCTAAGAGAGATAGTGGAGGTGACAAATAAAAATTGTACTTTCTAAATCCCAATCAGCATGTTTCACCAAATAATATCATAAAGGCTTCCAATTGTGAAGAGCACAATTTTGGACTAAAACCATCATAGCAAATGAGGACAGCAATCCTCAAATGTTTAGCATTTGGGGGCATTTTTCTAGGATATCTTTTCTTCCAGTTCTCTTTAGGCATTCTTTATAACTTCTAGCTCTATATCCTTTGCCCATCATAACCACTGCAAATACTTCAGTCTGTGCCTTGTCTTTTCATGATCTCTTTCATTGTGCAGTGATTTTTTATGTTAATATGTTCCAATTTATCAATCTTTTCTTTGAGAGTTTGAGATTTGGTATGGGGGGGGGTGGTCGTGTTTCTGAGAACATTCCTTGCTCTAAGACCATGATGACGTTCTTCTGTATTTACTATATGTGGTTCAGAGTTTCGATTTGCACAAACATCCAGTGCCTGCAAGACTTACATGGCATCTTGTAGAACAGGCGTTCTCCTGCGCCGTCGTTAGTCTGCAAGTATTTGCTATCCAAAGACCAGTCAATGTGTGTGATGAAACTAAGGGACTTGCTGCATTCTCCAATCTTCTTGTATCGCTGGGCCACAGCATACACGTCCACTGGGCCATCATTGGATCCCACCGCGAGGTAAGAGCCATCTGGAGAAAATTTCATTTCATGAATGACTTCTTTTCGATCTTTGATATGAACCACTTCTGTCATATCTCTATAAGAATAAGAAGCAGCAATAAAAAGTGATAAGCAGCAAATCGAGAAATAGGAAACCCAAGCCATGTCTCAAAATTTGTATGTCAGAGAAAAAATGGTTTCAAAAGGGAGAGAACACCTATAAGAATTAAAGACTTAACTTTTGAAGAAAGATGTAAGATACTCTTTAGTTTCTGCCCCTTTTAGGCAAAATTGACCAATATTTGAAATATCCGGGGCTTCCAACATAAAACAACAAAAAAATTTAATGAAATGCCTATTTTCTTTCATGGTTAATTAGGTATTATTTTCCCCTAAAACTTTTTGCCTTAAATTGGGGTTTGTAAAATTATTTTAAAAACACATCCCAGAGAAAAGTAAACTATGTCAAGGTTACTTTTTTTAATACTAAATTCTTATATAATTATTTAATTTTCACCGTGAGAGCTCAACAATTCATATATCAGATCACCCAGATTTTGTATCCCTTCTGATCAGATTCTGCTAAGAACTGCTGCCCTCATTTGAAAGTTGTCACCATACGACAGAATTCTGACTAGCAGGTCCCCTGTGCCAGTACCAACGTCTTCTACTCCCAACGAAGTCAGTGCACAAATAATGGCAAATATTAGCTTCCACATGATAATTCCCCTCACCTGCTATCACTTATTAATAGCACTATCATTTATTATACATATACTATACACAGTGTATACACTACATGATATAATTTGCTATAATATCATCAAACGGGGGTCATCAAACAAGGTTTGGGGGTTTTGAGGGTTTTTTTGGCTTGGGAAATCCATCAAAAGAAATTCATCAAAAAAGAAAAGATCTGGTAATTAGCCACCTTTCCACACATCACTTAGCAGAGAAAGAAAATGTTGCCCACCAACTCAGTAATAAGTTGTGTGTGGCTGGTAAATGAGAATTTAGTGTAATAAACCATGCCAAGATCATTTCTCAAAGCTATATAGAATCTTCTATGTGCAAAACATGCAGTATCTAATTTACAGCTGCATTTTCTTTCTATAATCACAAATTGTATAAGCCAAAAAACCAACGAGTGTGTTTCAAGAAATTACAAGTATAAGTCATCACTTTTGTCCAGTAAATACAGGATGTTAATAAATATGAAATATTTCATTTAACTTTTCATTATAGATGAAAGAAATCTTTTACTCAAGCTCACCTCTAAAAATCTGGCAGGGCTGGAGACTGCTTTCTCATTTCTTTCTCTTTTCTTGGCTTCTAAAAGCCCATAGCCCCTTGGGACCAGATGAGCTTGGGAGCTTATTATTCACCAGATTTTAGAAAGGTTACGTACAACATATTATGTAACATCCCCAGTAGGAGTTAGGGCAGCACCCCGTATTAAACAAAAATTAATATTTTCGTTGCAAATCACATGATAATTATTCCTATTAAGAGATTAATAGGCAATAAACAGTCATTAATCAGTTCACTGAGTCATGACATCCTGCCAAATGAGTTACCCAAGAGCTGTGGATTTTCAGTGTTTGAATTTGGGAAATACAGTTAGGGGACTGTGAATCTAGAGTGTTCCTATTTGAAAGATTTATTTAAATGCCTTTTTCCTGAAGTCCTGCCATACACCCTGGCCAGAAGAAGTAGTTTCAACAAGGGAGCATTTCTGACATCATTTTCCATATTGGTACGTGCCTGACTCGGAGCACAATGAAAGAGCCATCCTTCATGCCCAGGGCCAGCTGAGATCCATCGGGACTGAAGGCCACGCTGCGAACTGCTTCCTCCATGTTACAGCGGGCGATCAAGGCGTGGTCGGCCAGGCTCCACAGCCTACGCACAAGAACAAAGTTAAAAACAAAACCCACTTCTCACGGTCATTGCCGGGCCTGGGTTGCAAGGCCTGTTCACCACTCTGGTGGTGATGACAGCAGAAGACACACCAACTTCACACCAGTCCTTCCTCGAGGCAGGTCTGGCAATCTGGGAAGGTGTTGAGTTTATCGCTGGGTCAGTGGCACCATATGAAATACCCAGCAAGAATTCTAAAATGAGGTAACATTTCCAGAGATTTTGAGATTAATAGAATAAGGACATTTTAAACACTCCTTCACACAAAATCTTGCTATTCTCTTTGGAAATTAAAAATCGTTCTTTATTTATACCAATGGTTGTTAATAACACTTAGGGAAAAAGAAGTACTACTGGATGTTATTATTGTTAGTTTGTTTAAAAAAAATATGAATACCCTTCTAGTAACTGTGTTATTTAAGCAGCTTTAGATTGAAACACACCTTACTTACATTTGTTGGCCTCCCTGGAAAGAGAACCTGTCTGAGATGGAGAGGATCAGAAGACACCCTGCCCCTGCCCGGGATGCTCCCATAGTTGGTTGTCTCCAGTCATCTCTGTCATTCCTCACAAGCCCCCCTGGGCATCCCACTGCAGACAGGTCCCCCACCCTTACTCGGGGCAGACGCTTCACAGTACCCCTGGCTGATGGACACCGCTGCTGGGGAGAAATGGAGGTCGGGCAACAGGTATAGCACCTCCTAGAACATCTGATCCAGGCACCTCAGACTGAGTGAATATGAACTAAACATATGAAGATACAAATAAGGGTTTATGCTAGTTGCAGTTGGGGTGGCTGACCTCTATCTGTTTGTGGTCCTAAGACTGTCTTCTTTAAACACACGAGTAACAGGATCTGCCGGCGGGACCGAGCATCTAGAGGTACAAATAAGTCTCACGTGGTGCAGTTTCTCTAAGTGGGTCCTGCCACCAGGACGCATGGAGGCATGCTCCTTAAAATGAAGAGCTGCAGAGCGAAGAGCTCACTGATCCCGGAGGCAGCCTGCATTAGTCAGCCTAAAGCTCATGGTAGTCTTGCAATACCTTGTCCGTTATTCATAATCTCAAGCTGCTTTTAGCCTTGTACTATTTAAAGCAATGCAAGCTTTGTTTTACTAGCATGCAGAAACGATCACTCCCCAGTAGACTGTCCCATTCTTACAAAGTCACTCAGCTCATCTTTCTCAAGAAATTAGGACTTAGTCTCTAAAGTTTCAACAATCAGTGTAAAAGAACATTTATAATTTTAGCCAAATTCATGGTTAAGGGGAAGAAGACATTCTGACAGTCGGGCCTCCTTGGAGATGTCTGCATTTCTCAGATGCAACAAAGTTGTCAAAAAACAAAAGCCGAAGACTTTCTTGAAATCATTTCTATCAGGATGAGTATAAATCGAGTATCTCAGGTGCTCGAGTAACTTGGTGGCATCATTTTGCCTGCTCAGGGAAGGCCCGGAGTCAAGAAAGGAAAAGGCAGAGAAGAGGGCTTAGTTGAGGAAAGAGAAACTTAAACCAAATAAACATGTATGCCACATGGTGACACAAGTGTGTGTTTACTGATTTTAGATTGATGGGCCTTCAGTGCTTGGTAGAGATCACAAAATGGATTTACTTTTGGATTTATACGCCACTAATGAGTACACCATGCCTTGATCAGATTCACAGACATACAGAACCAGAGCAGGGGAGAAGCAGGACCCTTCAATCTAGTCTACAATGTTCTAATTTAGATATTAGAGCCCAGAAGCAGTAATCAATCAACCAGTTGATCCAGCAGCCTGTCCCTCCCACTAGCACACACTCTTCCAGCCTGCTTGTCACGGGGCACATTTAAAGGTCAGCAGCAAATACAGAAATACTCAAGTCAGTGGAACAGCCTTCCTCACACACATCTAAATCCTATGTTTAGCCCTTCAACAGTCAAGAGACATTCAAAGTATGCTCATTTTGCTCATTTTACATAATGCTGTGCTCTCAAAAAACACAACAAAACAAAAGCAAAAACAAAAAAAAACAAACGATCCACGGCAAGAATCTTTGAGGACCTAATAAAATTGCCTGTCTTCTTAGGAACCAATACTTTCCTTTGATTTGAGGACAATGTTCAAAATTCCATCTGAAAATTTGCAAAGAAATAGTTGTTTCCTCACACTGAAGACAACTCTGAAAATTAGAATTTAAGTTTTGATGAAGACAAACTCATGAATTCACCAGTGGAGATGAATGTCTATAACAAAAGTGTAAAATGCTGTGCGCAGCCCCCTGCAGGACCCAGCACATGAGGGGGAAGTATGATCTTACCACAGATAGATGCCCTTAGCTCACTGTCAACTGAAAGAGAACCAGGAGTCTAACTAGTAGCAGTGTATTTTCACTCTGCAGAGCATTTTCGTGACTTAAGATGGAGCCAAAGAAAGAGAGCAACAATAAAATGCTAAGAAGCCAAGTGTTGTTGAGCTAAATGTTTCAACATTCTACTTGAAACCTATGTGGTTCTGTACTGTGGTTTATCCTTCTCTTGAGTAACATGCAAATGTGGGCAAAATAAATCTGTTATCCCAAGGCAGCCAAGGAGAGGCTAGCCATCATTGCCGGGGCCTCACCTGACAGAGCGGTCGTCACTGCCTGTTACAGCTAGTGGCTTCTTGGGGTGCAGGGCCAGCGCCCAGAGCTCCCCCTCACAGTGGCCTTGCAGGATCAGCATTGGCTTGTCTCTTTCGCGCACGATCACTTCAAATATCTCACTGTCCTGGGTCCCTGCTAGCAGGCGGTCTGCCTTCCAGCACACGCTCCGGATAGAGAGGCCTGGCAAAAATAAAGAAACAAAATAAAAACATATATTCACACCATTTGTAAATCAAGAAAAACACCTAAACATCCTATCACCCAGGATAGCACCTAACGCAACGCATCTTAAAAATGCCTGAAGGATTATGGACATTGGGGAGGGGATGTGCTATGGTGAGTGCTGTGAAGTGTGTAAACCTGGCGATTCACAGACCTGTACCCCTGGGGCTAATAATACATTATATGTTTATAAAAATATTAAAAAATAAAAATAAATAAATTCAATTTAGGTAACCTAAAAAAAAAATGCCTGAAGGAGAAATGTCAACTCCACACACTATTCTGTATTATTTACCATTTCCTTCCACACATTGGTCATTTACCCCGCCCCTTGCAAGCTAGATTTTACACGGGAGTAATCATTTCCAACTGACGTGGGATAACTATGTGCTTTTACATCACGATGTATTTTAAATACTACATCTTAAAATGAGTATGAGGAGAAATTGGTGTTTATGAAAACCTGTCCCTTTTTGAAATAATGTACTTCTGATTTGCTATAGAAAAGTTAGGAATCACTTCAATCTTTAGGATACTAACACTATATTAAACTTACATGTGGGCGATACTACAGAATGGTTAATTGCCATATTAGGCAAGTTTACTATGTAGTTGATCAGGACCTAGACTCATTTTGCTGGATAAACAGATGTACCACGTCCCAGAAATATGCAAATGAAACTAATTTCAGTTGCAAAATACCATCAAACATTTGTCAGTGAAGATGCTATTCTTCTCCGACTTAACATTTCATACAATCCTCTCTAAAAGCACAGTACTCCTTTGAGGTACAAACTACCACCTCAAGAGTGCATACTCTCTCTCCAGGCAGGTCTTCATTTGCCTACCTGATTTTTTTATTTCTTGGACTTCTTGTGGTCTGTTTTGTTCCTTACCAGGTAATTATTTACTTAGTGCATTTTCTCATGCCTGAATTAGAAATACAGACAGAATCCTGCTTTCACAACTACTTTAAATAAGGCACGGATGTGGTAAGCTTTGAGATCTTAGTTGTCTCCCCAATGGCTTTGTCTCTGGTATAGAAAGTGCCAAAAGTCAGAGCACAGGGTTTTAGTTCTGCTCTAGACCTGATTGGCCAGACACACCAGAGTGTGTCCCTTTCTCTCTGGAAACCAGTTTTTCTCTGCATTAAATGCAGACTGTCATTATGGAGACTATGTAACTCAACATCCAAGTTGAAACTACTTTGAAAGACAAATTAAATTTACAAACTTATTTTAAAAAGGATTGTATTTCTTTATGTGTAGAGAGAGAATGAGCGTGTGCACACAAGCAGGGGGAACACCAGGCAGAGGGAGAAGCAGACTCCCTGCTGACCAGGGAGACTGAGGTGGGGCTGGATCCCAGGACCCCAAGATCATGACCTGAGCTGATAGCAGATGCTTAACCGACGGAGCCACCCTGCCATCCCATAAATTTACATACTTTAAAAATATTTAGTTTTTAACCAAGAAAGCGGCTTTACTGTGTTGAAATGAATAGTTCTATCAAAATATTTTCAAAAATAAAATTATAATTACACTTTATTACAAATTGATAAGTTCAGAACAGAGGGATGAATAGGCAGGGCACAGAGGATTTCCAGGGTGGTGAAAACATTCTGTAAGACACTATAATGGTGGATGCATGTTATTGTACATGTGTCAAAACCCACATAACCTGTAACACTGAGAGTGAACTCTAATGTGACTGATGGGTTTTGAGTGATGATATGCCAATGTAGCTTCCCCCACTGTAACAGCTGTACCACTCTGGTGGGAATGTTGATAGTCAGGAAGGCCGTGCAGGTATGGTGGCAAGGGGTCTAGGAGAAATCTATGTACCTTCCATTCAATTTTGCTGTGAACCTAAAACTGCTCTAAAAAAATTAAGTCTACAAAAACAATGCCAAGCCAAATGGGATAATGGGACAAAAGAAGGGTAAACTGGGGGTATATAGACACGTGAATTATAATCCTCACCTTAACCAACTCACAGTGGTCTTAAAAGGATCCAATGAGAGGATGTATTTATTTACAAAAAAAGTATTTTTTTAGGGCATAAGACTTTTTTTTTTTTTAACATGCAGTTAACTCTTTCCCCCTTGCTCTGAATTCACTGTATGTGTCTTGAAATGGAAACAGTACATAGGCTGATTTATTATTCCCACTTTGAGTAGTAAGGAGGGATACCTTGGCAACAGCTAGTTCAGGGTCAGTCACTCAAAACCCTGCCAGCAAACATCGTGATGGGCTTTCAAGGTTGAGAAGGACAGATACATGGTGAAAGCAGCCAGGGTGAGATTGCAGAATGACAGGGTGGGCAGCTCAGCTGTGGAGGAAACTCTGCTTTGCAGCAACAATCTTTTTTTTTTTTTTTTAAAGCATTAGTGATTTTTTTTTAAAGATTTTATTTATTTATTTGACAGACAGAGATCACAAGTAGGCAGAGATGTAGGCAGAGAGAGAGAGAAAGGGAAGCAAGCTCCCTGCTGAGCAGAGAGCCTGATGCGGGGCTCAATCCCAGGACCCTGGGATTATGACCTGATCTGAAGGCAGAGGCTTTAACCCACTGAACCACCCAAGCACCCCAGCAACAATTCTTTTGCCCTGTCTCTTTCTTGTCCTTCTCTCTCTTCACACTTTTCCAGAGCTTTAGTTACCATTTGCTAATTAACATATTCCTGTTTCTTTGTTATAGGCTTTGGATCACTTACAATTTTATTACAGAAGAGGTTCAACACTTTGTTCTTCAGAAACAGGAATTAAGAGGAATATTAATTCTTTTCTTAAAAACATATTTTATTTATTTGAGAGAGAGAGATCGAGCACAAGCGAAGAGCAGAGGCAGAGGGAGAGGGAGAAGCAGACTCCCCGCTAAGCAGGGAGCCCTATGCAGGGCTCTACCCCAGGACCCCAAGATCATGACCTGAGCTGAAGGTAGATGCTTAACCCACTGGGCCACCAAGGCACTCCAGGAATATTAATTATATTTCAACATCAGCAAAAGAACATCAAATAACTTACTTTTTATTACATTTATTGTCCACTTCCTCTCACTAATGTCTGTGAATACAAGAATTTTCTCAGTTGTATATACTGTTGTATCCTCAATCAGCCCAGTATCTGCATGCAGTATATGCTCAATAAAAATGACCAAATAAACTAAAACATCAGAATCACAAACATTTCTTGTGTTCTTGGAAATACCAAGAAATAAATGATAACTTCCCTATCCTCAATGAAAACATTGAAAGAAGGAGGGATATATTCATCCATTTATTCATTTTTTATTAAGTACCTACTATGTGCCCAAGACTAGGGATTGGATAGTGAATAAGTCAGGTTCACGCCCTATTGGGAGTTTATTTACATTCTAAGGAGGAGCGAGACATGTGTAAGCAGATATTTATACACACACACACACACACACACACACACACACAATTAAAATCATATATACAAGATTCTAGGTCAAGACAGGGACATAGGATGGTCCTGAATTCACTCCTCCCATGGACACACCTATCTACAGCTACATATGGAATAATTTCCTCTGGAAGAAACTCAAAATAACTGAATGATTCATATATATCAGGCGAACAAAGAAAAACAAAGAAACAAAGAAAAAAAAATCTCACATCAAAATGAGTAGGGGTGGCTGAGACACAATCTTGCTATAAGTCCCACCCTTGAGCATCAAACCACAATCGGCAGCAAGCTCACAACTCAGAGCTTCTTTCCGAGGAGTGAAAGTTTTAAAGCCCACATCTGATACCCCAATGTTTAAGACCCCCACCTGAGAGATAATCTTCCAAAATACCTGGCTTTGAAAGCCATTAGCACTTGTATCCACAGGATCCACAAGGCTATAACAAATTAAAAAATAGTGGGCTCACTGTGACTATTCTCCAGGGCCCAGTGCAGAGGAAGCTGAAATGCTCCTCCTTAGAAGTAAACAATGCCCAGAGACAATTTGCTTAACATTTCAGTCTGAAGGGCAGGCATCTAATCTAATACACATCTAGAGGCCCACTGAAATACTCTCCAAAGACTGAGGAGGCCAGAGGGTGCTACATTTGCACTCTCCCTCTGCTTTGTTCCCCACTTGCTGCTATGTCCTGGAAAGAAGCCTGTGCCACAAGGGGCACCAAGGTTTTCGTGACTACTGCCCAAGAGTCACCCTTGACCTCCCAGCTTGGGAGGCCAGCAGTACCTACATTCATGGATCCCACAGGACTGTGAGAAATAGAGAAACAGTTCTTAATCAGCTACCCCCTAAGGCACAGCAGAGACAGAGCAGACTGAGATGCCCAGTCTATGGAAGAGGCCTATTAATTTATCTTTATAACTGTGGCCTGAGAGGCCAACCTCTAAATAAATACACATCTAAGGGTTGGCTTAGTGAGATCAGTGGGTATCATCTTTGCATTCTCCCTTTGTCCTGCCCCAGATCATCAGTGTCTCCAAGAAAGGAGGTTATGCTCAGGTCTGGCACCCCAGCTTTTGTGGCTGGCCCCGAGAGGATACATCTCTTTATAGCCTGGTTCTGAAGGCTACCAGAGCTTGTGTTCACAGGTTCAATGGCATGGTAAGCAAACAAACAATTCTTCACTAGCTGTTACCCTAGGGCTCAGTGCAGAGGGAACAAACAGAAATGCCCATCTTCTGCTCTTTCCCTGAAAGAGGTATATGTACATACTTTAAAAGCTGCTGTCTGGGGTCTGGCTTCCAATCAGACTGAATATAGATGCCAACTAAGATCCTCCCCTTTGGGACACTGACAGGCCTTGGTACACCCTCATTACTGGGAATGACAAAGAACCAAGGAGGCTGTTTATACAATTACAAAGGTTTGATGGACAGTCAAGAGCTAAGGGAAGGGTTAAATGGGAAGATGACCTACATGAGGCCATCTCTTTAAGACCAGGAGAGGTGGCCATTTTATCTAATGTAGAGAAACCAACAAAGAGAAAGGAAAAAGTGAACAAATAGAAGAATATGTTCCAAATGAAAGAACAAGATAAAATCTCAGAAAAAGACTGCCGTGAATTGGAAATAAGTCATTTACCTGATAAAGAGTTCAAAAGAACAGTCCTACAGATACTCACTGAGCTCAGGGGAACAAAACATGAACAAAGTGAGAATTTCAACAAAGAAATAAAATATGTAAGAAAATACCAAACAGAAATCACAGAGATGAAAACAATAACTGAACTGAATAATATACTAGAGGGGATCAACAGGACACTGGATGAAGAAGGAGAAAGTTCAGTAAACACAGAGGGCGGGAGAACTCATCCAATCAGAGCAGCAAGAAGAAAAAGAAAGAAAAAAAGAATGAAGACAGGTTAAGGGATTTATCAAACAATCCCAAGTAGACTAACATTGATATTATAAGGGTCCCAGAAGAACAGGGAGACAATGGGCCAGAAAACTCCTTTGCAGAAATAATGGCTGAAAATTTCCCTCACATGGGGAAGTAAACAGACATTCAGATCCAGGAAGCAGAGAGTTCCACATAAGATGACCCAAAGAAACCCATACCAAGACATCCTATAATTAAAGTCTCAAAAGTTAAAGACAAGGAGAAACTCTTAAAAGCACCAAGAGAAAAATAATCTGTTTTGTACAAGGGAAGTCCCATTAAGACTATAAGCAGATTTTCAAAAGAAACTCTGCAGGCCAGAAACTTTCAGGGAGTGGCACAATATACTTAACTTGCTGAAGAAAAAAGTGCCAACTAAAAATACTCTATCTGACAAAGTCATCCTTCAGAATTGAAGGAGAGAGGAAGACTTTTCCAGGCAATCAAAAGCTAAAAGATTTCATCACCATTAGAAGAGCCTGACAAGAAATGTTTGAGGGACTTCTTTAAGTTGAGATAAAAGGGCACCAGTCAATAATAGGAAAAGATATGAAAGTATAAATCTCACTGGTAAAGGTAAATATAGAGTAAAATTCAGAATAACTTAATGTTGTACAGGGGGTAGCTTAATTACGTATAAAAGTAGGATGAAAGTTAAAAGACAAAAGTACTAAAAACAACTACAATAATTTGTTAATAGACAAAAAAAAAAAGGTGTAAGTTGTGACATCAAAAACAAAACATGGGAGAGAGGAGTAAAAATGTAAAGCTTTAGAAGGTATTCAAACTAAAACTATTAACTTAAAATAGACTGTTGTAAGTTGGTTTAGGAAAGCCTCATGGTAACCACAAAACAAAACTATAGTGGATACAGTAAAGATAAAGGAATCTACGCATACCACTACACTACAGAAAATCATCAAATCACAAAGGAAGAGAGCAAGAGAAGAACAAAGGAGTTACAAAATAGCCAGAAAACAATTAACAATAGTAAGTAATCTATCAGTGATTACTTTAAATGTAAATGGGCAAAATACTCCAAACCAAGGACATAGGGTGGCTAATGGATAAAAAAAAATTAGACCTATCTATGTGTTGCCTAAAACAGACTCACTTTCAGATGTAAGAACACACAAAGACTAAAAGTAAAGGCATAGAAAAAGGTGTTCCATGCAAACAGAAATCAAAAGAAATCTGGTATTACCATACAAAATAGGTTTGAAAACAAAGACTGTAATAAGAGACAAAGAAGGTCATTATATAGCAATAAAGGTGTGAATCCAGCGAAAGGATATATATGTAAATGTTTATGCACACATCAGAAGAGAACCAGGATATATAAAGCAAATATTAACAGACCTGAAGGGAGAAATGGACAGCAATACAATACAGTAGCAGACTTTAATACCCTACTTCCATCAGTGCATAGTTCATCCAGACATTAAATCAATATGGAAACACTGGCTTTAAATGATACATTCAACACAATGGACTTATAAGACTTTTAAAGAACATCCCATCTGAAAGCAACATAGTATACATTCTTCTCAAGTACATATGGAATATTCACTAGGATAGATTGTATATTAGGCCACAAAACAAATCAATAAATTTAAGAAGATGGAAATCTTATCAGGCATCTTTTCTGACAATGGTATGAAAGTAGAAATCAATGAGAAGAACAAAACTGGAAAATCTGCATGTATGTGAAGATTAAACAACACACTACTGAACAACCAATGGGTCAAAGAAGAAATCAAAAGAGAAATAAAAAACAAATGGAAATAGAAATACAATATACCAAACCCTAGGAGAGGCAACAAGGGCAGTTCTAAGAGCAGAGTTCACAGTGAGAAAAGCCTATATTAAATAACAAATTATTAAATTAACAACCTAAATTTATAGTTCAAGGAACTAGAAAAAGAAGAACTGAAGCTCGAAGTTAGGAGAGGGAAGGATATAAAGATCTGAGCAGAAATAAATGAGGTAAGAGACTAAAAATATAATAGAAAATCTCAGTGAAACTAAGAGCTTTTTTTTTTTTTTTTTAAGATGAGCAAAATAGACAAACCTTAAGTCAGACCTACCAAGGAAAAAGAGAGGACCCAAATAAAATCCAAAATGAAAGAGAAGACATTATAACTGACATTACAGAAATACTGAGGATCAAGAGACCTCTAAGAAGAGATAAATGCATACAAATTGGACAAACTAAAAGAAAGGGAAAAGTTCCTAGAAACATCAAACTTACCAAAACTAAATTATGAAGAAGTAGAAAATATGAACAGACCAATAATGAGTAAAGAGATTGAATCAGTAATCAAAAACATCCCAGCAAAGAAAAGCCCAGTATCAAAAGCCCTCACTGGTGAATTCTACTACACATTTAAAGAAGAATTAATATCAATCCCTCTGAAATGTTTCCCAAAAATGTTTGAGGAGGAAACCCTTCCAAACAGATCTTATGAGGCCAGGACAATCCAGATATCAAAATCAAAGATGTCACAAGAAAATTATAACCCAATTTCCCTGATAAACATAGATGCAAAAATTTGCAAATATTAGCAAACCAAATTCAACAATACATTAAAAGGTTCATATACCATGATCAAGAGGGATTTATTCCATGGATGTAAGTATGGTATGGCATCTGCAAATTGGATACAAATTATGATACAACCCATTAACAAAATAAAGGATTTAAGTCATATGATCATCTCAATAAATTAGATACAGAAAAAGCATCTGACAAAACTCAGTATTCATTTTTGATAAAAACTCTCAATAAAGAAAATAGAGAGGGAATGTACCTCAACATAACAAAGGCCACAAAGGACAAGTCTATAGCTGACATGATACTCCATGGTAAAAAGCTCAAATCTTTTTTCTAAGATGAGGAACAAGACAAGCTTGCCCACTCTCGTCACTTTTGGAACAAGTATTTGGAAATCCTACTCAGAGCAACTAGGTAAGAAAAAGAAATAAAAGGCATCCAAATTGGAAAGGAAGAAGTAAAACTGTCACTATTTGCAGATAACATGATTCAATATATAGAAAACCCTAAAGATCACAAAAAGAGTTAGAACTAATGAATTCAGTGAAGGTGCAGGATAAAAAATCAACACCCCAAAATCAGCTGCATTTGTATATGCTAAAAGTGAACTATCAGCAAGAGAAATTAAGAAAACAAATCCATCTACAGTTGCATCAAAAAGAATAAAATACCTAGGAATAAAATTTTTAATTATCCCAGAGAGAGAAAGAGAGAGAATGCAGGTGTGGGAGAAAGGCAGAGGGAAAGGAGAAAGAAACTCAAGCAGACTCTGCTCTGACCATGGAGTCCAATGTGGGGCTCAATCCCAGCACCAAGAGATCATGACCTAAGCAGAAACCAAGAGTCTGATGCTCAGTCAGCTGTGCCACCCAGGCAATCCTACCCAGGAATAATTTTGACTGAGGAGGTGAAAGACCTGTACACTGAAAACTATAAGACACTGATGAAAAAAAACTAAAGATGACACAAATCAGTGGAAAGATATTCCATGCCCATGAACTGGAAGAAGATTGTTAAAATACATAGAATGCCTATATTACTATACGACACAAAGTAATCTACAGTATTAAGGCAATCCCTATCAAAATTCTCTTTTTCACGGAAAAAAAAAATGCCATTTTTTATGGAATAAACAATCCTAAAATTTGTTGTGTGGGAACACAAAAGACCCTGAGTAGCCAAAACAATCTTAAGAACAAAGCTGGAGGCAACATGCTTCCTGAATTCAAATTCAGTTACAAAGCTATAGTAATCAAAACAGGGTGGTATTGGCACAAAAAGAGACACATAGATCAAAGGAACAGAAAGTCCAGAAATAAGCCCACCCATATACGGTAAATTACTTTATCACAAAGGAGTCAAGAATACACAAAGGGAAAGGAATAGTCTTTTCAATAATCGGTGTTGGGAAGACTGGTCAGCCACATAAGGAAGAATGCTATCACATATCACACACTACAATTAACTCAAAATGAATTCAGTAACAAAAGAGTTGAAACCATAAAACTCCTAGGAGAAACATAGGCAGTAAACTCTCTGAAATCATTCTTGGCAATAATTTTTTTGGCTCTGACACCAAAAGTAAAGGCAACAAAACAAAAATAAGTGGGAGGACATCAAACTAAAAAGCTTCTGCATAGCAAAGGAAGTAAAAGCAAGATGAAAAGGTAACCTACCAAATGAAAATATTTGCAAATCATAATTGATAAAAAGATCAATATCCAAAATATATAAATAACTCATGCAGTTCAAGCAAGAAAATAAAAACTCCAATTTAAAAATGGGCAGAGGATTTGAGTAAACATTTCTCCAAAGAAGACATCCAGATAGCCAACAAGTGCATGAAAATGTGCTCAGAATCATTAATGATCCAGGAAATGCAAAACAAAACAAGAATGAGATATCACTGCACAGTGGCTACCATTAAAAGAGATAAATAACATGTACTGGTGAGGATATGGAGAAAAGGGAACCCTTGTGCACTGCTGCTGGACAGGTAAATTGGTGCAGTCACTGTGGTAAGAAACAAGGAGGTCTCTCAAAAATTAAAAATACAACTAACATACGATCAAGCAATTCTACACATAGATATTTACCCAAAGGAAACAAACCACTAATTCTAAAGGAAAATGAAACCCCATGTTCACTGCAGCATTATTTACAAGAGGCCAATTCCATGTTCAGGCTACGTGTTAATCGATGGATGAATGAATAAAGAAAATGGGGCATACACACACAGTGGAATGTTACTCAGCCATAGAAAAGGAAGTCTTGCCATTTGGGACAACATGGGTGGATCTTGGGGGCGTTATGCTAAGTGAAATAAGTCAGAGAGAGGGGCACCTGGATGGCGCAGTCAGTAAGCATCTGGCTCTTGGTTTCAGCTCAGGTAATGATCTCAGGGTCCTGAGATTGAGCCCCACTCAATCTGGGATCCCTGCCCAGTATGGAGTGTGCTTGAATTTCTCTCCTCCTCCCCCTCTCCTCTTAGCTCTTTCTCTCTCAATAAATAAATCTCTTTTTTTTAAAGTCAAATAAAGATAAATATTATACAAACTCACTTGTGTATGGAACATAAAAAGCAAACAAGCAGCAAAAAAACAAAAACTCCTGAATTCACTGATACAAGGAACAGATGGGTGGTTGCCCAGATGGGGGGCAGGAGGTAGGCAAAAGGGGTGAAGGTGATCAAAGGATACAAACATAGAGTTATAAAATCGCTAAGTCCTGGGGATGTAATGAACAGCATGAAGACTGTAGGTTCATAATACTGTATTGTATATTTGTAAGTTGCTAAGAGAGGAGATCTTAAAAGTTCTTGTTAAAAGAAAAAATGGTAGCTATGTGGTAGTAGGTGTTAATTAGACTCATTGTGGTGATCATTCTGCAACATATGCATATATTACATCATTATGTACACCTGAAATGAGTATGTCAACTCTATCTCAATAAAAATGATATACACATACAGATATACACACAGATGCCAGCAATGTGTTACAGAGTTTAACCGTCATTGAAATATTTCAACCACAGTCCTTTCATAATTCCACTGATTGTCTTCCAGACTTACCCTTCCGGAGTGGGCCTGGCACCTATGGCTGTCCGCTAAGCCTGAGCACGCCGGCCCCTTCCCCATGGCCTCCAACCGCATGTCCTGCTCCATGAGGCTAAATGACCTGAAAACCGAAATTTCTCCCCAAGATCTGACATTGTATTTGGTCCAGTATGCAAACATTTGTTTTTTCCCCACCACCCCAACTATTTTTCACCTACTCATTTCGGGGAACAAATTCAGCAAGGTACAAGAATATGGTAACAAACAATCCGCCACCTGGAATTGCCAAATGTTAACATTTTCAAAAGGTTTGCTTTGTCTTTTTGAAAGAGGTTTAGGAACAAAGAAAAACTTTCCAACTCAGCAAAGACAGAGGAGCGAGTCAAGTTACACAGCACTCGCTGCTACCAGAGAGTTCTTGCATTCCTTCATAGGGCCTATGGGATCTGGCAAGGAGAGGGCCAGAAAACAAGAGACCGAGAGGCCGAGTTTGAGGATGCCACCCCTGTTTTCCCCTTAGCCCCTGGCAATGTGTGTTTCATAGCAGATTTCCACCGGACTAACCAACATATGGAGAGGCTTCAGAGAAGGAAGAGGCAACAGAGTAAAATTGATATGGATTATTTCTGACTAAAGATGGGCAGAGGGCGAAGGAGAGAGATGGAGGGAAGGAGTTGTTACATTTCCATTATTTACAACATAAACTTAATGAGATGTGAACATTTTCTCTCAGAGACCAACTCAGGCTCTCTGCAAATACTCATTGTTTCCAAGAGATAAATTGTATTTTGTCACATCAGACAAGTCAGCCCCAGAGGTCTACCTCAAAAGACAGATAGGACACTGGGCTACTCTGACTTCCAAGGTAACTGTTGAAAACAGGAATCACGACCTGAAAACACCTCAGTGGACAGAACTGTGTTCAGGTTGCCTAATAACATCCTATTTGCACCCTTTCTAAACCTAACTGCTGTTCTGCATGCAACACTGGTGATGAGAAGGACAGAGTCTCTTCTGGGTACATTCTGGAGAGACCCTGGCGTGTGGAGGATCCCTGCAGGGGTCTCACGGTATTGCCCTTCTCCTGTCTGTTGCGACTTGGTTTTAACTTCCCTGACACATATGCAGAGAACAGTAGTGTAATTGTGGTTTCCTAACCGGACTGCCCAAGATGGCCACTGCACTGGGAAATTAAGCTGTCTTTGCTTTTTGTCTTCTGCTGTGGGAGTCCAAACAACATAAGGTATTACTTGGAATATGGTTAGAAATCTGCCAATAATAAACAGAGCGGCAAGAAAAATCATCCTAATTATTTAAATCCACAGAAGTGCTCTTTTCTTCTAGATAAGTGCACGTTTCAAAGGCTTTCGACTGCATGAGCTGAAGGCATTTTGCTGAATTGGAGAGGTGGCCTTTTCCGACAATCCTCTACGAGTAATGTGGGGCTCCGGCCTGTGCTTGGTCCAGATAGCCAGCAGATGGCAGTAAAGAGCAACCACCCACTTAAAAATCATCAAAGGCGAAGACCACAATCTCACCAGCCTCTTGCCACAGTTTTGTATTCAGACCAGAGTGGTAAGCAGCATCTTTCTAATTCTTTCAGTGAATGTCCTCAAACCAGGGCATGAGGAGATCTAGTCCATGAGTATTAGGAGTATCAACCCAGACCTAAAGGACACTGGTTATTTTTCTTCGGTTCACTGAATAGTTAAGTACACAGACTGGACTTACAAGCCAGCCCCAGCCCCTCCCACCTGTGATATGGCGGGCTACTCAGTTTTTCAAATCGTCAGTTTCCCTGTCTGTGAAGTGGAGAGAATATCGGCACTCATACATCACAGTGCTGTTATGAGGAATTGATACAATCATATTTAAACACTTGACCCATGGTCTGGCACTTAGGAAATTAATAAATATGAGTTGTTATTATCTTAACCAGCAAGTCTGTATTCGTCTCAGCGGAGAGCAACTTGCTATATATGCAGTCAGGTTCCAGCCCCAGGCAGCGTTACACCAGGAGCAATGAAGAAGTTGCAGCATTTGCCTTCCCTGGAGACTCTTTGTTCCCTCCCTGTGCTACCTACAACTTAGTGTTGGGGTTTGTTGTTCTGATGGACTGGCACCACAGACTCTTAGAAGGAAAGGCTATGGTCCGACACACAAAGACAGAACGAACTATATGGGGAATAAAATTATCTTTCCCCTCAATTATTTGGCCTGAGAAGGGAAGATGGTGTGTGTGTGTGTGTGTGTGTGTGTGTGTGTGTGTTACATACTAGTGTTTTTAAACCCGGTGCTCCTAGGCCACAGCAAGGTGCCAAAAGTAGATACTCCAATCCTCGTGGTGCACCATAGTCTACGCGAAAAGTGCTTTTAAAAATATGTGGGCCTAGGGGGCGCCTGGGTGGCTCAGTGGGTTAAGCCTCTGCCTTCGGCTCAGGTCATGATCCCAGGGTCCTGGGATCGAGCCCTGAATCCGGCTCTCTGCTCAGCAGGGAGCCTGCTTCCTCCTCTCTCTCTGCCTGCCTCTCTGCCTGTGATCTCTGTCAAATAAATAAAATCTTAAAAAAAAAAAAAATATATATATATATATATATATATACAGGCCTGAACCCCAACCAGAGACTCCTCTCAGTTGGTCTGGAGTAGGGCTAGGCATAGGTATTTTTAGCTCTCCAGGGCTAAGAACCACTTGTTAAGAACCACCACCAAGCTGTTCCCAAGCTATTGTGTCTTATCAGACTTATCAGTCACATGTTGTTGAAAATCCAGATTTCCAAGCTGCACCACCAGCTGATTCTAATGCAATTGGTTCTTTAGCCACAGGTTGGAAAACTCTGCCCTAGCCAACTGGAGAGCCCAGGTTCTGGTGAGCAGAATGCAAAAACAAAGTGTAATGCTGAGAAGTCAAGTTCCAGTCAAACAAGCTAGCTGCGTAAATGGGCAGGATTGATCCCCATGGATATTACCCAGCCCTGGGCCCAGATCCTTACATGTACGACAGGAATGCTCACAATGGCTCAGGAGGAGGCCCTATGGACAGCACCAGGCCCTAAATGGGGACGGTAAATATCTATTGAATAAATGAGGACATTGCAGCGCTGACAGTATACATTAGTTGCCCAAAGTCCCACAGTGAGCACGCAACAGAAAAAAAAATGAGGACTCAAACAGTCCAAGTCTGGAGCAAACACTCTTCCCCATAAACATAATGCCCTTCTCTGTGGACGTGCTCCCAGGACATGGTACCAAAAATTAAACAAGATAGGGTGATGGTTTTTTCCCCTATAAACCTAACCTTATTAAAGATGCCATACCGATGAATACCCTTGGTAAAGAGGTAAAAGGTAATTAAAAAAAAAAAAAAAAGTACTCACGAGAGCGTTCACTCAGATGGAAGAGGGGGCATAGGGAGAGGATGTGGAAATGCCAGCAGGAACTTCGGAGGCCCCTTGACCACCCCTCTCAGGAGGTGGGTGACTGAGGCCACCAAGGGGGTCAGGAACAGGCCAGGGACTCCTGGCCCTCCCAGCACTTCCGGTATCCTAAGGGTAGTGCTGAAGGCAGAGTTAGGGGACCTAAAGGAAAGAAGAGGGAGGGAGTCTCTCCAGGGATTCGTGAACACAGACGACTCAGTGACAAGCCTGTCCTTAAGATTTGCAGAGCTTAATACAAAAACAGAAATGTGGACTCCTGGCTAAAAAATGATTAAAAATTTCAAGGTGGACACAGAAAAACACTAACCAATCGCAGGGCCCTCTGGGCAAGAGAGCCAGGGACAGCACAGATCTTGTGCCCTGGGAGTTGCTGTGCCTGGGGACCTCCCCCACACCCCCCCACAACCCCCACCCCCGCTCCTCCCCTCCACCACCGCCCAGTTAGGGATTAAATGGGATCCTGCATGCAGATCACTTGGCAGAGCGAGCCCTAGGAGCTGCTGCAGGAGTCATGGGGCCTCGCCAAAGGCTGGGCACGGGCTAGTCCTAAATTAGCCTGCAGCTGGCCTGCCACACAAAAGGGCCATGGCCTGCTGCTAGTGTCTACAAGGGCTCTCTGCCTGAGAATTCATAACAGAATTCATAATGAAAATTACTCTTGACCAAATCCTTGGTTACTTCAACATTCATTCTGCAGGATCCCAAATCCTGCAGTCACAGGAACTTTGAAGCATCCACAGCTTAACAGAGGACCTCAGAAGACAGAAACACATGACCAAGCCCACCTAGCAAAGAAACCCCCAGGCTGGTTTTTACCTAAGACATGCTCAGGAAGAGTGTTTCAAGGGGAACGACTATGAGAACGAACCAGATGGTCAACTTCTGCTTGTCTGACACCACATTCCACCCCAAGTCTGAACAAACCACGCCACCCTTGTCCGTTGGCGGCTACTTCGCCGTCCCCACCTCCTGCTCTCACTTGGTCCCTGGCAGCACCACCACCTTCTCAGCAGAACAACCGTGGAGTAGGCGACAATGCCCCAAGGACGATAAGGGGCAGAAGGGGATAAGGGCAGAGGAAAATAAAAAAGCCAGCCAAGGAACAAGGAGAACAATGGAAGGTACTGGAAGGTACGCACTTTGTTTCTATTGTAAACAACGGTGTTCTCAGATTTGAGAGTTCGTCTGTTGAATGTTCTATACCAGATCTGCTCAGCCCTAGCACTGTTAACACTGACTGCTGGATAGTTCTTCCTTGTAGGGGTGATCCCAGCAAGGTGACACTATAGGAGGCTCAGCAGTGTCCCTGGGCCCTCCTTAGGCCAGTTGCACTCCACAGTTGTTACAATCAAAAACATCTCCAAACAACGTCCACTGTCCTCCAGTGGATAAAATCTCCCATAATGGAGAACAACTTAACCCCAAGATCCTCAATGTACTCTGAGGAAGAAAAATGGCATTAAGAAGAATAAATAGTGGGGAAGAATAAGCTGGATTCCCACCTTCCAGAACAGGGTGACCTGTCTGAGGTGATGGCCATGATATGCGCCTCCCTAAGCCTTTCTCTGACCTCCTACCACTGCTCTTTAGGGCTTCAGCTTGAACACAGCAGGATGACACAAAGAAAGGAACCAAGCTGTGTGTGTTCCCTTCTGTGTCCTTGTCACTTGTGCTCCTCCCCAAGGCTCTGCTCTCCAGTCACTCACATCCTTCTTCCTACATTCTTCATTCCTTCAGCGGCAGCTGTTTCCAAAGCACCTGCAGGTGCCAGGTGCACTCTTTTAAGCCCTTGAGAGGCATCAGGGAACAAAGAGATTCCTGCTCTTATGGAAACAGACAACAGCTATAAGCATAATAAAAAGCAAATCACACTGTTACAAGGTGAGAGAAGTAGATCTGGCAGAAGGCGATGGGAAGGGGATGGGGAGTGCCTGGAGAGGTAGAGGCAGAGTCGGTTTCAATTTTAAATAAATAAGGCATCAGGACAGGTTTCCTTGAGCAAAGTCCTGAAGAGGAGGAGGGCAGTGGTCCTGCAGGTCCCTGGGGTGAGTGTTGGAGAGGGAGCAGCCTGGGAGCACAGAGATCACAGGGGACAGTGGTAGCCAGAGCAGAGGGCAGCACAGGAGGAAGCCATGAGGGGGAGGAGTTGGTAGCCCATCCTATGGCCTTCAATTCTTTATTTGGAGAAAAGAATAATATGATTTGGCTGATGTAAATTCTGAACAATCTCTCTAGCTGCTATTCTGAGAATAATGTTTGAAGCAGGGACAGAGGGTGGAAAGCAACCGCAGACATCTAGGTGAGAGACGGTGGTTTGGGCCAGCAGTGGGGCAGCACCGGTGGGGAAAGCCTAAGAAGGAACATCTTGCATTCTGGGTACTTCAGCCTCCTACTCTTGCTTAATGCTGAGGGAATGCTGCTTGAACGAAAACATGGTATCTCTGGAATGGGAGTTTATATAGTACATTAGAACCACAATTCAACAAATAGGTGATTGAAGTTAAAGTAAATACACAAAAAACTTCAATAAACTGCCGAAAACATGCTTTTCAGAAGAGCTTATCCAGTCCAAGGCATGTATCTGATACTTAGTAGATGCTTATAAATGTTTATTGAATGAGTACATATATAATACATCTTATACTATGTGAATAATTACCATATTCCTTCAGACATAATCATTTACAGCCACTAACTCCAAGTATTTATTACCACTGATGTAATTCATTTTGGTTGCCTTGCTATAAGAATTATTTTTGGCTTTTCTGTTACTGCTGTAAGTCATTTAGTTTTCATTATTTTATGCAGATCATAAATTTGTTTTAAAAATGATCCAACTCAAAATGTCTTAAGTTTGAAGGGAGATAGAAGTTAGAATCCAAATCCTACAACTATCTGGATGCCCATGACCTGACCTCATTGTATTCATCCATAGGGTGCGGGTTCTACATGCTGACATCCAATGTCTCTACCAGTTCGCAAATTCCAGAATTTTTCACCGAAAAATACGTTGGGGGTCCCACCATCCCATATATCTGAAAGTCCTTAGAAATACCATATGATCCAGTTCCTTGGGGTCAATTGCACTGTGGAATTCAGAAAATTTTAGATTTTGGACTCATGTAATACATCTAATGGGGTGTGGAGCAGCACCTTGAAATCAAATACTTCTGCAGTGATGTTTAAGAATATTCACACACATGAAGATAAACAGTCTCATGTAAGTTCAGGTCAAGTTTCACTGCCAAATTAGTTATTAAAAATATTTTGGGGGGGGGAACAGACAATGAAGATGGACCTTTACCCTACACCATTTACAAAAAGTAACTCAAAATGGAGCAAAGACCTAAATAGAAAAGCTAAAACTGTAATATATTTTAAGAAAATATAGGGGAGAAAACTTCATGATACAGTATTTTTGGCAATAATTTTTTTGGATATGATACCAAAGGCACAGGTAACAAAAAAAGTAAATTGGACTACATCAAAATTAAAAACTTCTGTGCATCATGGGACACAATCAACATAGCAAAAATGCAACTTAAGGAATGGGAAAAAATATTTGCAAACCACCTATCTGATAAGGGGTTAATATTCAGAATATATAAAGAACCCTTAAGATGTGGCAACAAAAAAAGTAAATAATCTAATTTTAAAATAGGCACAGGACTGGAATAGAAATTTCTCCAAAAAGCAAACAATCCTAAAATTTGTATGGACTCAAAAGAGACCCTGAATTGCTAAGGAAATGTTGAAAAAACAAAACAAAACAAAAAAAAGCTGGGGGCATCACGTTGCCTGATTTCAAGCTTTACTACAAAGCTATGATCACCAAGGCAGCATGGCACTGGCAGAAAAACAGACACATAGACCAGAGGAACAGGGTAGAGATCCCACATATGAACCCTCAACTCTATGGTCAAATAATCTTCGACAAAGCAGGAAAAAATATACAGTGGAAAAGACAGTCTCTTCAATAAATGGTGCTGGGAAAATTGGACAGCTATGTATAGAAGATGTAACTTGACCATTCTCTAACACCATGCACAAAGATAAACTTGAAATAGATAAAAGACCTCAATGTGAGGCAGGAACCTATCAAAATCATAGGGGAGAACATAGGCAATAACCTCTTTGACAATGGTCACTGCAACTTCTTTCAAGACATGTCCCCAAAGACAAAGGAAACAAAAACGAAAATGAACTTTTGGGACTTCATCAAGATCAAAACCTTCTGCACAGCAAAGGAAACAGTCAACAAAACAAAGAGGCAACCCACGGAATGGGAGAAGATATTTACAAATAACACTACAAAGGGCTGATATCCAAGATCTATAAAGAACCCCTCAGACTCAACACACACAAAACAGATAATCATGTCAAAAAATGGGCAAAAGACAGGAACAGACACTTCTCCAATGAAAACACACAAATGGCTAACAGACACATGAAAAAATATTCATCATCATTAGTCATCAGGATATTCAAATCAAAACCACATTGAGATGCCACCTTACACCAGTTAGAATGGCCAAAATCAACAAGACAGTAAACAACAAGTGTTGGAGAGGATGTGGAGAAAGGGGAACCCTCTCACACTGTTGATGGGAATGCAAGTTGGTGCAGCCAATTTGGAAAACAGTGTGGAGATTCCTCAAAAAATTAAAAATAGAGCTTCCCTATGATCCTGCAATTGCACTACTGGGTATTTACCCCAAAGATACAGATGTAGTGAAAAGAAGGGCCATTTGTACCCCAATGTTCATAGCAGCAATGGCCACAGTCACCAAACTGTGGAAAGAACCAACATGCCCTTCAATGGACAAATGGATAAAGAAGATATGGTCCATATATACAATGGAATATTATGCCTCCATCAGAAAGGATGAATACCGAACTTTTGTGTCAACATGGACAGGACTGGAAGAGATTATGTTGAGCAAAATAAGTCAAGCAGAGAGAGTCAATTATCATATGTTTTCACTTGCTTGTGGAGCATAAGTAGTAACACAGAGGACATTGGGAAGTGGAGAGGAGAAGTGAGTTGGGGGAAATAAGAGGGGGAGACAAACCATGAGACTGTGAACTCTGAGAAACAAACTGAGGGTTTTGGAGGGGAGGGGAGCAGGGGAATTGGGTGAGCCTGGTGGTGGGTATTAAGGAGGGCACATATTGCATGGAGAACTGGTGGTGTGGTGCATAAACAATGATTTTTAGAACACACCAAAAAAAAATTTTTTTTAAACTAAAAAAAAAAAGAAATTTCTCCAAAGATACACAAATGGCCAACAGGCTCATGAAAAATGCTCAGCATTAGTTATCATTAGGGAAATGCAAATCAAAACCATAATGACATACCACTTCACACCTATTAGAATGGCTGCTGTTAAAAAAAAAAAAAAAAGAAAGAAAGACTTGGCAAGGATGTGGAGATATTGGAAGCCTATGCAATGCTGATAGAAATATAAAATAGGGCAGCTGCTATAGAAAATAGTATGGCAGTTTCTCAAGAAAATTAAAAATAGAAGTACCATATGATCCAATAATTCCAGTTCTAGGTATATATCCAAAGCAATTCAATGCCGGGTCTCAAAGAGATATGTGTACACCTGTGTTCACTGTAGCATTATTCACAATAGCCAAAAGGTGTAAGCAACACAAGTATCCATCAAAGATGAATGGATAAACAAAAATGTGGTATATATAATGGAATATTATTCAGCCTTAAGAAGGAAATAAATTCTGACACATGCTGTTACATGGATGAATCCTGAAGACATTATGCTAAGAGAAATAAACCAGTCATAAAAGAGCACATCCTGCTTATATGAGGTAACTGAAATAGGCAAATTCATAGAAATGGAAAGTAGAATGGTAGCTGTCAGGGGCTGGAAGAAGAGAGGAAGGAAAGTTACTGTTTAATGGGTATGAAGTTTCAGTTTGGGAAGATGAAAATGTTTTGAAGATGATGGTCCTAATAAGTGTACAATAATTTATATGGATTTAACTGATGCCACTGATCCACTTAGAAATGGTTAAAATGGAGGACTTCTGGGGAAGATGACAGAATAGGAAGATCCTAAGCTCACTTTGACCCACAGATAAAACTAGGTAATACCCACATCAGTGCAAGTAACCCAAAGACTGGCAGACAAACTCTCCACAGCTAAAGATAGATAAGTGGCCACATCGAAGAGGATAGGAAGGGTAAAGATGCAGTTGAAAACTAAATGGACCCACAGGACTATCCATGGGAGAGAGAGATGTTGTAGGTGCAGAGAAGAGAAAAACAGATTCTCATGCCAGGGAGCCCACTCAAGGAAGATGAATCCCATAACACTTGACTTTGGAAAGCAGAGGTGCTGAATTTTGTGAATAGAAACTGAGTCCCCACCCCTAAGGAGCACAACAAACAGCTCTGTGGTGATACGGCAATAAAGGCAGCAAACGACACACATGGGAGATGCCCCTGAAGCACCGTTCTGGTGAACAGGAGCTATTGCACTACATGTAGGGCACTACAGGACCTCTTCTTTATAAGGTCACTACTTTCAAGAACTGGAGACATAGCTGACTTTTCTAACACCGATACAGAGAGTTAGACAGAATGGGGGGATGGAGGAATGTGTCCCAAATGAAGGAACAGGACAAAATCACAGCAAAAGTGCTAAATGAAATGGAGACAAGTAATATGCTTGATAGAGAATTTAAAGTACATGTCACAAAGATACTCACTGGACTTGAGAAAAGAATGGAGGACCTCAGTGAGACCCTTAAAGAGATAAAAACAAAAAAAGAACCGATCAGAGATGAAGAACTCAATAACAGAAATTAAAAATACATAAGAGAGAAAAAGCAATAGACTAGAGGAGGCAGAAGAACGATCAGTGACCTGGAGGACAGAGTAATGGAAAGCAATCAAGCTGAATGGGAAAGAGAAGAAAATAATGGTAAAAAATAAAAGTAGGGTTAGGGAACTCCATCAAGTGTAATAATAACATTTTGCATTATAGGGATCCTGGAAGGAGAGAGAAAAGGGGATAGAAAATTTATTTGAGGAAATAATAGATGAAAATGTCCTAAATTTAGGGAAGGAAACAGAAATCCAAATCTAGGAGGCACATAGAACCCCCAATAAAATCAACCCAAGGAAGTCCACACCAAGACACCTAGTAATTAAAGTGGTGAAAAGTAGTGATAAAGAGAGATTTTAAAAGTTAACAAGAGAAAAGAAAACCGTTACAAACAAGGGAACCTCCGTAAGACTATAAGGTAATCTTTCAACAGAAATTTTGCAGGCCAGAAGAATGGCATGATATATTCAAAGTGCTGTAGGAAAAAAATCTACAGCCAAGAATATTCTATCCAGCAAATCTATTTTTCAGAATAGGAGAGATCAAGAGTTTCCCAGACAAGCAAAACTTAAGGGAATTCATGACCATTAAACCAGACCTATAAAAAATGTTAAAGGAAACTCTTTGAGGGGAAAGGAAAGACCATAAGTTAGAGTCAGAAAAGGAGGAAACAAAAAATAACTGTATCTACAACAATCAGTCAAGGGAATCACAAAGTAAAAGGATGCAAAGTATAAAACCATATACTTAAAACTTGGGGGGAGGAGAGAAGTAAAGAATGGGTTTCAAATTTAGATGACCATCAACTTAATATAGATTGCTCTGTGCATAAGATTTTATATAAAACTTAATGGAAATCACAAATAAAAAACCAGTCATAGATACGCAAAATATAAAGAAAAGAATCCAAGTAGATCACTAAAGAAAGCCAACAAACTGTGTGAGAAGAGAGCAAGTAAAAGGAACAGAGAATTACAAAACCCACCATAAAACAAGTAACAAAACTGCAGTAAGTACATACCTATCAATAATTGCTTTGAATTTAAATGGACTAAACACTGAAATCAAAAGACACAGGGTCATAGTGGAAAAGAGAGGAAAAAAATAAAACAAGACAAAACCAGAGAGGGAGACAAACCATAAGAGACTTTTAACCATAGGAAACAAAAGTGAGAGTTGAGGAGAGGAAGTGGTGGAGGGATGGGGTAGCTGGGTGATAGACATTAGGGAGGATGTGATGTAATGAGCACTGGGTATTATATAAGACTGATGAATCACAAGCCTGAACCTCTGAAACCAGTAATAATGGTAATTAATTGAATTTAAACTTAAAAATGTAAATAAAAAACAAAAACAACATGACATGTCTATATACTGCCTACAAGAGACTTGTTTCATACCTAAAGATACATGCGGATTGAAAGTGAAGGGATGGAAAAGCCTCTATCATGCAAATGGGAATGAAAAGAAAGCTGTAGCAAAACTTAACACTGGACAAAATAGACTTTAAAACAAAGACTATAACAAAAGACAGAGAAGGACACTAATTAGTCATTAAGGAAACAATCCAACAAGAAGCTGCTATAACAATTGTAAATATTTCTGCACCCAACAAGGCAGCCCCCAAATAAGCAGATAATAATAAGTATCAAGGAAGTATCAATAGTAATGCAATAACAGTAGTGGACGTTAACAGCCCACTCACATCAGTAGAGAGAGCATCCAAACAGAAAATCAACAAGGAAACAATGGCTTTGAATGACACATTGGACTAGATGGATCTAACAGATAATACTCAAAATATTCCATCCTAAAACAGTAGAATACATATTCTTTTCAAGTGCACATGGAACATTCTCAGAATAGATCACATATTAGGCCACAAAGCAAGTCTCAACAAATTCAAAATGATCAAATTCATGCCATGCATCTTTTCTGACCACAACTCTATGAAACTAGAAATTAACCACAGGAAAAAAGTCTAGAAAGAACAAATACATGCAGGTTAAATAACATGCTACTAAACAATGAATGGGTCAACTAAAAAATCAAAGAGGAAATCAAAACATACATGGAGATAAATGAAAATAAAAACATAACAACACAAAATCTTTGGGATGCAGCAAAAGCTGTCTAAGAGGGAAGTTTATAGCAATACAGGACTACCTCAAAAAGCAAGAAAAATCTCAAATAAACAACTTAATCTTACATCTAAAGGACCTAGAAAAAGAAAAACAAAACCCAAGACCAGTAGAAGGAAGGAAATAATAAAGACTAAAGCAGAAATAAATGAAATAAACTAAAAATATAATAGAACAAATCAAAGAAACTAGGAGCTGATTCCTTGAAAAGAGCAACAAAATTGATAAACTTTTAGGCAGCTTCCCTCCCCCAGAAAAAAAAAAAGAACAGAAATAACAAATGCACCACAGAAACACGAAAAACCTATAAGACTATTATGAAAAATTATATGTCAAAATTAGACACATTGGACAACCTAGAAGAATGGATAAATTCCTAGAAACATATAACTTCCCTAAACTGAATCAGGAAGAAATAGAAAATTTAAACAGGTCAATTATCAGCAAGGAAATTGAATCAGTAATCAAAAAACTACTGAAAAGGAAAAGTCCAGGACCAGATGGCTTCTTAGGTGAATTCTACCAAACATATAAAGAAGAGTTAGTACCTATTCTTCTCAAACCATTCCAAAAAATTGAAAAAATTGTTTTGATAAGCCAGTATTACCTTAACACCAAAACCAGATAAAGACACCCCCCCCCCACACACACACACACACACACACAGAACAAAAACAAAAAACTAGAGGCCAATAGCCTTGATGAACATAGATCCAAAAATCCTCAATAAAATATTAGCAAATCAAATCCAACAATAATTTTTTAAAAAAATCTTTCACTATGATCAAGTAGAATTTATTCCTGGGATGCAAGGGTGGTTCCATACTTGTAAATCAATCAACGTGATATATCACATCAACAAGGGAAAGGATAAAAATCATATGATCATTTCAATAGATGCAAAAAAAGCATTTGACAAAGTACAACATCCATTCATGGTAAAAACCCTCAACAAATAGGTCTAGAGGGAACACACCTCAACATAATAAAAGCCATCTATGAAAAACTTAAAGCTAAGATCATACTCGGTGGTGAAAAAATGAGTGCTGGGAACTCAAAGACTGGAAACAAGAATGTTCAGTCTCACCACTTTTATTCGACATAGTACTGCAAGTCCTAGCAACAGCAACCGGACACCTAAAAGAAATAAAAGACATCCAAACTGGTAAGGAAGAATAAAAACTTTCACTAATGGCAGATGACATGATACTAAAGAGAGAAAACCCTAAAGAGTCCACCAAAAAACTACCAGAGCAGATAAATGAATTCTGTAAGGTCACAGAATACAAATCCAATATATAGAAATCCATCACACTTCTGTACACTATTAATGAAGCAGCACAAAGTGAAACTAAGAAAACAATCCCATTTACAATTGCACCATAAGTAATAAAATACCTAGGACTAGACTTAATCAAGGTGAATAAACTGTACTCTGAAAACTATGAAACACTGATGAAAGAAATTGAAAACAATACAAATAAATGGGAAAATAGAACAAATAATTAAAATGTCCATACTACCCAAAGCAACCTACAGATGTAATGTTAAACCCTATGAAAAATATAATAGCATTTTTCACAGATTTAGGACAAAAAATACTAAAATTTATATGGAACCACAAAAGACCCTGAATAGCCAAAGCAACCCTGAAAAAGAAGAACAAAATAGGAGATATGGAAATCCTAGATTTCAAGTTATACTACAAAGCTGTAGTCATCAAAATAGTATGATAATGGCACAAAAATGGGCACATAGATTGAAACGACAGACCAGAGAACACAGAAATAAACCCATGATTATATGATCAATTAATCTTTGACAAAGGAGACCAGAATATGCAATGGGAAAAAGACAGTCTCTTCAATAAATGCTGGTGGGAAAAATGGACAGCTAGCTACCTGCAGAAGAATGACACTGGACAACTTTCTTATATCATACAAAAAAGAACTAAAATTGGATTAAGGACCTAATTGTGAGATCTAAAACCCTAAAAATCCTGGGAGAGCATAGGCAGTAATTTCTCTAACATTGGCCATAGTAACATTTTTCTAGATGTGTCTTTTAAGGGAAGGGAAACAAAAACAAAATTCAACTACTAGGACTTCATCAAAATAAAGAGCTTCTGCATGGCAAAGGAAACAACCAACAAAACTAAAAGACAAGCTACTGAATGGGAGAAGATATTTGCAAATGACATAGCTGATAAAGCGTTAGTCTCCAAAATTTAAAAAAAACTTACACAACTCAACCCCCAAAACCCAGATAATCCAATTAAAAAATTGGCAGAAGACATGAACAGACATTTCTCCAAGGACACACAGATGGCCAACAGACAAATGAAATGATGCTCAACATCACTCATCATGAGGGGACTGCAAATCAAAACCACAGTGAGATATCACGTTACACCTGTCAGAATGGCTAAAACCAAAAACACAAAAAACAACAAGTGTTGGGAAGGATGTGGAGAAAAAGGAACCTTCGTGTGCTGTTGGTGAGAATGCAGACTGCGGCAGTCATTGTGGAAACAGTATGGAGGCTCCTCAAACAATTAAAAATAGAACTATCATACGTTCCAGTAATTCCACTACTGGGTGTTTGCCCAAAGAAAATGAAAACACTTTTTCAAAAAGATATATGGACCCCTATGTTTATTGTATTATTTACAATAGCTAAATTATGGAAGCAGCCCTAGGGTCCAATGATAGATGAATGGATAAAGAAGTGGTATACATATAATATGGAATATTACTCAGCCAAAAAAGGGATGAAGTCTTGCTACTTGCAACAAGAATGGATCTAGAGAATATAATGCTAAATGAAGTCAGTCAGAGAAAGACAAATACAGTATGATTTCACAAACATGGAATTCAAGAAAGAAAACAAAGAAAAAATAATACAAAACAAAAAACAGACTTAACTAGAGAGAACGGATGGTTACTAGAGGGGAGGTTGGCGGGGCATGAGTGAAATAGGGGAAGGAGACTAAGAGTACACTTATAACTATGAGCACTGAGTAATGTACAGAGTTGTTGAATCACGATATTATACACCTGAAACGAATGTAACACTGTATGTGAACTATAATGGAAAATTTTTTAAATGTTTAAAATGTTTATCCCATTTTTTTTAAAAAAGCCCTCAAAAAAATATTTTGGAATTCCTGGTGTTTTGGCTTTTAGAACTGTAGATAAGGGATCCTGGAAAAATTCAGTTGTTGGTTTATATCATCATGTGTTCTTGGTGAGAATTTGTTTGCAGACTCACCAATCAGCAAAAATTCATTGAAACTCACAAAAATGTAAAAGTCATTGTTGTAAATGAAACACTACTATTCCTGATTGAGGAATGATCCTCCTGGCTTATGAAGGCCATTTTGTTTGACTAAGACTTGGGCAGGGACCAGAAAGCCCCAACCATTAGCTCTGGCCCTACAGATTCAAGTTGATGTGAGCACGACCCATCTCTAAAGCTGGTTCAGTTCTCGATCCACAGTGTCACTGTTTTCACTGGAAGTCAAAGGTCTACATTAGCTCAAGCTCAACTAGAAAGATGTGAGAGAACTGATTAATACTATCCCTAATAAATTGCTTTTTTTCCTGAGCTTAGCGTTTATCTTAATGTAAACTGTTCCATCTCTCTTGATGTTTAGCAATTAATAGTTATTAGAAGATGCAAACACATGCAGATCTTAAGTGTGTTTACATACAACCTGGAAATTGCCATTTGGAAGCCTACAGGAGAGGTAACAGCCAACTTCACAGGTAGCAGACTAAGTAGGTATGCTTTATAAATGGCCCAAATGTTAATGAATAGCAATTTCTGAATTTTAACTTTTATGTTTAAGAAACGTAAAATATCACTACTAGGTCACGGAAATTGGGACATGGCCATGGTTAATTGTCTTGGTAAATTTGTTTGGAAAGCTGTTTGGCTGTTTGTGTAAAATGAGAAATCACTATATTTTCATGGAAGTGAATTCAAAAGTAATTGCTACTCAAAAAGTGAAAATGTGGAAGGAGACTCATGTACATCAAAAAATTCTTACAAGGAGGCACCTGGGTGGCTCTGTCGGTTAAGCGCGTGCCTTCGGCTCAGGTCATGATCCCAGGGTCCTGGGATGGAGCCCCACATCGGGCTCCCTGCTCTGCAGGAAGCCTGCTTCTCCCTCTCCCACTCCCTCTGCTTGTGTTCCCTCTCTCGCTGTGTCTTTCTCTGTTAAATAAATAAATAAATCTTTAAAAAAAAAATAAAAAATTCTTACAAGAGTGAAGCCATCCATCCATGTAGCTTCACAGTCAGATGGAGAACACAAACATTCTAACATTGCTTTGCTTGAATGTGCTCCTTTCAAATGTATTTTGTTTCCATTTTTGAGGAGGAGAAAGCCAAGGGTTCTTTCAGGGAGGATGGAGTGGGACAAAGTACATCCACACGTCCTCTGCCCACTCTGCCTTCTTCCTCCTGTTTCATCCTTTCCCCATGCCCTTTCTGTCCCTGTTTCTTCACTTTTTTCCCCACATTCTAAGCAAATGCTTAGAGGACCAACGGCAAGGTGTTGGCTAGTGAAGGGGAATCTGGTTCAGAGAGCTGTTTACATTCAAATTACCTTTCACTGTAAAAATGTTTACATTAATGTAATGTAATTAATGTAATGTAAAACTGTTTACATTACAACTACTTTTAATCCTCTCCTCATACCCTACATATCTTAATCCCTATCCTTGTGCTGGGTCTCCTACCTCAGGCTGGCCTCTCTCCTATTCTAGAGGGCGCCCATGTCACAGGGGTGTGACAGCCGGACTCTGTGAACACCATAGACAGGGCCACTTTGAAACCTCCTCCTGTTCTGAGCTCTGCAAAGGTGCTTCTGAACTCAACTGCCCCCTTTCCTGTCTCAGGGTGAGGATGCACCAAGGCTGGAGGGAAGGTGAAAGAGCCTCTTGGAGGTTTCCCCTGCATGGCCCTCTCCATGCAGCCTGGAGAACTTCAGCTGGATCTGGGGTTGTTACCAACACTTTAACCAGGCTTTTGCTCTTCTGACGCTATACATTCACCCTGTTTTTCCACTGAGAGCTGGAATGAATGCCAACATTTCTTTGGAAGTCTGATGGTACAGAGTGGACTTCTGTTACAGTGTTGTCAAGAGCGTGACAGGCAAAGGCACCACTGATGAGGGTGGAGGGAGGGTACTACTTGGACAAAATTTTTTATTTCACTGGTATTTTAATGAGTAAAAACACATATATATTTTTTGTGTATATATATATATACTATGTTGTTTATATATATATTTATATATTATATAAATATATTTTAATATATATATAGTACATATATATATATATATACACATAGTAAAGCCATGAGTTCACAGATATTATTGCTTATAGTGAGGAAGAGTAAAAAAAGGAGAGCGCTGTATTAAAAGCAATTTAAAGTAAAAGACTAAGAAAATAAGAATATTAGTGAGCAGGCACTATAAAATCACTATAAAAATCAAAAAGATGGCAAGAGTATGGCTACTGTTGAAGAAATGGCACAAATTCTCAAGGCCCCCTTGGTCTCAAACTGCAGCGTGGTCTTTATGATCCTTTAAAAAGCATAGTCCAGGGGCGCCTGGGTGGCTCAGTGGGTTAAGCCTCTGCCTTCGGCTCAGGTCATGATCCCAAGGTCCTGGGATCAAGCCCCACATCGGGCTCCTTGCTCAGCAGGGAAGCTGCTTCTCTCTCTCCCTCTGCCTTACTTGTGATCTCTATCTCTCTTTCAATAAATAAATGAAATCTTAAAAAAAAAAAAAAGCATAGTCCATTATTCCCACAGCAACAGAGGCCCTTATCTCACTGGTCATCCATCTATAAGTGCACGCCACCTCTCCCCTGATAAACTGTAAGCCCAGGTACTACTTGCCACACCTGTGAGATGCAGGCATGCTTCTGTTCTACCATGTGCCACCTGTGTCTGCTTTGATCTTGGCAAGGGTGTGTGTGTAGGAAGTGTTTGAAACTGACACAAAATGTAGGATGTCCCTGACCGTCTTCCTCTGACTCTAGGGGACAGGAGTTGGCCATGCAATCAATACAACCCTGCCCCCCTGTTACCTGGAGCTCTTTCTGCACTGGCTCCTGAACTCTCCTTTGAGAGCCCAAAGTTAGGAACTGAGCATCAGATAGAAAAGTAGAGCAGGGTAAATATGGTTTCTGCTCTGATACCCACTCTAAAATTTATACCTTATCTATGGGATACAGTTTTTGGATGAGCTGGAGAAAGTGACCACCAGGAAGCAATCATCATTGCTGGCTGATGCTCCCCAGCATCCAGCCAGTTTATGGTCAATAATCCCACCTGGTAAGTTTACTCATCCAGTATCTAGTATATGATGTGTTCGCAGTTCACCTTGAAATATACACCAGGAAGTTTCATGACTCAAGGTCAAACATTTTGGCTGCTTTACTAACATGTTTTACCTTGCTCTTCTGGATGCTTACTTGCTCATATGTCTGTTTGAAGTATTTTTCTGGATAAGGTTATACAGGCTCATCTCTGTGGCAAAGAACTTAAGGGCCTCCACTGTCTCCTTGTCGACGTTCTGAAGCAGACCCTAAATTTTACAACTTGCAATGTTGACCCTTGTGCCTGGTATTCAGAAATGCATCTAAGCCAAGATTCTGAGCTTCCATAAGAAAACAACAATCTCCAGACTGGCTGACTTTTGGTATTTAATAGATATTTAAGGAAGCTGGTCTCTAGGTACATACAGGAAGGATGATATCCAGCTCACTTCTCTATTGCTCAATTTTTAAGAAAGGTTTGGTTGACAACAACATTCTCTAGGGAGGATGGCCTAGAAGTACTCTTCTCAGCCCACTGCAGTCTACATCAGGCCAGCAGAGAGCTCTGAGCACTGCCAGACAATCTGGCCTTCAGAAGAACCTCTGCAGCTGCATGCCCACAAGCCCACAACAAGGGGCTTCATGAAAGAGAACCTGATGAGTAACAGCTCGCTCCATGCCCTCTGAGGACTTCCCATCCCATGTCAGAGCCCTGTCTAGCAAGATTCTTAGCACTGGGAGTCATTCGCCTTCACCTGGGCACTGAGTAAGTTTTCACCTTGTGGACGGCATGACTCACAGTACTAAGCACCCCTCCCTCAGCACTGGCTGCAGGAGCCAAGAGCAGAGTCTGGAGTCCGCCTGCGGCAAATGAACAAAACCCCCTTCCGTGCTTAGTGTATGAATACCGTCTGTGACTTCATCTTATCTTTTCTGTTTACAGCTCCACTTTAAACTCTCTCAAGCCCAAATTCTTTCTTTGAAAATAACATTATAAGTCTATCGTAAGAATTTTGAAAGATGTATGTAAACTGTTTTGTATTTCCCGGTACACATACTCAGCATATATAATAATAGCTAACAGTTATTGAGTGCTGACTGTACCATAACTTATCCTAAGCACTCTGTAAGCAGATTTAATCCTCACACAACTCTATGAGGTTTTTATTAGTATCATCCCCATTTTTTAGATGAGCAAATGGAGGCTCACGGGTTTTTAAAATACTGATTCAAATCTATCATAGGCAAAACTTGGATTTGAACCCAAGTCCCCAACTCTGATCCCACTACTAGGAGTTACTACTTTAAAGCTATGTTTTTGGTCTTGTTCTTCTTGTCAATTATTTGCTTATTTTTGGAGGCTGGGAACAGTCTCATTTAGGGTCACCAACTAGTCCAGAATTTCCCAGTTTTATAATAAAAAGGCCCATTTCCCAAGATAGCACTCAGTGGTTTTCTTACTATGTTCTTGATCTTTGTAGCAGGACCATTACTAGTACCTACAGATACCTTCTTGCATATGAGGAAGAAAAGGTACCCATTTATTTGGATACTTTTGATCTTCTTTCAATGTATTTATGTAAACTTAATCCTTTCTAGAATAAGATGGGGTACAGAGAAACAAATATAAATACAGAACTTCACATTGTATTTAACACCTTTAGAATTATGAGTATTAATATATATATATTACCTTTATATCCTTGTTCTGTCTCCCTGAGATCAATTTTGGTTATTGGCTTGAAATCTGTATCCCATAATCGAATACACCCATCTCGTCCACCAGTGGCAAAGCCTTCTTCACAAGCATACATGCTAAAGATTCCAGCCTGTTGAGTAAGGCAGAGAATACTCAATACTGCAATGATTCTCAATAGTCATTATAGTTGGATCTTGATTAAAAAAAAAAAAAAGCAAAAACAAAAGTTTTTTTAAATACCTGTTCTCTATTGAAATCCTGACAATCGACCAAGTAGCCACTTACAAAATCCTTCATTTTGGTTAGATCAAAAATTAATCACAATTACCACCAAAGCAAACCAGTTCAAATGCTCCTTTACCATTACTAAACTGATCGCAATTTGAAAAAAAAAAAGAAAATCATTCACTAATTCCTTGGTTAAAGTCGATATGAAGATTGATCTCCTTTATGTGACTACTAATTCTTATAAAGAAAAGGCAACAATGGAGTGTTTCATATAAATTGCCAGTCAGAATAACAAAGCAAAGAACATAAACACTTTCACTGGTAAGCAGGTGCCTGAAATTCATCTCAGTGAGCTCAAGAAGGTAACACCTGAGCCTAAATGAAGACAAATTACATCTGTGTTAGTTTCTTAAGGATTATGTAAAGATGCTTTTTTTCACATAAGAAATAGCTTCATAACTTAAAGATGCTTCTCCACAGGATAACATTTTGCCTGGTCTCTTGAAAAGTGCTACAGGAATATACTATCAACATAAGATCCAGTGTGAAGAGAAATTAGGTTACTAAGGCAGCTGCTTTTATGCATAAGGACAACTACTAACCTCTGAATTGTTTTAAAAGCTGTTTCATAATTAGCAAAGCCAAGAAAGTTGGTTCAACATACAAGACAATGAAAGACCTAAAATTTCCTAGCTCTTTTACTAAGATGTGCTTCAACTTTTCTTTGTATTAAGAGTAACAGGTGACCAGTGTGGAGGCAATTAGTTACAGGTCTGATGAGTTTCCAAAAAATTTTTTACCCTGTTTCCATTTACTACAATAAGCTTCAGCTTTCACACTCCTCATTCTTCTGGGCATTTCCATTTTATCATCTATAGATACGGCAATGTAACCATTATCACGTGTCAAAAGAGAACAGAATGGTCAGAAGTAAAGTTTGCCCTTGTTCTTACAAAGCAGACTCTCATAAGAGAGAAGTTTATCAATGGTTTCTGTTTGCATTTTAAAAGCTTGTGATTCGGACATGGCAGTGATGCTCACTCGTTCAGAGCGAGGAAATATTTACCCTTACTAACCAATGTAAAAACAATACTTATCTACACTCTTGCTATTCAACACACACGCCCCAGGCCAGCAGCAATGGCATCATACCAGACTTACTGAGTCAGAATCTGCATTTTAACAAGATCCCCAGGAGATTCGTGGCTACCTTAAAGTTTGAGAAGTATTAATCTAGAAGATGAAAAGGATCATAAAATAATTCTATTCTTCTAGATGTTGGTGAATAATAACACTAATGAACCAATAATTGAGGTGAAGGCTAAATTATTAAGCTTTTGAAATATTTCTTTTAGGTGAATAAAAATAATTTGAGAAATCTTTTGTGAATGTATAGAGAGGGTTCAGCATATTTATGATGTCAACTTTTTAAATAAATAAATAATCACCCACTTTCCACATGGACATACTCACACTATGTGCGCCTTGAATGGTGCGGACTAAATTGAGCCCTTTCCAGACGTAGATGTCTCCATTTAAAGCACCAGAATAGGTGATGTCTTCTTTGGCACATGCAAGGCAAAGGATGGTCTGAAGATCCCCCGTTTTGCCAAATATCCCTCTTTTTGCAGTCAGGGCATTTCCACAGAGTGTCCAAAACTGCAAAGTCATAAAATGAACAGATCCCAAAGTAATGTCTTCATTCTGATGCATTACATTATTGGTATTTGCTTCTATTTCAGTACATTTTTTTGGCTAAATCTTTTATTGCCCCCTGCCCTTGAATTTTTAATTTAAATGCAATTAATTAACATAATGTATTATTTGTTTCAATGGGTACAGGTCTGTGATTCATTGTCTTACACAACACCCAATGGTCACCACGACACATACCCTCCAGAAAGTCCATCACCCAGCCACCCCATTCCCCCACACTCCATCCCTCCAGCAACTTTCCATTTGTTTCCTAAGAGTGATTCTCTTATAGTTTGTCTCCCTCTCTGGTTTCCTCTTTTTTCATTTTTCCCTCTCTTCCCCTATGAGCCTCTGCCTTGTTCTTAAATTCCACATATCAGCGAAATCATATGATAATTGTCTTTCTCTGATTGGTTTATTTCCCTTAGCATAATATCCTCTACTTCCACCCACATTGTTGCAAATGGCAAGATTTTATTTTTTGGTGGCTGCATAGTATTCTATTATGTATATGTGGTGTGTGTGTGTGTGTGTGTATACATACACACATACACTCACATATTCTTTATCTATTCATCTGCTGATGGACATCTAGGTTCTTTCTATAGGTCAGCTGTTGTGCATTGCTGCTATAAACATTCGGGTGCACATGCCCCTTCAGATCACTAGATCTGTGGGGTAAATACCCAGTAATGCAATTGCTGGGCCATAGGGTAGCTCTATTTTCAACTTTTTGAGGAACCTCCATTTGCATCATTTGCTATAGCTAAACTAGGCACACATAATTTACCTTGTTCTACTGCAACCAACAGATTGCCAACTGATAGCACCATAAGAAAAACTTTAAAGGTATTTTTTTTTAACTTTCAAAAGTTCTAAAATTCCCAAACTTTACTAAATGCTTAATGGTGATTAAATACAAAAGGTCAATGTTCTCAGAATTGGAATAAAGTGGACAAATCATCAGGTTTTTAATTTTTAGGCAAATTACAGAAGCAGTCTAGGTTCACTGTAGAGAAGTTTAGAAATACAGAAAAGTATAAAGAGGAAAACTGAAATATCTACAACATCCTGCTAATGTGTTGATATATCTTCCAGACATTTTTTTCCAGACATTTGGAAAATAATGTCTTTTTAACTAAAATTTGTGATAAATCTTCACTGTAGAAATGTTACTCAAAAACTTTTCTATGAGTTATCTTTTCATATAGCCGAATAACTGATTAAGCTTTTTAGTTTTCATTGTATAATCTATCATGTGGGAGAATCGTTACGCATAAAGCTTGAGCTACTTTACAGAAAGTAATAGCAAGACTTCCATGGTTATACAGAAATTAAGTATTTTGCTTTGACATGGTTTTTTAAGTGTATGAATTGGTATGACTTTCCTACTTTGTATATAGGCCCTCAGTTTATAAAGGTTCTTTATGTTTATTTGATCTTCCTAATATCCCCTGACAACAGGCTAAAGCAGCTATTCCTATCATCCCCATTTGGAAGTGAGGGCAAAGGGGCCGACATGGTTTGCTCAAGGTAAAGGTTCAAAGGGTGTCTTGCATGAGAAAATACTGTAATCTTGATTTTTGCCTTGAGAACTTTAAGTCTAATGAAGATACTTAGAGTGCAAGAGACAGTTTCAAGGCAGCATCTTCAGACCACATACAAGTGGCAAGAAAATTCAAAAATAGACAACCACGTTGAATCACTTGGAATAAGCAAGGCTAGGATCCGGATCAGTGGTGAGGAAGAAGTTACATCAGGGATGAGGACAGCAGGATTAGGCAAATTCAAGAGACAAAAATTTTTTAAAAGTGTGAGGAAAAATCAGTGACAAGCCAAACATTTTGTGCCTATGGGAGAGGAAAAATGGTGGCCCTCTCAGAGTAGTTAAGTATTGAGGGAAGCAGTTCTGGGATGGTTGTACCACTAGGGAGGTCTGGGACTCTGGCGTGACTCTGGGACTCTGGAGGAGGGGCCCTTAGGGAGGATGAGAGGCAGGTGTGCAACCCCGTGAGACAATACAGGATTCTTCTCTCATTAAGGAGGCAAGTATCAACTCCGGTGATTGGTTTCTTTGGGCACATACTACTTTTATGAAAAGTACACATATAAAGAAGAAAAAGATCTGGAGAAAAGATGGTTAGGTCCACACTTTGGGAAAACATTTAAGTATTAACTTGCAACCTGAACAAACTACTAGATGTAAACACTTACTGGTAGTACAAACATGCTAAAAACCAAACAAGGTGGCCATTTCCTTTTCTCACCATGTCTCCCATACATGAAGATTAAAAGTAGAGTAATAATTTTGTAATCATTATTCCTAAAGAAGAGTAATTGCTTTATAGCTATTTTTTAACTTAGAATGTGCACCTCTGATCTGAGTTACTGAAACACTTTTAAAAATTTTTGGTATTTAACATACAGTGCAATGTTGGTTTCTCGAGTAGAATTCAGTGATTCATCACTTACACACAACCCCTGAGTTACTGAAATATTTCTAATGGACAACCATAAAACAGAGAGAGACCATCCTCCTCAGACACAAAGGTTTTCTGATTAAATCATCCAGTAGGAGGCAACAATACCAACATGAAACATTCCAAATAATCCAACGACTCTCTAAAAAGTCACATATAGACATAATGCCAGGACAGGTAAGAGATTTTTCATAGAAATGGCAAATCTCTGATCTGTCTTCTCGAGAAGCACTTGCTATTTGGAAAACAGTGACAATTTACAGTAGCAACACATCAGTAAATCCACATCAAATGAACAGACATTGTTTATCTTCCCCAAACTCCACTGCCAGATTGTAAGGCTAATTTTGTTAGGACTGGCAGCTATCCTGGAGTTCATCTGGCTCTAGGTAATCTCCAGTGTCCCTTCTATCTGTGACTAGGGACTAGAGAAGGATCAACAATATCCACAAACTTGGGAGGCTCATCTGCTGTGAAACCAAGCAAGCATGACAATGCTCAACGGTTCCTGTCTTCAAGCATTCATTTCAGGTAATTGAAATTTGCCTGTCTGCCAAACCCTGGGAATTTGCAAAAACAGGACTTCACTCTAGCTACACAATTTCACATGAAAATATTTTCTGGGAGTGCATCAAATATATCTGCATTCAACTTGTGACTGGAATCATTCATTTGCTGTTAGGTAGGTTTGGCGGGGGGTGGGGTTGGGGAAGGTGGGGATCCTGGAATTGGTTCTAGAAAATACAGATAATGAAAATATTTGTTGAAAGCTGCTCAAACTTGTGGATTTCCTTCTAGACAAAATCAATAAAAATGGCTAGATGGGCATTTGCAGATTATTCCATTTGAGGTCAAAAATACTTATTTTTGCTTAGAAAAAGATGCCTGGGGGCACCTGAGTCCCTCAGTCAGTTAAGTGTCTGCCTTCCGCTCAGGTCATGATCCCGGGGTCCCTGGGGTTCCTGGGGTCCTGGAATCCAGCCCTGCATCGTGGTCCCTGCTCAGCGGAGAGTCTGCTTCTCCCTCTCCCACTGCCCTTCATCCTGCTTGTGATCTCTCTCAAATAATATCTTAAAAAAAAAAAAAATGCCTGCCTGCTAAAACATAATTAACACACTTACTGGGATAAACAGCTCTGTTTTCAGATGAAGTTCTAGGGTTTTATAGGTCTCTGTTTTTAGAATTAACTGATTAACTGATTAAAAGACCTAAGCAAGGATGGAAAGAAATAGGGAAGACGCTGGAGAAATCATTAATTAAGCAGCTAATCTGTTATTTTTCATAATCTGTTCTTGGGGGGGAAAGTCAGGCCAAGACAGATCACTGAAGAAATAATTTCCAAGAGTTCTACACAGGAAGCCAGAGACTGAATTTAAATCTTATCTGTGCCACCATATTTGTGATCCCAGGAGAAGGGAAGAAAATTAACATTATTATGCCCTTTACTCGCTCCATACCCTGTTTAATGTAACTTTTAATAAATTCAGATGGTAGTGATCCACAACCCTCTAGGTTTTTTTTTTGTTTAAGATTTTATTTATTTATTTGACAGAGAAACACAGCGAGAGAGGGAAGCAGGTGGAGAAGGGGAGGGAGAAGTAGGCTTCCTGCTGAGCAGGGAGCCTGAGGTGGGGCTTGATCCCACAATGGTGGGATCATGGCCTTAGTCTAAGCTTAAACGATGAAGCCACCCAAGTACTCCTTGTTTTTTTTAGAGAAATTCAGCCTCAGGGAGATTAAGTAGCTTTCCTAGAGTAAAGGAGAAGGAGGTAACAATCCTTGTTACCTTGTTACCAAATAGCCTTCTACATTTTGGCTTCCACACCGTAGGATATGCAGGTTGGATGGCGGCTCTGGGGTCAGAGTCCCAGACTTCTAGAGAGCCATCAGAGCCTACTGGAAACCAGGCTTATCATGATCTCACGTAATTCTTTGATTGTGGGTTAAGAGAACAATTCAGTGCCTTTGCAATTTGTTAGACTGATCAGAAACTCATGTTGGCAGATACATTTATCTTTGATTAATAAAAACTGTAAAGGGAATTACTATTTAATGGCTATTTTCTGGCCAAAATTTTTCAAAATACTGATTTCCTGAGAAAATTAGAAAAGAGGGTCTTCAATGATGAAAACACTTATAATCTTTGAATATATGATGGGCTAAGGACCTTTCTGCTCCCGAGTGCCAAGATTCTATGGGTGACCAATGCCTCCCCATTAACTCATGACTGAAGTGCAATCCCTCCCCTCCTTTGGGTAATGCTGCCTTCCAAGCTCTCCCTACCAAACTTACCTTACCCACCAAGGCTCAGCTCAAATACCATCCGCTTTCTAAACCGCTTAACATTCCTCTAGCCAGTTGGGATCTCTCTGCTATCACTAGAGAATTTTGAATTCTTATAAATTGTTCTGTTTTAATGTTTTAATTGCTATACATCAAGTAAATTTTAAGTAGGATCAGTGTTTAGTCCTTCACATGACAGAAACACAACTAATGCTATCAAATTTAATGAGTCTCTCAGGTGGACTACATCAAACAATGAAGGACCCTCCAACTGCTGCCAAAGCAAGAAGTCCCTGTATGTGAGCAGACATGGTCTCAGGTTTTTGCACAAAATGTTAATGAAGCCTTAAGGTACTGGTAGGACACTTGATATCTTTGAATAATAGAACCTATAGCTTTATCTTTTTATTTTTTTCATTACTTTTTTATTTTGGAAATATGTTATTATAAAATAATTTTAAAAAGAAAGAAAAAATTAATCATCAGCTCATGTACTCATGTACTCATTAACTGTTTAACACTTTAGGATATCTTTCTAGTTTACTTCCTACACAAAAACATAGATTACTTCACTACTTGTGATCTCTGTCAAATAAATAAATAAAATCTTTAAAAAAAATATTACTTCTAAAGTAAAAAGAAAAAAAAAATCAAAGCAACAAATTTACCACAACCAGTGGACTGTAAATAAATCTTGCCTATTTCCTAATAACATTAAAAAAATCATCTAAACCATGACTTGTAATGATTGCACAGTATTTCTCCCTATGGATATACCATATTTTATTTAACCACCTGGAGGCAATTAGGTGGCTTCAGGTCCTCTTTTGTCTGGTTTTATTTGCTTTGGGTAAATTATTCAACAATGACCCCATCCTTGGTTCATACTCCTAATGATTTCCTTGAGATAAATTCCAAGATATGAAATTACTGGTTGTGCTCTCTTTGACAGCACACATACTAACACTGGAAAGAAATTACTGGCTAAGAGGATACCAACATTTCTAAAGCTACTGATAGATATTACTGAATTTCTGGATGGAAAATCCAGAAATATTCATTTCTGGTACTCATTTACCCCTCCACCACCAAGGTTTGAAAGTGTTCATTCACTAAATCTTTGCCAACATTTGGTATATCTTAATCATAATTTTGATGGATTAAAAATAAGAATGTTAGGGGAGCCTGGGTGGCTCAGTGGGTTAAAGCCTCTGCCTTCCACTCAGGTCATGATCTCAGGGTCCTGGAATTGAGCCCCACATCGGGCTCTCTGCTCAGCAGGGAGCCTGCTTCCCCCGCTCTCTCCGCCTGCCTCTCTGCTACTTGTGATCTCTGTCTAATAAATAAATAAAATCTTTTTAAAAAAATTCTGCTCCTTATTAACGAGGTTTAGACTTTTATGTATCTATTAACCAACAGTGTTTCTGTTTTTGTCAAGTATACATGTCCTTTGTCCACTGTACAGGTTGGAGGTCTTAACATTTCAAGGACAAACCCAAATTCTATCTACCATGCTTGTGGCTTACGCTTTGCTCATTTGTGGCTTGCCTTTTTTGTTTCTTAGGGGTTGGGGGTAGGTAGACAGAATGTTTTAATGGTCATATAATTGAATCTATAATGTTATACTTTATGGTTTCTTACTTTGCTTTTACATTCAGAAAGGCCTTTCACCTACTTGAGAGCAGTTAAGCATTTACTTAGATATTCTTCTAGTTGTTTTATAGTTTTTAAACATGTAACTCCTGGATTCACAAAGAGTTTATTCTAGTGTATTGTATGAAGTAATAATATATCACGTTTTCTCCCCAAATAGTTAACAAACTGTTCTAGGGCCCACTGGTCAAGATACTATTCTAAATTATTATCCCTTTTAAAGTCCATTTCTCAGCTTTGTTTTTTTGTTGTGTTGTTGTTCTTATTTATCTTTATCCCAGTCTGATACATTATTTTAGTTTCATAATATGCTTAGTGCAGTTTCCTCTTCATTATCCTTTTTTTACCCAAGTTCTTGATTCTCATTTTTTATCCTTTCAGACTAACTTAGAATAACTGAAAAGGAAATGTCAGACAACAGTAAAAACAACTTCTAGAGATTTTAACTGACCTTGAACTGAATGTAACTGAAATGATGTGTTTGTAATTCTTAGATGTCGTGTCCAGAACCAAGGCTGCCTCTCCATTTGTTCAAGCCTTTTTTAAAATATTCCTCTGTAAAGTTTTGTAATATTCTTTAAGTCTTACATCCCTCATTATATTTATTTCTGAGCATTTGATCACTGTCCCTAACTATGAAGTAGAACAATGGGGAGGATCATAAAAACTAGACTCAAAGAAGAATGAAAGAACTGGGAAACAGGAGGAGTTCGTTGGGGCAATAATACAGATACCTACTCTGTTCAGACAAAAATGCAACATTTTTGTACCAGCAAGATCCATACAAGCCAAAGTCAAGCAAGTAATCCTTAGGTTTCTTTCAGTTATGAACTTTAACTTCTATTAACTACAAACCTGTAGACAGAAGATCCTGGGGCATATCCCAGGGTCCAGTAGAAATTTTTACCGTATCAGAGCAAAGAAAGTTAATGGTGTTGACTTTACTCCCTGTTTAACAAAAGAAGAAAGAAGCAAATAGCCAAAGGTAGATCCTGAGCCACTTGCGGTAATTCAGTCTGCGTAGTCTAGGGGAAGACAGGAACATTTAAGAACCAATGACCCAGGTAGGTTTTACTATGTATTCCTCTATTTCTAATTCCAACCCAATAAGGCACCTTCCTTCTAAAAGAACATATACCAACATGACAGTTTTGATATGCAGTATGTGTAAACTTTCATCGAAATGTAAAAACGTAATTCACAGTACTAAAATCAGAACCTTTTTAAAACTTGCAATCCTCAGAAGTACTCTGAGTATTCAGTTTAGCATTTAATTAACATGAAGTTTTCTCTTCAGCTGCCTCCTGGACACTCCCCTTGATGGTCCCTACTCTGTAGTTCTCAAAGAGCCCCATCAGCTGAGGTCAACGTGCTTCATAATCAAAGAAGCAGGTACAAGGGCTCCAAATTTAAGATAAATAAAGCTGAGCCATTTCTCAACATCCAGTTATACATATAAGCACCTTAAATTTTTTTCATACAAGTTACCCCAAATTTTTTTAAATAACTACTTTACCTTTATATGTTTAACTCCACAGCTAACCACTCTGTTTGGCTGATATGGATCCCAGGAAATATCAAAAATCTGTTCAAAAAAATTAAAATTTGCTATGTTGGTCAATTGTGTATGTTTTTGCTTTCAAATATCAGTTCAACTGCTAAGACTTCTTCCTAACACTTAGGACACAATGTTACCTGCATAGACTGAACAATGGGGATTTGGCTTGGTGATGGGTCAGGAGTTGCTAACACATGTTTTATTGCCTCACATCTACTTACCTTAAGCCTGAATAAAGAATAATTAACCATAATCCATGAGACACACTGGTGTCATGTTTTTAACTTGGTCCATTGAGAGGACTTAGAATAATTTTTTTGATCAAACTTTCTATACCTTTACACAATGATAATAAAATACTTTTGAGATAGCTTTATAATAAAAACAGAGTTACAAAGTGTTTCTTTTAAGTAGGAAGATGTTTAATAGTCAAATGCAATTCAACGTGGCCAACACTTTCTCATAATCATAGAAGTTAATATTCATAAACATAAGGCAGAGGCATTTATTTGGCACCTAACTTAACCCACCTAAAATAGTCCTTTAGCCTGTCATTTTAATCTGATCCAAGATACTATTTTCAGTTTTCCAAGAAACTGAAAACATATCCACTAATACTACTTGCCATTCTTTAAGAAAAGCAACCAGTTTCCCAGCAGTTTTGCATTTTGGGAACAAGAAAGAGAAGACCGTGTCAACCTTAGGGTCAGATCACCCATGGTAATTGCTCAGAGTGCATATTTCACCAGCCCAGCTGAAAGATTCTGACTTTGTGGGTCTGAAACTGGGCCCAAAAGCAGCTGCATTCTTAAGCAGACCCCAAGAGAGTCTTAGGCAGTCAGCCCATGGACCACATTCTGTGAAGCTCTAATAGAATGAGTAATTGTCAGTGCTGGAATCTAAATCAGAGAAAGAGCTTAGGCTGCTAATTTCTGATCACATATGAAGGAGAAATATGGACTAATCATCAGAGAGAAAAGGAGGACATATAATCCTCAGTTAGGTAGAAAGGAGCAATTATAGACCACAGAAAAAGCACTGAAGAAAGTATTTGGTCCAAGTACCAAATTCCAATGAGGCCCACTTTATCTATGCAACCTCAGGCTAGTCTTAGCATCTCTAAAATAAATGACGTCACCTCAGTTCTGTTATGAGGTCAATTAAGATAATATATGTACAATCATTTTGCAGGCTATAAAGCACTCATTACATAAATGAGTGCTAGGGATTAAGTATTTTAGCCACTGAAATAATCTTGAAGATAATCATTTGCCCATAAGGAGCCAGTAATAATTCATATTGGCACCAGTAATAAAGACTAAAACTGACAGAAATTATGGAGTCTGGGAGAACACTGTTCTAAAAGAACAGTATTTCATTACAACATTCTAGGCTCTTAAAATAAAAGTTTGCGGGGCGCCTGGGTGGCTCAGTGGGTTAAGCCGCTGCCTTCGGCTCGGGTCATGATCTCAGGGTCCTGGGATCGAGTCCCGCGTCGGGCTCTCTGCTCAGCGGGGAGCCTGCTTCCCTTCCTCTCTCTCTGCCTGCCTCTCTGCCTACTTGTGATCTCTCTCTGTCAAATAAATAAATAAAAATCTTAAAAAAAAAAATAAATAAAAGTTTGCACTAGAGTAGTACTACACATTTCATAATCTACTTCTAAGTAGAAAGTGTAAAATACATGAACAGTAAGAAATTCACATATTGATCTAGTCTAATCCAACTTACTTTATAAGATATGATGTGATGGATATAATATCGAAAATGTGAGTACCACAAATATTTTCAACCTGCTCATTAAGTACTAAGTTAATACCAATTAATTGCCAATAAGTTAATAACCTGGGAGTAGAGCTCAAGCAACACTACACTGTAAAACCTTCCTAGGGAATTCTTATGTGTGGCCAACAGTAGGAATCATTGGGGCCAGAAGGGTGTCAGGCTTCTTCCAACACCTAAGTTCCACCGTTGGTCATTCCTGGACTTTCTGAGAACTTAATCCTTGAGTATAATTTGCCCAAATGTGCAGCAACAACTATGGGGTCATCTTAAAACCATGATTCTCCATTGATGAATGAAGAAAAAAAATTAGAGCTCAAACTAAGGAAGAGACAGTGAATTTAATATCTAATTTGGGCCTCATTTAGCATGGACACTGACATTAAGGAAACAAAATACAAAACTAGCAATCAATGTAAGACAGTCATGCAAATTCACTTTTTTTCTGAAATTAGAAAATCAAGACAAAAAAGGTGGTCAAATTATTTTAATTAAGCAAGACAATGGAGAAATAGATTTCTGACCTGCTTCATATCCTATCTTGCCTGCTATGACTATATGGAATTATTTCTGATCACACTGAATTCAATATGATGACAAGCAGGCCACAGTTTATATTCAAGATTCTCAAAATAAAAAAGAATCCCAAAGTTGTCATTACATTCTTTTGAAGTTAAAATTTATACACTGTGGGGTAGCTGGGAGGCTCAACTGGTTAAGTTGTTAAAACAGTCTGCTTTCTGATCAGGTCATAATCCCAGGGTCCTGGGATCAAGCCCCAGGTTCGGCTCCTTGCTCAGCTGGGAATCTGCTTTTCCCTCTGCCCCTCCCCACTGCTTGTGCATGCACTCTCTCTGTCTGAAATAAATAAATCTTTAAAATAAAATAAACTATACATTTGAAATACATTTTGTGAATATTTTCTAACTACTTCCATCTCTAAACGAACACAACTAAACTTTACATATAATTTCAAATTCAATTCTATTTTGATTTTATCAAGATGCTAAATGCCAGTATCAAAAATTTTCTTTGCCTATGAAAAGTAGTAACAATTTAAAGAAAGCATTCAATCATCAGAAGAGATCATGCTGACATAGTTATTAATCATAAATTAATTTTTTAAGACAGTTTTTAGGTTGAATATGTAGGAAAAGTCATTATATGGAAAGTTTACTTTTAAAAATAGGACAACTCTGAGAAGCTACTTCACAATTCCCTCACATTTAGGAAAACCGCATGGTTCAATCCAACAAGCTCTTCTTACCCGGTCGGAGTGGCCGGTGGCAGAGGCCAGAAGTTTTCCCTTCCTCCAGTCCCAAATGCAGACTGTGTTTTTGGCATCCAATCCCACAGAGGCCAAACGCTAAGAATAAGAACAATAATTTAATAGCTGAAATTGATGGGCACGTTTCTTATTATCCATCACTTCTTTCGACAAATGGTCACTGATGACCTACTCTGGGCCAACCATTGAACATCTGCAAAAAAATGATTTCTCATAATCCATCTTAAGTCCACAACTAAAGATAGCACAGACAACTTCTATTAGCACATACTGAAATTTCAAAAACATCAAAGCTACAACTCATTCGTCACAAAGCCTCTGATTTAACTAGTTGATACCAGAGGAACACAGCTTGAAGGCAAGATTCATTTTTTTTCAAATTTTTTAATTTTTAAATTTAAAATATTAATGTGAGAGTAAAGACGTCTAGGATTCTATAGACCAAAAGTCTTGCCAAACTACTTCAATGAATGGGTTTGACGAACACATGGGGAAGGAAACTCCTAATGAACATTGCATTCATTCTTAACTTTCTTAGTTCCACAAATATTTTAGGTGACACTTTGGTAAAAGTAATCTGGTACTTCATCTCCTAGCCTAAATTCTTTGGGTTTATATCAGAACTTGTTCTCAAGAGAAAAGAAAATTTAACACATTTAAGTATACACAAAATCAAAAGTATCCAAACATGCATTAGAAACACCAAGCATCAGAGGGAGGTTCTAGCAGGATGGCCCCGCCTACGGAAACTGCACTGTGTAATGGACAGAGGCCTGGACTGGGTGTACGTCGATTTGACTTCTCTTTTGACTTGTGAGGAGTCAGATCTAAGACCTTGCAAAATCAATTAACTTCATTAAATTACATTTTCCTCATTTGTAAAATGAACACAAAATATGTGTTAGATCTACCTTACAGGATTATTGTATGGATTGGTGAAATAAGTCAAAGGGTTTTGATAGTATCACCCAAGTAATAAGAGTATCTGAGCTTATGTATTTCACTCAATTTGTGTGTGTGTGTGTGTGTGTGTGTGTGCGCGCGCACGCATATAAGTGGAATGATAGTCACATATGGCTAAATGTAAATGTGTTATGCAGGGATTATTCAGTTTTCTTCAGTAAAGATGGCTTCGATCAATAATGTTTAGTACAAAAAATACATAGTTGGAACTTTAAAAATGTGTCCTTAAGAAAGGGGGTCTTTATTGGTTTTTTTCTTTGCTGTAAGTTTTAATAGAGCATCCCAGCAATGGAAATTATAATATGTGGTTGCATTTTTGTCCATATAAGAAAAATCTGAAGTGTGTGAATTCCATTTAGCTTTTTTTTTTTTTTTTTGTAATAAGCATGGGTACTAAAGTAAAACCCACATTTCTTGATTGAAAAAAGCCCAAAGTAATCTACTTTATTCATTTGTAATGACAGGCCCCATGGCTATCTAAAAAGCATTTCTATTGCCTTTTGTTGTTTGAGAGGTGATGGCCATTTGTCATTTTCTAAATATCACTCAATTCCAGTGAACTCTGTCCAGGGAATAAGGCAGACCCGAAGCAATAGGCATCAACAAGCCAGGAAATCCATCACGGCCAGCAAATAGGTTATTTTTCTCAGCTGACAGTTAAGTACCATGCAGTCCACCCTGACCCTCACTCTTCCAAATGGAACCTAAAAGAGAACAGCTAAAATTTTAACACAAACTAACAAAGAACTCAATATTAAATCTGGATTTCCTTCTGCTGCATTACATTTTTCCTGTGATGCTTCTGAACAAATTCTGATAATGTTTGCTAGAAAACCAAAATCAGAGAATATGCATATAGGTACTCATCTAAGCATATGTTTACACTTGTACTTATGTACGCACTCAGACATTCACTCAATTAGTCAGGAAGTCACGAACTGCAAATTTCAACAAATGGGACTACCCAGCTTTCTCCATAGACATGGAATCACAGTGGACTAACCTGAATGAGATTACAGAGTAGTTAAATCAAAAAGTATGTATGCCAGGGGTCTATATATGTACTGAATCTAAATAATGATCACTACCCTTTCAAAACAGCAGGAAACACTAAGCAGATGTAACTGTTTGAAAAGTGACTCAAACCAGCTCAAGTCCTATAATCCATTCAAACTGTTCCCAACTCTCAGGCTGGTCAAGCCTCAGAATACTTGCACAGGTCTTCCCACAGCATGCCCCTACAGAATTAACTCTGAAATTTGCCGAAAATTGGATTGAAAAAAATTAATTGGCAGATATACAAGGAAGGGTGGCCCAGGATCACAGAAAAGGCTGGGGGAAAGGCACAGCCTTAGTGAGGAGGTGAAGGCAGTACAAGTCAGGAATCCTCCGTGTGTGTGTGGACTGCCTTTTCTGTAACACAGTTTGAAAACTGACATGTAACTGTCATCTGTAACATTAACAAATCTTTTCTGCCAAAGGCTGCTGGAAGTCAAAGGCAAGAAGCAAAGTTTGTTAGGGGTCCTGGGAAGGCTTCAGGAAGTGTGTCCTTTGAAGACCCTTGAAGTGTCTTGGAAGAATGAATCACTTTAAGTGGCAAGGAGGGTGAGTAGGAAACTTAAGGTGGAGAAACAGTATAGGGAGGGGCTGGAGGAACAAAAGTGCAAGGTCTGGTAGAGGAATCTCATGGATGTGTCCAGTGTGACGGCAAGGAGATAAAAGACAAAGCTATAAAAGGTGGGTAGCCTAGAATACCCAGCCACAAAGTGTGGACTTCATTCACGGAGTTCTCCAAGCTTTTGGTGTTTTTAAAGTAATGCTTTCACTACTCTGTGACCCAGCAATTGCACTACTGGGTATTTACCCAAAGATACAAATGTAGTGATCTGAAGGGGCACCTGCACCCCAGTGTTTAGAGCAGCAATGTCCCTAATAGCCAAACTGTGTAAAGAGCCCAGATGTCCATCAGCAGATGAATGGATAAAGAAGATGTGGTGTAGGGACGCCTGGGTGGCTCAGTTGGTTAAGCAGCTGCCTTCGGCTCAGGTCATGATCCCAGCGTCCTGGGATCGAGTCCCACATCGGGCTCCTTGCTCTGCAGGGAGCCTGCTTCTCCCTCTGCCTCTGCCTGCCATTCTGTCTGCCTGTGCTCGCGCGCTCTCTCTCTCTCTCATAAATAAATAAAATCTTTAAAAAAGAAAACGTTAAAAAAAAAAGAAGATGTGGTGTATATATATACACACAATGGAATATTACTCAGCCATCAGAAAAAAATGAGATCTTGCCATTTGCAACAACCTGGATAGAATTAGAGGGTATTATGCTAAGGGAAATCAGTGAGAAAAAGAAAATTATCATATGACCTCATATGATCTGTAAAATTTAAGAAACAAGGCAGATGATCAGAGGGGAAGACAGGAAAAAAAATGTAACAAGCTGAAACCAAAGATGGAGACAAACTGTAAGAAACTCTTAATCTCAGGAAACAAACTGAGGGCTGTTGGAAGGGAGGTGGGTGAGAGGATGGGGTGAATGGGTGATGGACAATGGGGAGGATGTGTGTTGTGGTGAGTACTGGGTGTTGTGTAAGACTGATGAATCACAGACCTGTACCCCCAAAACAAATAACACATTATATGTTAATTTTTTAAAAAAGAATAAGTAAAATCCATAATTAAAAAATATAATGCTCTCACAATATTTTCAGTTGGCGAAATGTTTAAGCAAGCAACCAATGGTGTGGAGAGCAGTTAGAGGTTGTTTCAACTGTCAGGCAGGCCATGGATTTGGAACGTAAAGGACAGTGGCAGAGAATGGGTAGGTGAGACTGTACGTGACAGTGACTGTAAAGATTTTCACAAACACACAGGACTCAGTGGCTACTTGAATTGCAGGGAATGGGTAGGGAGAAGCAGGAGTTAGAAGAGACCTCAAGGTAAAGAGTTAAAGAGAATCTTCTCAGTGAATTATTAGGAGGTGGTGCTATCCTCTAAAAGCAAAGGGAACCAAGAAGATGCTCAGGGCTTGAAGTCTATGGAAAAGGTTTGGTCCAACTCTCATTCCAAATTTAGGAAGCTAAAATGGAAGATGAAGTGGAATTGCTGAGTCACGATGGATCCGATCAACTTGAGTCCACTGCTTCCTTCTGTAGGCTTTTCAACCAATAAGGAGACTGAGGGAAAAAAAACTGGGGCCCACCCAGAGCTGGAGGTCAGAGCAACAGCTGGAAGGGATCTAACAGGGGAGGATTCTAGGAGGTGGACAAGGGGAGGCAGCAAGATTAGTAGACCTTTTGAGCCTGTAAGCTATGTGCACTGTAATTCAAGGTGACTTGTGAGACATCACAAGTCATCACAAGAAAACAGAAATGGAAAAAGATACACACCTGTCCATCTGAGTCGAAAGCCAGGCAGGCAACTCCATGGGTATGGACATCTTTAAGAATAGATACAGTCTGGACATTATAGGAATCCCATATACATATATATGGCTCCTTCCCAACTTGGCCAGTTGCAACGAGAGTTTTATCTGGGTGTAAGGCAAGGCTGAAAAAGAAAAAAAAAAAAAAACAAAAAACAAAGCTTTTTTCATATACTCCTGAGCAAAGTTAAGGAAAATATGTTTTTTTAAAATCCACATTTGTTTCTCATTTCAATCATCAAATAAGAGAATCTCAAGAGAAAGAGTCTGAACTGTCCTCAAAGCGATAAATTACCTGGCTGGTCTAATGGAAATGTTGAATGGCAAAAGAGGCTTAGCACAGTTTAACAATAATTTCATCTGATCTCACCCATTTGGTTACCTTGAAAATCAAACACTATTATGATAATTTTATGCTTAGAAAACCTATGTGGTTCTATAATTGCTTTATGTCAGGATATTTACTTACTGACTCTGAAAATATTACTCAGCTTTTTCAAGTTAGCTTTTGACTTTAATTTGAAAAAAAGGAAAAAGCTGTTGCTAGGAGAAAGTGTGCTTCTCAGAATTAATTAAACCTGCTTGCACAAGCTCCGGGTGCCATCCTCATTAGGATTTCAAAGCACGGAGGGGTCTCAGAGTCAAGTGCTGTTTCTATGTCTGTTGCCATAGATTATGTATTTTAAACGAAAATATCTATTTTACAGAAATCACTAACACCAAAAGAACCACAAATTACCATGCTTGTGGTTTATTTAACATTATTACTCTACAGTCCAATCAAAATAAAACTTTGCCAAATACCAGCTAGAATTTCAGGGAGTCTGGAGCAGTCAAGAGGCAAAAAGGTCATTATTGTTATTCCTAGATGAGCAATTACTCTACTGTTTTAATACCATTGTGTAAAGAAGTCGTGTTTTTCTAAAAATAGGTGTTGAGAATTTTTTTAAAAGGCACATTACCTATATAAAAAACTAGTAGATGACCATTTACACAACAAAAGAATTTTCTTTTCTGATTTCAACATTCACACAATTGACATTTTTTTCTTTTCAACTTTCAGCATGATTTTAATACAAATATATGCTCTATAAGTAGCCCTGGATTGGCAGGGGCCTGCCCCTTACTACCTCTGGTTCTTTGGGTTTGCTCATCCCTTTGTCTCCCGTTCCTTATCTATAAAATGGAGGTACGACATAAAAGCAGACAATATACAGCACACAGAGCTTTCAGCACAACACCGGGCTCAGAGTAAGCACTCAAAGCAAGTTTCATTATCAACGCTTGTGTAACTGGCATTTATATACAAGCAACACATGCATATCTCTGGATACAGTGCGTCTTTCAAACACAGATTACTTCTGCTGCTCTCGGGTCTACACGTGTGCTTCCCCCAAGTTCTGCCACGACCAAGCTCCCTCGGCTATCCCCCTGAGCTCGTCCTCATCCTCCCCCAACTGAGCTCCCTTCCTGGGCCTCCCACCAAACCCAGTGCGGTCTTTTGCCCAGGACCCTTGAGTACCATCCCCCTTCCTCACCGAGGGCCTCCCCAGACCTTTGTACCCTGGCGCTGCAGCTGCAGCGCAGCTGTGTCTTGCAGGGTGTTCCCAAGGCCCCACTGCACCAGTCCTCACTGGAGGTACTACTCCGCACACTGGAGGGCTGTTCCACATGCACTCTCCTGCGCAGGCTGGTGCTTCGCTGGGTTTTTGTTTTCTTTGAAAACAAGGTGCAGGTGGCACCCACAGGGCGCACTCTGTAGCTGGAGGGGAGTAGGTGTGAGAGTGGGGCCAGATGAAGGGGCAAGGAGAGGGATGGGCTGGGAGGGACTGCGTGTCCCGGACAGCTGGGAGGACCGCCTATCAGGCCCCAGGTGCTCCTGCCCTAACACCTCTAGCCGGAAGAAGCGTGATCTAGGGGGATCTCGGCGAATTCTGCGGGGGCGGTGCAGGAGTACACGGATGAGGAACACCTGGGTGCTCTGAGTGCCAGAGGCCCCTCACGTGGGACGCCCCTGTAAGAAGTTTGGCTCGTATCACCTGTCAGGAAAACCTCAGTCCTCCGTGATGCCTCGTGCCCTTTCCCCTGACCCTCAGAGTAACGGTGGGGAGCACTTAGGCCCAGGAGTCAGGCCAGGTGTTGGGATGGGCACTGGCCCAAAGGCTATGCAGGGGCGGTACCGCCCGAGGCCAGAACCCAAGAGTGGAATGCACATAGCCCCAGCTGCAACTCTAGTCTGAGACCTTGGACCTTCTCGGAGGAAAGACTTGGACCTTGGCGTTTTCTGCAGCGGCCCCTGGGGCCCAGTCCACCAGCAAAGGTCCAAGGCCGAGCAACAGGAATCCACTTTCACTGCACATCCTGAGGGCCAGTTGTTCCTCTGGGCAACAGCGAGTCATCCAGCATTGTCCCAGGAGATCTCTGCTGCCGGTTCCTCTAGCCTCTCCCATGAAGAACAGCCGCAGAGCTTTGCTTGCTGTCTCTGACACAGCCCAACTGCCAGCGGCCTGAGATGGGTCAGCCAGCCTCTTCACCCCAGCCCCCTCCATCAGATGTTCCCCTGTGAGTATGGTCCAGGATGACCATAGACCTCGGCACCGCCTGGGCAGGGTGGGGGCAGTTCAAGTTTTCCCAGGAAGGCAAACAAGGGTCAGGTAGGCTTCATGGCTTCTGATGTGTGGGGGAGTGAGTGCAGGTCCAGATGCAAGGGTTAGGGAGGAGATACCCTGGGAGGCACTGCGTGTCAGAGGCAGCTCAAAGTGTGGGATACGGCCCTGGGTGCTGTCTCCACCACCAGTCTCTGCATAGGAAGGCCCACCCCCACAAATCTCAGTTCTATAGCCTTTAGAGGAGTCCTGGGGTAAGAAACACCTGCGTTGCCAGGATCTGCGTCGCCATCTAACAAGGGCTTGCTGGAAAATATATCCTAGGGAATCTTTATACGGAGTACCAGAAAAAGGTAACACATATACAAGGGACAAAGGGCATCCATGTATAAAGACAACACTCAAATTCAGTCTTGCAGACAGTAGCAGAAAATGAGATGGGTCAGGTAGGCCAGGGCAGCCTTATAAGCCCTTTTAAGCAGGCCAGGAAGTCAGGGCACGACTGCCAATTATTAGAGGACATGGCATGAACAGTTGCATATTTTAGTAAGGTAACTCCAGCAGCAGTGAGGAAGTGGGAAGGACAGATGGGCGAGAAGTATTAGGAGAAGAGCCAAGGAGGCCAATAAGGGGATAGGCGACAGTTAGGTAAGGAGGGGTAGGGTAGATGGAAAAAAAAGTCAAGAGATACTTAAGGGAAAGAGAAAAACTTTTTGGATGCTGAAGGCTAAGGAAAAGCCAAAGCATGTCAAAGTTACCTGAAGTTAATTGCTTGGGCAACTTTTAAACTCACAGAATTTGTAGCATTAGAGTTAAAGCCTATGGGGCCTGATCCTGGGAAAAGATGGCCTAGCCCAATTTTTAGTGAGGAAACCAAGGAGATCTCTTAGGTTAGCACCATGCTCGGAGCCCTAAGGACTATCAAGAAGAGGGTCTGACCGGAACATCACATGGTAGAGTAAGCAATAAAGTGCCTGCAGAAGAGGGAGCAAATGATGCCAACATCATGGCTGCTGTATTGTCTCACCACACTGATGTGGGCAATAGGTTTTACGCAAGAACTGGAAAATAGAGAATGAGTGTTATCCCCCTAGATGGTCAGAGACACTATCAAGAGACAAAAGTGAAAATTTGCCGGATCATAGCTTCTGTTTAAAAATGTTTGGATGGGGCACCTGGGTGGCTCAGTTGGTTAAGCATCGGACTTTGGCTCAGGTCCTGCTCCCAGGGTCCTGGGATTGAGCCCCGCATCAGGCTCCCTGCTCATCGGGGGTCTGCTTCTCCCTCTCCCTCTGCTCCTCACCCCAACTCTCTTTCTCTCTCAAATAGATAAAATCTTTTTTAAAATGTTTGAAATATTTGGTAGATGCCTGGGGTCTGGAAGTACCCAGAATTTTAAAAAATTCACTCTTCCAGGCAGTTGTTCTTGCCATCATTTGAGGATTTCCAACCTTTCTTGCTTCCTTGAATAAGGTGGGGGATGAAATAGACAGCTTTCAAGAAATCTTGAAAGAAGACTTCCAAATAACTTGCCAATCTAAACTACTCAATTAATGGTGTGACCAAAAACATCCCAGTATGGATTTCAAATATTTTTACTCTTATTATTATTCTTTTCCTTCACATCAAGGCTCATAATTGATCACATTCATTAAAAAGTTCACATTGGAAATTTTTAAAAAAATTTTTTGTCATAACTCCTTTTACACTGTTCTTTACATCATCTCTTCCCAGTGCATGATACCCACTGATCCAGATTCCACCTTTGCCATTTGAATATATTATCAGTTTTCTTGTTTCTCCTTTTGTAAGCCAAGACTCTCTGACCTCACCTCTCTGGCTTGTGTGCAACTTGATTGCTGAAATGACTCATAATGTTTCTATTTACCCATGTCCATGTCAAGAATAGACAGAACAGAGAACAACCTTTATTCATTTTGCAATTTGTTACCTTCCCATCGGCTCCCCAGAAACGTCACTCCTTCCACCAGAATGATGGCATCTGTGTACCTTTTAGAGCACAGCCAAGTGGAACTTCACTTTTGTTTTAAATTTGTCATATCATTTCAATAGCACTCAGCACTCTTTATACCTCATCAGAGACCAGGAGGAAAACCATCAAACTTTAATCTTTGGATTTGCAAGAGCATAATATACCAGGTGTCAGGAATGGGACAGTCGTAGAATCACTTCTATAAGAAGCAGGTTGGAAGTTAACCATCAAGGTATCTATTCCCTTCTTCCCACACCTCTGCCTTTAGGAACTCAAGAATTTCCAGAAAAGTTGTTTTAAGCAGGATCTGCTTTTGTCTAATCCCAAAACATCTTTGGAATTTTAGTTCAGAAGCACTCAAATGACAGATGTGTATATATGTATGTATTTTCCTCCCATAAAACCAAATCCACCCCCTCCTGCATACCGCAAAATTGTTCTTCGCTCCTTCCATCGAGGTGCCCTGAGCCTAAAATCTACCCTACAGTAATGCCTTTAGATGAGCCGACAGATTAAAGGAAGTTAGGTCCCCGTATCCGAAAAAGGGCTATCATGGAAAGAATCATACCTCTTGAATTCCTTCTGACAAGATTTCCTCTATGAAATAGCCAACGATTGAGTACTTCCCAGGGAGAAGATTACAGAAGTGGAAAGTGTTGTGTAATAGTGATTACACAACATATCTGTTCTACTCTGGGTCTCCCATCATCTTCACCATATCACAGTGTTGTAAGTCTTTCTGAGACTGGAAGTATCGATCCTACTTACTTATATTGTAAGTCTAGCTGCTATCTGAGAGTCCATAAGTCAAGTCTCTTCTGTGTTCTTCTAACAAAACTTGCCCTTTGCAAATCTTGCAAATCATTACAGTTATAAAAGCAATGCCACAATATTAAAACCTTAAAAACTGACTCCCTTTCTCTGAAGGTCTTGAATCACTCGAGGTCTCAGTCCACACCTATATGAAAAGGTGGGTGTCATTCAATTTTTCCTTTGGTACTCAGTTTATTATATTATTATTATATTATACACGCAGCAACAAAAAAGGGATCAAGCTTTTAAAGAACTGCTTTTCTCTGTGTATATAAAAATCTGTTTCCCTTGGGAAATCCCATCTTCCGTTACCATAGCAATAGAAAGCACTGCAGAGGACTTTCATCACCCTATCCGGGAGAAGGAATTGATTTGTTTCTCCAGCATGCCAGGAGGGCAAAAGCATGTCTTTCTGATGTCAAATGAAATCAGGATGATTTCCAAATATGTTGCATGAGGAGATGAGAATTAATAGGGTCATGGAAAGAGGGAGCCTTGCTAAAAAGGTTAAACAGAAAACACTAATCAACATTAATCACTCTTAATTCCTGAAGGCTAAAAATTATATTTGAGTACTTGTTCCAACTGCAGCATTTAAAAAATGCTCATGATTCTGCCTTCACTTTTTTTTAAGATTTTATTTTTAAGTAATCTCTAAACCCAACATGGGGCTTGAAGCCACAACCCCAAGATCAAGAGTTGCATGCTGTACTGACTGAACCAGTCAAAAGGACCTGACTTTACTTTTTTTTTTTTTTTTTTTGAAGATTAGTGTATTCATTTGAGGGGGAGGTACAGAGGAGAGAGAGAGTCCTCAAAATGACTCCCTGCCAAAGCACAGCTCCCAACACGGGACATCAAGATCATGACCCAAGAAATCAAGAGTCTGACACCCAACTGACTGAGCCACCCAGGCACCCCTGCCCCCGATTTCACTTTTTAAAGACTCATTTCATTTTTGCCCAGGCTACTTCAGTGATTCTCTCAGTAATAGATTAATGTTATTATCTCTTCTTTAAAATAGTCTCACCAGGAAAGCATGAAACCTTTCTCTCTGCCTACCTTGAAGGTAACATTAAAGAAATTTCCCAATGTTGGAGGCATAAGTGCATCCATGTGATTGGGTTGAACTGTTTGAGGGCAGTGGGGAGACAGCTGCCTTCTGGAGAGGGAGTGGCCAGCTTCAGTGGATGGGCACTAGAGGAAGAAAAGGCAAAGGAAGGCTTTATCTGAACACAGTAACCTAGAGGTAGTGCAGCCACACATGGAGGTTGCTGTGCTCCAGTGTCTGTCCCCCAGGATACCCTCAGCATTAGAGTGCCATCACTAGGACCATAATCTCATCTGATAACACAAAGAGGGAGGGCCCTGCCTTCCAGGTGGGCTTTGGCAGGATGAAAGGAAGTGATGACAATGTAGATAGACCACCAGTGGTCCATTGCCATGTTCCTGACCTGTGTGAGCCTGAGGGTACCCGTATGGTTGAGCACGGAAGTCCCTCAAGTTGGACTTCTCAACCACGTGGATGGATGGTACATTTAATGGGAGTTAATGTGATTTAGAAAAATAAAGAAATGTAATATATCCTCCATGCTTAGTACCACCATACCTGTATTGGTATGGAAATATACTCTAGTAATGCTTTAATACTATGTAGAAGAGTGGTTAAGAGCATAGTGGTTTTGCTGCCTGGGACCAAAGTGTGCAGTGGCATGCTGAAGCCAGCTCAAACTGACCAGCAAGAGCTGTTACGTTTTAGCAATTTTCAGAATCAATTGTTAAACACAACCACTGTCAAATATTAAATTATATAAACTTACAACTAAAAGAATATACACTAAAACTCATTACTTCCTAATGATTTTACTACATTTGACTATTATCTTAAGGCTATTTACCATTCTCCTCTCTCTATGGTAGAAATACTATAGAATGATGTGTCAATGCAAACCTCTTTTCAATCCATACTATCACATTAGTGGTTTTGAAATCAGCCATTGTGGTAGTTACATCATGGAAATCAACAAACACTACACATAAAGCTTGATTTATTGTTTTGTTGGTTGTCTATACTTAAGACATAAAAGGATAAAATGCTAATAATGCAGAATAAACTTAAAAAGGTGTCATGTCTATAGCTGTTACATTGTGAGTCACACAAAAAATTTAGAATATATTCTTCCAATATTCAAAAAATATCATCCAGTTCAGCAGAGAAGCAGCTCACATCATTGGCAAATGATTGAAGTTCTGAGATATGTCTTTGTTGTTTCACTTTTGTCTTAGTAATATAATTGAAAATACCAACATTCATGTCAGAACTACACTCATTTGTCAATGATGTGAGAGACTTCTTTTCTGAACCACGGAGTAATCAAGCATTCATTCCTCATCTGATTTTGTCAGATCATAGTTGAACTGCAACTAAAGTTTGGCCACAGATACATGAGTTCAACAAAAATCAATGAAAGCATTCTATGAGAATCGACTGGCTGTATGAAATTTACAGTAGAGTGTTATACTTTTCTATTATTTGTAAATTGTGTGCCACCCATCATTTACACCAGTAAAATTTATCACAAACCTTTGAGGGTGTATGTATACATTTTTTTCTCTTGAAGAGCTCGTTATTAAACAGTTATCAGTACATCACTGAAGCATATCTCCTCTACTTACTGGCACAAAATAGTTTCTCACAAATCATCTTCAGCAAATTACCTAACTTCTATGTGCTCCCCCCAAAACAAGAATAAAATAAGAATAATAACAGTACCTATTTGAAAGAAGGTAGGCATAATTGTGAGGGTTTAATAAATCCTAAGTGACAGTGACTAAAACAGTGGTGCTTAAAACCTAGTGAGCACTGTATAGGTATTGTTATTATTCATTAACTGCCACATGATAGAACCTGCTCCAAACATATGAAAACCATCCTTCACTCCTGAAGATGGACATTCTAAGCCAAGCAAACTCATCTCTATAGAGTTATTGTGAAATAACCCTCAAAATTTAAAAATAAGACTACCCTCGAAGAATTAAACTGTTAAGAACCACATGAAATGGACAAGATAGCTTATCTAAAGAAGTTATCCTAAGGAGGAAATATCCTAGGCAAGAACAGACTTTGGAAATCTAATTCAGTCATGGCTGACAGTGCGAGAATTTGGACTCAACTACTGAAATCAATCTGAGTAAAAATGTTAATAATAGGGGAAGTTCTGTGTAAAGCCTTTATAGAACAGAGTCAGATTTAAGACATAGTTTTGGTATAAGGATAGACGAAAGATTGATGGAACAGAATTGAGTCTAGAAATAGACCCAGGCTTATATGGTCAATTGATTTCCAACCAAGGTGTTAAGGTAACTTAAAGGAGGAGGGATAGCTTTGGGGACATTTAGACATCCATATGGAGAAAATGAACCTTGACATTTATCTCTCATCATCCACAAAAATATCCCAGATGACCAGAGATCTCAGTATAAGAACTGAAAGTATACAACTGATAGAAAAAACACATGACCAAACATTTGTAACCTTTGAAAGACAATGTTTCTAACACAAAACAAAAAACAGAGCCATAAAAGAAGAAAAATGATAAACTAGACTTCTGCTCTTTGGAAGACACCATCAGGAAAAGGAAAACACAAGCCATGGACTGGTAAAGAAAATTCATAAAAGACTTTTGCCCTCAATACATAAAGAATGCTTAAATAGTAATAGTAAGAGGACAACCATAGTTAAAATATGGCCAAAAGACTTGAACCTTGTCAAAGACCACTATAATTAGGAAGACTGACATTCCGGGTGTTGCTGAATATGTAGGGCAATTGGAATGTACATACCTTGTTGATGGGAGTGTAAAATGAGAAATCACTTTGGAAAGTATTTGGCAGTTTCTTATAAAGTTAAATACACACTTACTATACGATCTAGGAATTCCATTCCTAGTTATTTACCTAAGAGAAAAGACATGTCTAAACAAAAACGTATATATGATTGTTCATAGTAGCTTTATTTATAATAGCAAAAAACTGAAAATAATGCAAATGGCCATCAATGGGTGAATGGATAACGAAGTTATTATATATTCATACAATGGAATTGTTCTCAGAAATAACAAGGAATGAACTACTGATACACACATCAATATGGATGACTCAAAAAACATACTGAATGAAAGAATGGTAGAGCATTAGTGGAATATTCACGTCAATATCTTCACCATACAACAGTGGGAGCCTAGAGGTACTATTCAAAGTTGATGACTCCAAAAATAAAGGTATAAAAATACAACTTAAAGTTATGAAAGTAAATGTTAAGGGACTTGAAAATAATGAAATAACCCTTTGGGGAAAAGAAGGAAAGGAAAGTAAAAATGGTATATGTAAACTACATCCTCAAGTATCTTAGAAGCATATCAGTCATGAGTTGGACTTTAAAACAGAGTAATTACAAAATAGCAATTAATCATACTGGTTTGAGATGTGGAGGTAAATACCAGGAACAAAAACCAAAAACCAAGCAAACAAACAAACACACAAAAACAACAGTCCTAAGAATCAAAAGTGTTCTTTGGAAAGTAGACTGGGGATGGGAAAGGGTGGGGCAGGGGCAGTTTTTCATTATATAAAACCTTCTGTAATCTTTGATTTGTGTATCTACATTGCTTTGATACAGATATAAACATTAAAGCAAATAAAAACAAAAAAAAAACAGTTACAGAGAAATAAAAATTGACTAACTTATGCAAAAAAGGAATGTATCTGGTAATTTAGAAGTCTTCCATAGGCAGGAAGTAGGATGGGATATCTGATGACTATATCAGATTTATCAACCCCCAGATGTTCTCATCAAGTACAATTGTTACTGATAAAATGAATTTGATCAGCATGGCTTGTCTTACAATTCATTCTTTGAAAAAGGAGAACTACTGCCTTAAGACTATAACACAACAATTTGGTAATGAGAAGGTTCAGTAATGAAAGGGGTCTACACGAAACCCAGCTTTCTGGAGCTATTCATCTTCTTTTTTCCTCTTCAAGGAAGGAGCATGACTCAAGCATTGAGGGCTATATTTGGCAGAAGTCCTGTTAATTTAGGATAATTAAATATGCCAGTCATGTGTTTCAGTAAGGTCTGATTAAATACTTTAGAGAAGTCATTAGTGAATCCATCTGGTCTAGTGGCTTTGCCAGATGGCAAAATGTTACTACCTCTATCTGTTCTGCTCTTGGAATATTCTACTTCTATTGTAAAGTAGCATGCAGTTATTTTCAGGGTAAGCCTTATTTGCTAGTTTATATTCTCAAGGGATCTGGAAGGTGGACGGCAAGCCTCACAATTGTGTTAACACCATGTCAACTGAGCCACAGATCTCAAGGCTGTATTCAATGGCCTCTTGTTCCCCTGCTGAATTCTAAATGATATCATCGTTTCCGTTTCCTCAAAATGTTCTATGTCAAACATTTCAGACGGTGCTCCATTTGTGACTGGAGAGTCAGAACCACAAGGAGAGGTAACAAGCTGTATTTCACACCTATGAGATTATAATACAGGATGAGGAGAACCCTGGAAGTACTTCCTCCATGTCGGTGGTCATCTAAATGGAAAAGTGGCCAGTTTTGATTTTTAAAATTACAGAGTTGCTCAGCTCTGTGAGAGTGCCATAAAATGACAATTTTAAAGTTGTTTTGGTTCTTTGGCCATGCAAGAGTTGACCCTTGACTTACTAATGCCCTAACCAGCTGGATCAAAATGCAAGGTATTCTCCAATGCTTAACAATGGCACTTTTGTGGCAGTGGGTGTCTAAGGTAAATGTTTAAATGCAAGTCATAACTGGGGACTTAGAGCTGCTAGCGGAGGAGAGGTGTGCCTTGATGAAGGTATGAGGCAAAGATAAAGCTATAAAAGAGCCCTAAATTTTATTGCCACTCTCAACCTCCAAACCCTCAAGTCTATTCCAAGGCTAAGCATTAGGTTGAGCTGAAGCTCCACTCTCTTCTAGTAAAGGCCAGATTTGCATATCTAATTGACTTAGTTGACTGTGATCAGAATTTATATTTATGGAACTATTACTTCCGAGACCACCCCTGAGCATCCGGGAACCAGGGGTACCACACTGCGGCAACTCTTGCACTTAGAGCTTTGGTTTTTGATTTTGCTCTTGGCTGACAGCACCACCCTTCGTTTTTATTTTATTCCTTTTCCTTCCCCTCTTTTCCTCCCTTTCAGGTTTCCTCTGTCTTTATGTTGGGGTGTTATGCTTTTTCCAGCATTTCTATGTGTTTAGAGAGGGGCAGGAAGGGTGGGAAGGTAAGCATCTGTCACTTCAGTCCCACATGTTTGCCAGAACTAGATGTCCATGCTTGACTCTTGACCACCACCCTCAATTCTGAACCGCTGGGATTCTATCATTGCAGAGCTAACACTGAACTAGGCATAACGACTAATAAAGACAAATTTTTTAAAGATCTATATGTGCAAGATTATCTGTTTCTACTGCATAGAGATGGTTTTACAGAGTAATGCCCCCTCTCCCACTACCATTATCTCTTTATCACCGCAGACACCTTTAATGCAATGTGAACAACGTGGAAAGATCAAAATGGGGTGCAAGATCATCTATCTTTGCGTCCTACGGTAAAGCAAGAATAGGTGATCCAAGAGGCCCAGGGAGAAGAGGCCAGAATGAGCAAACTGGCTCTTTCATGTAGGTATGAATTAATATAAAGAAGGGGTGATTTCCATAAGAATATGCTGAGCAAGTGTCTGGCATCTGTGCCCTTAGTTGACCCGGTGCCAAAGAGTACTTTTAGACCTCCAGGCTCTAGGGGCAAAAACTGGTTATAATTGGATTCTGCTGTGCCGAAAGAGAAGGGAGAAGGAGTATGCTTTTGATGACTGGGTCCTCAAAAGCCTAAGAGCCAACCTTAGAAATGTCTCTTGGGATGTTCTTTCCTTTGCGGCTTTTCTTGACTGCTTTATCTATCAAACACAGAAAAGAGTACCAGTATCTCCCACTGAATGTGAATGGATCAATTTCTCCACATAGATCTGTTGAGTTTTGCTTTTTATTTTTTAGGCTATGTTATTGGTATATGCAAACTTAGGACTTTTTATTTTCTTGGCAAACCACTTTATTATCATGTAGTTATGTTCTTTATCACGAGTATTTGATTATGCTTTAAATTCTATTTTACAAGATATTAATTGAGCTATATAAGCTTCCTTTTGGCTAGAATTTGCCTGGTACATCATTCCTATCTTTTTACTGTCCACCTTTCTGCATAAGAATGAAAATAAAGAGAACCTTTAAGGATATCTCTTACAAGGATATAACTGTTTTTTTTAATCCCAAGTAGAAATCTGTATCTATTAACTGGGGAACACAGTTTATTTGTACTTCATATAGTCACTGAGATATTTGGATTTATTTCTGCCACTTACCTTATGCATTATTCATCCTGTTTTTTGTTTTCTAGTTTTTCTTCCTTTTTTAATCTTTTTTTTTCTTTTTTTCCCATTCTTTAAAAATTGTGTCTTCTATTGTTTTATTGTGGATTAATCTAGAAATGTTAACATGCGTTCTTACAAAAATCTAAATTTAAGAGTTATCCGTACCTTCTTCTTTAAGCATGGAAGAACTTGAGAACATTTTTTAACTCCTCTCTGTCCTGGCTCACATTCCAATTCTACCTTTATGTTAGTTATTTTTTTAAATATACAAGTTAGACATTATTCTTATTATTATTATTATTTCATGCAGTCAATGTTTATTTACTTATGTATACATTTATCAATTACTTTGTTCTCATTTCTCTTGTCTCAGACATTTCGATCTTAGATCATTCTTTCCATCTTAAGTATATCTCTTACGTTTCTTTAGTGGAGGTCTGAAAAAATTCTTGTTTTACCTGAAAATGTCTTTATTTTGTCCCTATTCTTGAAATACATTCTCACCAGACACATAACTCTAATATGACTCTTCACTCTGTTCTCCACATTTCTAAACCTCTCTGTCCTAGACCATTTATTCAAATATACTTTCTTTTTTCAATTCTGTTCATTTCAAAGCTCTAATTGGTTCTTTTTCAAATATTAGTTATCTGAAATAGTGTCTTGATCCTAATTTGTATTTTAATCCCATATTTTATTTCTTTAAGCATATTAATTATATTCACATTTAATATCTAAAGTCTTCATGGACTTGATTCTGTTCCCTACATTTTCCTGTCTCCACCAATGATGTCTTATTTTCTAACTAAATTAGGAACAAAATTAAAAATAATGATGTTTGTGATATTGATTTTAAAAAATTGCATATTAGATTCCTTACAATAGTATGTATAGCAAAAATGTTAAACAGAAATGAAGAAAGGGTCTTTGAAAGCCAAGAACATAGCAAACAAGCCTAATTCAAGGTCACTGATTTTCCTTTGTATTTTTGTTCAGCACAAATGGTTCAGCAAGGAGAAAAAGAACGTATCTATATTCTATTATTCTACAAAAAGGACAAGCATGCCCTCCTCAGAGCAGAGGCATGACATCACACTGGGGAGTCAAGCATGAATAAACATTCCCTTTAAAAGAAGGCTCCCTCTGGAGCCAGGAATTCACGCAAGCAGCTTTGCAGGTCCAGGCGAACCTCACCTGTTCCTTCATATTCATAGACATGTCATAGGAAATGATTTTCAACTCTAAATTTTCACAGAGCAGAAATTAATGTCTAGGGTTAAGTAAATCCAGGAAAACAGTACATGAAGGATAACTCTATGTAGGCTCCTTAACCCTTAATGCAATGGGAATTCCCTGCCAGCTCCTGTTCTAGAGGCTTTGTCCATGCGGTCAAGTTTAACCCCCAAGATGCATCTAGCTGGGCTGGAACTGAGGGTCCTACATAGGTACTATGTAGAGGTAATACCCTCTACCTCCCCTTGCATTCTCCCATATCTGATTTCATCCACTAAAGGTAAAAAATTTTAAAACTGCTTGAGGCCAGAAAACTTGCACTCTGTCCAGAATGGTGGTTCATCTGTCTCCCCATTAGAGTATCTGATATGCCAGTGGGTATAATGAGAATGCCCAGAATGCAGGCTGTGCCTCGGAACAGGCCCAGAAAAGAATTTACCATCTTGGAGGGCAGAATGTGATCTATGAGCTTCTAAGTCAATTTATGCTAGTTTTAGGAAAAATGAAAGTACCCCGAAACAAATAATACATTATATGTTAATTAACTGAATTTAAATTAAAAAAATAATGAAAGCATGCATGTAGTTGGAGGGGAGGGCTCTGAAAATGGTGATTATTTTAGGACACGTTTGATGATAATTAATGTCCATGGTTTTAAAACAGGTACTCCCCCCAAAATCTGGCTACAGTGTACTCCTTAATTCAAGTTTTGTTTTGATGGAATATTGGGTGATACCTTTAACACCTAAGTCCTGAGCTATTTGACCCTTCTAGGCAGCTATGTAATGCTTCTTCAACTACAAATAAATAAATAAATAAATAAGGTGCAGAGTAGCAAATTGTTGTGCCCAGAATCTCCCAGTTAGTGGCAAAGCTCTACATCAGCTTGACCTCTAGACCTCTAGATTAGCTCCCTTGTAAACCTAAAAAAAAAAAAAAAAAAAAAAAGGCTGGATTTCAAATGAATAACATGTTCTCTGGAGAAAGGTACCACAGCAATAACCAGATTGTGAGCAAATAACCTAAACCAGTAACAGTTAACAACCATTGTTTTTGTTAATCTTCAGCATAACCTTGGGGGATAGTTATTATGTTCTTACTTTGCAGATGGGAAAAGTAAGTCTCAAAATATGAAGTGATTTGTCTTAGCTCAGTCCATAGATGCAAATTACCCAACCATGACTAATAAAAACTTGCAAAGAATCAAGAAAAGTCTTACTCAGATCCTTTGGGCTAATATAAAGCAGATTTTGATCTCAAAAGGAAAGAAACAATTAAGTCTTTAATTTGTGCCAGTGGTTTGCTAGGCATTTTCACATTGACTATCCTTTTAAAGAAGTTCTATTGAAGATCAGAGAGCACAATTTAATAAGGAGCTGAGCGAAGATTCAAAGGGATGTCCAGATTCTGAAAATTTAGAACCAACTAATTTTACCTCTCTAATACCAGTTGCCTTTCCATTACACCAGAAGCCAGCAAACGTTTTCTGTAGACTAGATAGTAAAGAGTTTAGCCTTTGAAGGCCATAGGGTCTCAGTGGCAACTACTCAACCCTGCCATAGTAGTATGAAAGCAGCCATGTGCAATATGTAAATGAATGAACACATCTGTGTTCCAGTAAAATTCTATTCATGGACACTGAAATTTGTATATCATAAAATTTTCACATGTCATGAATATTATTCCTCTTTGGATTTTTTTCATTTCAAATCAAAATTTCATTTACAAAGAACTTTAGGTTAGTATCCAAAATCTATAGAGAACTACTAAACTCAACACCCAAAAAACAAATAATCCAGTTAAGAAACGGGAAGAAGACATGAATAGACATTTTTCTGAGGACATCCAAATGGCTAAGAGACACATGAAAAGATGCTCACCATCACTCATCATCAGGGAAATACAAATCAAAACCATGATGAGTTACCAACTCCCACCTATCAGAATGGCTAAAATTAACAACACAGGAGACAAGAAGTGTTGGCACAGATGTGGAGAAAGGGGAACACTCTTGCACTGTTGGTGGGAATGCAAACTGGTACAGCCACTCTGGAGAATAGTATGCAGGTTCCTCAAAAGTTAAAAATAGAACTATCCTATGACCCAGCAATTGCACTACTAGGTATTTACCCAAAAGATACAAAAATGCACATTGGAGGATGTCCATTCCCCCGATGTTTACAGCAGCATTATAAACAACAGCCAAGCTATGGAAAGAGCCCAATGTCCAATGACTAATGAAGTCGATGTCAATAAAGAAGATGTGGTAGTTACGTACAATGGAATACTACTCAGCCATCAAAAAGTAGGAAATCTTGCCATTTGCAATGACATGGATGGAGCTACAGTGTATTAGGCTAAGCGAGATAAGTCAATCAGAGAAAAACAAATATCATGTGATTTCATTCATATGTGGAATTTAAGAAACAAAACAGATGAACATACAGGAGGGGGAAAAAGAGAGAGGGGGGAATAAATCATGAGAGACTTTAAATTATAGAGAACAAACAGAGGGTTGAGGGAGGGAGATGGGTAGGGAATGGGATATAGTGGGTGATGGGTATTAAGGAAAGCACTTGTTATGATGAGCACTGGGTGTTGTATGTAAATGATGAGCCACTGAACTCTACTCCTGAAATCAATATTGAACTGTATGTCAAATAACTAGAATTTAAATTAAATAAATAAATAAAAATGATGAACAAAATCACAAAAACAAAATAAAAAGAACTTTAAAATGTAAAAGCATTCTTAGTTCATGGGCCATACAATAACAGGCAGTCAACAGGATTTGGTCTGCGGGATGGTTGTTTGCCAATCTAAGTCATATCATCCTTCTTTTAGTATCTACTGGTTGCCAAAGGCCAATTAAGAATCTAGTTTGTCAAAAGTTTAAAAACCTACTTTGTCAAAGGGTTATTTGACTTCTCAGCACCAAAATCCATAATCTTGACATTGAGCATAAGACTTAACAAGAGGAAATAATTTTTTCTTTTTTATTGTAAAATATTTCAAACATATAAATACATATACACTCATACATACATAAAATGTGTATATATAAGGCATAAAAAATAAAATGAACACCCCATGGGCCCATTAGCCAGTTTAAGAAATATATTACCAAACAATGATGCTCCTCCATAATGCTACCTAGTCACATTCTCCTTTCTCTCCAAGATAATACCACTATCCTGAATTTTGTCTTCATCATTCATTAGTCTTTTTAATATATAGTTTTATTATGCATGTATGCCAGTCTGTATTTGAATTTCATTTAAGTGTTGTGTTATTATACGTATACTTCTAGGACTTGCTTTCTTTCATTCAACATTACATTGTGAGATTACATCCACATTTGATGTAGTTATACCAAATGAAGATAGAAGAGGAGGAGGGGGGGGAGGGGAAAAGGAAAGGATGAAGGGGGCACCTGGGTAGCTCAGTGGGTTAAGCCTCTGCCTTCAGCTCAGGTCATGATCTCAGGGTCCTGGGATCGAGCCCCACATCAGGCTCTCTGCTCAGAGGAGAGCCTGCTTTCCCTTCTCTCTCTCTCTGCCTGTCTCTCTGCCTACTTGTGATTCCTCTCTGTCAAATAAATAAATAAAATCTTTTTAAAATTTTTTTTAATTTTTAAAAAGGAAAAAGAAAGGAAAGCAAAAAGAAAAGAAAAGAAAAGAAAGGAAAAATGGAAGAAAGAAAGCAATCACTATGTTTACCCAGAGGAGAATGGATAATGACATCATGGTATACAGAATGTGAGTCAGGAGTAAATTTAAATGAAATAAAAACAAGAGACTTCTGAAACCAAATGGTGAGGGTTCCTGTGGCAAAACTTATGCCACAGTTGCAAGAACTGACTGGACTCCCCATTTGAAAGCAGAGAATATTACTCTGAGACACTGGCTCTGAAAGTGTTCCAGGCAGAACCTTATTAAAAACAAAAACAAAAACAAAAACAAAAACAAAAACAAACAAACAAACAAAAAAAATAGCCAAAGTGTGTAAATGGAAACACAGAGGGGGACAAAAGTAAAAGGAAAAAACAAATGAACAAAAACAACAGATTTCTAACTACAAATATAAATCAGGTTTCAAATAGTCTACTGATTTTTAAAAATAAATGCCAAAATCCTTTAAATAAAAATATATCTCCTGTGCAGTTATCAATCTCAAATATGATCTACATACATACAGTTCACTGATGAGAGAGAAGGAAGGAGAGAGAGAGAAGCTGCAAGTGAACGCTTCTGGAGAGTGCAATGCTGGGGACAGGAGTTAGGGGTGAGGCAAACTGTCCCTGCTTGAAATTGTATCCTCCTCTGGAAAAATGGATTTATAGAATTATGCCATAGAGGCCCAAATTTAGCTGCTTGGAAGGTACACTAGTGAATCATAGACATGACTGATTGAAATGCAAGTGATGTACACCATTAGTCTTCTTTTCAAGCCAGTAAAATGAATAGGCCTATTAACACTATTGAAACTATATGTTTATCTAATTAAAATGACTCAGGTCCTTTGCCTCTCTTTATAAAAAAAATCATCTCTATATTAATGTTAAAGCAGACATCTCACTAATAAATCTAGGGAAAATGTCATTAATTGCATATCAAAAATTGCACTAATTCATATTAATGACTTCAAAATTCACTGCAAATTACTGACTGTCTTATAAACGAAAAATGTACTTAGAAATAAAAAACAAGAGAATAAAATATGGCATGTCTATCTTGTAACTTCATGAAAAATATGTTGGACTACAACTAAAACTTCAAATGTCTTCCTAGAACCTGTTTGCCAGTGTTAAAAAGCACAAAGCTGACACTCTACAGTGACAGAATGCCATGACTCTGTGGCAGATTTAATCTATTTCTATGGCTGTACCCTGGAGCTTTCCCTCTCTTCCCCAAATGTCTCTCCTCCTAAGATTTTGAAACAGGATATTTACCCAAACATAGTATTATAAATTTTCTAAACATATTATTCTAAAATATAATTTACTCCCAGCTCTTCCTGAAATTAATATCTTTCTCCAGGATTCCATGAAGATTCACGTAAAATTATGTTGAGCACCCCAGGTATAGGGAAGTTAGAAGTGAGTGTGGGTCTACAGTGAGTTAGTTACAGAACCTGCCTTTAAGGCATTTTAACTCAGTAAGAAAGCCACGCATGTGAGCAATGTATAAGATGGGGCCAGTGATGCTGCAGGAACCAAGAGTCCTACAGTCTCTGTGGCTTAGTCCTTCCTCATGCCACACAGCTATTGTGAGTCAGGAGACAGGCTCTCTCAGGGACCCAGACTGGTCCAGAGATCACTATTTCGAACATGCCAGAGAGGGGAAAATGTGGTAAAGTAGGCACTGGCTTTTATGGCTTAAGCAACACACATTACTTCTACTCACATTTCATTGGCTAAGGCAAGTCACATGGCCACACCCGACTCTAAGAGGGTGGGGAGGTGCAATCAGACCATTTGCTAAGAAGGAGAGACAGCTGGGGTATCTGTGGATAGTATTAATGACAACACAAGAACCAATGACTGTAGAGTAAAAGGAAGAACAATCAAGGTGTTGAATGGTGCTGGAGAATAGAAGGATGATTAAATCTGACTGGGACATAGAGGTCTTCAGGACCCCAGGCTCTTAACTGGACCTAAGAGGACTATATTAGGTAAAGGCTGTGGGGGTAAGTTGAGGGTAAGAAACAAGATAAGCAAAGGGGCTGAGGCATACAACTGCAGGGGGTGTCCAGGAAATGAGAACCAGGAAGGATGTAAACAGTTCGCATGGATGTAGGACAAACAGGAAGCTGAAGAGTCGTAACATGCTGAGCATAGATGCTACATTGACAAATTTCAATTTAGAAAGCAGGAAGCCACTGAAAAAATGTTTTGTGCATTCATAACAATATTTAAGCAGCTCAATAATTTTTAAAGTGATGTTATCTACTTTTATCCCTCACACAAATCTGGACAGACATTCCCACTATAAATATGAGGATACTGAGGCCTAGATCACAGAACAGGTCAGAAGCTCAAATTCAAATCTCATACTATATTCACTAAATCACATTACCAAGATGTGACTGAAACTGTTTTTTATTCATTCACTCAACAAATATTCACTGAATGCCACTGTGGGAGATGGTGGGGATATACTGATAAACAGGATAGTCTGTAACTTCACATCTTTAAAGTATCCTTCAGGAGGGGCGCCTGGGTGGCTCAGTGGGTTAAAGCCTCTGCCTTTGGCTCAGGTCATGATCCCAGGGTCCTGGGATTGAGCCCCGCATCGGGCTCGCCGCTCAGTAAGCAGCCTGCTTCCCCCTCTCTCTCTGCCTGCCTCTCTGCCTACTTGCAATCTCTGTCTGTCAAATAAATAATTAAAATCTTAAAAAATATATATATCCTTCAGGAGACAGACAACCAAGCAAATACAGCAAGTCATGGGATGCACAAGAAGCACAGACTGGAGAGGCAAGAGAGGGGATGCTGGGACCTTTCAGAAAGCTACTGAGAAATCAGGTGATGCTGTTCAACAAGTATACAGTTTCTGTTATGCAAGATAAATAAATTCTAGAGATGCACTGGAAAACACTCTGCCTACAATCCTATAAGGTACACTTAAAAGTTTGTTAAGGAGACATGCCTGAGTGGCTCAGTTGGTTAAGCATCCAATTCTTGATTTGGGCTTAGGTCATGATCTCAGGGTCATGGGATCGAGCCCCGTGTGGGACTCTGTGCTCAACAGGAAGTCTGGTTGAGAGTCTCCTCTGCCTCTGCCCCTACCCCTGCCCTCTAAAAATAAATATCTAAATAAATAAATCTCTAAAAATAAATCTTTTTAAAAAATATTTTTCAAATAAATCTTTCTCTAAATAAGTCTTTTTAAAAAATTTGTTAAGGAGGTAGATCTCATGTTAAGTATCCTAATCACAGTTTTTTAAAATAATTTTTTTTTAAAGCTATTAGGAAGCCACTGAACCAGGGCTAGGTGAGAAGGGACACAAAAGGGACTACAGGTAGTGAGGTAACCTCAGAGATGGGCTGGACCAACTGACAGAAGAGTAGGAGAAATGGATGGGACAGGAGCATAGCTTCCCAGGTGGGACTGGGAAGGAACCCAGGAAGGAAGCCGATGCGGAGAGACGTACAGTTCTCTGTGCCTGAAATATGATGGAGTCTGAGAAGAAACTGCTCAAGTAATGAATATTTCCATTTTGGATAGATTGAGTTCTGAGCAGCTTCAGATGGTCCAGTAAGGGCTAGGGAATCTCGGTCCAGTGCTCTGGAGAGAGGTGCTCTCTGGAGAGAGAGGCTGAAAACATGGATTTGGAAGTTACGTGACAAAGATCATAACAGCACCAAAGCCAAAGGGTATGTCTTCAGTCTCACCAGCCTTGCCTTCCCAGTTTTGGCATTCTCAGTGAAGTCAACATTCTTGGGTTTGCTTCTCTCCTTTATGGTTATCTTTAATATAGCCTCTTAAGTTATTCCACAACATATACTCTCTTCCTGACTGTAGGAGACCCCAGGGCACTGTTCTTTCAATTCACACACTTTCACTGCACACAGAGGCATTCTGGCTGTGGAGCATGTTTTTTCTCATTAAGCCAGGAAGATTATGACATGTTATGAAATTGACAATGGTTTTATTTTTTCCTCCAATAATGAACATATATGGATAATTCTCAATTAAGTGAGAATTATTATTATTTCTGCAAATATTATGAGCTTGTGTTCACTGAAATAGATTTGATAAGACTAGTATGCTGGGTTACACAATGCTTAGAGTATTTTATTATATTTTAGCAAAATATTTATAAAATATCTTTTTATGAAAAGAGATTTGTTATCCATTACAAATCCCTAAGAGACCTTTCTGCCTCACATAACAAAGGAAACAAAAATAAGCAATATTTATTGAGTACCTCTTTTGAGTACAGTTATCAGAAGCTTACATACCCGAATGAATGCCAAAAATTAAATTCTCAGGTGCATGAAAAGATTATATAAAATCAGCATAAATAATTTTAAACAGCTGCCACATTATTTTAATGTCACCATCAAAGACTACTATTAGATTTCAAAATTCTAAAGTTGTACAAACAGTTTGGGATGATTATTTCTCAGGATACGGCAAAGCACTGCCATTTACTCAAAGTGAAAAATCATAGACAGAAAGGTGTGAACCAGCCTAGGTTTCACGCAGTTGGACTAGGAGCTGTGCAGACACTGCAGGGGTTTACAGTGGGGGACAGACATGCAGGAATAGGAGAAGAAACCCAGGTTCCCTCGAAGCTACTTACAGACGGGGAGGTAGATGAAGAACAGCTGGCACGAAGCTTCAGAATCAAGGGGGGCAAACAGAACTGAGGAATAATAGTATGTACTTAGCAATGCCCTACATACCAGGTGAGGCCCAGGAGCAAGATCCCTCCGATTTTAGGGAAGATAACTAATAAGAGCGACATTAAGGCTAAAGACACAGATTTGGAAGTTACATGATGAAGATCATGGTATTGGCCAAAGCCAAAGGATATGGCTTCAGGCTCACCATCCTCAGCTTCTTGGTTTTAGCATTCTATAGAAGGTAACTAACAAATTCCCCAGGGGAATTTTAAAATGGAGTGCACAGTAGCAACCTCAATTCACATGTATGAAAGTAGGGAACAGTGCACAAACCCATAGGTATGGGGTTCAGGTAGCCAGGGAAGGGGCTAGAACTACCTCCATCAGGGTTAGCTCAGGAGTTAAGTCTGCAGGTAGAGGATACAATGGACTTAGCTACAGGCTGGGACATGGGTACTGCAAACGCAAGGAGAAATGAAGGGCTGACAGGAACTTACAGAAGGATTATTAATTGAAGCTAAAGCTAACTCAATTTAGAAGTGAACTCAAGATACTCTTTTAAACTCAAATCTAAGTATTAATGTTAATGGCAAAGATTAATCATTTATTACAGATTCATACAGAATTTTGACAACATCTAAAGTCTAATATTGGGTCAAGTTTCTTATTCACTGCATTTCTCCAAAAGTGGCATTCTCTTTAATGATTCCATTTTCAGGGGGAGAAAAAAAACTATGTAGGAGTCCTACAGAATTATCAAACAGAAGTTTATTACTCACTGAGATTTTATGTGAATTGCTAATTTACATAGAAAAAGAAGCCTACTTTGAAAAAATCTAAGTTGTGTACAACATCCCTTTAAGCATCAATAAACAATCTGAAAATCAAAAAGTTCTCAAAAGTTACAAGTTTTCAGAACTATCTAAATGTTAAATTATGGCAAGCAAAAAGAATTGAAAATATTAGAATATATTACCTTTAAATTGGCTGCTGCAAATTTCACCAAAAAGAAGTAGGGAATAACAAAAAGATAAAAGCAGAAATCAATGAAACAGAAAACTGAAAATGATACAGAAAACTGACAGAGTTTAAAGCTGGTTCTTTTTATTAATCTTTCCAAAGATTAATAAAAAAAAGATAAGCCACACAAAAAAAAGAATTTTTTAAAAGATTTTTATTTATTATTTATTTGAGAGAGAGAGAGCACAAGCAGCGGGGGTGGGATAGAGGGAGAAGGAGTCTTCCCACCAAGCAGGGAGTCCGATGTGGACTCAATCCCAGGACCCTGGGATCATGACCTGAGCCGAAAGCAGCTGCCTGAGCCACACAGACACCCCTAAAAAAACTGATTTAAGAGAGAGAGAGAGAAAGAGGGAAAGAGAACATAAATTATCAATATAAAGAATGAAAGAAGCTTTATCACTGCAGATCCTACAGACATTAAAAAGAATAGGGGAGGGGCGCCTGGGTGGCTCAGTGGGTTAAAGCCTCTGCCTTTGGCTCAGGTCATGATCTCAGGGTCCTGGGATCAAGCTCCACATCGGGCTCTGCTCAGCTGGGAGCCTGCTTCCCTTCCTCTCTCTCTCTGCCTGCCTCTCTGCCTACTTGTGATCTCTGTCATATAAATAAAATCTTAAAAAAAAAAAAGAATAGGGGAATATTAAAACAACATTACACACCACAGAATTACAAAGGATTATAAAAGATGACTATTAAAAATTATATGCCAACAAATTGGACAACCTAGAAAATGATTAAATTCTTAGAAACAAAAATTTTCCAAACCTGAATCAGGAAGAAATAGAACACCTGAACAGACCAATTACTAGGAATGAAATTGAATTAGTATTCAAAGAACTACAAGTAAACAAAAGTCAAGGACCAGAAGGATTCACAGGCAAATGCTACTGAACATTTGAAGAAGAGTTAAAACTCATTCTCCTCAACTATTCAAAAAAACAGGACAAAAGGGGAAACTGCCAAATACATTCTATGAGGCCAGCATTACCTTGATACCAAAACCAGACAAAGACACCAGACACACACACACACACACACAATTACAGGCCAAAAATCCCAGATGAATATAGATGCAAAAAATCCTCAACAAAATATTAGCAAAACACATTCCACAATACATTTAAAGAATCGTTCACCATAGTCAAGCAAGATTTATTCCAGGGATGCAAGGATGGTTCACTATTCACAAATAAATCAATAGGATATACTACACTAATACAATGAAGGATAAAAATAATATAATAATTTCAATAGATATAGAGAAAGCACGACAAATTTCAATATTTGCTCATAATAAAAACTTTCAGCAAAGCCACCTGGGTGGCTCAGTTATTAAGTGTCTGCCTTCAGCTCAGGTCACGATTTCAGGGTCCTGGGATGGAGCCCCGCATTGGGCTCTCTGCTCTGTGAGAAGCCTGCTTCTCCCTCTCCCACTCCCCCTGCTTGTGTTCACTCTCTCACTGTGTCTCTGTCAAGTAAATAAATAAAATCTTAAAAAAAATAAATAAAACATTGATGAAAGAATTATGGAAAGATATTCCATGCTCATGGATTAGAAGGACAAATATTGTTCAAATGTCCATGATACCCAAAGCAATCTACAAATTCAATGTAATCTTAACAAAATACCAACAACATTTTTCACAGAACTAGCAGAAAAAACAAACAAACAAACAAAACAAAACAAAACAAAACACCTACTAAAATTTGTATAGAACCACAAAAGACCCAGAATAGCCAAAGCAATCTTGAGAAAGAAGAGCAAAGCTGGAGGTATCACAATTCCAGATATCAAAATATACTACAAAGCTGTAGTATTCAAAACAGAGTGGTACTGGTACAAAAACAGATATATAAATCAATGAAACAGAATACAGAGCCTAGAAAAAAACCAACACTTATATGCTCAATTAATCTATGACAATAGTAGACAAGAATATACAGTGGGGGAGATGCAGTCTTTTCTCTAAATGATGCTGTGAAAACTAGACAGCTACATGCAAAAGAATGAAACGGAACCATTTTATTACACCATAGACAAAAATAAATTCAAAATGGTTTAAGGCATAAATGTGAGATGCGAAACTAAAAAACTCCTAGAAGAAAACATAGGCAGTAATTTCTTTGACATCCAAGCCATAGCAACATTTTTCTAGATATGTCTTTTAAGATAAGGGAAACAAAAGCCAAATTAAACTATTGGGACTATACCCAAAATAAAAAGCTTTGCACAGCAAAGGAAACCATCAACAAAATGAAAAGGTAGCCTACTGAATGGGAGAAGATATTTGCAAATGATATGTCCAATAAGGGATTAATATCCAAAATATATAAAGAACTTATACAACTCACCACCAGAAAAACAAAGAATTGAATTTAAAAATGGGCTAAGGACATGAATAATTATTTTTTCAAAGAAGACATACAGATGGCAAACAGACACATGAAAAGATACTCAACATACTAATCATAAGGGAAATGCAAATTAAAACCGATGAGATATTACCTTACACCTGTCAGAATGGCTAGAATAAAAAAACAAGAAATAAGAAGTGTTGCTGAGAACACAGAGAAAAGGATCTCTCATGCATTATTGGTGGGAATGTAAATTGCTGTAGCCACTATGGAAAACAGTATAGAGTTTCCTCAATAAATTAAAAATAGAAATACCCTATAATCCAGTGATTCTATTACTCAGTATTTACCTAAAGGGAAAAAAACACTAATTCAAAAAGATAAATGCACCCCAATGTTTACTGCAGCATTATTTACAATAGCCAAGATAAGGAAGCCACCCAAGTGTCTATTGATAGATGAATGGATAAAGAATGGGTAAGAAAGGGGCACCTGGGTGGCTTAGTGGGTTGGGCCTCTGCCATCTGCTCAGGTCATGATCTCAGGGTCCCGGGATCAAGCCCCACTTGGGGCTCTCTACTCAGCAGGGAGCCTGCTTCCCTTCCTCTCTCTCTGCCTGCCTCTCTGCCTACTTGTGATCTGTGTGTGTGTGTGTGTGTGTGTGTGTGAAATAAATAAATAAAATCTTAAAAAAAAAGAATGGATAAGAAAGATGTGATACACACACACACACACACACACACACAATGGTATATTGCTCAGCTATAAAGAAAGAATGAGATCTTGATCTTGCTATTTGCAACAAAATGGGTGGACCTAGAGGGTATTGTGCTAAATGAAATAAGTCAGAGAAAGACAAATACCATATGATTTCACGTATATGTAGAATCTAAAAAACAAAACAGATGAATAAACAAACAAAAAGCAGAAATAAACCCTAACAGAGAACAAACTGATGGTAGCTCGGGGGCAGGGAATGGGCAAAACGGATGAAAGGAAATGAGAGGTGGGAGATATAGAGGAAAAAACAATACTACACATCAATAAATTTAACTACTTAAATAAAATGGACAAATTCCTTGAAAGATACAAATTACTATATTTTCTCTCTTTCTCTCTCTCTCTCTCTCTCTCTCTCTCACACACACACACACACACACACACATAGGGAAAATATGGATAGTTTTCTATGTGCTAAACTGAATTTATAATAATAAAAAATAAATTTCCCACAAAGAGAACTCTCAGCCTAGATGGTTTTACTGGTAAACTGTAAACATTGACCAACTCAATGTAATCCCAAACAAAATTCCAACAGACTATTTTATATAACTGAGAAGCTGATTTGAACTTTAATATGGAAATATAAAGATCCTGGAACAGCCAAAACAATCTTGAAATAATGTCAGTCTTATATAAACTCTTGTGGAAAAACGATATGAGCACCTCAATAGATGCAGAAAAAGGATTTAACAAAATGTAACACCCATACATGATTAAAAAAAAAAAAAAAAAAACCTCTCAGCAAGTTAAAAATAGAATGAAAATTCCTAACCTGATAAAAGGGAACTATGGAACACCAGTAACTAAAATATTTAATGTTAAAATAGTGAATGCAACTCAAAATGGATGATAGACCTCAATGTGAGACAGGAATCCATCAAAATCCTAGAGGAGAACATAAGCCGCAACCTCTTAGACACCGGCAACAACAATTTCTTTCAAGACAATCTCCAAAGGCAAGGGAAACAAAAGTAAAAATGAACTTTTAGGACTTCATCAAGATAAAAAGCTTCTGCACAGCAAAGAAAACAATCAACAAAACAAAGAGGCAACCCACGGAATGGGAAAAGATATTCGCAAATGACACTCCAGACAAAGGGCTGATATCTAAGATCTATAAAGAACTTCTCAAACTCAACACCCAAAAAGCAGATAATTAAGTTAAAAATGGGGAGAAGACATGAACAGACACTTCTCCAAAGAAGACATACAAATGGCTAGCAGACACATGAAAAAATGTTCATCATCATTAGCCATCAGGGAAATTCAAATCAAAACCACATTGAGATACCACCTTACATCAGTTAGAATGGCAAAAATTAACAATGCAAGAAACAACAAATGTTGGAGAGGATGTGGAGATGTAAATTGCTGTAGCCACTGTGGTGGGAATGAAAGTTGGTGCAGCCACTTTGGAAAACAGTGTAGAGATTCCTCAAAAAATTAAAAATAGAGCTACCCTACAACCTGGCAATTGGCCTACTGGCTATTTACCCCAAAGATACAGATGTAGGGGGAAAAAAAAGGGCCATCTGTACCCCAGTGTTCATAGCAGCAATGTCCACAATAGCCCAACTGTGGAAAGAGCCAAGATGACCTTCAACAGACAAATGGATAAAGAAGATGTGGTCCATATATACAATGGAATATTACTCAGCCATCAGAAAGGATGAAACCCAGCTTTTGCATCAACATGGTTGAGACTGGAGGAGATTATGCTAGTGAAATAAATCAAACAGAGAAAGTCAATTATCATATGGTTTCACTTACTTGTGGAACATAAGGAATAACATGGAGGACATTAGGAGAAGGAAAATAAAAGTGAAGGGGGGGAATCAGAGGGGGAACAAACCATGAGAGATTACGGACTCTGAGAAACAAACTGAGAGTTTTAGTGGGGGAGGGATGGGGGGAAGGTGAGCCTCGTGGTGGCATGTATGGGTGTTATATGTAAACAATGAATCTTGGCACCCCTGATTCAAACTTTTAAACAGAAGTGCCAAGAACCCTAGGGCGCCTGGGTGGCTCAGTGGGTTAAAGCCTCTGCCTTTGGCTCAGGTCATGATCCCAGGGTCCTGGGACCGAGCCCCATATCGGGCTCTCTGCTCAGCAGGGAGCCTGCTTGCATTCCTCTCTCTCTCTCTGTCTGCCTCTCTGCCTACTTGTGATCTCTGTCAAATAAATAAATAAAATCTTAAAAAAACAAAATGTGCCAAGATCCTGGAATAGCCAAAACAGTCTTGAAAAACAACAAACTTAGAGGACTTACATTATTGATTTCAGGATTTACTATAAAGCTAGGGTAATTAAGAAAGTGTAGTATTGGAACAACAATAGACCAATGAAACAAATAGACCAATGAAAGGGAAGTCCATAGAAGGTCAACAACTTGCCCACGATCACAGAGCTGGTAAGTGGTAGGGATCGAATTTGTACTCCAGCAGTCTGGTTCTAGAGCTTGTACTTAATAACCACTACACAGACTACTTTACCATAACAAAGATTCAATAAAACTAATTGCTTCCCATAGACCCCTTACTACCAGCAACAGTCTAAAAAATTATAGTTACTATATTATTATTACTATAGTTAGTAATAACTATATAGTTAGATTATTATTACTAACCATAGTAATAAGAATAGTAATTTGTTAAGCACCTACCACATGGCAGACATTGTGTTGACAATTTACCTATATTTAATCATCACAACAGTCACATGCACACACACACACACACACACACACACACACACAAACCACTGTTATAATCCCAATTGTACACATAAGAAAACTGAAGGTGAGAGAAGATAAGTGACTTACCAAGTTGCAATGTATCAGTAGCGGGACTGGGATTTGAACCCACAAACTGCTTGATTTCAAAACCAACTGTAATAAGCTGCTGTTAGACGAACCAAGTCTTAGGACATCAAACAATCGCTAAAATGTGTGAAGTACTTATAATTCACCAATATTTTTCAAATACATATGCAAATGAATTATTCCTGATGAGAATATATTTATTTTCTGCCTTTATTTTTTATATTCTTATTTTTGATACTTTGTCTACATTACTGTAAAAATTGATGTATGTTTTGTTTTAAAATGACAGAAAGAGGGGCCCCTGGGTGGCTCAGTGAGTTAAAGCTTCTGCCTTCAGCTCAGGTCGTGGTCCCAGGGCCCTGGGATTGAGGCCCACATCAGGCTCTCTGAGCCTGCTCTCCTTCCTCTCTCTGCCTGCCTCTCTGCCTACTTGTGATCTCTGCCTGTCAAACAAATAAAAAAAAAATCTTTAAAAACAAAAAAAAATGACAGAAAGATCTTCCCCACTCGAGCTCTCTCTCTCTCTCTCTCTCTCAAATAAATAAATAAATAAATAAGGGGCTCCTGGGCGGCTCAGTGAGTTTAACGTCCAATTCTTGATTTTGGCTCAGATCATGATCTTAGGAATGTAAGATAGAGCCCTGTGTCAGGTTTGTGCTTGGCAGGAGCCTGCTTAAGATTCTCTCTCTCTCTCTCTGCTCCTCCCCACTAGCGCTCTAAACAAACAAACAAATAAAAATGACAGGAAGATCTTAAAGCATTAGCCCAGTAAGCACTGATAAGCACTTACCAAAACAAAACCAGAACCCTAAAGAGATTATACAAGGTGTGGTCCCTGCTGAGTGAGTCAAGAGTATCTCACTGCCTGAACAACTCCCAAGTTGAGTGAGACAGTTCCAATTTTATTTCATTTTATTTACATTAATCACTCTAAGCTAGTGTTGTTCAAACTTTTGAAATATGACCTTTGGTGAAATGCTCGTGGGGACTATTTAAATTGATTTCACTGGCCACTAATGGGTATCAACCAGCAGTTTGAAAAATACTCCCTGGTATAATAAAAAAAAAAGTGGTCTTATCCTAAAAGAAGGTCTTGACCTTCACCCTCTGCTACTGGGGACAATCTATGAATCATTAAAATGCCATGCCTTGTAAAAGTATCTTTGTTTGCTTGGGGTCCTTGGCTCTTGTAGAAAGTCTAACAATACAGCCAACAATGGGGTTTTAGGTCACACAGTTCATCTGGAGGTTGAGATCAAGCACATGGGCATCAATCAGTTATGGAGCCCCAGTAAGACCTCCAAATACTAAAGCCTGGATGAGCCTGCCTGGTTGGCCACACTCTGTGTGTACTGTGACACACTGATACCAGGAGAGTAATGTGCCCTCACTCCACCAGGAGAGGACAATGAAAGCTCTGCACTTGGAAACCTTCTGGACTCTGCCCTTTACCTCTTCCTTTGGCTGATTTTAATCTGGATCTTTTCCTTGTAATAAATCATAACAGTGAGTGTAACAGCTTTCAGTGAGTTCTATGAATCTTTCTAGCTAATCATCCAAACTGAGAGAGGTTTTGGGAACCCCCAAACTTGCATTTGGTGTCAGAGGTAAAGGTGGTCTTATGGGGAGCCTATGCCTTCTGATTGTACAGCTGGGCCTGAAATTCCATGTACTCCCCAAGACAACCATGCTCAATGAAATAATCAAATGTGAACTTGACCCAAAATCCTTAAGACAGTCAGTAAGAAACTTCAGAACATTCACCACAATCAGGCTGTAAAAACGACTCCCAAGAAAACTCTAAATCACTAAATGACTTCCTGTAAACTTCAAGATCTCAATTCTGTTCTCATTAAACGAACAAGACACCCAAACCTATGATTATATTGCATTATGTGATACACAAATGTAGATTTAAAATGGCTGACAAAAAGATGTTTTCAAAATATAGAGAAATCAAATAAACACAATTATTTTTCAGAAAGCCAACTATAGTACAAATGTAGAAAGTTAACTCAGAATATAAAGTTCAGTACTTTATTTATTTGATTTATACCTGTCCCAAACCTAAAAAGAAGTCCTTATTTTAAATAGTTGTTACTTTTTACTAAAAGTTTTGCAGAAATTTTCCTTCAAAATTTGCCCCCAAATTTCCACTTACTGAGATACGCCTAAGAATCATCAAGTAGAAGTGTGTATATATAACTTATTTGATATATATATGCTATGGTCTGAATGTGTCCCTTCCAGAAGTCATTATGTTAAAATCCTAACCTCCAAGGCGGTGGTATTAGAGGGTGAGGTCTTTAGGAGGTGATGAAGCCATTCCTCCTGAATGAGATTAGTACGCATATCAAAGACATCCAAGAGAGCTCCCTCAGCCTCAGCCTTCCTGCCATTTGAGGACACAGCAAAAAGTCAGCAGTCTCTAACTCTGAAGTGGGCACTTACCAGACACTGAATCCGTTGGATTCAGATCTTAGAATTCCTAATCTCCCAAATTGGGAGAAAAAAAATTTCTGTCATTTGTAAGCCACCCAGTATTTTTGTTACAGCAACCAAAACAGATTAAACCATATACATATAGTTATAGGTATAACTATATATGTAGTTATACATATAGTTATGATGCCTTGTTTGCTTCAATGTGTGTGTGTGTGTGTATTCTAAGCAGAGAAATTAAGACACAACTATTCATATTATTAAAGGCAAAGAGGGTTGGAGAGAGGTCTCCATGCCAGACCATATTAATTCTTCTTTCTTTGAACTCTCCTGGTTAATTGTGCTACACTAGCCCCTTGCTATGCAAAGTGTGGTCCTCAGGCCAGTAGCACTGACAACAGGTGAGGCTTATTATAAATATAAAGCCTTAGGTCTCACCTTGGAAGTACCAGATCAGAGATTACTTTTTTAAAAGATCCCACCCACCCCATGCCACCCCCCACACCCTTGTGACTCAAGCTTCAGGGTGAGAAGAATAATAAGTGCTGGTCTAAATCATTTGTTCCTGCACTGGATCCTATATGGTCTGGTGGGGCTCTAAAGTGTTTTGTTCTGGGGCGCCTGGGTGGCTTAGTCGTTAAGCATCTGCCTTTGGCTCAAGTCATGATCCCAGGGTCCTGGAATGGAGCCCTGCATCAGGCTTCCTCCTCAGCTTCTCCCTCTCCCACTACCCTGCTTGTGTTCCCTCTCTCAACTGTGCCTCTCTCTGTCAAATAAATAAATAGAATCTTTAAAAAAAAAAAAAAAAAGACCTCTTTTTAAAAAAAAAAAATTACAAAATAAAATGGTTTGTTCTATGCATTCACATCATGTCACCACAACAGAACTGAAATTTTCTTCTGAGTAGGGCCTGTTTAATCCCAAAAACCTTACTGATGCCTAGTATGATTAAGTCTCTGTTACTAAGTCTTTTGGTGCTGAGCCAATGATAGTCACTTGTGTGTGTGTGTGTGTGCACACGCGCATGCAAACACATGTATGCACATATTCAGGCATGTTTATTATATTCAGTTTTCATTATAAAAGGATTAAAGCTTCCTTTAAAATCGTGAACTCTCCAAGGATATTTCAAATAGGATTCAATTTACCAAGAAATTTACCAAAACCAAAAACAAAACCCTCAATTTACTCAATGCTCTTCAAAAAGGCACAAATTACATAAATGTGAATTCCAACTGAAGTGGGAATATTTCATTTCTCCTTTAAGAAATAGATTCTCTAAAGAAATAGGTCATTTTGCTTCTTTATGCCCCTATTATGTTATTCTGAGTGTAATAAGTAAAGACTGAATAGAATAGGAAATTCAGGAGGAGATATTTTCTCTCTCATCAGTCATTTTTAGAAGCCATTAATCAGACTGATTCCCAAGGGGACTTCTTTTGGTTAAAGTTGGATATAGATATAGAGATACAGAGATGTCATATATAGATATGATACTCTGGAGGTTTTATTTATACATGAGATGAGTTATGTATCATACTTTCCTTTCCTTTTTCAGAATCTTTTGAAATCTCTATCTCCTTAAACTTTCACACAAAGAAAGACTATAGTTTCATTTATTTATATAATTTTATATAGTACCCAATTTTTTTTTAAGATTTTATTTATTTATTTGACAGACAGAGATCACAAGTAGGCAGAGAGAGAGGAGGAAGCAGGCACCCTGCCCAGCAGGAAGCCCGATGCGGGGCTCGATCCCAGGACTCTGGGAACATGACCTGAGCCGAAGGCAGAGGCTTTAACCCACTGAGCCACCCAGGCGCCCCAAGTACCCAATTTTTTTTAATAAGTTTAGATAATGAGAGTATCTCATCTAGATTTTGGTGTTGGCCTCTTAATGCTAACAATTGTAACCTGCTGTTAAGTTTGTCCATGAAATAGAAATTATGCAAATTCCATAGAAGCAGCTTCTTCTGAAGCCAAATGAGTACCATTCCTCTTAAACATTGAAAATGTACCTCCTTAACCTGCTCCTCTGTTTTGTCACTGTTTCTTCCAGGACCAGGGAATTAGCCTCACTCAGTTATCAAGTATTGAATATGTGGAGTCACATCTGCTACAAGGGGTTGGATTCTGCAATTGCTCTTAGTCCCTTGGCTTACTGTCAGGGACAGGGCAGTCACATGGCTGGTATATACGACTCTGTAACAGTGCTGAGGCCCCCCCTGAAGAAACTAGACCATCCCTTGGGGTATACACTCTTTGCAGGGAGTAGCAGGAGGCCAGCCACGCTTTCACCCCACCCTCTCTCTTTCCAGGACACAGGAGCTAAATGTGTGTTTGATGAGACTTAACTATACTAATTTCATACTCTCAAGAAGCTTGCAACCTAATTGAAGAAGGAAAACCAACCTTCAGAAATAGTTGCCAAATAACAGAATGGCCTGACAGAATTCTGGGGTGCAGGTCATCAATGATGAAGTAGTAAAGAGTAGGTCAGTGGCAGAGGGTGTGGTCAAAGTAGAGTTAACAAATGAATCAGCATTCTGAAATGTTTAGTTGCTGTCATGAAGACAGAGCCACGGGGCACCTGGGTGGCTAAGTCAGTTAAGTGTCCAGCTCTTGATTTCAGCCCGGGTCATGATCTCAGGGTGGTAGGATGGACCCCTGCATCAGGCTTCAAACTCAGAGGGGAGTCTGTTTGAGATTCTCTTCCTATGTCCCTCCCCCTGCTCACGGGTACTCTCTCTTTCTCAAATAAATAAATAAATATTAAAAAAAAAAAAAAAAAGAGGGCACCTGGGTGGCTCAGTTTGTTGAGCAACTGACTTTGGCTCAGGTCATGATCCTGGAATCCCGGGATCAAGTCCTGCATCAGGCTCCCTGCTCCGGAGGGAGTCTGCTTCTCCCTCTGACTTTCCCCCTCTTGTGCTCTCTCTCTCTCATTCTCTCCCTCTCAAATAAATAAATAAAATCTTAAAAAAAAAAAAAAAAAGACAGAGCCAGTCCCAGCACCAGAACATACTACTGATCCAGTGACAATTTTATTTATGTAAAACAACAAATATGGCATTTGTCATGTAAGATCTTTTTTTAAAGATCTTTATTTATTTTATTATTTATTTTAGAGAGAGAGAGAGAATCCCAAGCAGTCTCTGTGCAGAGCGTAGAGCCCAGCAAAGGGCTCAGTCTCACGACTCTGAGATCACGACCCGAGCTGAAACCAAGAGTCAGTGCCCAAGTGACTAAGCCACCCAGGTAGCCAAGAATGCTTAGTATCTTTTATTATTAAAGCTAATTTCTGAGCTCACCAAACATTCATAGGTGACCAAGAATTTACTCCACTTAAAGGAAAAGGGGACTGCTGGACATTAAGGTTTTATGGAGAAAACAGGCAGACAGGATCCTTAATGGAGGAACTGGACCAGTTTAGGGAACCAGAGGGGTATAGTGGGAGGAGTATGGATCAAAGAGAACTGAATCGACTCTTGCCCTTTCCTTCCTACCCTCTAAAGATACACTCAGACATTCCTGCCAGAGAAGAGGATTGAGAATTAATATTTTAATAATGAAATCACACAACTGGCAAGTGGTCAAATTAAGCTATGAAAAAATTGTATATACAGGAAAATTATATTCAGTGACAGAGAAAAGAGGTGATGCATAGACTCTGTGATGCTGAATTGGTGTCTCTAATGTATTTAAATGATCTATAGTAACAGGAGTTTGAGTGCAGATGAATGGGTAGCATAGTGTTAATGGCACAGTGTAGAAGCAAAAAGGCCTCAGCTAAAATCCCAGCTTCCTTGCTGTGCGACCAAGCTGTGGGGCCAGCTAAGTCATCTATCCTAGTCTTTTGATTGCTTTATCTGTGAAATTTGGTACTAATAGGATTTACTTCCTAGGGATGTGAAAGTCATATGAGGAGATGTATGGAATCTGCTTAGTACACTGCTGGGAGAGTGGAAAATGCTCAGTAAAGGTCAGCTCGTTTTCATGTCTACTGGCCCAAGGCTGGTCAAGAGGGAGGACCAAAAAGCCATTTAAAGAAAACCAGTGATGAGGACTGTTCATCAACTATTAACTAAAGACTGTTTCTGTCAGTGGAGAGAGAGTGGTGTTCTAGGGGCTTAAGGGGACAGAAGAGGGGAGATAAGCCAACTAGGCTGGAATTCCAACCGTCATGCTGTATTCTTGCTGTATTCCAGCAGCAAGAGGAGGGGGTGGCTGAGGTCCCATGGCCCCCACCACCCTAGCGGAGCCAGCTCCCCTCTGAGTGACTTCCTGGAAATCCACACAACACTAATGCAGCCACATCTGTTTCCAATAAAGGCTAATCAATGCCATTCTTTAGGGGAAAAAATTGGGGTTCTGTTACTAAGGAGGGTAAGAACAGATATCTGGTAGGCAAACAGCAGTCTCTTCCAAGTCTTGAAATGATAATTGCCTGTGCTGGATATGTGTGATGAAGTTCAATAAGATTTAGTGTTTACAGTAATCATTTGTCTTCCTTGAATTGCACAGAAATTTTAAATATACATAGAGATGCTTCACAAGGTAAATGTTCTTTGAAATGAAGGTCATCAAAGGTAGTTTTTATTATATGCTGCCACCAAAAATAAATACATAAATACTTACCTGTACCCCTTCAGAAAAACAAGGTTAATCTGTGTTTTATTACTTATTTTATGACTTGGCTTTCCTCTCTTCTCCTGTCCCCCAGTGCTGAAAAATAAAACATTTTAAACCAACACATAAAAAAACCCAGATGCCATACTTTAAACATTATTTATACATTGAGTGATTTCTTTTTTCATGTTTACAACTCCTGTATTTACTTCAGCTGTCTGGCAACAACAACAACAAAAAGTGACTGCTTCCAATAATCTTTGTGTTCTAATAATATATCTTTTTTTTTTTTTTGAGGTGGGGGGGAGGCACGCATGAAGGGAAGACACAGAGAGGGACGGAAGAGAGGGAGAGAGAAAACTTTAAGAAGGCTCCATGCCCACTGCAAGCCCAATGTGGGGCTTGATCTCACGACCGTGAGATCATGACCTGAGCTGAAATCAAGAATTGGATGCTTAACCAACTGAGCCACCCAAGTGCCCCCCCCAAAATATATCTTCTAAAAAATTCTAAATTCTTATCTCCTTAAATAAAGTATAAATTCCTTGTAAAGAATGTCTTATATTTCTGTAACATCTATATTTCTCTTTTACCCCAAGGTGCCAACAGAGTATTAGGCATTAAAAACACTTAAATATGGGCACCTGGGTGGCTCAGTTGGTTGAGTGTCTGCCTTAAGCTTGGGTCATGATTCCAGGGTCCTGGGATTGAGCCCTGCATCAATCTCCCTGCTCAGTGGGGAGTCTGCTTCTTCCTCTCCTGTTCCCCCTGCTTGTACTCCCTCTCTCTCTCTGTCAAATAAATAAATAAAAATTTTAAAAAATACTTCAATAGATATATGAAATATACTTTTGTTTCCAGATGCTTTTTTAAACAGAATTTTTATTCATTTTTTTTAAATTAAGCTATGCTTTACATAAAGGGATATTCACCCTTTTTAGTGTATAGTTCTGTGAGTTTTGACAAACCTGTGGTCATATAACCACCACCACTATTGTCAAGACATACAAGAGTTCTGTCACCTCCCAAAGTTCTGTCTTTGCCCCCCTTAGGCAACTGTTTCCCTTGTATTTGGCAACTGCAAATATAGCTGCTATAAACTTTGTGTTACAGTTTTCGTGTGAACAGAGTCCTTATTTCACTTGGGTAAATATGTAGGCATAGTATCACTGGGTCACCAGATCTCACTCAAAGCCCCAAAGCAAAATTTATCTTAGATATCAAGTTTTTATTAAGCCTTTTGACAGTCATCCCCAAAGATCTGCATAATAACTTACTAAAAAGAGAAATTGGCACCAATACTATAAGAGACAGCCCAAGGGACATTAACAAAGTAGGCTAGAGGTAAAGGGACAAAATGTATCAAGATCCATTTCTCATTGTGCCCAATACAACAGAAATAAGAGGAAACATAGATGTTGAAAAATGATAAGGAAATACATGGTTTTAAGATTAATGTTTTACCATTGTTGCTGTAATTCAAACTTCTTTCTATAAATCCTCCTTCAAGTCACATTTCTGAATTTTAAAAGGATTGCTGAAGAGAATGGGGATGGCTCTGGGAGGTCCTAAAGCTTCTGAGGTCTGCTTATATGGAAGCTTCTAAAGAACTCCCTGTAATAGATGCCGCGCTAATCCTTAAAGAGATCTGCTGGTATTTTTCTGGGTATTACTCCACAGAATCAGAACTAAAAGGAAAACCAAATATAATCTCATCCCACCCTCATCAGTCACAGATTTGAAGAAAACCAAAGCCAGAGAAATGACTTGCCCAAGGGCACAAGCAACTCTGAGATAAGATCCAGGGCTGGACAGAACAAGTAGAAAGCAAATAGAGGGGTGGACAGTGTGGAACTTCTAATATAATTCTGTTATATAAATTTCCAGTTTTCAGTGGCTCTAGCACATAGGCTAACATCACAGGCACGATGTTTGCTTTACTCAGGGACAGAAATAGAGAAGAACAAAAGGGGTACCTGTATGGCCTTTTGTTTGTTTAAAGTAAATATTTTATTGTAGTGCCTCAGCAATTCTTCCTTCTAATTATAGAGTGCATTGACTGGAACTAGAAGTAGAGGCAAATTGATTGACTGCAGGATTTGTGTTGTTAGAGAACTCTACCAATTATGAATAATCTTGAATGACAGGTACAGAAAGTTGGGGGGGGCGGATACTGCTGGATTTCTTTTACTTTTGAAGGTGTATTGATTTGTGTAAAAAACAAAAACTGGGATTCATTCTCGTTTTAGCAACCTACAAGTGAAATCCCTAAATGAACTGAATGTGAGCACCTTGCTGATTAAAAGAGATGAAAGAGATGAGAAAAGGGGAGCACCTGGGTGGCTCAGTGGGTTAAAGCCTCTGCCTTCGGCTCAGATCATGATCCTAGGGTCTTGGGATCGAGCCCCACATCGGGCTCTCTGCTCTGTGGGGAGCCTGCTTCCTCCTCTCTCTTTCTCTGCCTGCCTTTCTGCCTACTTGTGATCTCTGTCTGTCAAATAAATCAATAAAATCTTTCTTTAAAAAAAAAAAAAGAGAGATGAGAAAAAGACCCACTTGAATGAGCATGCCGCAGGGCTATAGGTGGGACTATAAAAGCACTAATCCCACTCAGGATGGCTCCCCATTCATGACCTAATCACCTCCTAAAGGCTTCACATTGAGGACTGGGCTTCAACATACTGATTTGCAGGGGACACAAACATCAGCCTATAGTACTTCCTGGTCAGGCATCTACTCATCCCATCATCTGTGTTCCCAAACACAACTTAAGGGAAGGAGAAAATAAAATTGAAAACTTCATACCCCACTCTGAATTAATTTCTATACCTATTTTATTTGTGTATGAAAGAAACTGGTGGCAATGTAATAACTTGGCCTATAGCTAATATTTATGTTTTAAAGCTTAAAAATTAAATTACAAATATGCATCACACATTATGGAGTACTGATATTGACATGGGCATGACTGATCAATGGTAGCAAGGCTGGTGTTACGTATTTTTTAAATATAACTAATTTTGGTTTTGCTTCCAAGTCTATTAGAACTATGTCTTTGACTCCCAAATGTTCATATCTGAAAGTCATGACACAAGATAAGAACAGGCTTTCTGGCTTTAAAATGGGTGGTGACAGTAAAGAACAAAGTGGTAGTGCATACACAGATTAAGAATGTATAAGATGTAAATATCATTTGTATTTCCCAGTCCTTGGACATGTATTCTATTATTCAGAGTACAATGCATGATGAAAATGCTTCCCCCAATCAAAACTAAATCTAAAATTAACTATCTAAACATTCTCTTAGGCACAATATAAATTTTTTAACCTAATTAACTCACTAATGTATCAATGAAAGCAATATATACATGTGTGGAAATACACTGGGAGATAAAATATTATTATAAAATGGGAAAACTGCCATTGTACATACAGAAAATAATCCAGTTTTTTTAAACTGGCTTGTCAGAAATAACTGCCCAATATTCAACTTTATTGTTTAAGATCACTAATAGTTAATGAGTTTTAAGATATGTAAATTAATATTAATATCTGTTTAAAATTTGGGAAGACATTCTTCAAACAAGTAATGTATAGGTTACCTTTACATTTTTCATCATTTAAAAATAATATAATGCAAATATGAATATAGCTTTGCAAAAAGGAGATGAACACATACCCTGAAGCTCGTTCTAACTTAGTATTCAAGAGTCAGAGAAATCAAATTATCCTTGTAGATATGCTGTGTTCTAAAGCTTCTTTATACTGACTAAAAGATGTATATTAAAAATGGTAGGGTTGGGTGCCTGGGTGGCTCAGTGGGTTAAAACCTCTGCCTTCGGCTCAGGTCATGATCCCAAGGTCCTAGGATCGAGCCCCGCATTGGGCTCTCTGCTCAGCAGGGAGCCTGCTTCCTCCTCTCTCTCTCTCTCTCTGCCTGCTTCTCTGCCTACTTGTGATCTCTGTCTGTCAAATAAATAAATAAAATCTTTTAAAAAATGGTAGGGTTATTAAAACTTCAAGAGAGGGACGCCTGGGTGGCTCAGTCAGTTAAGCATCTGCCTTCAGCTCATGTCATGATCCTGGGGTCCTGGAATGGAGCCCCATGCCTGGCTCCCTACTCAGCGGGGAGCCTGCTTCTCCCTCTCCCTCTGCCCCCACCCCCACTAGTTCAGCCCCTCTTGCTCGCTCTCCCTCTCTCTCAAATAAATAAATGAATCATCTTTTAAAAAAAACACTTGAGAAGGGAGTTGAGGGAAATTGGAAGGGGAGGTGAAACATGAGAGACTATGGACTCTGAAAAACAACCTGAGGGTTTTGAAGGGGTGGGAGGTGGGAGGTTGGGGGAACCAGGTGGTGGATATTATGGAGGGCACGTATTGCATGGAGCACTGGGTGTGATGCAAAAACAATGAATACTGTTACGCTGAAAAGAAATTAAAAAATATATATATGTATATATATAAAACACTTTAGGAGAAATAAATTTTCAACTTCTAAAAGAATGTTTCAACAAGTTTGGTCCTGTTAAAAAAGAGCCATTTAATGTTCATAACCACAATCAAACAAGTACAGAAATAACACCTGTGAGAATTTCCATCATCACGACTGATCCACCAGTCTGTCAGACTCTATCTACGAAGTGGTAAAACCAGCCAAATAACCAGTTATTTCTCTAATGAAAAATGATGTTTGATCATTTTACTAAATTTCAAAGACATGTGAAAATTTCCATTTAAGCACACAGGCTACCTTAGATAGAGAAGGTAATGAAAACCTTCCATAAAATTTTAATAAATTTCTCAAGAAAGCCCCCAAGTCAAAAGACCTCTCCATACATATGATTCTAAGTACCTCATTAGCAAGTTGGTCTACTTTAGAATTAAAACTACATTCCATTCTATCAGCATTTATTAATCACTGCATGACTATTATCTATTATCTAAAGGGCAATGTCTATGTGCTACTTTGCACAGGATCTCATTTAACCTCAAGAACAATCCAACAGGATAAGGATGATATGGATACTTACCCCTCCTTAGACACAAGCACACTGAGACTCCAGAAGGTTAAGGAACTGGCCTAAGGTCACCTAGCCTATACATCACAGAGCCAGGATTCAGAGTTAGGTCTATAGGACTTTAAAGTCTTTTCACAATTCAATCTTCTTCTGATACCCTTTTAAAAATAGAAATACTCTTGAAATTCTCATAAACACCTGACATCGAGGTACAAACAAAGTTTTATTTTCTTTCTTTCATCTCTGATATTGATAAGGACCAGACCAAGGGAGAGCCAATTTTTTTAAAAGATTTTATGTTTTGGGCACCTGGGTGGCTCAGTGGGTTAAGCCTCTGCCTTCCACTCAGGTCATGATCCCAGGTTCCTGGAATCAAGCCCCGCATCGGGCTCTCTACTCAGCAGGGAGTCTGCTTCCCTCTCTGCCTGCCTCTCTGCCTACTTGTGATTTCTCTCTCTGTCAAATAAATAAATAAAATCTTTTTAAAAATATATTCTGTGTTTTCTAAAGACTTTATTTATTTATTTATTTGAGAGAAAAAAGAGAGCACAAGGGGAAGAGGGACAGAGGGACAAGGAGACTCCCCAATGAGTGGGGGGCTGGACTCCGGGATCAATTCCAGGACCCCTAGATCATGACCTGAGCTGAAACCCAGAGTTGAACGCTTGACTAACTGTGCCACCAGGTACCCCGAGAGCCAAATTTTTATATGCAAATTAGGATACTGATGAGAAAATGTGAGTTTTGGGTCAATTTGAGCACTGTCAGCGTCTGAATGACCTTCTCCAAAGCCCTCTTGCCTAAATCCCCAATCATAACTCCTTGGAGCCCTGCTGGATCTCCTTAGACAATATGTGTATTGCTGGGAGACAAGATAAAAGCACACCTGAGGCACTTATTCCTCAAAGGGAGCCTGTCTTCTCCTGTCCCACTTGTGCCCGTACCATTGTTTCCAGACCCTTAAGGACAATCTGATTTCAACTTCACTAGAGGCCAAAGAAAAAGTCAAATCAGAGGGAAAACAGACTTACACAACCAAAATAATGGCAATATTTTATAAACTTACAAACTTGTAAGAGTTTAACAAGTTTCACTTGGCCAGTATAAATTTGGGAAATCTGTGTGGGAATAGACACTAAAGGAAGGGAAGGGAAGAATATGATTTTAACTTGGGCTTTACAGATTAGTTGTCTTAATGGAGCTTCTGGATTCAATATGGAGGCTTAAGCAACCGGGAGTAATTGCAATTGCTTGCTCTATTTCTTCACTGATATCTGGATTTAGTGGTGACCTACACTATTTGCCAGAAACTTCTTACTCTAATGAAGAGGAAGGAATGCAAAGACTTTGATACGTGCGGTGGGTTTTAGCTTGTGCAAACTGTTCACCTACCCCCCACATCCCCTGAGAGGGCCAACAGACTCTTCCTCCATCACAACTCACCACAGGGTGGGGAGGGGTACAGTTCAGCACCTGAGCTGGAGCGCTCGGTGTGGCTGGGCTCTGTTCTGAGCTGTGTGGTCTCTGGATCTTTTAGAGATTCAGGGAACATCCTGATACCTGTTACTTTTCTATTTATACTACCTAGAGTAGATTCTGTTTGTTGCTAAGAACTCTGAGACCTTAGTCCAGAGCATTTTGTCCTGCGCTAGGGTGATGAAGACAAGAGCCCCTAAGGATGGTGGGAGCCAAAGACTTCCAGAGGGGGCAGCCCTCCTTAAAGAGAGTGCAGAAAGAAATCTTTTCAGGAAAGCAGAGGAGCCACTAAGTCCAGTCATCTCATCTTCTCTAATGCCAACCTTGGACATTGCAAATTGATTATACTAGAGAAAACAGAAGGTTCTCTACAATGGATGCTCTTAGTTAATTCTTTTAGTGTAGCTGGGTGGACAGCCACTCACCCCTAATCAAAGCCAGCAGTCCCTGTGTCTGCCTCACAGGCCCAACCAGCTCATCTCTCCTGGTCACAACCACCCTGGCCTCTTCCTGGAAGCAACTGGCTTTTGTGGGCTGATTGTTTTTAAGACCAAGTTCCTCAAATATTTGTTATTGTTCTTTGTCACCTTCTTTAATAAGTCAGAGGATTTTATTAACCAGGAGTTTTGCTCTGCTTCTCCTCAGAGAAAAGCAGGTAAAGAAGAAACCAGACTATACTTCCCAGAAGGCAACCCCTAGGAAGGTTCATGAGTCAGGAGAGAGTTGCAGGGAAGAGGTAGAAACAAAGGAGGAAAAAGAAGATGGAATGAAGAAATGGGGCGAGAAAGAGAAAGAGAAAAGATATGATAGGAAGCAACATGAATGGGCCGTGGAAGAACTTTGGAAAGACAGGTGAAGTAGGATATTCAGCAGAATGGTATACTGTGTAAAGCTCTATACAGCCTTTTTAAGGAAAGCTATAACCAGGATTCGCATTATTCTTCAAGGCTTCTAGAGTTGCATTTGGTTTTGAAAGAATGGTGGTAGAGAGGAGGCTTAGAAAGACCAGGGAGGTTTCAAGTCCAACAGTTACTCTGTTTACACCTCCAGTAGCTTATTTTTTACAGACGACACAATTATGCAATAATCCTACACAATAATTCGATGGTCTTAATCATGATAATACAAAGTACACAAATTGAGGTAAAATCATAGAACCCCCCAAAACTTACAATATTTCATCCTTAATGATCTTAGTTTTAAAAATGGAATTAAGATTATATATTATAGGGATGCCTGGGTGGCGCTGTTGGTTAAGAATCTGCCTTTGGCTCAGATCATGATCTCAGGGTCCTGGGATTGAGTGCCGCATCAGGCTCCCTGCTGAACAGGCAGCCTGCTTCTCCCTCTCCTTGCCACTTCCCCTGCTCGTACTCTCTCCCTCTCTCTGATAAACAAGTAAATAAATAAAATCTTTAAAATAATAACATATTATATAGCATTTATGTCTTACTTTGTACAAAACGAGGCACTTAAAAATTGAACTTGTCTTTGCAAACAAACCAAAATAACTTCACCTAGCCCAAAGTCTATGTGTCACTGCAGGTGCAGTGTTCCCTCAAAGGTCTATTCTCAACCATGTTAAGTATCATTTGGAACAAGCAAGGCAATGTGGTAAGGAGTGTCCAGGCCACGTAGGCTCTGTCCCTCACCCCCCACTTCTGTTGAAGAAAGATTCTGGCACCTTCGACTGAAGGGAGGTAATAGAATCTTGTCTATGGTATGCTAAACTGTCCTGCTGTCTTTTGTTTGACTCAACAAATACTACAGCAAAGCTAAAATCACAAAAAGGTTCAGGATTTTATTCACTATGGTCCAGCAAGAGAGTCCCCAAAGCAATGATGAGCTGTAAATTCACAAATTCAGGAAACTGACACAGTAGTCTGCATGTGTCCAAGAATCAATAGAACAAGAAACAAACGACAAATACAGCAAAGGGGCAAAATTGGACAGTTGAGAAATAACCCAAATATAGACAAAGAAACATCTATGTCTAAACTAACAGTTCATAAATTTTTATCTGTAAGACAAAGATAAAGAAGGATTGTTTAAAATATTATGTTGGGTGGGGGAGTTAAAAAGCACCTATTCACCAATATAAACTGCAGAGGAATCACAAAAGCTTAAACAAACACAGTAATTGAAACTACTGGCAAAAAATGTAAATTATCAGATCTGTTAAAGATAATAACTTTCTTAGCTTTGAAGATACAGACACAAAGAACACGACCACATTTTCAAAAATAAACATATTTAAACATTTACACAGTAAAATAAGAACAAAACCAAAATTAAAGGACAAAGACTGCTGGAAATACTTGCATCAAATGTAATCAATGTCAAAATCTGTACATACAGAGGAGAAGTTTAGTTTTAATTTTGGAATCCTACGGCCTGAATTCAAATCTCTAATTATTACTTATTGAGCTGGGTAACTTTGAGCAAGTAACTTCTCCTCTTTCAGCATCTTTCCTCATCTATAAAATGAGGACCCAAGAATTCCTAGCTAATGGAGCTCTGGGGAACATTAGCACAATGACTGGAACATGACAAAGAACTCAAAAAATGATATCTCTGAAGGTAAGAGGGCTGCTGGGTAAACAATATACCCAAGAAGAGGTCAACAGAAAACTGAACATGTGTTTATTCCGAATCAGCAAAATTAGAGTATTTTTATTTTTTGTTTTTCAAATTTTTATTTAAATCCTAGTTAGCTAACCTATGTGTAAATTGGTTTCAAGAGCAGAATTTAGTGATTCATCACTTACATATAACACCCAGTGTTCATTCCAACATGTGCCCTCCTTAATGCCCATCACCCATCTAGCCCATCTTCCACCCATGTCCCTCCATCAACCCTGTTTGTTCTCTGACACTGAGTGTCTTATGGTTTGCTTCCCTCTTTTTTTTCCCTCTGCCTCTAAGTTCATCTGTTTCTTAAATACCACATATGAGTGAAATCACACAGTATTCACAGTATTTATCTTTCTCTGCCTTATTTTGCTTAGCATTAATACACTCTAGCTCCATCCATATTGTTGCACATAGCAAGAGTTCATTCTTTTTGATGGTTGAGAATATTACTAGAATAGCAAGAATGAACACTTGTTATATGCAACTATATACATATATATATATATATATATATATATATATATATATATATACACACACACACACATATATATACATACCACATCTTTATCCATTCATCAGTCAATGGACACTTGGGCTCTTACCATAATTTAGCCATTGTTGATAATGCTGCTATAAACATCAGGGTGCATGTGTCCCTTCAAATCAGTATTTTTGAATCCTTTGGGTAAATACTTAGTGGTGCAATTGCTGGGTCATAGGGTAGTTTCTATTTTTAACTTTTGAGGAATCTCCTTACTGTTCTCCAGAGTGGCTGCACCAGTTTACATTCCCACCAACAGTGCAAAAGGATTCCCCTTTCTCCACATCCTTGCCAACATCTGTTGTTTCCTGTCTTGATAATTTTAGCCATCCTGACAGGTGTGAGGTGGTATCTCATCGTGGTTTGATTTGTATTTCCCTGATGATGAGTGATGTTGAGCATCTTTTTATGTGTCTGTTGGCCATCTGGATGTCTTCTAGAGTATTTTTAAAAGCCTTGTTACACTCCTAAACTGCAAAAAATATAACACCCAATGTTGGCAAAGCAGTGTTACACATATTCACTGTTGGTGGTAGAGCAAAACATCACAACACTTTTAGAAACATGGTAATATGCAGCAAAAGCTTTATTAGGATTTATGCTTGTTCAGATGGTAATTTTACTCATAAGTACTTATCCTAATTTAACATAAAAGAGAAGGCACAATAGAGTTAATTGCTTGCTAACTGATTTAAAAGCTTCTAACTACATAAAGATCAAATATTAAGGAAACAGCTTAATAAATTAAGGAATGTGAACATGTTAAAACTAGAATGCAAATATTTAAAATAATAATTACGTTGCAGTGAGGCACCTGCGTGACTCAGTGGGTTAATGTCTCTGCTTTCGGCTCAGGTCATGATCCCAGGGTCCTGGAATGGAGCCCCACATCAGGCTTTCTGCTCAGCAGGGAGCCTGCTTCCCCCTCTCTCTCTGTCTGCCTCTCTGCCTACTTGTGATCTCTGTCTGTCAAATAAATACATAAAATCTTTAAAAAAAATAATTATGTTGCAATGTGAATGTAATTACATTGATATCAAATAAAATAACAGAACACAAAATAGCATCACGGTCTCATTACAACTATATTATGATATATACCAATAGAGATAGAGATTTTGCATTATGCAAAAATGAAAAAGTCCATTTTTTTAGGGTGGTAAAAAAAAATAAATGATTTGAATCTCATATTTAAAAGCCTTGTCTACCCAAATCTTTTTTTTTTTTTTAAATCAAGCCTCAAAAGTTTTCAATATGTATAACTCTGTCATAGTTGGGTCAAGCTAGCCTCAATTCATTATAAACTGCAACTAACTCTATGGACATTTTTCTGTACAACACCAGATAGCCACATTCAACTACATATAAAAAAATTAGATGGAGAAGAGGTGTTAGAAAAGGTCCAAAACTCAAATGTGATTTTATTCCAGATCTGAAAAAGGATTTTACAAATGGCACAAAATCACCATATGGTAATACAGAAAACTATTTGTGATGTTCTGAGGATTATTAAAAATATTAACTAGTTAAAGAGAAGATTTTAAAGTATAAATTTAAAATAGAGACTTAAGCTAGTTTTTGCTTGCAATATATGTCAGTGTTTCATTAAACACTTAAATTACACCCATAAAATAAAAAAGAAATATGTGCATATATATCAATTGCTATAGCTTATGAATTATTTCTTGTTTCATGAGACAAGATATGAGGTCAGTAGGTGACATTGCTCAGGCATCATAAAAAAGAATTCTCCAAAAATGAAACAAGATGGGATCAGGACAGAGAAAAACCATAAGAGACTCTTAATCTCAAGAAACAAACTGAGGGTTGCTGGTGGGGAGGAGGGGAAGGAGGGAAGGAGAGGGTAGTTGGGTTACGGACATTGGGGAGGGTATGTGTTATGGTGAGTGCTGTGAAATGTGTAAGCCTGATGATTCACAGATCTGAACCCCTGGGACAAATAATACATTATATATTAATTTTTTAAAAATCTGGAACAGCACAAAAAAAAAAAAGCATTTTCCAGGTAGCATGTGGGATATGATGTAGGATATGATAAAATAACTTTTATCAGTTATTATTTACCGATTGACATAATGTATGTCTACCATACATACATATACTAATTTCTCCATTGTGTAGAACAATATACAGGGACAAAGCTAATAATTACTGACAGCAATAAAAATTTCTATAATTTACAGGGCTTTCACTATGCACTGGGAAGGATGCTAAGTCCTTTACACGGATTATTTCACTTAATCTACCCAACAGCCCTAAGGCAGGTGCTACTCTCATCTTTTTTACAAATGAGAGACCTGGGGCTTAACGCGGGTTACACAATAGACAGATGGTGGTGAAGGCCTGAAACATAACATTGTCTGACCCAAAGATAGTAACCTTTATACTCATATTCCGTAATTATACTGCTTGGGTAAAAATGCAGCTTGGAACAAACCTGGGTTTTTGCAATAAGTGTTGTTTGTTGTTGTCTTTTTTTACTGGCTCTCAATGAACTTAAAAGTTCAATTAATCAGAATGTCCTAATATCCCCTGCAAACAGTATCAATAGTGGAGCTTAGGGTTTTTAATCAAGTAAGGAGTTTACCAAATAGAGATGGAGTGGAGGGATGAGCAATGAATGAAGGCAGGAATGCTGAAGCATCTTAGAGAACAAAACAGAAAGAGAGAACTTAGTTAAAAAAAAAAAAAGAAAGAAAGAAAGAAAGAAAATTCAAGTTGATCCAGTAGAGTTATTTATAACCCGTTGAGCTTTGATTAGACACATTCATTATTCTTGTTACAAACAGAGTTGAGAGGCCAGAAGAGTATCCAGAAGACCAAAGTGATTAACAGATGATCATTGCATGTATTTTAGGTGAGCTGCAGAAGCAGGAAGAACTGGGTCTTTGAAATTAAAAGCGAGACCTTGAATTTGACCAAGAAAAAGGAAATAACCCCAGTATAGAAAAATCGTGTCTTTTTCTATTTCCCTAAGAAATCTCCTGATATTTCAAAGTACTATGTGAATTACTCTAAAATCTAATTCTTAACATGATTCCCAATATTTAAATTTGATTTGAAAAATACCAAATAATATTTCATAATAAATCAAATGACACTTGGTAAATGTTTTTAAAGGTTTTGTTTACTGGGGCACCTGGTGACTCAGTCGGTTCAACTCTTGATTTCAGCTCAAGTCATGATCTCAGGGTCATGAGATTAGCTCTACACTGGGGTGGAGCCTGCTTAAGGTTCTCAAGATTCTCTCTCTCCCTTTCCCTCCTTCCTTCCCCTCCTATCCCCGTGCCTGCATGCATGCTCTCTCTCTCTTTAGGAAAAAAAAAAAAGTTTTGTTTACTAACAGGGGGATACCAAAGGAAACTAAACACCAAATAAAATTAGCAAAAAAGGAAAATTTAATATTTGAGGTAAAATTTAGCAGAAGTACAGAAAGATACTTATTAGGTGGTACAGAAATTTGGAATATAACTAAATAGTCTATATAAAGGGCAGATTTATTTTTATGTTATGTTATTTTATGCCTAATTTCTATACAACATAGAATGAAATCTGTTGGCATAAAAGACAAACTTTTTGGTTACATGTACTATTATTAAAAGTGGCAAAGATAACTCAGATTAACCAATTTTTTTAATTTTAAAATGTTTTTGTATATTTACACATGAATTTCACTATAACATTTGTGTGCTTTTTCGTATTGGATATAAGCTTTAAAACATACTTAGAACTCTCTAACCTCAATAATCTGTCACTAGATAAAACTGCCTATATACAATTATATTTCAAAATGTTCACCAGTAGAGGAAAACTACCATAATTTGGGCAAGAGTTTCAGACATTTAGATGAAGCGTGGTGGTAATATTTTAATTTCTATGTGAGCCAATTATGAGAATGAAAATGTTTGCCATTCCATAGCCACAAGCCACATCTTCTTATTAAGAAACCACCCAGCCCTGCCACTCACTAGCGCTGTGTCCTTGGGTAAGAGACTTTCCCCTTTCTGTGGCACGTGTGCAAAATAAGGATAGTAACAGGTAGATGTAGTAAGCTTTGGGATTTCATTCGGTGTTTAAACACTCAGAAAAGTGCAGGCACATAATAAGAACTCAATAAAGGTGAATTGTTGTTTTTATTATTTGGTAGTATATCTTCATGTACAGAAAGCTGTACACTAGTATTACTTTTATTTATTTTCTTGAAGATTCATTTATTTCTTTTTAGAGAAAGCACGAGCATGAGCGGGGGAGGGGCAAAGGGAGAGAATCCCAAACAGATTCTCAGCCCAGTGCAGGGCCAATCCCAGGACCCTGAGACCACGATCTTTTAAAATTTTACATACAGGGGCACTTAGGTGGCTCTGTCGGTTAAGCATCCAACTCTTGAGCTCAGCTCAGGTCTTGATCTCAGGGTCCTGAGTTCAAGCCCCACATTGGGCTCCAACCTGGGCATGGAGCTTACTTTAAAAAGTAAAAAATAAATTAAAACTTTTTGTTAAGATTTTTATTTATTTATTTGAGAGACAGAGAATGATAGGGAGGGAGCATGAGCAGGGGGAGGGTCAGAGGGAGAGGCAGACTCCCTGTTGAACAGGGAGCCCGACGTGGGACCCAATGATGGGACTCTAGGATCAAGACCTGATCTGAAGGCAGTCACTTAACCAACGGAACCACCCAGGTGCCCTAAAATAAAATTTTACATATAAATCCATAATACCAAAGATGATCATTCTTTTGCAACTGCGTGAAGAAAAATTATAAACAAATAAAGGATTTGAACCTTTATAATTAACTGGCATGCCAAATGCTTAAGGGCAAGAATGAACCATCTATCACACTCCTGCAACAATTCCAGCATTCATAGAATTTAACTTACTATTTATGTGATACACAAGCAAATAGGCAGTTTATCCTTAAGCACAATCCTTTAACCATGTTTCTATGAAAATACATTGTTCAAGTCATCACTGCATATTTATAGTTAGGGTACAATTATTCCACTGGTAAACTGAATAGAGTTTGAGGTATTTTCCTCAAGAATTGTGATTATTATTCCTTAGCTTGGAGAATGACATAACCACTGTGTATTTGTTTTATAACCTTGAAGTCTCCTCTAGATCTCCAATATTATCACTTGCTTGATTAATTTAATTGCTGAGGGAAATAAATAGAGAACATAGGAAGAACTAAGAGGTGTTTTGAACCACTCACCCAGTGCAGCCCTCTTTGGAGAGTAAGCACATGCAAAGGAGTTCTCTGCATCAAAAGTCAATGATTTGGGGCGCCTGGGTGGCTCAGTGGGTTAAGCCTCTGTCTTCAGCTCAGGTCATGGTCGCAGGGTCCTGGGATCAAGCCCCTCATCAGGCTCTCTGCTCAGCGAGGAGCCTGCTTTCCCCTCTCTCTGTCTATCTCTCTGCCTACTTGTGATCTCTCTCTCTGTGTCAAATAAATAAATAAAATCTTAAAAAAAAAAAAAAGTCAATGATTTTCCTAGACAGTCAAGCACCCATTTGTGCAAGTCTAAAGCCGCACATATCATTTTTGATGATGCATTTGAAATGCTAATGGATATTAAATTGCTCTCTGGTTTTTTAATTTTTTTAAAAGATTTTATTTATGTATTTGACAGAGAGAGCACAAGCAAGGGGCGCGTGAGAGGGAGAAGCTGACTCCCTGCTGAGCAGGGAGCCCCATGCAGGGCTTGCTCCCAGGACCCTGGATCATGACCTGAGCTGAAAGCGGATGCTTAACTGACTGAGCCATCCAGGTTTTTGAATTTTTTAAATCGCTCTAGTTTTTGACAGCCTAGTCTAGTAATTGTTCAGATTTATGTAGCACCGACTGAAATAATTTTTATCCTATACAATTAATTATGTATTTCTAATTACATTCCAATAAATATTACACTATTTGGGTTAAAAGGCACTTAGTTGTGTAATACTTATAATAGTGAAAAACAAACAACTAAACATCTCTCAGTTAAATGTATACATGTTGGCATCCACATAGACAAGTGTCTGTAAGGATATACTCTGAACTGTGAAGATCAGCGACCTTTGGAAAAACAAGATTAGCAGTTGGGGGAGTTACAGGGGAGTCTCATTCCACAATGTACATTTCCGTATTTTTTTGCAGGTTTTACAATCATCTTGTTTAACTTTTTCAACTTTTTAAAGATTAAAAAAAATTTTTTTTAAGATTTTACTTATTTATTTGACAGAGAGACAGCAAGAGAGGGAACACAAGCAGGGGGTGTAGGTGAGGGAGAAACAGGCTGCCCACTGAGCAGGGAGCTCCATGTGGGGATAGATCTCAGCACCCTGGGATCATGACCTGAACCAACGGCAGATGCTTAATGACTGAGCCACCCACCTACCCTAAAGACCTTTTTTTTTTTTTTTTTTTTTTTAAGGATATTCTAAAAGAAAAAGGCAGTGTCATGTCAGACAGGGCTAAGAGAAACATGTCAAAAACTTGGATTCTCTTCTTAAGTTCTACCACTGACAAGCTCATGAGACTGTGACCACAATGGTTGTCCTCTCCTGTTTCTCCTCCTGGCTCCTTCATTTAAAACACCTACTCAGATTTTATTAAAACTGCACTTAAAGAAATCAAATTCTGAAGTACTGTCATTTCTCAAGGAGAAGCATGAGAGTAGTCACCATTTTTACCATCACAATTATGAAGTGTGTAAAGTAGGATCTTTTACATACTTAATGCACACAAGTTTTGTTCTTTACAATGCGCTTCTGTTCACACTGCAGTTCTGTCTCTTCTCACCACAGTCAAAAGAAATATGTGGGACCTGGCTTAGTGCCTGACTTCCACATCTCAAGCAGAGTGAAAAAATGAACTGTGATCATTACCATCTTTTGAAAATGTACCAGGTTTAGGGGTCAGAATTATGATTTAGCTCCCATTTGGGAGGGGGTATAGAATTGTTACAACATCCCAACAGAAAACTCTCCTCTCTCTCTCCTCACTCACATCAGAATTTCTTTAGTTACAAATTGTAGCACTTAATAAGCTTTACTGGGATCTAATACAAATCCTTCACACCTGTCATCTTAAACGGATTTAATCTCATTTTCTTTTGAGAATTAACTTTGGATTTGCACAGTCTGACATAATCCCAAACAAACCAAACAGTTTGAGATTCCCTGGTACAGGTAAATAGAAAAGAACTCTTATTCCAATGTGCCTAAATGACCCCGAACAGTTGAGGAGAAAACAGAAAGTCTGGTCAAGTTGAAATTTCCAATCTTCTGAATGTTTAGATGATAAACATCTAGATTACCTTTTCATTTAAATGTTAAAAAATGTTTTTCCTCTGTGCTATAAGCTTAGATTTGAAGACAGAACTACTAGCATTTGTTCACATGTTCACATATTCCAATCATTTTAATAAAATCATTTCAGAAAGTATACTTTGAAGGCAATAGAAATCTGCTGTAAATAAATCATATTATAAAATAATTACTGAAAAAAATGTGAGTACTTTCAAGTGATCTTTCATTAATGTAACATTCCATGCCAATTGTTCAAGCATGGAGAAGGCTCCTTCTGTCACTGGAATCACTGGGCTGAGGGTCATTGTCACTCTCAGGGTGAGGAACGATGCTAGTGCTGGATGGAACTCATGGCTCCATCTCTCGCAAATGGCCAATTACAACATACAGAAGTTAAATCAGGCCCCTTAAGGATGCAACAAAACAATAATTATATTTCAGATTTCCAGACCTTTTTCTGCATAGTCAAGCTCACACTAGAGTCTTGCTTTGCTAAAAATTAAATACTGAGAAAGCGTGCTAAAGCAGACTAAAACTTTTGAGGTATATATGGAATACAGAAAGCAAAGGGCTCAAATTTACATGGAACCTGAAGCAAAACCCTGCACACTAGAAATGGGCAGAAAAGTCCAAACAAACGTAAGAAGCAGGAGTGGTTTTGAAGTCATCAAAATAGTCAATTAAATGACTTCCTACAAAACAGCTCCCCCAACTCTGCCACTTAATAATTACCTGACAGTGAAAAGATGTTCGGCTCCATGCTAGAACCTTCAGATGTGGACCAAATGCACCTTTGGGGCTGGTAAACTCCCCTTCTGTTAGTGTTGAGATCCAAGAGAAGCAAATTAGAGAGTCTGGTAAATGCCAGGTCTCTACAGATGGAGATGGACAGCAAAACTGTGTCCAGAAGTATGTGTGTCCTTACTTTCACAATTGTGATAGAAGAAAAAGAGACCCCAACAAAACAACTTTCACAACAAGAACAAAGTTGATTTGATTAATAAAATCAAAGGAGGTTTTTAAAATAACAACAAAGTAGATAAAACTTTTTCAAGCTTGATTAAGACCATTGAAAGAAAACACAAATAAGCAATATTAGGAATGATAAAGGAGACACAATTATAGATACAAGAAGACTTAAGGACCTTATTACTTTTAATATATTTTAAGACCTAAAATGAAAACTTTTCTGGAAAATAAAATTATAGAAACTTACTCAAGAAAAGGAAACTAATTCAATTGCCAAAAATCCTAAAAATTATAAGGAAAATCAAACTTATATCCAACATGAAGATACCAAGTCCACATAGTTTTATAGGCAAGTTTCACCAAGCCTAAATTAAACAGGGATTCCTATGGTATTTAAACAATTATTTAAACTGCTCCAGAAAACAGAAATAGATGGTTAGCATCCCAAGTCCTCCTATGAGGCTGACATAACCACGACAATGCTAACGATTATCAAAACTGAACGAAGACAGTAGAAAACTAGAGAAAACCATTCTTCTATGCCAATACTAGATAAATTATATAATAGCAAACTCAAGAAGAGCATTTTAAAAGGTTGTATATCATGATCAAGAAGGGTTGTCATAAGAATGCAAGGACAGTTCAACATTAGAAGCTCTATTAAAATGTACTACTACAATACGTTAAAAGAGAAAACGCTATCATTTTCATAGCACCTTCTGTCAGAGTGGGCACTGCTTGTAGACTAGATATCCCATGAAGGCAGAGTCCATGACTGTCCTAGTTATCACTATATTCCCAGAAACCAGCATACTCACTCCTTCACTCACAAAAATGTATTGAGTGCCTGCTTGGGGACCCTCTTGTGGGGATAGAGCAGTAAGAAACACAAAGTCCTGCTCTCTCAAATTCTATAGTCTGGTTAGAGAGATGAGCAATGAATGATAACCAAATACATAAACAATTTCAGGAAATAATAAGCACCATGAAGAAAAATAAAATGGGATGAAAGAGACAGACAGACAAATGGTACACCTTAGAGAGAGGACTTAGGAAAGGCCTCTCTGATGAGGCAGCAGGGCACAGAGACCTACATGAAATGAGGGAGCAAGCCAAGCACAGATGGAGGAAGAGAGCATTCCAGCACAGGGAAGAATAAAGACAGGAGTCCTGGGTCAGGAACCTCCTTGGATTTCTGCGAAATGACAGAGGCCAGTATGGCTGGAGCAAACCGGCTGGGGTACAAATGAGATCAGAGACATGGCCAAGGTCCACAGCTGCAGGGCCTGGAGAGGGATGGCCAGGCCTTTGAATTTCATTATAAATACACTGGGCAACTATTGCAGGATTGAGAGTAAAGGGAGTGATAAGACTGATTTAAATGCTGACAGGATCACTCTGTCTGCTGCAATGAACTCCCAGGAGGGGCCAGAAGGGGAAACAGAAACACCAGATTACGAGAGGACAGCAGAGCACAGGTGAGATGGGCTGCCTTGCATGAGTGGCACAGGCCCACCCACAGGCTGCAAGCTCAATAAGCACTTGTTTAACAAAGGACTTTTTCATTTCAAGAAAATTTTCAGGAAATTGCTATGTTACACACTTGTTGACAGAAATAATGAGTAGCAATAACAAAGAATTTTAAGTACGGAAAGGGACTTTCTGTATTTCCACTTTGGTGAAGACCAAAGTCAAAAGCAATGTAAACACTCTTTCCTAACGCAATTCACGAGGTCTGGACTCAACATCAGCCATCATGGAGTAGAAATGAACGATTTTGCCATGCAGTATTTCCTCAATTTGATCATTAGAGTAGGGATGGCCAACTCTCTTAGTCCCACAGGATGCTGTGGGAGAAAAATATCCTGTTAAAATAACCTAGGGAAATGCTAATACCACAGCCAAGACTGACCGAAAGTCCAGTCCTCTGCAGAAGTCCTCTCCATTCTATTTGTTCCTGTGCTATAGTGTGATGTAGTGTGGCAGGTACACTAGCTCCCCCATTCTCCCTGTGATGGACAACAAAATGAGTCATCCAGAATCCCCTTCCGTTAAGGACTTGGGGGCCCAATTGCTGGCAGCGCAGGCAGCAGATGGCCTTCAGCCGTTAGTCTTGTCAGGGGTCACTTTAACTGCCAAGAGTTGCCTTGCCCAAGGTCACACCTATTGGCAGGCCAACCCCTACCTAATGACCAATCGATACAGGAATATAAAGGCCAGGCCATCTCCTCTCTAAATCAACCTGTGGGGGCCAACTAAGGCTCACAGGGGGCCTGCAGTATAGCTTGACTCCTCTTCTGCTTCGCTTCCATTGCTATTGATCCATAGAGCACTCCTTAATAAATATCCCATGATGTAAACTGTTTTACAGTCTGCTTCCTGGGGAATTCAACTTATGATGCCCCCTTCCCTCTCAGAAATAGGGCACCCAGGTGTTACCTAGGCACATGAAACCATGCCAAGAATAAAGATACATCTCCTAGGTTCCATCAGAACCAGTCAGAGCCTGTAACTATGCTCTGACCAACAGGGTGAAGATGGAAGTCAAGCAATTGCCAGGAGTGGCCTTAGTGGGAGGAGAGGGCCCTGCACCCTTCCTTCTTCCTGCCGGCTGGAACAGAGACATGAAGACTGGAGTGGGAGCAGCCACCATCTTGAGGACAGCAAAGCATCAAGATAAAAAGAAGCTGGGTCATTCATAGGGGGAGCATTTACCTAATCCTGTCAGGTGGGTAATATGGTCCCACTTTACAAATGAAGAAACTGCCTCAGAGCTAAACCGTGTCCCAAAGGCAAACTGATGATAAGCAGCAGAATTAGATTTGAATCCAGATATGACTCCAATGTTGATGATCTTATACCACACTGAGCTGCCTCTGAGAGAAAATTTCGTGATAACATTGCTTAAGGGAAGTACAAATTACAATTACCCATCTCTTCAGAGCACAGAGTAAAGAGATATGAATGTTCAAATAAAGCATGCAGACTTTAAGTTGCTGTAAGAAAGAAGTTCCCAGTTGTAAATACTGTAGGAGATTCAAGAAGAGGGGACAGGAATATGGCTCCTTCCTTGGAGATCTGAGAGATTAGACGATGTAAATGGGAGGTATTTATTTAACGATGCTTTGCCTACAGATATAGATGTCAGCTCATATATCTTCTAGGCCTCCAATTCCTTCTAAATATCAGCAGTGCCTTTCCCTGTCTTGAGTAATGAGAGGTGGAAGAAAGCTCACCCTTCTGGCATAATCTGCTGGGACGGGGTAGGAAGGGAGTACTAGTCCTCCCTGGCTAGGGGTGGGGAGAGGAAGACCAGGCTCAGTTACGGATCTGAGAGATGAGCAATGTGATGGCCTGGTTGAGGATACTGGCAGAGAGAGGGGGAGCACACAAGAAGCACCAGGGAAAGCAGGTCAAAAGCTGCTCTGAAGTGGCTGGTCCTCCCAGTTTTGGGTTACATATGGGCCTCGTTGCTAAGTGGTGCCCTAGGATCCCTAAAGACTCAGGCCACTTACTGTAGCTCTGGTTCCTCCTGAGAGAAAAGGTTTCTCTTAGTGTAGCCAGAGGCAGCCTCTAGCCAGACAGTTAGCTCACAAAGGCTGACCCTTCCTGAGGCAGTGCGTCTCGGATCACTGAAAGGCTCTTATACCCTCTTGAGCATTTGGGTCTTGTCCTCCATGGGTCAGTTACCCTCTTATAAGGGGACAGAAGAACAGGCCAATGTTATCCTGTCCTGGGCCATTAGTACTTGAGCTCTCAGATCACTGAGCCAACAAAATATTGAAGAGTGCTTGGTTCCAAGACTTGGCCAAATGTCACATTTGGTTAAATTAATCCAGAATGGCCTACATTATCAGTTGCATCAACCAGCAGTCACACATGTAACAGTTGTGTGGAAGGGAGACAGGATTCGGGGGTGAGGTGGGGGAAGCATGGTCTCTGAAGCCAAAGGGATGTGGGTATGGAGTCCAGCTCTGCCATTTACCGTAGGCCAGTGACTTGGCCTCTCCTGTCTAAGTTGTATTACGAACGTTACCTACACTGCAGAGCTGCTGTTCGGTACTACCTGGGACCGTTCCAGCACATGGTAGCTATTCAACACATGTTTGCCATTCTCATCAACAAAAAGGTAGCCTCGGTTCAGGGAAAATTTTCTCTTGGAATGAAATTCTTAAATCTCTTTAAAGGTACAAAACACAGTTAAAATTAAAATTGATCCCACAGCATTTTAACTTATGCAAAATGTTTTGCAATTTCCACAGTCCTGGATGATCACTCTGACTGGTGTTACCCACAGAAGTTCACACCAATTATTACCTATTTCATTTTGGTCCAGACCCAGCAGATGGCATTATTCCCCTCTCCCTCCGTGTTTGCGCAGGACTCCTCTCACATCACGAACCCAGTCGCCTGATTTGGCTTTAGGTATAACTGTTTCTCCCATTAGATTGGAAGCCCTTTGATGATAAGAATCAGGACTTGCGATCATCCTTAATTCTTACTGCCTAGCACAGCACCTGGCACAGAGGAGGAATTCCATAAATACCTGGCAAAATGACACCAAATTGAATAAATGCTGTGGATTCTATGTATTTCATAAAAACTGCATTCAGTTCTATAATCCGCATGGCAGCTGTGATCTTGGAGCACAAAGCATTTCAGAGACTATTTAGTGCCAGTACATTTCACTGGAGAAAATATCACTTTAATGAGAGATTGTCAATTTCATTTGTATAGCCCACAGGGCCCTGGTTAACACTGGGTAAGAGAGATCCCATTTTTCATTACAAATCTGAAATTAATTCAATTTTCAGCTTTGCTTGCCTAGTCAATTTAATACTAATCCTCGTCTTGAAGAGGTAACACAAATGAAACTATCAGAGTAGGAAAAAGGCTGCGGTTTTGCTACCCAATGGACAGTCATTTTTTACACCAAGGAAACTGTGTGGACACTCAATCAGTTAACAGATTATTGGACAACTGTGAGGAATTATCTCAACCCCAACTACATATGTCCTTGTGTGTGTGTGTGTGTAACACACTTATACATATATATATACACATACATACATAAAACACACATGTACATGATAGCTACCATTTCATAGAAGGCATTTTGTAGTGACATTCTGAAAATGGCATTAAGAGACTTCATTTTCACAGAAGGCATCCTGCATCCAGAATTACTCACATTTGCATTTATTTTTGTAATTAGCATATTTCTATTACCAAAAGAAATGCAGCTGATAAACACTTGATAAAGATTTATTGGGGCAGAAAATCTATATAATCTAAATATTGGCTTTTGAATAACTACAGACAGGGCATGAGAGGCCTACAACAAATGTATCTGCTCCGGTATGAGTAAGAAATGGTGCCTGGGGCATTATAGGTGACAAGGGGACTCAGAGGATGACAGAGAAGGAGCAGGTTGAAAAAAAATAACTGGATACTAGAATAGCACAGGACACTTAATCTAGCCAGTCCAGGTTAAGGGCCTTCGGGATAATCTGGTGAGAAGGTAGTGAACCCAAACTGTAATTAAAACTATGAAGTGTATAGCACACCACAAGGATTCACCACATAGTCAATTCCATGGACTGGATGACAGGGCTCAGTTTCTCCTGACAAATTCTTTCGTCATGTCCACAAAGTGCCGAGGTAATGCAATCTCTTTAGGAACAGGTAAAGGAAGTTAAAGGACCAATTTTCAAACTGACTACTTGGGTACTTATATTAGCTTAATCTAACAGACAGCCTAGAATGGTCTCTTTACAAGGCGGCCACTCTCCACATAAATACCACAGGGTATTGCTGACTCAACAAGAAAAAGCACGTACACAGCTGACAAAGGCCTGCACCCAAGAGACCATGCAGAGCTGACCAAGAGACAGAGGAGACAGAACAGTAAATAGTGTTGGCTTTGAAATGAATATGGGTCACTCCTGATGTGGAAGAGCTGCCTGGGACACAAGTCATCCTGGATCAGAGTGACCATGTTTATCCACTCGATGAGAATCAAGTGCCTAACGCTCACTAGGAACGTTCTATGTGCCAAGGCATGGAAGTAAACAAACCAGACATCATCCCTGCTGGTAAGAAGTTTACATTCTAGAAGGCAAAGGAGGTGGGAGATGACAATAAATACATGCTCTATAGAGAGGGTACACAAAGTCAGGGCATAAACACTGATTTGGATGGGGCCTACTACTATCTAAAGTCAGGAAAGGCCCTTTAAGGAGAAGAAATTGGGCTAAAACCTGAATGAGAAGAAACCAGTCATGCATGAAAGCCAAGCAGAAGGAATAGCAGGTGCAACGACCGTGACGTAGGGTGAGCTTGGTGGCTCTGAGGACCAACAAAACCAGTGAGTTGTCAGCGCCCAGCAAATCAGAGGGGAGCAGGAGAAGAGGCTAAACAAAAAGCCAGATGGCCATGCAAGGAATTTGGACTTTTTTCTATGCGCAATGAGATGCTTCCAGCAGACTCAGAAAAGGTACATAACTTCTCAAAGCTCTTTGGCCTCTGGGGAAGCAGGTGGCAGGGGAGGGGAAATGGAATAGGTGGAGGGGACTAAGAGAACAGCTACAATGAGCACTGGATAATGTACAGAAGTGCTGAATCACTGTATTGTACCCCTGAAACTAATATAACACCCTATATTAACTATCCTAGAATTATAAGTAAATAAATAAGCAAGCAAACAAGCAAGCTCTCTGGCCACTATGTAGGAAACGGGCTGCAAGAAGGCAAAAGAGGGTGCAGGGAGAATTGTTAGAAGGTTACTAAAAACATGGAGGGCATTGATGATAGTGGCCTACACTCAAAGGGCAGCAGTGGGATGAACAGAATATTAGAGACAGGGTGAACAGAACTTGTTGGGAAAAGGAGAGGGTGGGATGGAAGGAATCAAAGATGATCCAAGGGTTTGGGGCCTGAGTGAATGTGTGAATGGTGCCTTGTTCTGAGATGCAAAGGTTGGAAGAGGATTAGCTTTTAGGTGGGGTGTGGGCAGGAGGAAAGCAAAGGCTTTGTTTTGACGGACAGGTTTATATCCCCAGATGAAGCGGGCAGTTAGGTACTTGAGTCTTGAGCTCCCTGGAAGGATCAGGACTGCAGTTACCAAGAACTGATCTTAGAGTAGACTCTGGGTCTCCTGACTCAATGTCTCTACAATGTTGCTTGCCATGAACAAAGAAAATTCTCAGGACACTTCACAGAGAACTATTTCCACAAGTTGACTCTACAATGATAAAATATAATCTACCTAATGTAAATAAATCATTTACAAGTGTTCTCATCGCTGTTGCCTGACACGCTGAAAATGTTTCAGGAGTCAATTCAGAATGCTTTCATTCCCGCTGACAAGCAGTAGTGGGGACAAACCTAGAAAGGTTCTTGCACGTAATCCTTGAAATGCCATATCTCTCGGTAGGTTCTAGCAATAACAAGCCAAAACAATGCTAAATTGATCTGATTTCTTTATAGTTGTTATATCTTTTTTAATTAAAATATAAGTACCTGGCGTGCCTGGGTGGCTTAGAGGGTTGGGCCTCTGCCTTCGGCTCGGGTCATGATCTCGGGGTCCTGGGATCGAGCCCTGCATCGGGCTCTCCACTCAGCGGGGAGCCTGTTTCTCCCTCTCTCTCTGCCTGCCTCTCTGCCTACTTGTGATCTCTCTCTCTGTGTCAAATAAATAAATAAAATTTTTAAAAATAAATAAATAAAATATAAGTACCTAACTAAGTGACATCTCTGGGATCAGCTGAAACTAAACAAAACGTTTTCAGTGTTTTTAAAGACCAGTGAATTATCAAAAAATGTGGTCAGGAAGAATCCTTTAAATATGATCTCATCTACAAGGTTACCTTTCAGGAGGTCCACTCCTGAACCAGTGTAAACAATTTACCTAGAAGAATTCCATAATCTCTGCAAGAATCTTTATCCAGAATGTGATATCATACAGATGTTCATAAGGGAATTTGACATTAAATGAAAAGTACTTTGGTTTATGTGTACAATGGCAATATGACTCAACCCTCAGAAAGAATGAACTCTTGCCATTTACAACAACATGGATGGACCTAGGGTGTATTACGCTAAGCGAAATAAGCCAGTCAGAGAAAGACAAATACTGTATGATTTCACTCATAATGTGGAATTTAAGAAACAAAACAGGTGAACATAAAGGAAGAGGAGAGAGGAGAAGGAGAGGGAAGCAAACCATAAGGGACTCTTTTTTAATAAAAGATTTTATTTATTTATTTGAGAGAGAGCACAAACAGTGGGGAGGGGCAGAGGTAGAGGGAGAAGCAGACTCCTCGTTGAGCAGGGAGTCCAATGTGGGGCTCGATCCCAGGACCCTGAGACCCGAGCCAGAGGCAGACACTCAATCAACTGAGCCACCCAGGTGCCCCTAAGGGATTCTTAACTATAGAGAACAAACTTCGGGTTGCTGAAGGGGAGGTTGGGAGGGGGGTGGGTTAAATGGGTGATGGGGATTAAGGAAGGCAGTTATTGTGATGAGCCCTGGGTGTTGTATGTAAGTGATGAACCACTACATCCTACTCCTAAAACTAATATTATACTATATGTGAACTAACTAGAAACAAAAATAAATAAATAAATAAATAAATCAAAAGTATTTCTTCCAACATTTTTTGCAAGTTAAAGCTCTCACAATTGTATGTTTATATATATACAAATATACATACCTGTGTGTATACATACATAAATATGTGTGTATATACATACACATATATATACATATATACACACATGAATACATATACATATCTTTTTTTAAGATTTTATTTATTTATTTGAGAGACAGTGAGAGAGAGAGAATCATGAGCAGGCGGGACAGGTAGAGGGAGAAGCAGACACCTCACTGAGCAGGAAGCCCAAAGTGGGGCTGGATCCCAGGACCCGTGGGATCATGACCTGAGCTGAAGGCAGACGCTTAAGTGACTGAGCCACCCAGGTGCCCTATACATACACATATTACTTTTCACATTACTAATTACTGCAGGCCTAGGCAGGCTACTCAATAAATACACATTACCCCGAACTGAATTAAAATAGAAACAGTAGAAATAAAGTAATCTGCATGTGAAATATCTTTTTAGACTATAGACGAAAAGTATAAGCTTGGTTACTTTTTTAGATGAAATAAAATATGCTTTCCAGTCTTGATAAAAATACTTACATACATTTATTTATTTTTATCTAGTGGATTCTATTTTATCACCATATAATAAAATTATAGAACTATCTCTGTGTTGATCCCTGAGAATCTGGGATTTTCCTAGCTGCAGATTCTTCTTCATTGGTATAGCATCGTGAACAGATGACGGACTGTCAAAGTGTCATGTGAAGACTGAGTGAAACCGTGTTTATGCTGCACCAGTTAATACTTTGTCACAACAATAGTGTCAGGAGAGGATTCAAGATGCTTCAAAGAAATGGTGACAGCAAATAGATGCTCTCCCAAAACCTACCATGATTACCTCACTCAAGCAGAGTATTTCTGACAAAATAAGGTAAAAGCAGGCTATTCTGCTAGACATATTTAATATATTAGGTGCTCCTTTTAGCTGCAATTGCAAATAAAGGGGAACAAATGATTCTACCATCAAAAAAAGTATTAGTTACGAGGTTATTTGTGGGAAACACCAAGTAAATGCACAAATAGAATAAGGCATAGTGCTAAGAGAACTCTGAGAGAATCCTGAAGCTAAGTAAAGGATATCTATACTCAAAATAAAAAGCAGAATCTAATCAGAAAACCATCATTTGGTGACCATCATAGCAATGAGGGATTAAAGCATGAATCATGAATTGATGCTAAAATTCCTGAGTGAAAGTTTGACGAGAAACATGTTTACATAGTCCCAAAGTATCTTCCCCAAGACCCTTCTTCATTACAAATGAAAAATAATAACTTGATAGTAGTGAAATCTGAACCTAAACAAGTGACCTAAACAAGTGACCAAAGTTAACATCACCAGTAAGAGTACAAATCAACATTATGTGCTTCTTGATATTATGTACAGAGAATATACTATCACTTCTAGGATTCTTCTGCCAAAAATGCATAATCCAAATTGTGAGGAAAACTGGACAAAGCCAGACTGAGAGACATTCTACAAGATAACTGGCCTGTATACTTCAGAAACATCAAGCTCATGGAAGACAAAGAAAGACAAAACAAATGTTCTGGATTAAAAGGACACAAAGGAAACTTGATATACAGATATGACACGTGATCTGGGATTTTCTTTGGCTCTTAAGAACATTATTGGGACAATTGCCAACATTAATCAGATTTGTAGATCAGATAATAATGTTGTTTAAATGTGATTTCACTGATTGTGAGAATCATATGGAGTTAGGCTGAAAAATAAAGTACTTGTTTTTAGGAACTACACATTGAAGTATTCAGGGGAAAGAGTCATCAAATGGTCTGCAACTTATCTAAATAGTTCCAAAAATGTATCTGTATACATATACACGTGCTTGCATATATGCACGTGTGTGTGTGTGTGTGTGTGTGTGTGTGTGTGTGTATTATGGATGGATAGAGGAACAGATGGATGGATACATAGCTACATAGGTAGTAGGAAGTTAGGTAGATGAAGGAAGGCAAGGAGAGAAGGAGGGAGGAAGAAAGGATGAAAGGAGGAGGTAGATGAACAAAAGAGAAAGTATTAAAGCTTAAAGCAAACGTGGCAAAATATTAACATTTGGGGGATCTGTGTGAAACATATACATATTCATTATATTCATCTTGGAATGTTCCTATAAGTCTGAAATCATGTCAAAATAAAAAGTACACTAAAAAAGAAGGTAGAATGTATGTGCATAAAGAATGGCTAAGAATTAAAAATGATAATTGACAGTTAAGTACCTATCAAGTGATAAAGATAAAGTGCTAGGTGTTGTAGGGACTACACTAAAAAGAACATATGAAAAGTTTTTGCCCTTAAACTTACAGAGAAAGGAGAATTAACACAATAAAATAATCACAGAACAGTTCGAAAGAGTAGATATTTAATTAAATGCTAAAGATTACAGGTGTGGATAACTGATTCATAACAAAATTGAGCCACTGTTTAAGATTTAAAATAACGACAAATCATACCAAAAACCAAAGCATTTCTGTTCTTATAAACATGCTTGTAAATAATTTCTAAAGATATGTTTATGTGTATACATAATTACACATAAGAATTTAGAGGCTAGATATAATATTTACTGCTTCTAAAACTTCGGTAATCACTGGGATTTAAAATACAGCTAATTCTTCCACTCAAACTAAGATATCTAGAAAGTGTTATTATAATAAAATGGAAAATAGAATATTCTGATGGCAAAAAAGTGAAAGGAAAAAAAGAGAAAGAGAAACAAACACACAGTGCCAACACATGCATTAGCTAGCTATTCATATGGATGACTTAACCATTTCCCCATAATCAAATATCAACAACCCCAGATGAGGAAAATCCTATAAAAGCTTTAATGGACACACTCACGGATAAATTCTATCAGAAGCAATTTTGTAAATAGAAGATGCTAAACAGAAGAATCTGGCATCTCTTACACACTGAATAGAAGCTGAAAAGGAAGGGTGCCTGGGTGGTTCAGTGGGTTAAAGCCTCTGCCTTCAGCTCAGGTCATGGTCCCCGAGTACCGCATCGGGCTCTCTGCTCAGCGGGGAGCCTGCTTCCTCCTCTCTCTCTCTCTCTCTCTCTGCCTACTTGTGATCTCTGTCAAATAAATAAATAATTTTTTTAAGAAAAGAAGCTGAAAAGGACACCTTGGCCTTTTGTTGCCCCATTTCTCTAACCTGGGTTTCATTATGCTATGGGCAGAATATTATTTAACTAGTCACTGCACTGATAAGACAGGTAATGTTCTTCAAAATCAAGTTCATCTTTCAGTTCATCCTTGTATTTCCTGATGAGGGCACAATTCAGTTTTGTCTCTCTCAAAGTGAAAGCCTAGGCTATCACTTTAGCCACTGAATGACTAAGCATTAATGTAAGCAATGCAAATAAGCCTATATAAGCAGCAAAAGGCAAACAAGTGCAACTTAAGGCTAATGTACCTTCAGGTGGAGTGCCCCCAAGGTTTCACAGGCAATAGGGATAATGAATTTATTTACGATTACTTTGGGGATCAGATGTTGAGTTAATTATCAGTTCAGCTTTTTTCCTCTTGGCCTAATCTCATTAATTCCATATTTATTTTAATTGGCTCTTATTTGAATTTTCTGACTTCATAATGTGTGACTAATATTTCCACATGTCCACTGTGTGCCAGTTTGTTTTGTATTAGGAAATTAATTTTATGGAGTTGATCTAATTTTATATGCAGACGGGCACATTGTATGCATGGCTGTTCTTTACAACATTTTTCAAATGGCAGAATGAAAGAATTAGCTTGAGGTTGAATTATGACCTTGGACAGATTACTTAACTCCTAGCCATTCTTGCCAACCTAAAGAAAATAAAACATTGACTGAAAAAACAAGAAGATCAAAGAAGAGAGAACCGGAGGCCTGAGAATGACCCCAGCTCATAACTTCCACCCCACTCTTGGGTCAAAACTAACCTACCGCACAGAAGACAGTTACGGGAGGTCTGCAGGGCTGGGGAAGTTGCATTTCACTTCCCAGGCTCAGCCTGGCAGAGGCGGCCTGCTGGCGCTTCCGAGACAATGCGCCCCCTGGTGTCACGCAGGAAAACAACGACAGCTTTTCTGAGTCCTCCGGCCCCCTGAGGCTTTTTTTCCCGTGAAATTAATGTTACTCCCAGACTGGATCTTAACCATTTTGAACTACATTCAGTCTTTTAGCCTCTTGATATTACATTTTTTTCTATTACTTGGAGAATAGACAACCAATATCCTCTATCTACATACCCAGTGAAAAACAACACAGATATCTTCAACCACATATATATATCCTCTATCCACATACGCAGTGAAAAACTACACATATCTTCAACCACATATATATACTCTGCTTGATTTTAAATTATTATTCCTTAATAGAAGATTACTAACAAAAAATGTGGTGGTGGGGGGGGGGGAGAGGCTCTGGGTGGCTCAGTCAGTTAAGCAGCAGCTGCCTTTGACTCAGGTCATGATCCCGGAGCCCTGGAATCAAGTTCCTGGGTTGGGTTCCCTGCTCAGCAGGGATCCTGCTTCTCCAGCTCCCTCTGCAGCTCCTCCTACTTGTGCTCTCTCTCCACCTCTCAAATAAATAAATAAAATCTTTTTAAAAATTAAATTAAATTTAAAAGTGAAGAATCTTGTAATAATTCTCTGAGTATATACTGTTTTGTATACTCTTGAGTTTTAAAATCATGTTAATGTTCTCTATATTCAAAATAGTAAATGAAACCAACAAGGATGGTAGGGAGGATCCTAAAACTGAATGCAAATGAAAATAAATGAACCCAACTATATTTAAAATGAATAACATTACCATGCTGATTTTTTTTTAAGACAGAGCTAATCCAAGTAACTTCTGAACACAGAACTCTGACTACTTTCAATGTAAAGAAAAATAAAAGGACTGCAAATAATCTTGAGCTCTTTTTAGTAGGTCTGTTTTTCAGGCCGTGTATAGCAATCCCGAAATGATTCTATATGTATTGCAGCACTGATGAAAGGAGTAAATGTATTAATATTTTTTGTGAGCCAGGTTTTCACTGTGGAAGGAGGGAGATGAAAACTCAGGGTGGGAGCTATGTTGGAATTGAAAGTATCAGTACACACTCAGGATTTTTAAATATATCTCCATCTTTTTAGCTGCATCTATGAGAATAAGTAGGTATATGTATCTCCCATATCTGTTTGCTGAAAAGGTCAAGAAGCAATGGCATTGTAGTACAGCAATGATCACAGACCTTGGGTTTTAAATACCAGTCCCCAATAACAGGACAAGGGCTCCTTGGAGAAATGGTTGATTCCAGTGCTGGGGCAGGAAGAGTACATATAAGATGGACCTTAAAAGCTAATTGTGCCAAATAATAATAAGGTATTAAAAAATTACAAAAGCATGTGAAAAGGATACAGGAAATAACTACCTGGGGATAATCTGAGCATCAAAATAAATAAAAGCAGGAAGAATCTCATTTTAGCAGAATGCTGTTTAATAATACACAGAAGGAATGACAGAGTTAAGAATTATAAACTCAGGGCGCCTGGGTGGCTCAGTGGGTTAAAGCCTCTGCCTTCGGCTCAGGTCATGGTCCTGGGGTCCTGGGATCGAGCCCCTCGTTGGGCTCTCTGCTCAGTAGGGAACCTGCTTCCTCCTCTCCCTCCCTGCCTCTCTGCCTACTTGTGATCTCGGTCTGTCAAATAAATAAAAATCTTAAAAAAAAAAAAAAGAATTACAAATTCAGACATAAATGAGTAGCAATGGATCCTAAATTTGTGGGTGAGAGAAGCTTGAGAGGGAATAAGATCTTTATACAGGCTTAAAAGTGCTTCCCCACAAATTACTTACTAATTACAAAAGGAAAAATAGTAACTATACAGTGTGGAAGATGGGTAACACTTGAATGATCCATGGTAAGATAATCAAATTTAACATCACCAATAATGGATGAACAGACACACTGCACCTGCGATGCCCGGAGGAGGACACACCATCACTCCTAAGGTACTCCAGCCAAAAATGCATACACTGAACCTAACCATAAGGAAACATCACCTGAAGCCATCTAGAAGAACATTCTGTAAAATAACTGGCCTGTATTCTGCAAAAACATCAATGTCCTAAGGGACAAAAAGCAAGCTGAGACCCTTCTCCAGATAAAAGGAGACAAAAGAACCATGCCAGTGATGCATCAATACATGATGGGGGCTGGAGCCTGGAGCAGAAACAAAGTGTCCTACAGGCAACTCCTAGGACAACCGACTAAATTAGACTATAGACTGGATAACGGTATTATGTTGCTATTAAATTTCCCGAATTTAATTACCTTGGCTATGTAAGAGAATATCCTTATTCTTGCAGTTGCACATTTTAGCATTAAGAGTGAAGGGGAATAATGTATGCAACCTACTTTCAAATGATTCAAGAGAAAAAAGCAACATTGATAAATGTCTATAAACAGGAAAACCGGTAAGGCAAATAGGTCAAAACACAAAAATGGAGGAAATCTGTGGGCTAGTCTTGCTATTTTTCTGTAAGTTAGAAACTTTTTCAAAAGAAAAAAACTGAAAGTCTTTATATTTTGAATTTTAAGTACAAGTACCTATAACTAGCTTTACTTAAAACCATTTTAAATGTTTCCATATTATAATTCAGACAAATTAAAGTCAAGCGATATGGGCAGAGCTTATGGTTTATGTCAGTAAAAGAAGCATTTTTTTAAGATTTTATTTATTTATTTATTTGCCAGAGAGAGAGAGAATGAGACAGAGAGGGAACACAAGCAGGAGTGGAAGAGGGAGAAAGAAGCAGACTCCCTACCAAAGGCAGATGCTTAACGACTGAACCACCCAGGCGCCCTGAGAGAAGCACTTTTGACTGAATTATATGTGATTCATAAATATCTCTTTTTATGCCAATGTGATTTTCAAAATGATTAGAGAAACATTTGGTGTTTTAGTTACCTTCATATACTAAAACATACTTTAGATAAAACCGGTAAATTGCTCTGAAAATGAAAAATACCTTATTTAACTTTCTTTTTAGTAATAAACATAGAGGTACCAAATTTTTAAAAATTCATGATATTTCCCCAAGGTTAGTGGAAATAGGCACCTTGATTTGTGCATTTTTTCAATTTAGCATTTATAAAAAATAATACAAAACATATTATTCACTGTTCTACTCTCCAAGCTACAAAATTCAAGTTCTAACATTGAGCAAGTTCACTCCACAAACTAGAAGTATCAATGACCTTTGTAATCCATTTAAAATCATATTCTCAGATGAAAGAACTGTATTAAAAACAACTTCTCAATTTCTCAACCATGTCATTCAGCTACACTACTAAGGATAATATACTAGGAATTAAAATCATAAAGCTGAGAAGCTGGAAATCCATTTTTTAAAATAACTTAGGATTAATTTCACTGGCATAAACCTCAAAGACACTGATTACTGAATTCAGAATTTCCCCAGATTAATAAAAATATCACCGATCACCATTCCTCATGCCAAGCCTCTGTTCTTCTCTATATTCAGGAAGTTTGTATTTCTGGGCTCCACCAGACACAGAGAGTACCTCCATTCTTTCTATTTGTCCCAGTAGATATATTCTATTTCTTTTCCTAGTAAAATTTCTTTTCCTAGTAAATAGATTCCCTTCATTTCAAAGCAGTGTAGGAGTTGGGGAGGTGGGGGGTGGGAGGGCATCATTTTTGAAGTCTTGTAGATCTAGATTCTAGGGAACAAGGAGCAGTGCTGTCAAGGTTTGTTGGTGAGAAGAAAAGATGGAACATTCACAAGCTTACTTCTTCATATAAGAAAAGAAACCCTGATAGAATTATGTTTGGCAAAAAGAATTACATTTGATAACATCATATACAAGAAAGATGCGTGGAAATGGGTCCTCTTCCACCCTGCTGCCTCTCAGTAGTACATTTCCACAGAATATATTGCAACTGAAAACAAGCATGGCTGTGACTGACCAACTCCACCTCTAGACACTTCCCTAACAAGTACATTCTCACATGTATACAAGCATTAACCAGAACACTGTTTGAAAAGAAAAACAACCTACATGCCTATCAGCAGGAGAATTTATTTAGAAAGAGGAGAAAAATGCAGGCACAAAGAACACCATGTAAATTCTGGGGTAGATATGTGAATATAAAGACCTAAAAAGTTATACAACAGACTCATAGCAGTGGTTAACCTCTGGGGATTCTGGAGGAAGACCAGGAATGGAAAATAAAGTCTTATCTAGGATGTTCTAAAGTTTAAGGGAAAATGTATTCATGTGTTAGCAAAGTAATTAAAAATTAATTTTTAAAGATTAAAGAGATGGATCAAATTAAACACTAAGTGACTCTAAGAGGACGATATGACTATAAAATGATATAAACAGAAATACTGAAAATTAGGCTAACTTTGAATTACTAATATTTTTAATACATCAGAGAAATGGCCTAGAGCCGTAGTCTGAATCTTGATCTTTTTATATATAATGAATCCTGCTGATTCCTAAAAAGAGTTATCTATTTTATTTTCTCATCTATACTTAACATTTTTAATAAACCCATATGGAAGAAAGGAAAGAAGGAATAAAGGAGGGAGAGAGGGAAGGGAAGTTTCCCCAAGTATTACATCTAATTTTGTTTGTCTGACTTAAAGCTTCAATCTTGGATTGTGTATGTATAAGATCTGTATGATGCAAAGAGGAATGCCAGCACAAAGTTCTCTCAAAAAACCCTGATTTAAGTAAAACAACAAAACAAGAGGGAAGGGGACAGTCTACTAATAGAGACCTTGAGGTTGCCAGACTCTAGAGAGTTGAAAATATCAACTCTTTTTCAATAGAGGTTATAGAAACAACCGGCAAAGTCTAGGGAAATACCTTTAGGACACGCAGGCAGTTAGCAAGATGAAGGAATCCATTTCTTTTAAATAATTTCTGGAAAGAAAATGGATACATTGCAACTTGCTTTGAACTTATTTAGTAAAATTAAAGGAACTATTCTCTCACATATGTAAATTTATTTCCTTAAATACAAAAAAAATGGCACTAGGAAAAGACAAGAAGCTTGTCTAGCTAGCTTCTTGTTGGCAAGAAGGTTGGCAAATTTTATATCCTCTAGAAAAGATGAGAGATTTATTATGACATTTATTTTATGTTCCATATTAGTTCGTAATTGTAATTCTTCTGGTTGTTACTCCAGGAATTAAAACATACACCCTTCACTACTAAAAGTTTAATGTTAATCCTTACCTTTCCCTACTTCCAGAAACAATGTGGATCACTTTAAGTCCATTTAGCCCCTTTCAACTTAAATGCTATTGTTGTTATGTATTTTTGAAATATTACATATATTCCTAAAACTTAACATGATAGGGGCGCCTGGGTGGCTCAGTCGTTAAGCGTCTGCCTTCAGCTCAGGTCATGATCCTGGAGTCCTGAGATCCAGCCCCAGGTCTAGCTCCCTGCTCAGTGGGGAGCCTGCTTCTTCCTCTCCCACTGTAAACTGTGGGCCTAATTATCAGATATGCACATTATTATTTACCTAGTAAGAATGTGTCCTTCTTACTACCTGAAAAGAGGACAATATGGGTACAACAGGTTGTTACACAGCCTTTCTAAAGTCACACATTTCACAAATGAGTGATGACTTGAAAACATTGACTTAACCGAAGCCACTTATTTCACTGGAGAGTGAGATGCAGAGACCACTGATCTGCTCTTCCACATCCTCGATTCTGCTGCTGATTCCCCTAGGGTATTTTTTATTCGAGTTACTCAGCTCTTCATCTCTGAGTGGTTCCTTTTTACATTTCCAATCTCTTTGTTGAAGGTCTCACTGAGATCTTCCTCTCTTTTCTCAAGTCCGGTGAGTATCTTCATGACTGCTACTTTGAATTTGTTATCAGGCATATTGCTTATCTGTGTTTCATTCAGCCCTTTTACTGTGGTTTTGTCCTGTTCTTTCTTTTTTCTTTTTTTTTTTTTAAGATTTTATTTATTTATTTGACAGAGAGAGATCACAAGTAGGCAGAGAGGCAGGCGGGAGGGGGGGAAGCAGGCTCCCCGCTGAGCATAGAGCCCAATATGGGGCGCGATGCCAGGACCCTGAGATCATGACCTGAGCCAAAGGCAGAGGTTTAACTCACTGAGCCACCCAGGTGCCCCTGTCCTGTTCTTTCATTTGGGACATATTCCTCTGTCTCCTCATTTCGTTTCCATGTATTAGGGAAATCAGGGCATCTCCTGATCTTGAAGAGTGACCCTAGGGAGAAAATGTCGTGTGGGGCCTGAAGCACAGTCCCCCTATTGGCCAGAACCCACGCTGCGGAGGTAGTCCTCTGTGGGCTGCCGCTGCACTTGGGGTGTGGCTGAGCCATGTTTGCCTTCAGTCCAGTCCACGCTGCCTGTTGTGGGCACACGGGCAGGGTTTGGTTTCTGTGCTCGTAGGGGGTCTGTCTGAGGCTGCTGCAGGCTTGCAGCCAGGGGTGTCAGCAGTATGTCCGCCTCCCCGAGCTGCAGTCACACTGAACCACAGGGTGCTCTCCCTGGGATGCCCCCTGAGAGGTTCTCTGCGTGGGCAGGAAGAGTGAGCCACATGAGAAGCTGTACCATATGCTGAATGCCAAGCGTTCCATCACATTTTTTTGTTTTCAAGCACACGATCCATTTACGTATTATTATGTATAAATGATGATGGCAGGAAGAACGTCTATAGCTCTAAAAGGCAACTTACGAGCCATGCACATTTTCTGCTTGGACAGTAGCCTCCCTGAATCACCCTACACTGCTCTATGAAGGACTGTCACCTGGAGTGCAGCAAAACCAGGACAAAGAACAATGCTGTCCGACCAACCTGTAATCCATCCCTGCAAAGCCTCTTAAAATAAGATACAGCATCATAGTCATTTAAGAATATTTACTGACACCTGATTTCAGCCAGTTATTTCAGCCAGTTATCCAGCAGGAACTGGATATTGGTGAATAAAATAACATGATCCTGGCCTTCCAGAATTTAATCTAATCATGCAGAAGAGAGAGAGGAAAAAATGTGCGACTATAGCAAGTACTATAATGGAGGAACTACAGGCTATTGGGGGAGAATACAGGGAATGGAGATAGGGAAAATCACTTTCAAACTTACACCTGTTGAGTCAAAGCCAAGCAAAGATGAGAAAATAGAACATTCCAGAAATGTATAGAGCAAGGTCTAGAAATAAGAGAAACCCTAGGGCACATTCTGGCCAAGCAGAAGTGAAGGCTAAGCCTGATCAGTAGAAATGTCTTCATAATCAGGGCAGGCAGGACTTGCACCAAAAATGATACTCCAACCAAAAACATACCAAAAAGGAAAACAAACCACCATACGGAAGAGTCAGGAGGCACAGCAACCAAGAAGATGAGCGTGCGTGCATACACACACACACACACACACACACACACACAGAGATTTGGAAATAATAGAACTTGAAAGATTCTAATATACTTAAAGTCAGTAAAAAGATAAAAGAAGGTATAGATACCACTTGGCAAGGATAATGGAGAAGAAAACAGAACACAGAAAAGTGAAAATCAAATAGAAGTTGTAGAAATAAAAAAATATAGTCATTGGCATTTAAATGACCAGCACAAGACTTCCAGTTTTAAAGTATTTATCTGTGTTTCTTTGCAAAACCAAACTAGAAAGAGAGATAGTGGTTTTAAAAGACACAAACTCACAAAGAGAACATGAAAGGAAAAAATATGCAAGAAAAACTTTTAAAAAAAGGAGGTAAAAAGCAAATGATAAAGTGGTGACTGATCTGAGAGCCTTAAGAAAGTTGAAATCTAAGCCTTCCAGGATGGGAGAGGAGGAGTGGGAAGGAAGCCAGAAATCTGAAGAGGCTCAGGTTTAGCAATGTGAGGTTACCCTGAGGCAGGAGTGCAGGGTGAGGGAGAGGAGGAGAACTAGTTCACAGTTTGTACAGAGAGTAGTTAGCCCACTAGATAGTCTCCCAGCAGAAGTCTGGAGGTTTGCCCACTGGGGAGGCTGCCGAGCTGAGCGGAGCTTTGAGGCCTGTTCACGGAGTTAAGGGAGTCTGTTTGACCATAATCCCTCCCAATCTTAGTGATTGGAAGATTGGCAGATAGGCCTAGAGCCCACCTGTGGCACCCCAGGCAGGATTCAGGGACTTTACCAGGAAAACTGGAAACTGGCCAACACAAGAGAAAATACCTCTCAGTTCTGACATTTTATCATCCTACGATGAACACAACTGGCTCACCACCCTAGCGCCCTATGGGAAAGCCACTCAGCGAGCCCCGTCCCCTCATACAAGGCTGCCTACCAGTGTTTCAGAGTCTTGCTCTTAAATACAAAAGGAACCAAAGGCACCCAAATTGGGATGAAAGCTTCAAACCTAAAAGATAAATACCAATACAAATATGTGAGGGGGGAAAGGGAGTGCTAAAGTAATAAAGACATGAAGGGGGACAAAAGAAAAAACTGTAATTAATGTCCCCAGAGAAATAAGAGAAAATGCTTGCAATATACTTTAAACAAGAATAAGAAACTACAAAAAAGAAATATTCAGTAAATTTAAAAGAGCTTCTCAAAATATAAGATATGGTAATAGAAATAAAAATTCAATAGAAGATCTGGAAGATAGGGGTGCCTGGGTGGCTCTTTCAGTTGAGTGTCCAACTTCTGATTTTAGCCCAGGTCATGATCTCAGGGCTGTGAGATCAAGCCCTGTGTTGGGCTCTAGGCTCAGCGGGGAGTCTGTAAGATTCTCTCTCCCTCTCTCTCTCTGTCCCTCCCCCTGCTCTCTCTCTCAAAGAAGGTAAATAAATAAATCTTAAAAAATTTTTTTTAAATAAAATTGAAAAGAAAGTAGTTTGGAAGATAGAATTCAGAAACTCTACCAGAAAATAGGAAACATAATAATGATAAGGAAAATATGATTATAATTAGAGATGAATCTAGAAAGTCACAAAACTACAAAAAAAGGGGGAAAAAGCAGGGAGAATGGCAGACATTATCACAGTAACAATGCAAGAAAACATTCTAGAACTGAGGTTCATGAGAGTGCAGACTGGAAAGTCAAGAGAGGCTAGAAAAATGGATGGAAAGAGATTCAAACACAGGCATATGATTATTAAATTTCAGCATGCAAGGAATAAAGAGAAGTTCCTAAAAGTTTCAGAGAAAATAACAGCAAACAACAACAGCAAAAAATGAGTAATTCTACTTTTTAAGGAAATAATCCCAAATCCAAAATGGGATTTTTGTATAAAAGTGCTCATCAGAGCATCATTAATGAAAAGGAGAAGAAAGGAAACAATGTAATGTCCAACTATAAAAGAAACAGTTAAGGAATCCATGCTGTACACAATATAAAATCAGGAACTAAACTTGTATAAATAGGACATAGAAAGTATTAACCATAAAGTATAAGATTAATAAATTGGACTTCATTAAATTAAGAATTTGTGGTGATCAGAAGGCACCATTAACAGTAAAAATGCAAGCTACAGGCTGGAAAGAGATATATGCAATATGGACTTGACAAAGGACTCAGCTCTGAATTATATACATAATTCCTATACATCAACAAGAAAAAGCTAGACAAGTCAATTATTTTAAATGGTCAGAAGACCTGAACAGGCACTACATAAAAGAGGGTATTCAAATGGTCAAACATATGAAAAGGTGCTTATATGAGTTTCCTATTGTTGCTGTAATAGCAAGTTACCTCAAACTTGGTGGCTTAAAACAACACAGTGTATTACCTCGCAGTTCTGGAACTCTGGAATGCACTGTGAGGCCTCGTGCTGTGTTCCTTCTGGAGGCTATAGAGAAGCCAGATTTCCCACTCTGTAGAGGCTGCCCACAGTCCCTGGCTAGCGGGCCCCTTCCATCTTCAGTCAGCTTCAGCCTCTTGGGCCCTGTCACACTGCACAGCTGCTTACCCCATGAGGTCTCCTTCCTAGACTCTCCTGCTACCCTCTTTCACAGATAAGGACTTTATGATTGCATTGGGCTCCCCAGGATAAGCCAGGATGATCGTCTCAATTTAAGATTCTTAATTTAAAATCTGCAAAGCTCCTTCTATGAAATAAGGTCGCATGTTCACAGGTTCCAGGGATTAGAACATGGACATCTTTGGAGGGACATTATCCAGACTACAATGTGCTCAATTTATTGATCATCAGAGAAAACCAAAGTAAAAATACAATGTGCTACTACCCACAAGGATGGCTAAAACTGGAAAAGACAGACAATACTAAGTATTAGCAAAAATGTGTAGAAACTAGAGCTCTTACATATGACTGATGCATAAATTAATACAGCCACTTGAGCAACCTCTTCAGGAGTATATCTATTAGAGCTAAACATGTGGGGCTCCTGGGTGGCTCAGTCACTTAGGTGTCTGACTCTTGATTTTGGTTCAGGTCATGATCTCAGGGTCATGGGATGGATCTCTGCATTGGGCTCTGAGCTCAGCAGGGAGTCTGCTTGAGGATTCCTTCTCTTCCTCTCCCTCTCCCCTCCTTCCACCTGTGCTCTCTCTCTCCCTCTCTCTCTAAAATAAATAAATAAAATATTTAAACAAAATAAAATAAAGCTAAACATGTGCTTTCTCTACAGTCTAGGTACATACCAATAGAAAAGCATGCATTCATCCTCCAGAAGACATGCATAAGAATGTTCAGAGAAGCATTCTTTATAGTAGTCTCAAACTGGAAATGACCCAGATGTCTGCCAGTGAACACAGTAAATTACATTCATGTCACAGAATGTGATACAACAATAATGAACAAGAGTGAACTACTTCTACATTCAGCAACATGCATGAGTCTCCGAGATAAGCTGAGCAAGTAAAACCCCTCCCAGAAGAGCACCTACTGTAGGATTCGATTTACCTAGAATTCTCTGAGAAGTGAAACCTCTCTGTGTGAGGGGTGAGAACAGCAGCTACCTTCCAGAAGGAATAAGGGCTTTGAGGGAGCAGTGAGAGGTTCTGGAGCACAGCAATGTTCTACTTCTCCATCTCTGTGCTTGGTATCTTAGGTATATGGGTATATTCACTTGACTAAGTTTCATCAAGCTGAACACAGATAATGTGTGTGCCTTTTATAGGTACATACTTGAATTTTAAAGTTTATAAAGATGTAAATCGAGACTGGAGTCCAGCTATGGACGATTTTCTCATTCTAGTCTTATTTTCAGTTTTTTTGTTTAATGAGCATATATAGATATTATAATGGGAAAAAAGGAACAAATTTTTAAAAGCAGCAGAACTGAGATTCAGTGAGGTTCCTGACAAATCTAAGTACAGTGTGTAATTTAAACACAGTGTAACTGAAAACACTGGGTTGCTAGACATGCTGCAATGATGACCTAGAATGAACTCATCCTTAAGATGGGGAAGCAGGAAAAAAAGTTTTGGAAGCTTGAGTTACAAACAGAGGATGTTCAAGTTTTCCTTCAGAGTAACTCACCATGGGATTTACAAACTCAAAGCATTTCAGGCATCATTACGAAACCCAAAGTTCCATTGCTTTTAATTCTTGGAACTTGATTACAGAATTCACATTCTCACTGCTGTACTTTTTAGAAAGCAAACTGAAGGTACTTGTTAGCCAGAAAGTAACAATAAATGGCACAGTATCTTTTGCATAAGTAACTTTGTGTGATCAACCAGGAAAACGTTTAGGCTACCCTGTGCCCACATGGAATAACATTCTGTTTAAACTGCAAAATAAATTGGAAATATAATCCCACAAAATAGCTGCAGTGATTTCAAGAGGTGAAATTCAAGTTTAATAAGGACAAGGGGGACAGGGTGTGGGTATACTGTGTGCTGCAGAGCATTTGTCCTACCTTTTGTAAAATTCTTTCGTTAAACCCAATCCTATTTTTTTTTCTAGAGGTAGAAGCTCTAATTTAATCCTCTCTGTTCCCTTGTGATTTACATAAAATAACCGAAGTTCCTTGTGAGCCTTCTCCTCAGTGTTGTAAGGGGAATTTTCTGCTAAGAAGCTTTCATTTCCCTCCATCAGAGGCCTCCAAGATAAGAATGAGCTCATGCCCAAACTCCCTCATACCTTGGTCTGTTTCTCAGGCATTAAACCAAACAAGTGAGCCCTGTCTTTCACACCAATAGTTGGTTTCATATTTACTATTACACATGTCGATATCATTCTGCCCTTTGACTAAGAAAATTTTTTGTCACAGAAGTATGGTTCTGATTTGGGGCACCTGGGTGGCTCAGTGGGTTAAGTCTCTGCCTTCGGCTTGGATCATGATCTCAGAGTCCAGAATCGAGCCCCACATCGGGCTCTCTGCTCAGCAGGGAGCCTGCTTCCCCGCCCCCGCTCTGCCTGCCTCATTGCCTACTTGTGATCTCTATCAAATAGATAAATAAAATCTTTTTTTTTTAAATGGTTCTGATTCTCAACCTAAAAAGATGTTGCAGAGGCAACCCAACGTTTCTTTCTCCTGATCATAACACTTCTACCTTTCCGCAGCGCGTAGCTCTAGAGGGACTGTCAATCACAATTCCTTACACTGGCTAGACAACCATGATACCTGATCCTAGATCCAAAGGATGGACGCATGATTCATGCAAGGCAAATCAGAGCATCTTCTCTGCAATGTTACAATCTGCTGCTGGAAAAGCTCCCTGTCTCCTCTGAGGTCTCTAGCTGAGAGGCTAAAAACCTGCAGTCCTCTATGGCCATGGCATCGCCATGCTGCCCACTCCCCTAGCTTGGAAGAAATTTCTCATCAAAAGGAGAATGAGGCCAATGGCCAGAGAAAAACAGCCAAGAGAGGGAGGAAGAGTCTAAGAGAGTCCTGACAATGCCATTTGAGTCCCTGATGTTAGCACCAATCTGCAACTTTCAAGTGACATAAGGCACTCAGTTCCTTTATTTCCTCAGGCCAATTTAAACTGTGTCCTGTGAGCCTGAGCCAAAAGTCTTAAAACACCACAAGCTTGAAGTGGTGGTGATACCCGTTACTAGTTGCTGTCTCTCATCAGCTCCTGACAGCTCGCCAGAGGAGCAACTGCTTCAGGGTGTGGTCGGACTGGACTGGTCAATGTGTGATCGTGGAGCCACTCTGAATGGGAGGTTCCCAGGTTGGCCATTCCAGGCCTCAAAAGGGAATCCAGTCCCAGGAGCCAAAGATGATCAATCTGCATGTCATCTGAGTTCTCTCTAGGCCATATCTAGAGGCCAGACCCCAGGCTCTCCAGCTGGGCTGCCAGGCCGGTGGAGGAGGTGTGCAGAGGAACCCTGCACAGTCTTGGAGCTCTCAGCAGCAGGGCCCTGCTCTGTGCTGAAGCATAGTGTTTTTATCACAACCAATGTCTTTTTCAGGTAAAGTAACTGATCCCCCTGTTCAAGGGACAGGTGATAAGGATTGTTACCTGTGCTTTCAGCAGATCCATCAAGGAAAAAAGTGGCTTGAGCCCAGCAGAAGTTTGTGCAAGACCTAGATTCTTCAACTGGGGCCACTCTGATTGCCACAAAAGTAATTGGTATTCACATCAGACACATGCCAGGATTTTTCTTTGGAAACTATCATTGGGGCACCTGGCTGGCTCAGTGAGTAGAGCATGTGACTCTTGATCTTGGGGTTGCAGGTTTGAGCCCCATGTTGGGTGAGGAGATTACTTAAAATCTTTAAAAGATTTTCTTTCATTAAAAAAAAAAAGAAAATATCCATGATTCTCACCATCAGATGACAATAACTGAGTGACAAAAACAGGCCAGACAATTAGGTAAATGGTAAATTAGGCAACTGAAGCCTGGGGTGAGAGAGGCTGGGTTTGAATCCACCTTGACAGTTTCAGCTATTGTTCTTGGGCAAATCACTAAATTCTCTAGGCCTCAGGTTCTTCTTCAGTAAAAGGGAAACAAGAGCCTCTCCCTTAAGGTTTTATTATACCTCCTTAGAGCATGCAACTCTTGATCTCAGGGTTATAAGTCTGAGCCCTGTGCTGGGCGTAGGGACTACTTAAAAAAAAATCTTAAAAAAAAAAAAATTATTTATTTATTTATTCGACACAAAGAGAGAGAGATCACAAGTAGGCAGAGAGGCAGGCAGAGAGAGGGGGGGAAGCAGGCTTCCCACCGAGCAGAAAGCCGGATGTGGGGCTCGATCCCAGGACCCTGAAACCAAGACCTGAGCTGAAGGCAGAGGCTCAACCCTCTGAGCCACCCAGGTGCCCCTAAAAATAAAACCTTTAAAAATAAATAAATAAAAATAAAATGTCTACAGTCCTTCTGATTTCAGAGGAGTTAAAATGAATTTCATACCAGATCAGTAGTAGCTGCAGAGGAATGTCACTCTCCTACATATGCATTGGTATATCTCTTTTTGGAATGTAGTTTGTCAGTATCTGTCACAAAATACAAAGTATGTATTCTCTGGTGTATACTACTCTGTATACCATTGGTATACCAAAGTATACCATTCTCTGATGGCCATTCTACTTCTAGAAATATCAGCTACAGAAATACTCTAGAGAACAGATATAAGGATGCATGCTACAGTATTGCTTATAATTGTGGACAAAGTGTCCATCAGTAGGAATGCTGAGACACAAAACAGAGACTGAATCAACAAATTAAAAGTCCAGGGGTCCTTCTGATAGCCATATGCAGGGAGATTCTGGCCTCTGAGTCAATTCTAGTCAAGAAAAACTTATTCAGTATATGCCCCATTCCAGACGTTTTACGAGGCATATATGGATAATGGTGAACAAGATAGATTCTGACCCTTTAGCCAGAAGAAGAAAACCCAAAACCAGATTCTGTATTTTCCTAATACATGTAAGTTCTTGTAAAATTGTTTTTAATAGCACCCATGATTTTTACTTTATAATTTCACCTAAGGTTCCTTTAAAAATTATGCCAACTGAAAGCACTGGGGCAAACTTTTGTATAAAAAGGAAATAAATCATTACTGAGTCTTTCTTTGGCACCATAAGAATCACAGTTTGGGTTATTTCTTATGTCATCTTACTGTTTATTCCTCCTGAGTTTTCTGTCAAATAGCTATAATTTCTTTTTGGTGGCTTGCCAAAAATCAATAAACAATTTTTCCTTTACAACTTTTATAATAAACTGCACTAAAAGGAATCTTTTCTCTCTAGAATGACTGGTATACCTTGCACATATTAAATTTTCTTAACCTATAAATTATAAAAACTATAACCAGGCACAAAATTGGGGTAATAGTGGCTTGGTTCTATAATCGAAGTAGCAATATAATGTAGTAATCCTAGATAAATTTCTACAATGTAGTTATGAGTAAACAAGATTAAAACAAGTAGAGTAATAGAAACCAGAACTCTTTAAGATTCTTCAACATAGACTTCAAAGATTTTTTTCCCCACATATCTCAAGGACAAATAACATGCCATAAAATCAATCATGCTGGGTGCCTGGGTGGCTCAGTTGTTAAGCAACTGAGCAACTGAGGCTTCAGCTCAGGTCATAATACCCAGGGTCCTGGGATCGAGCCCCTCATTAGGCTCCCTGCTCAGCGGGAAGCCTGCTTCTCCCTCTCCCATTCCACCTGCTTGTGTTCCCTCTCTCTCTGTCTCTACTCTGTCAAATAAATAAACAAAATCTTTTTAAAAATGCTAATCATGCTAATTGGTAGTTATGCTTAGGACCCTAATAAAATGAAACAAAGATCCTGAAATAAATTTACTAAGTCTAACTCCCCTTACAATTACCATTTTTATTGCCATCTTAGTCTTAAATGAGAATTAAGTTCATTTATTATGTGGGCTTTCCAGTTTTCTCATAGCATGGCAAAAAGCAAGTTTATAGCAGAAATGTGTAAAGAGTTAATAATTTTGTTTTCTGTCATTTCACAAATATGTATTTAGTTCCTGTATCAGGGTTTTTGGAACCCCAAATAAAACTAATTAATTTTCTTTAAATAGAGTTTTTGATCTCATGATTACCTTCCACTGTGGTGAATTTCTGGGATTTTTTTTGTTTTGTGATATATTTTCTGGCTACCTCTTTTCATCTGCCACTACCCAAACACCAATCTAGCAGATTTTTTACCTTATTATCCAGAAAGCACATCTGTTAGGGAAAGAAGGGTGCCCTTTGCTAGGCTTTCTTCTTTTGTGGGTAAGAAGAGGAAAGTAGCCAGCTCTGAATGTGTGAAGACCTTAGACTCTCAAGTCACTGTATAGGGTGGTCTAATTAGGAAAACAAAGGAATCATTTTATCCACTAACATAATGGAGACATTTGGTGAAGTTCTAAAAATATTATTATTTATACTTCATACATATTTATCAAAATGTTTACACATTTCATAAAATTATTTTTTAAAATCCTATACTTGTAATTCCCAAAAATGCTTAAGGGAAAAAATCAAGGACTTGCATTCACTTCAAATGAGGACAGGCTGTGGAAAATATACAATGCTATACGGCAGTCTCTCTGAAATGTGCACAATGGAGGAGAAAAGTAACTCCAACTTCCAATAACTGACAGCTTATAACCACTTCTGGAATGTCTCCCAAGTGAAAGCCTCCTTGATATGGCACCTGAGCGAGATCACTGGGGCAAGCTACCACTCAATACTTCCATAGATTTATTGCTAGAAATATGATTTCCACTTTTTTGGTGGCACCCAAAAGGAAAAAGCCAGCTGCTGAATTAGCTTTTGAGGTTTGGATGAAACTAGGACACGTCCAGAATTAAACATACCTATAAGCAGATAATCATTTTCCATCTGTAAAATAACAAAACAAAACAAAAAAGATCACTTAACAATAAAAGCTACTCTAACTCAGAAAAAAAATAAGCTCTGAATTATGTGAAATTTGAGCCTAAAATTTGATTTAGTCTTTGCAGTTAGACAGACTGTAAGGATAAGCAACAACAATAACAAACCTGTTTTCTTTTCTTCTTTTCTCTAAAGCATTTAAACTGAATGTTGTATGAATCTTGAAATGAAATAATGTATCTCTATAAAACCAGATGAAATCACAAGTCTGTCCTAAAGAAAACAATAAGTGGATTTTCAAGTGTCTGATTTGTCGCTCGACTGAGGCAGATGTACCTCTTGGTTAAGGATAGTTGAGAGGAAGAGATGGAGTTGATGGTCACTCGCACCTTCATTCAGCATTCCCTACTGGAACAGATGGCATTTTGGGGGTGTTTAATCTCCCAGAATAGGTGCCTATGAGTAAGATGACTCTCATAATCTTCCAGGTACCAGGAAGTATGTGCCCAAGTATGTGGGAATGTATCCCTAATTAGGCTACACTTTCCTAGTGCCTCCACATGTTCCTTCTTACTCATTGCTCTAGCCATCTGGGTTCTGCCCCCACACTACTAGAATGAAAATGCTCTTGCCCTGACCTCTTTGGAGTCCCAATGCTGGTCCATCTCTTCACTGAGCTCCAAAGCGGACCCCTACAATACCTCCAGCCCCTCCACAACACACACAGAGACAGACATCTGCTCAGCCCCTGCCCTGCCAGTCCCTGCACTCCCTGCCATTTTCCTGTCTGTCCACTCATGTGCACACCCTTTTGTGCACAAATGCCCCAATCTCCACCATCCTCTCCTCCTAACTTAAAGGTAAGAGTGTCTCCCCGGTTCTGTCTTGAGCCCTCGTCCTTTTCACCTCACTTGCTGTCCTTTGATGTCACAAAGGCAATCACCACAAGTGTCTCCTGGCAGGAACTCAATCAGTGTCTGTGAGCTGAGTCTTACCCTCATCCATTTTGGCAGCCATCCACATGACAGCCTGTCTGCTCTGGGTCTCCATCCGCCTACCTGCTCTGACCACCGACCCCCTCCCATGAAGGGGCGACTTGGAGACTTCGACTCTAGCTTAACATTTTTCACATTGAGCTTCTTAGGTAAGGTAACTGTGCTCTCATGGCTTTGGAGTCCAATCAAAATGGGTTCCAAACCAGTTCTATTCATTTCTTGCTATGGGACTATACCTTTGAACTTTTACAGGATTATGGGGAAAATTTTTATATGTGAAATATTTATATGCATGGTGGTTCTGAAACTTACTTAGAGTCCAGTGAGCTTTTTTTTTTTTTCTCTATCTCTCTTCAACTTACTTTGCAAAGTTCCTTACATGTTTTATCTAGTTAAGTTTTCATAGTAACCTACCAGTAGGACTAGAGCAAGAATCTGAGGCTGGCTAGGTGACAACCAATAAGTGGCAGAAACAGATGCAAACTGAGGTCTGACCGGCTCTGAAGCCCTAGATCTTTCCACCTTTTAAAGTGACTCCAGGACCCAGAGGGGCCAATAGGTTGAGCAAGTGAGGCAGGGAGACACACAAATGGAAAATTATAGCACAGTGTGAGAAGACAAGTTTGGAGAAAATGCTGTGGGGTTCCAGAGGAAAGAGGCATTAATTCTGTCTCAAGAAATCAGAGAAGGCTTCACAGAGATTGTGTGCTGGAGTTGCCTCTTGAATCAGTCTGCCCCACAGACAGATCAGGAAAGGCATTCTAAGCAGCAGGGCTGTGAGCAGTAACAAGAAACTGTCTGAGTCACTGCCAAGAGTAGGGTGTCATGGCAGTAACAGTGGAGCAGGGCAGGGGACGGAGTTGTGGTTGGGTGATGATGGCAAAAATGTAAGGTGGGGCCATGCCCCAGTGTTTAAAGCCCAGTCCACCAGCAACAGAGCCAGCAGGAATTTTGAAGCAGGGCAGGGACATTTCAATCTGTGCTTTCAAAGGATAATTTCAGTGCTAGTATTGTGCAGGAATTCTGGAACCCAGAACCACTTGAGGAAGCTTGTTTTGAGGTTTTCTGTTTGTTTGTTTGTTTGTTTGTTTGTTTTGATTTGTTTTGTAACTTGGTTTGTGTTCTTATTATGAATGTTAACTTTGATCATCTGATTAATGTGTTGTCTGCCAGGTTTTTCCACTGTAGTTACTGTTTGTCCTTAGTGATTAGTAAGTATCTTGTAGTGAAGTCCTATGTAAATACCACATTCCTCAATAAACTTTCATAGCTGGTTATATCATCCACTGATTTTCTAACTCCATCATTCCAGCTATATTCAATAGCTGATGTTCTACCCAAGAAGGAAGGAGGAAAGAAAGGAGCTTTCTTTTCTCCCCATAGTTATTTATATCACTACAGATGTACACATTTTCCTTTTATTCATTGATTTATGATTTGTACTCAAATTTTCCCAGATGTGGCCAATGGAAGTCCCTTTAAGTTGGCTTTTATGTCATTTTAACATTTCCCCCACTCTTTGAACATTGCTGTAATTTCTGGCATAAAAAGATATTCATAAACTCATCTTCCCTGTCCCAGACCTAGACTCAGCCTTTTTTGTGAGAAGTTCTAATCTTTTTGAGGAGAATGGTATTTAGAAACCAAGTTCTGGGTGCTAAGTATATTCCTAATGCTGATGTGTCATTGCGTGTCAGTCCTCTCAATGGACAGAGCAAGGAAATTATGTGTGTGTGCACGTGTGTACACATTTATATACACCTATCTCTGTATTTCTATGAGAAAATTCTTTAAAATTTCTTGGCCAGCTCCTAACCAGACCAGAATTTTTAGAAGTGTGCTCATAAATCTGAATTTTTTTTTTTTAATTTTAGCCAGGTTTTCAAACAGAGGATTGAGTAAGGGACTGGTAGCAAGGCCAGCAAACCAGTCCGGAGGCTACTAGAACTGTTCAGACAACAGTTAACAGGGGTGTGAACTGGGGCAAAAGCAGCAAGACACAGAGGACATGACCAACCATACCTGGGGCTGACTGGATAATGGAGACAGAACAGGGAGGGAGTGAGAGGCACTCAGTGTTTCCTGCTTAGGTAACTGTCACTGCCATGGCCCACACACTGTCATTTACACAGTCAGCACTGAACACATGTTTATTTAATTGAACATCCTCTCACTTTCCTCCTATAGATTATATAAAAATCCAAGTGACATTCTGGGAAGAAAATAATTATAAAACATTCTACAGTTTATGTCTCTTCCATTACATTTTATCATATGGACTAAAAACTGAATGTTACCCCAGGCAAGAAGGATGACTCGTGAGCTCACTGTCAGCAGGGCAGGCTCTCACATAGATAAATACAGCCTGACCAAAGTGATTGTGTTCATGCCTACTATGCAGAATAATAGGCCCGCAAGGCTTTTTACCAAGAAGCAATGTCTGTAACAATATCTCTTATAGTCAAAAAAAAAAAAAAAAAAGAGCTAGAATATGCTCGAGGTAGAAGTCATTAAGCAGAGATGACTGCTTACTATTACTGCAGCATAAAACTCACTGGAGCATGGGCAAGATATATAAAAGAAATGTAAGAAGAAAAGTAAAGCTAAAAGCAAATGACCCTTGAATTCTAACTGCTATAACAGAAAGTTTAAAACACAGATGAAAGTACATCCCAGAAAAAAATAACCATTCCTACTGTTTTGCATAGTAAAAGCAATCCATCAGTGATCTTTCATTGCCAAGTCCGTGGGGCCCTTTCCCAGACTTATACAGATGTACTTTGCTGGGACTGCTGAGGTCTCTCCTTGACACTCTCTCTGCTCTTGGCCACCAGGGCACTCTACTTACCTGGTTTTCCTCCTATTCTGGATGACTGTTCCCATCTGTCACAAGCACCTCTTTCTCTGTTCATCTCCTAAAAGCTGATCATCCTCAAAATCCTTTTTTTTTTTTAATATTTTATTTATTTATTTGAGAGAGAGCACAAACGGGGAGAGGGAGAGGGAGAAGCAGACTCCCTGCTGAGCAGGGAGCCTGAAGTAAGGCTTGATCCCAGGACCCTGAGATCCTGACCAGAGCTGAAGGCAAACGCTTAACAGACTGAGCCATCCAGGCGCCCCAATCATCTTCAAAATCCCAACCTTGGCCTCTTCTCTTTCCTTCATGTGGTCTCTGAGTCCTCATCAACTCCTGCATGCCCACTGCAACTGCCAGGGCTCTTCAATGAGCAAAGGACGCATATATAGGTACAATCACCTCTAGGATGTCTCACAGACACCTCAATCTATCTATGTTGAAAGCTGAACTCACTACCCCCGACCTTGAATGTGCTCCTCAATCTGTTTCAGTAAATGATAACTACCATCCAACCAGGTGACTATGACAGAAATCTGACCATTACCGTACACGTTATTTCTCTACCACTGCCTATCTCCAATCACCAGAAACCTAGAATCTTCAGAATATATACATTGCTTTTTTGCATTACCACCATAATGATCTTACTCCCGAATAACTTCAAGTCCCTCTACTCTGCAATAATCCATTATCCACACTGCAACCCAAGTAAACAGCCCAGAGCCTAAATATAATGATGCTCCCTCCTCCAGAAAGTCTTCTCTGACCACCGCTTCCTCTCATGAATGAGTTAGGTATATGCCTTAAGGCTCTCACATACTTTGAGCTACCACAGAACTGAACACACCAATCCAGCTGATCATTTATTTATGAGTATTGCTCTCATGATCATAAATTCCTCAAGAGGAGATCCATATAATTCACTGTTGGGTCCCCAGCACCTAGCACAGTGAATGACACAAAGTAGACACTCAAGAAATCTTTCTTCTAAATCACTTTTATTCCTCTAACCTACGAGTTCTTAACCTGGAGCCCAAGTACCCCTTAATAGAATTCAGGAAGATTTATGTACTTACATGGGCTAAAAACTACTAACAAATCTTTACTTTTACCAGCTTGTAACAGACTTCAGTATTTCCTATCATTCTGAGTGTTGGCAACAAATTATAGTCATTTCAGTGGTACCTCCACCTTGAGACCAGTAACATCACAGATATTTTCATATTACATTACAGCTGTAGCAGACCTCTCAAACACCAGGTACAGTCATCACTACTTTGAAATCATAATTATTAAAACTGCTAGACCTTTCAAATGTATGAGTTAATAAAGCATATGTAATATATCACATTAAATAACTGTATTTCAAAAATAGTTAATTTTCTTTACAATCCTGTTTATGTATTTTATTTTATGCATTAGCAGACATTATTCTGTAATAGTGGGAGTATAAATTGATATATGCTCTCTGGAGAACTATCTGGCAGGACCTAGCAAAACTGATCCTACGTGCAGCCTGTGCCCCAGAAAATCGCTAGATTTTACTAGATTTTACTAGATTTTACTAGAATGGTAAAAGTATCCAAAAGAAACCAGAAGCCACACAAATGCCCATCTACAGTAGAATGCATAAAAATTATATTTCTACACAACAAAAAATACAGAAGTGAGAATAATCATGTACAAACACAGATGAATCTCAGATATAGAATGCTGACTGAAAGAAGACAGACACAAAAGAATGCATACTGTACAGTTCTCTTTTAAAGTACATTAGGCAAAACTAATCTACACTGTTAGAAGTCAGAATAGAGGTTAACTTTGCAGTGGGGGTTACAGCTGGAAGAGGGCACGACGGGGTCTCTGTGGTGCTGGTAAGGTTCTAGTTCTTGACATGGATGAGGGTTATAGGTACATTGGTTTATGAAGATTGATCCAAATGTGCACTTTTCAGTATCTCTAGAAAAGGACAGAACAAAACAGACCTATTATCCTGAGATGGGATCCAGAGGCTTCACAGTCGGTCAAAGAGGGTCTAAAAAAAGAAGTTCTATTCTAAGCAGAAATTCCAAGGGGGTTATCTTAAAATGAACAAACACCAGTCATTCACTTACTCATTCAAAAAATACTAATTAAGCATCTTCTACACACCAGGCACCATTCTGGGCATTGCAGGCCGGAGACTGACCAAAACAGTCCTGCCCAAATACATCTTAAATTCTAGTGAAGAGAGATAACAAGGAACAAAATAAATAAGAGCTAAGGAGAAAAATAAAACAGGGATGGATAATAAAGAATGTGTTGGAGAAGGATCTGAATGTTAAATAGGGTAGTCAGGGAAGTCCTCATTGAGAAGGTGACATCTTTGCAGGGACCTAAGGAAAGTGAGTAAAGTCACATGGATGTCTGGAGGGAAGAAGGAGCCAGACAGAAAGGAGAGTGAATGCAAAGGCCCTAGGGCAGAAAAGCACCTGGGTTTTTGAGCAGCAGATAGGAGGTCAGTGTGGCTGGGGTGAGGCAAGGCATGGGGAGAAAACAAGTTAGATCACAGAGGTAATAGGAGGCCAAATTCCCATAGAGGCTTACAGGCCATTGTAAGGACTTTGGCTATTATTCCAAGGATTCGGAGCAGAGAACCGACATGACCTGACTTCTGATGCAACCAGATCACCTGGCTGCTGTGTTGAGAACAGAATGGGAGGGCAAGGATGGAAGTAGGGAGGAGGCAATGGGTAAGAGGTCTTGCAGAAAGAGCATGGACTGAGAAGAGAGAACAGATGCCATGAGGAACACAAACACATACACACATTCAGACAGACACACAGATGCATTATTTTTGTCATATTTGCTGCTGCTGTTACTGAAATGGCTGTGAGCAATTTGCAGCCTTCATGACTCTTCACTCCTCAATAGTCTAGCACATATCTCCTAAGACAAGTGCTTTCTCCTACATAACTACATTGCTACAATTGAATTCTGTTATTAAACTAATATGTGGGCTCATATTCAAATTTCACCAACTGTCCCAATACCATCATTTATAACAATTCTCCCCACCCCAATGCAGAATTTCACACTGCACTTCGTTGAGTCTCTTTAGCCTCTTTTAATCTGGAACCATTCTTCAATCCCTCTTTTATGAGAATGACAATTTTTTTTCTTAATTTTTCTTTTCTGCAAAGTACAGACCAACTGCATTGAAGAAATTCCCTTACTTTGCATTGGTCTATTTCCTCATGACCAGCCTTAGGTCATGCATTTTGGGCAGGAAAACCTGATGAGCCATGTTGAGAGGGCCCTATATATAAAAGGTGGACTTAGAGGAGATCAAGGTCAGTGAGGGAGGTGAGAGAAAACCAGGGGGCTACAACCTCCAGGACAGAAAAGGAAGGGTATTGAATAGAGGGTGACCAACTGTACCCAATGCTGTGAAGAGATTAAGCTGGACAGGGCCCCACTTGACAGCAGAGGTCACTGGGGCCCTTTCAGAGAAAGACTGCAGGGGTTGGTAGAGGGAGAGGCCAATTTTTTATGTTAAGGAGTAAACGGATAAGAAAAAGGCCGTAAATGAAGACAACTCAGAATCACCACACTTTAATTAGAATGGGTTTTAGAAGGGTCTTAGAGATCACATAGTCAGCCGGCTCATTTTTAGATGAGGCCCATGTTAAACACCATGCCCACAGTCAGGCATCTGACTAGATTCCCCCAGGAACTGATTCCCCATAGGATGCCATGCTCCTTATTCTGAGAAGTTTGGCATTGAAGAAAAAAGGCGTGGGGAGGAATCTCAAAGAAAAGGTTAATATAAATAAAGTAGAAATCTTCTAACTTTAATGATCTTCCTAAAATGTAAATCAGCCTTTTTAAATGTTTAAATCCTCCCACTGGTCCCCATAATTTGTGGGAGGAGCTGTAAATCCAGCCGCAGGCCACTTACTCAGCTTAATCTCCCATAGTACCTTCTTCACTCCCACAGTGCTGAACCACTTACTCTCTCTTCAGGGGATCAGGCTCCTGAACCCCTGAGCCTTTGCACAAGCCGTTCCCTCCTTGGTGTTCCTTCTTTCCCCTATTTTTCCATCTGGCCTGCCGAATTGCTCGTCATCCTTCAAAAGTCACTTTCTCCAGGAGGCCTGTCCTTGAACGCCTACTTCTATATCTTTGTGTGAAACTCTTCCGGGCCAGGAAAGACTTTGCTTCATTTAGAGCCAGCAGATGTTACTTTACAATCTCTGCAAACATCCTTCTTACAAACGTTACCTCATATTTTCAAAAGTTGCTTAAAAGATGGCCATGTTTCCTAAAACTAAAAAGATATGAATCAAAATTTTCCTCATAACACAGTCAAAAAATCTTTTTTTGAAAGTGGTGGGGTTTTTTGGTTTGGTTTTTTTTTAGATTTTTATTTATTTATTTGTTTGTCACAGAGAGAGAGAGAGACAGCGAGAGAGGGAACACAAGCAGGGGGACCGGGAGAGGGAGAAGCAGGCGGACCGGGAGAGGGAGAAGCAGGCGGACCAGGAGAGGGAGAAGCAGGCGTCCTGCTGAGCAGGGAGCTCAGGGGGCTCCATACCAGGACCCTGGGATCATGACCCGAGCCAAAAGCAGACGCTTGACGACTGAGCCACCCAGGTGCCCCAACACAGTCAAAAAAATCTTAAGTAATTTTTTTAAAAAGGGGCGTTTCATTCATTGTAAGATCCATGGACATTATTCAGAAGAAAAACATTGTGTCTTCAATGACTGGATTTTCCATGTGGACCAGGAAAACAGAAGGAAAGAGCCAGATAGGATTTGGAGTCTGATTTAACAGCAATGCAGTAATTGGTCATTATTGCCATCCGAATATTTTTTTAAAACAAAATTCTGAATCCTGCCTCGACATGCAAGCTGACAACATATTTTCAGGATTTTCTCTTTGTGAAGTACGTATAGAATGAGTCCTATAGAAATATCATCTCCTTTTCATACCTCACTACTTACAAATAATTTGAGATATGAAGAACTAATGACAAATAAAAATATGTTAAGGACTTACTAAGCCCACAACGTGCGCTATACAAGGGAACATACTCAGAACTCAGACCAGGTTGAGAGATGGGTAAGTCAACAAACGCAACACAATGCAATGATTCCAGAAGGCAGGTACTTGCACTGTGGCCTGGACATATAGAGCAAGAAGGGCCTAAAATAGGCCTTTGAAGTTGTCAGAGAAGGCTTGGGGCAGGGGGGAGTGGGGGTGGAGGGGAGGTAACACTACACTGAGATTGAAGGCAGAATGAGACTATACAGAAGCGAAGGGTCATTGCAGGCAGCGAAAATGGCACGTGCAAAGACGAAGATACACAAAATAGGAAGCTGGGCTTGGGGAACTGCGAGGAGTTTGATGTGGCTGGAGGATGTTAGAAGGACAGGGAGGAACATCGGGATGGAGGAGGAGCTAGGAACCAGATTGTAAGAAGGCTTGGAGACTCTGCTAAAGGAGCTTGAACCTTATCTTGGGCAACAGGGAGTCTTAGGTAGCTTCTAAGTCTGGCTTTAGGAAGAGTCGTTTTCAACGCCTGTTAGATAGTCGACCTCACAAAATCATCTAAGGGTCCATGCATTTCACTCATAGCCAGAGCTGGTGTTCAACAGATGTGTACCAGTATCTGTGCCATAATGAATATGAAAGTATTTCTTCACCAACTGGTAAAGAGCTGTGCCACCAACATCACCTTGCAGGCTGTGCCAATCCCAGGAAACCTGTGAGTGCCATCTGACCACCTCCCTGGTGCCTGTTAGCATCGGCCCCATTCCCATATACTCCCCTCCCTTCTCCCATCTGACCCAAGAAGTGAGAGAACACCCTCAATAGTAGCACTGGCACCCCAGTGGGCAAATGTGTGATGTCTGTTTCACTCTCCGAGGCTGTGGTCACCAGCCATTGGCCAGCATTCCCCAGAGAGACTCTGGCATGGCCTCTTATGAGAACTGGAAATTCCATGGTGTGTTTTATCACCAATATTTTGTAGTTAAGCCCTCTTAATATCCTTTCCTTACCTTTTCTTGCCCTCAGTATTTCTCACCACTGTCCTGTTTTTTTGTTTTGTTTTGTTTTTTTCCTATCAAGAAATAGTTTGCCTCCTCTTCTTATCTACCTCCTCTGGTAGAGTTGCCATTTGTTCCTTCTCTTCGCCCATGCCTCCCTTATCGGACGATCTTTCTTTTTTTAAATTTTAATTCCAGTGTAGTTAACACAGTGTCATATTAGTTTCAGGTGTGTACAATATTGTGATTCAACACTTCCAACACACCCAGTGCTCATCATGATGTGTACTCCCAATCCCCCTAACCTATTTTACCCATCCCCCTACCCACCTCCCCTCTAGTAACCATCAGTTTGGTTTCTATAGTTAAGAGTCTGTTTTTGTTTGTTATTTCTCTTTTTTTCCCCTTTGCTTGCCATTTCATTTCTTCAATTTTACATATGAGTGAAATCATATGGTATTTGCCTTTCTCTGACTGGCTTATTTCACTTAGTGTTATACCTTCTAGATCCATCCATGTCATTACAAATGGCAAGATTTCATTCTTTTTTATGCCTGATTAATTTCCATTGTATATCTATACCACCTCTTCTTCATCCATTCATCTATCGATGGACTCTTGGGCTGCTATTACAGTTTGGCTACTGTAAATGATGTTGCAATAAACATAGGAGTACATATATCCCTCTGAATTAGTGTTGCACGTTGAGTAAATACCAGTAGTGCAATTACTAGATCAATCGTAGGGTAGTTCCATTTTTAATTTTTTGAGGAACCTTCATACTATTTATCGTAGTAGCTGTACTTGTTTGCATTCGCACCGAGAGTACACGAGGGTTCCTTATTCTCCACATCCTCACCAACACTTCTTGTCTCTGGTGTTTCTGATGTTAGCCATTTTGACAGGTGTGAGGTGACATCTCATTGTGGTTTTGATTTGCAGCTCCCTGATGATGGGTGATGTTCAGTGTCTTTTCATGTGTCTGTCGGCCATCTGCATGTCTTCTTTGGAGAAATGTCTATTCATATCTTCTGCCTATTTTTTAATTGGATTATTTGGGGTTTGGGGGTTGTATAAGTTCTTTATATTTTTTGGATATTAACCCTTTATCAGATATGCCATTTACAACTATTTTCTCCCATTCAATAGATTGTCTTTTAGTTTTGTTGGTTGTTTCCCTTGCTGTGCAGAAGATTTTTTTTTTTTAATGTAATCCCAATAGTTTGTTTTTGCTTTTGTTTCCCCTGCCTCAGGAGACACATCTAGAAAAATGTTGCTATGGCCAATATCAGATAAATCACTGCCTTGTGTTCTCTTCTAGGATTTCTATGGTTTCAAGTTTTACGTGTAGGTCCTTTATCCACTTTGAGTTTACTTTTGCGTATGATGTTTCATTCTTTTGCATGCTGCTGTCTAGTTTTCATAATACCATTTGTTGAAGAGACTGTCTTTTCTTCATTGCATATTCTTACCCCTTTATCAAAGATTAATTGACCATATAGTTGTGGGTTTATTTCTGGGCTTCCTATTCTGTTCCATTGATCTATGTGTCTATTTTTGTGCCAGTGCCACACTACTTTGATCACTACAGCTTTGGAATATAATGTGAAGATCTGGAATTGTGGTACCTCCAGTTTTGTTTTTTCAAGATTGCTTTGGCTATTCAGGGCCTTTTGTGGTTCCATACAAATATTAGGATTGTTTGTTCAAGCTCTGTGTAAAATACTGTTGGTATTTTGATAGAGATTGCATCAAATCTGTAGATTGCTTTGGGTAGTACAGACATTTTAACAATATTTGTTCTTCCAATCCATGAGCATGAACTGTCTTTCCATTTCTTTGTGTCATCTTCAATTTCTTTCACCAATGTTTTATGGTTTCCAAAGTATAGGTCTTTCACCTCTTTGGTAAGTTTATTCCTAGGTATTTTATTATTTTTGCTATAATTATAAGTAGAATTTTTTAAAATTTCTCTTTCTGGTGTTTTGTTATTGGTGTGTAGAAATACAACCTATTTCTGTATATTAATTTTGTATCCTCCAACTTTACTGAATTCATTTATCAGTTCTAGTAGGTCTTTAGTAAAGTCTTTAGGGTTTTCTATCTATAGTATTGTGCTATCTGCAAAGAGTGAAAATTTTACTTCTTCCTTACCAATCAGAATGCCTTTTATTTCTTTTTGTTGTATTTCTGATTGCTATAGTTGGGACTTCCAGCACTCTGTTGAGTAAAAGTGCTAAGAATGGACATCCTTGTCTTGTTCCTGACCTTAGGGGAAAAAGCTCTCAGTTTTTTCCCCATTGAGTATACTGTTATCTTAGACAAACCTTCTTGAAGAGGCAGCCCTCTGAAACATGGCCCCACCCTGTAGGCTACAGCTGATTGGACTGGGTGGACATCCTGTCCGGTGCTAAGCCAATTAGATTCTCTTTCCTGGAAATTTGGAATTAAGACGCAAAAGAGTGATCAATTCAACTGGTATTGTAGGACCACGCTGGGTAGTCATGTATGCTTAGGGGCTGAAATGAATTTTGGAGCAGGGTGACTATGTGCAAAATGGATCATTGACTTAAGAAGCCAGTCTGCAGCATAGAAAATCAAAGCATATATTATCCAGAAAAGGCAGAGATATGAATCTTTAAGAATCTGTGATTCTTACAAGAGAAAGAACTAAGGAAAGAAATAGCTACCTATTAACTGCAATGCCTGAAAGGCCAGCCTACTCCCTATAATTGAGTTCCCAAAGATTCTCTTGTCATCTTATGATCCTCTCCTTAATTGTGTTTCTTAGAAAAAGTTTCAGTTTCTTGCACCTGATCTCTTATTTAGAAGGCATCCTGTCATTTGTGGATCCTGTTTTATTCTTACCCATAAAATCAACTCACAATGAATACAGAAAAAAGTTTTAATGACCCTGTTAAATAGCAGCACACTTAACATGAATCCTTGTCCCTTAAAATAATTCTTGATAGCTTTAGAATAATTCTCTGACAAACCTATTTATGTAGTGCCAGTCCAGAGAAAGATTCATTTATCTCAGGGAGTTATTGCTGGCCTACCACACCCCTCCTTCATGCTGATGGGGAAAGGGGTGGGCGGGGGGAAACCTAGTGGCAACTGCGGAATACTTCAACTTCTGGGTTGAGGTCAGCCAGATGCCTGCCTCCCACTGGGGAAAGAAAGAAATGAACTGATAAAGGGGTAGAGGTCAAGGGGCACAATCTCCGACTACTCCCTCTGCTTTCCCTTCTGCTGCATCAAGAGATCTGACTCCAGCAGCAAGTCCAAAGGCTGAAAATTCATTTTTAAAGAGCAAGAATCTTTGGGAGTAAACAAAGCCTATGTATAGACTGTTGCTGGTCCCTAAACCAGCAGTTACTAAATACTGCACTGGCTCCTCAAAGTATAAATATGGTTTTATTCTTAAATATATAAAAATCTAAACATCCTTATAGTTTCTAACACTATCTTTTCAAGCAGGATAGCAACCAAAGCCACAGATTTCTATTACTTCTAAGTTAATCTTTGTAAAGATTGTTTCAGTTTCTGGGTCTCCAAATGTTCAGTATCTTCTCAATGAGAAGGATGGGCCCTCTGCTAGGGGAATTCAAAGATTATAGACATCCAAGACAATTCCAAGGGGAAAGAATAGTCCTTTCAATAGAAAGTGTTGGAACAACTAGATATCCACACGCAAAAGAATGAAGTTGGACCCCCCTCACCTCACACCATATATAAAAATTAACTCAGAATGGGTCATCTGCCTAAATGTCAAAGCTAAAACTTTTAGAAGAAAATGGAGGCATAAATCTTCATGACTTAAATTAGGCAATGGTTTCTTAGATTTAACACTAAAAGTATAAGGGACAAGAGAAAAAAAGAAAGAAATTGGATATCATCAAAATTTAAAACTTTTGTGCTTCAAAGGACACCATTAAGAAAGTGAAAAATGTAACTCACAGAATAGGAGAAAATATTTTCAAATAACAGATAAGGGACTTATATTCAGAATATATAAAGAACTTCTACAACTCAACAATAAAAAAAAATTAAAAATGGGCAAAGGATTTGAATAGAAATTTTCTCCAGAGAGAATATACAAATTGTCGATGAATTACGAAATGATGATCAATATTATTAATAGGGAAATGCAAATCAAAATCACAATGATATACCATTTCACACCCAGTAGGATGGCTATAATCAAAAAGACAGAAAACAACGACTGTTGGCAAGGCTGCAGAGGAGATGGCACTCTCAGACATTGGTGGTAGGATTATACATTGCTTTGGAAAACAATTCGGCAGTACTTCAAAAAGTTAAACACAGAGTTACCATATGATTCAGCAAGTCCACTCCTAGGTATACCCTCAAGATATTATAGAAAACACATGTCTACACAAAGGCTATGGACATCTCTTCCACTGCTCACGGGGACAAGCTCACCATCTCCTTAACTTGTTCCAATCAATGCCTGCTTGGTTCTTTCTGGAACATTTAGAACAAAGGGCTAGGTACCATCTTAGTGAAAAAAAAAATCTGTTAATTTAAGAATTTAGTAAATGTATAGACCATATATATTATTAAAAGTCTATTTAGTTATAGCAATCTCATCTGGGTTGAAAAAAAACACTGGTCCACTGAGCTCTGAAACATACTAGTGAGGTCCCTAAAATCTTGCTGTGGCCTATGACCAAAATCATTAGCATAACTTGGGAGCTGGTTAGAAATGCACATTGTGAGGCCTCAAAGCAGACTTACTGACTTAGAAGCTAGATTTTAGCATGTGCTCAGGTGACTCCTAAGAACAATAATATGTGAGAAGAAATATCTGCTCTCAAACACTTTAATTACACTTAAGACCAATCCACATATGACAGATTCGGGCTAAAACTACAAGAGAAGCCTGACTGTTGAAGATGTGTAGTTTGGTGGCTTAAGGATGGATTTCTATGTGGTTTCAGGAAGAGAAAGTCCCAGAAGCAAAGCCAGCAAGTCAGCCTTCCCAGCAGCTTCCTTTTTTTGGTGGCAAGAATGTCACCTATATTGCCAAAGTGTTCATATCCAAATCCTTGTGGGTAGAAGAGGCCTTAGGACAGCTCTGCTTAGAAATGCAGACATGGAATAGTTTTTCACTTACCACAGTATAACCTACATTCCTACTGACTGTTGGTTGTGGGGCCAATATCATTCTTTGTAAGAGAGTATATTCCAGTACCATGTTTTCAAACAATGACCCATTATATAGTAACCACTTTTTCTAAATAAAAACATGGTCATACAGGGATGCCTGGGTGGCGCAGTGGGTTAAAGCCTCTGCCTTCGGCTCAGGTCATGATCCCAGGGTCCTAGGATCGAGCCCCACATTGGGCTCTCTGCTCAGCGGGGAGTCTGCTTCCTCCTCTCTCTCTGCCTGCCTCTCTGCCTACTTGTGATCTCTGTCTGTCAAATAAATAAATAAAATCTTTAAAAAACACACACACACATGGTCATACATTCTGAATTAAAAACAGAGACCCACAATATGATAAAAACAAGTTTATAACAATAATTGAATGGAATATTTGTGACTGTTCAGGGAAATCTAGAACATATGGTACCAAGACCCCTGAGGCATTAATGACCTGGATGAGAACTACAATGACCTTGGTTTTTCTCTGGGTATCTATACCAGAATTCTGGGCACACCAAATTCCTCCTCACCCTGGTGCTTTCACATGTAACCTCTCCCCTGCCATGCCAGCTTCACTTACCCTACCCCTTCTCATCCTTCAGGTCTCAGCTTATTAAATGCCATTTCCCTAGAGAGCTGCTCTGGAATCCTATGGCAGGTAGCTCCCGCCAACCCAGTTCCTCTCTATGATCGTTCCTCTCTCAGTACTTTTTACAATCTGTGCCTTCTCATTCATTCATTGTTGGCCTCCACCAGAATAGAGGCAAGAATGTGGTCTTGTTCACTGCTGCATTCCCTGCATTTGTACCTTCTAAAGAGCAAATGAGGTTTTGATGAATAGACAAGTAAAATGTTCTCAATTTAGGGAATAAATAAATCTTAATAAAAATCACCAAATAGGGATGCCTGGGTGACTCAGTCACTTAAGCATCTACCTGCCTTTGGCTCAGGTCATGATCTCAGAGTCCTGGGATCAAGCCCCACATCTGGCTCCCTGCTCAGTAGGGAGCCTGCTTCTCCTTCTGCCTGCTGCAGCCCGTGCTTGTGCATCTCTATCTCTCCTCTCTCTCTTTCTGATGAATAAATAAAATCTTTTAAAAAAATCACCAGACTATAGTTTGTTAATAAGAATAACAATAATAAGATTATTTACAATAGATCATAAGCTTCATCAAAGCCTTTCACTTCATACTCTGCAAATGAAAAGGATAGAATGAATAGTCAATGGTACTACCAAGTAACTTTGCTTAAATCTCTTTCCTTCTCAGAGCCTTTTCCCTCTCAGAGTCACTCCCACTCGGTGAAATAAGAAGACTACTTTGCAGAGATGGGAGAGAGGGAAATGCAATGAGATTATATATATATATATATATATATATATATATACATACATATATATATATATATGTATGTATTTGGTACAGAACAGGTACCAATATGAATTTGATTCTTTATAGTTACCCCCATGTTTCCCTTATTCAAACTGATTAAGGGACTGAAGAATAGGAAATCACATTTCCAGGCCTTCATGTGAACCTGTTTACTCAATACTCTAGACCCAACCACAGCTGTTAGACCTCCTCTTCAAATTCAACAAGTTCAAAGGTATTTGCAGCACCACATTATTTTAGCCATGTCACAACTGAGACTTAATTTTTTAAAAATATCTCTAGTAGATCATTGTTTCTGATCATTGTTTCAAAGATGGTAATGTTCCTGAGGTGAACTTGAACATGGTTCCACGCCCAGACTGAGTTCTAGCAATTGGCTTCAAATACTCATGATAAACTGATAAGCACCAGACTGATTACTGAGTTACAAGAAGCAAAAAGCTCACAAAGTTCTGGTTAGAAATAAGGCACAGTGGTAAGAACCACAGTGACTGAGAAAAATAAAGAGTTTGTAAAACAGTAAAGCAATAACCTTGGACTTCGGAATCAGACAGAGTTGGGTTCCAATTCCCAATCTATAGTCTTCTAAATAGTGACTATGGGCAAGATCTTTAGCCTCTCTATGTCCTGGTTTCCTCATCAGTAAACTGGGGCTAATAACAGTACCAATGTCATGAGGTTGTTAAAAGGACGGATGAGATAAATCTGTAGCACATTAAGTGCTACACTCAAGAAATGTTGGGTCTACACTCAAGAAATGTTGGCTCTGGTTATTAAATTTATTCTCATCCTCAAAGAGCTTATATACAATTATAAATGAAAATATTCAGAATGAAAGTACTAAATGATACGTATTAAGTGAGCAGCGGTGGTCACAAAAGATGCAAAACTTTAGGAGTGCAAGGCACGCCTTCATCTAAGGATGGTATAAGGTCTCACGGGAGTGGTGAAGCTGAAGCAGATGGGGCCATGCAGGGCGTGGAAACAAACAGGCCCCCTGCAGTGGGCACTCACTGTTTGCCAAACACTGTGGGGCACCTTGTATGTAATCTCCACAAGCTACAAGGCAGATACCTTTAAGTCTCCAATTTGTAGATGAGAAGCTATTTTACTGATGATAGCTAAGGCTCACAGAGGTTTAATAATTTCCCCAAGTCGCCCAACTGGTGGCAGATCTGGTTTTCAAATCAGATCTGTCTGACAACCCACCACTGTGCCATTTGTTGGGGAGAAGGGTTGATGGGGAGATAAATCATTCCAGTATGAGGCAGGAAAGAACGGAGTAATCTTTTTATATGGCAAGTGGGAAACAAACAATTTATGCTTTAAAAAAAAAAAAAGGAAAATTAGGCAAGAAAAGTGGGTGAGGGCCAGAAGGAATGGAAAGCTAAAGAGTTTAAGCTTCAGCTGGTGGACTACAAACAGTCTGTTTTGTTTATGGTGCAAGTGTGTGCTTTTAATGGAATACTACTAATATCACTACTAAGAGAAGTTATTGAATACCAGCTCAGGCCCAGGCCCCCATCTAAACTATTTGCATATATTACTTCCAAAAGTTAAAATTTGCAGTTTAGGTATTAGTATCCCCATTTCACAAATAAACAAGGCCCTGAGTGGCCAAGCCGCTCATTCAGATGACTCCAATAAACAGCACAGTGGGGTTCATCACTGAGTGTGTGCAAGGTCAAAGTCAATACAAATTCCTTCCCCTGAAAGAGTATTGCAGAAAAACCTTCCTCACAATAGAGAGTGAAAAAATAAGAAAAAGGAAAATGGAGACAGGGAACTAGCCAGAAACAATATACCAATCCAGAGTAAGGAGATAAACGTCTTAAATGGAGTCACTGAAAATGGAAGGGAGGTGACAGAGAGCAAAATGTGTTCATGACCTTTTCTTTCATTTACTCCATTTGTGTCATGATCGGCTAATTGAAGTAGAAACCAGGTTAGTAAATATTCCAGTCTCCATTGCCAGTCTTGCCTTTAAGCCTGATTTGAGTCCTGCTGTTAGTCTGAGAGCAAACACTGCTTCTAGTATTTACCTGTCCTGTCACCGTGCTATCAGGGCTAAAATAGGCTTCATCCTCTAATTTGTTATCTGTATTGAAGGGTAATCATTCAAAAGAATAAAACTAAGCCTCCACATCCAATAAATTACATTGTGCTTCACATATCAACATTTTAAAAAACCTGACTTAAACACAGTCTGTCAAATCAGGAAGACATATATGCTAAGCTCTAATGAGCTCTGCCAAATCCTACATTATTATTAAAGTTCATTGTGATCTCAAAGATCACATGGTTTTATAAAATGGAGCATAGTATCAATATTTGTTGGGCTGCTTTCTAGTTAATATTCTGGGGAAAGCAGCACAATAAATAAAGCAGTAGGAAATATATGCACTATGAATATAGCTTTCAAGCTAAGGCAAAAGCTAACAAACAATTACTTACATTATCTCATTTGACAGAATCCAGAGTTAGAAGCTTGAATGATCATATAATATTTCCCAAAATCCAAAACATTTTTGCACTGAAACCTTAGCCATAGACCTCCTCATTCACTAGCTAACTGCAATATGTTAAAAGCAAAATCAGTATTGTAACGGAACATGAGTTGAAATTCATAAAGATAAAAGACCATAATTTTCCTGTCTATATCCACAGCTAACACATAAAGATTCCCAATAATTTACAATATTAATTTGAAATATTCAATATATTTATGGAAATAAAATAATGAAAGAAATGCCACTCAGCAGTCTCACTAAAGCTAAAAACAAATGTGCTCTGTGTCCTGCATTTATCAGAAAAAGAAATATGTGTAAGATAAGGCAAAATAACAGCATAAACAGTCTAATTTTACAGTTCTTAATTACATAATGATCTGTGGTTTGTGTTTTTTAATCTGTTGGACTTAATCTTATTCCTATGTGCAAAGACATACATGGGTATTAAAGAACTCTGCTCACCTATACATACTCAGACCTAACCAAGTATCACAAAAAATATAGCAGGAAACCCCAGTCTCTGAAGGTAGGTATACCACTACGCCACTATTCAGTGTAAAGATACAACTACCTTCATAATAGACCAGAAACTAAATTGTGTTTTCTTTCTTTTCATCACTTGAGGCTTCCTGCAAACCAGTTATACAAATAGCTCATTCACCTTTTCTTCCAGCCTGAGTGTTTAAGCCATATATCATCACAATCCCACTAGTCCAGCTGCCTGTCATCACAGCAGTTTACTGCAACTCCACCCTTTCCCCCCTTCAGTTTCAACAGTGCATTTCTTTTTCCTATTAGAGAAAAAAAATTAAGATTAGAAGTTTAAACCATCAAAGTAGTTCAGTGAACTGTCACAACAATATTATTTAACCCCAGGGAATTTTCTGTTTAATTGCCACTCTCTCTGTTCCCCCAAAGGACTACATCTTATTCAGATGGTGTAATGGAAAGCACTGCATTAAGAAAGAGCAAAAACATAATAGGTTTAAATTTTTAAACATCTAACCTTTTCACAAGTCACTTTTAATCATTTGCACCTGTGACTTTAATAATCAGCCTGGCAATTAGAAAAACAAAATCTCCAGGACAGAACCAAGTGGGATGCCTCAATCACAACCCTCATTGTATCAGGGAGCGAAGAAAAAAGTAATTTTCTCATATATGACAGGAAGAAAGTTTTACATGTCAGCTCCACCCAATCTTGGGAATAGCAGAGCTCCTAATATTTAAAATCTTCATTTTCTAAAAGTCAAGGTTTTTTTGTTTTTGTTTTTTTAAAGATTTTATTTATTTATTTGACAGAGAGAGATCACAAGTAGGCAGAGAGAGAGAGAGGGAAGCAGGCTTCCTGCTGAGCAGAGACCAGATGCGGGACTTGATCCCAGGACCCTGAGATCATGACCTGAGCCAAAGGCAGCAGCTTAACCCACTGAGCCACCCAGGTGCCCTAAAAGTCAAGGTTTTAAAAAATATATATCTCACTGTATTTTCAAATATTAAGTTTTTACAGTTTGTAACAATTTTTCGACTGTAGGACTCGAAAAAAAAAGGGGAGGACTGCAGAATAAGCAAAACACTAGAAGAGGGGAGCAAGACTTTTAAATCATTCTCCCCAAGGAGCAATCAAAACCATTAACATTACACCACATAACCATTTATTTCATTATGAAAGGCAAACTTAGAACACAAGCGGTAATATTCTGAAATATGATAGAAGTTGTTCTACTTCAATGGACACACCAAGTTAGGAAGGCACAAATATGGTCTCTGTCAGTTGTTGTCTATCCTCACCAAGTCATTTGCCCCGTGGGTGAGGCTCCCATATGGAAATCTTCCTTAACTGCCGAAGGCTAAATGGGATTCCCTGTGAATAGCATCTGGACCACACCTTGTCTGGTCACATAAGCAGCTGACCAGAGCTGGAGGAAAATGCATCTGGTCCAGAGATGACAGGACAGGGCCAAGAATCAAAATATGCACCTCTATAGTTTAACAGAGAAGGCCCCTTAACATGGCTATTTATCCAATTGTGTTTTTCTAACCAGTCTTGGCCACCCACTGCCAGATGTTGGTCATTCTAGGGGCTGACTGGTAGGATTTTGTGGTCCAGCAGCTGCCAGCCTTTTATAACCTCAGTGATGTTGGGGAAGCATCCATTTAGTGTATAAATATGGTTTTTGGCATTAGAACACTGCCAAGTGAAATATTAGAGAAAAAACTCCCCACCCATTGCAGAAATTTTCCAGTTTCAAGCATCTGGGATGAAGATTCCAAATTACCTGTAGCAAAATTTTCTTTTAGATTTTTTAAATCATTTTCCTTGTTGAGGAACCTACTGAGGAGCCTGCCAAAGATGACACCCACTGTTCAGATTATTGGTCCTACATTTACCCAGTTAGGGCAAGAAGTGTTTCATGGTTCCCCGGGATCCTTCCACTTGTAGCAGGAATGAACACCCAAAAAGCAGCAGGACACTCAAACTCCTTAGAGATTTAAAAGCCTTCCAGAGGAATAAAGAGGGAAGAGATCGCTCCCTCCCCACCTGCCTGCACTCCCCACCTTTTTTCTGCCCTAGCCTTAGAACCAGCAGCCCTTCTGTAATTCCATGGAGTTCCAGAGAGAATCCTTTACTCCAGAGGGCTCCAGATCTGACTCCAGGAAAGCCCGTTTGATCATCCTTCTCCTCACCCTTCCAGTCTCCACACCCAACCCTTCCCCACGACCCCAAGCCACCTCCTTACCTGATAATGTCGTCGTTGTGTCCCAAGAAGAATTTTTGGCTGTGCTCTCGGGTGTTGTAAACCACCCCGACCCCAGCCACAAAGTAGACCACCTCCTTGCCGGCGGTGTAGTACAGGTTGTTGCGGCACTGGTGACCCCGGTACCCGTACACCCACTCCAGCCGGAGCTGGCAGCTGGGAGCTGTCCGATCCGCCATGATAAGCCGACCCCACTCGCCCCCCGGCCGCCCCGCGCGCGGGTCCGCGGCCCCTGCGCGCCGGGTCTGTACTCGCCAAGACTCGGGCTGCGGAGGACCTGCAAAGGCTCAGTGTGCAGCGCCCGGCGCTGATTTCCGCGGCGACGCACAGACACAGCCCAGTGCGCCCGCCGCCACCATCATCCGCCACAGCTGCCGCCGGAGACAACACGCCGGTGCGCGGCCGCCAGACCCCGCCGGGCGCCGGGGCTCCCTCTCCCCGGGCAAGGCGTCTTCGCGAGCGCCAGCACCCGCACGCGCGCTTCACTGCACCTGCGGGCTTCGGCCCCCAGGAGAGGTTCTTGGGGTCACCCTGCCTTTTAGATCAGGCATCTGCATATCCAAACACCGATTACCCAGTTCGCTCACTGAAGTTTGCAGTGCGTGGGGGCTTCGCAGCAGGCAATGGGATTTATTCTGTGACAGCTTTGATTTGACAGAGAACCCGGGTAAGCTTTGCCATCACCATCGTTGGATCCGAAACTGACAGTCTATACCCAGGATGCAAGAGAGAGGAAGAAAGAAACAGATTTTTTGTATAAGTCACCAGACCAAGAAAATGATCCCCAAACTAAACCAAGTTTTTTGTTTGTTTTTGTCAACTGACCCCCTTGTTCCCCCCCAGATCCATCTCCTTCCTTAAGATATTAAATATGCCCTAAATGCTTCTGGCGGTTGCTGATAACGATTTGAGAGAATACTTTCTGTTTCCCCATTAAGCCAGGGAGAATATGCAAAGGTCATTTTTTAGATGCTCCCAATTCAAAATTCATATCTTCCGTGAACCATCTCTTGGCCGGAAAAAAAAATAAAAATAAAAACATAAAGAACTTAGCATTTCTCACAAATCAGCAACTCCAACAGCAAGCGTCGTAGATTTTTTTCTGAATTGGAGGAAACAAGACACTAGTGCAATTGGAGGCAGGAAATTGCTACCTACTAATGCTCCTAGCTCCTACTAATGCTACTTAAGAAATTAATTAACAAGTGGTTAAAAAATCGTGTACTCCTCTTCAGGAAGGTCTGATCTACCTACGGGGACCCCTGGGCTCAAGGGTTAGCCACCAGTCCGGCGGCGGGGGGGGGGGGGGGGGGGGGGGGGGGGGGGGGGGAGGGCCCCCCCCCCCACTCCGCAACGTGCGCACACACATCTCGGTCTTCGGCCGCCGCAGGTCCGAGGGATGCCAGCCCCCAGGGACAGCAGACCCGCGCGCACTGCCTCTCTGTCGGTGTCCTGCACTCCTTCCTCCCACACCCGAGCCAGCATCGTCCGCTGAGCAGCCCAGCTCTCTCTGCTTCTAACCTCTGCTCGGAGCGGGCACCGCCAGCACGTTCCGGATCTCGCACTGAGGAGCGAAATCCTTTGGCTGCCCTCCGTTCCCCGCCTCCCGCACCCGAAGATGGGCTTCGTCACTGGGGCGCCGCGGGAGACAGGTTCTTTCTTCAGCCGGGGTTCCGGGGGCGGGGCCACAGCGCCGCTTGCGGGAACCGCGGCAGCAGGTTACTAGGCGAGATCACGGCGCTTGGAAACCGCGGCGCCCTAGAGTCTAGGGCCGCCCCCTCTCTCTCCCCGCCCAAGTCCCCCCCCTTCCCCGATGCATCCCGGGAATTGTAGTCCCTTCAATGCCGGCTGGGTCGGGAAGAGTGCGGAGCTGGACCACAAGTCCCAGAATTCGGCACGCCCAGTGGGGGCCGTGGAGAGACCGTTACCAGCGTCGGCGGTTGTTGCGGTTCTCCGGCTGTGCAGAGGAAGGCGCATCAAGGGCGACTGCTTGTCAGCGCCCTGCATTCCCTAAGTGACTGAGGCGGCGGCCGGCGTGCGTGTGTATCAGTGAAGAGCAGTGGAGTTAGAATAGAGACAATCTGTGTGGCCCACCTCGAGAATTTCTTCTGCACCAGTCACTGAAGGTTACTGTAGCTAGCTGACCAAAGCCCAAGTTTGTTTTCTACTTCAATTTTCCATTTTGGTCAGATGGATTCTAATCTGTTTGTTAACAGGTGCGGTGCTGCCACCTTTAAGAAAAATGCTGGGGGATGTGGTCTCACTCTGCCCTAAGAGCCAGCACCTTCCCATGAGCTACCTCCCAAGTTACTTGAGGATAAGCAGATTTTGGAAATGGGGAGGTGCTCACACCACAACCAACCAGCCTTGGCCTTCAAAGTCAGATGCCTGAGGCATTCCTCCTAAAACTGACCAAACTGAATTGTGAATTCTGATGTAGTCCATTTTTTTTCTTTTTTTTTTATTAACATATAATGTATTATTTGCCCCAGGGGTACAGGTCTGTGAATCATCAGGCTTACAAATTTTGTAGCACTCACCATAGCATATACCCTCCCTGATGTTCATAACACAACCACCCTCACCCTATCCCCCAACCCCCAGCAACCCTCAGTTTCCTAAGATTGAGTCTCTTATGGTTTGTTTCACTCCCCACCCCATCTTGTTTCATTATTTTCCCTCCCTACCCGCTATGACACCCCCACCCTGCCTCTGAAATTCCTCATATCAGAGATCATATGATAGTCTTTTCTTTGATTGACTTATTTCGCTTAGCATGATACCTTCTAGTTCCATCCATGTCATTGCAAATTGAAGTAGCCCGTTTTCAAATTGGGACCACCGCTGACCTGTGGGCAGAGATTTCAAAATCTCAGTGACTGAAAGACTGTAAGAGGATGATACAAATGATATTGGGAGCATGTCCTTCCCTTTCTGAGATCTCAACGTAATTGTTTATTAGTTCTTCGACTACCTCAAGCTTTAATATAGCCTTCTAAGTGGCAGAAAAGTCTCCAGAAGAGTAGAAGTGTCAGGGTTTGGATGAGCAGTTGTTGCCTGCAGCAATGAAGAAGATGTGAGTTGGTTTCATTGTTGTGCTTAAGGGAACAGGAATCTACAAACATATCAGGTGGTACTGTGCAGATAACGGCACTACCAAACACAAAAGCAAATTCCTGAAAAAGATTTGAGACATAACCAAAAATATAAATGATCAGAAAGGCCATACCGAGGCACCTGGGTGGCTCAGTCATTAAGCGTCTGCCTTTGCCTCAGGTCATGATCCCAGGGTTCTTAGATCAAGCCCCCGCATCGGGCTCCCTGCTCGGCGGGAAGCCTGCTTCTCCCTCTCCCACTCCCCCTGCTTGTGTTCTTGTGTTCCCTCTCTTGCTGTGTCTCTTTCTGTCAAATCTTTAAAAAAGAGAGGGAGAGAGAGAAAAGAAAGCCCATACCATGAAACAATGCCAATGAAGTATATGGAGACAATAAATTTTATCTAAAAATTCAAAAGATGAAGAGTTTTCCAGTTATAATTCAGGAAAGACTTCATGGAGGAACAGGAAGTCGGGTAGAATTAAAGATAAATTGAAAGGACATTCTACATGGGTCTATGGAATAAGATAGATGTCGAAAAAAAAAAAAAGATTTAAAGACACTGAATAGAATTGGTGCAAGAGAGAATTCATGTATGATGAAAAGGGGACATAGGCCTGAAAGGTTAGATTGTGGATGGAGCTGAATCTAGAAGTTTGCACTATATCCTTAAAATAATGGAGAGTTATTGAATTTTTTTTTTCCTTGAGAAGGAGAATAAAACAGTAGTCTTCAGCAGAATAAGTTTTACCAGGCCTGCCATTACCAGGTCATTATCCCCAAGCAGAGCCAAGGGAATAAGCCAAAATACATGGAGCCTGAGATACACCATTGGCTGCATGGAATAGACTGTGGAACTGGACATTTCATAGGATCTCAAGAAAGAGCAAAGGCCTGTATTGTAGCAGAAGCTATACTGAATCCCAATAGATCTCACCCTTTCGAAAGCCTTACTCCACCCTTTTCTAATATCTATATCAGGCTATAAGAAAAGGGACAAAACAATGCACAGCCTCCAACCTATAGCTCTAAGATTATTTCATTCCTAGATAAAGTGAGGATGATGTCAAGATTTTGTACACAATGTATCAGAACAATTTGGAAAGAACTGCCCCATCAAATAAGCAACAAAAGGGGACAGAGCCAAAGCAAACCAAAATCCTCAAAGTTACATTATGTGAAAAAGAATAATGAAGAACCCCATCTGGAAGAAAGTTTATGTCAAAGAAGTAGATTCTCTACCAAAGAAGAATTCAGTTACAATATGAATTCAAAATATCAAGAGCTGAAAGATGGATACCAAGAAGAAAATCCAAGCTAAAGAAATAATCCAGTGTAAATACAGTTTCAGATCTAATGAGTAGATTTGAAACAATAGGGGAAAAAAAGTCTGGAGATCAAATAACCAGTATGGAAACAACTCTGGAAATTATCACAAGAAATACAGAGGGAAAAGACAGGATATTAAAATAGATGATGCTTAAGAAAGCAAAGAAAATCCAGCATACAGATCATTGGTATTCCTAAATTAGAGAAGCCAACAAATGAAACAGAAGTACTCAGAAATAAATATATTAACCAAATCTGCAGATTAAAGGGGTACAGTGTATACCAGAAAAAAAAAATGACATCGAATATAGTCTCCATAGAGGCATATCTTAAAAAAATTATTTAAATTCAAGAATAAAACTTCAGATACCTGGGTGGCTCTGTCCGTTAAGCATCTCCCTTCAGCTCAGGTCATGATCCCAGGGTCCTGGGACTGAGTCCCCAAATTGGGGTCCCTGTTCAGTGGGAAGTCCTTCCCCACTCTGTCCCTCCCTCCATCTTTTCTCCTCCCTCCCCCTACTCATGCTCTCTCTCCCTCTCTCAGATAAAATCTTGAAAAAAAAAAATAAACTTCAAAATCATTTGCAAACTTTAAAGACACTATACCATCTCTGCCAATTAGTGATTAAAGGAAAACATTTAAACATTTATTGTGTGTTTGAGGGAGAACTGAAGTTTATCCTCAGTTGATGAAGGAAATATATTTACCTAAGAATACTAACTAATATAAGAAAAATGTTAGATTTAGAAAATTTTCAGTGATGTAATTGATGCAAATGTCATAAATGTATATGAAAATGATTAGATGAAAGGCTAATGCTAAAGAATCACTCCCACAGATTATCTATGTTTAAATGGAGAGATCTAGAGGTCATCATCTCAATCAAATTATCAAATTTCGTATCGCCAGGGTGCCTGACTGGTTCAGTCGGTGGAGCATGCAACTCTTAATCTCAGGGTTGTGGGTTTGAGCCCCACATTGGGTAGAGAAGCTAGTTAAAAAGAAAATCTTTTAAAAAATTAGTATTACCAATACCAGAACAAACTGTCTCTTCCACCTCCTGTTGTGAGGCAGTACGAAATGCTGCACAAAATATTTTTGGCCGAACACCTAACCCAAGTTTAATCAAGCCTTAACATCTAATTCAGTTTACAGAAAACATGGGACAGGTGAACAAACAAGTTAATTGAAACCATAAGGAAACAGGTAAAGCCAGAAGATGAACAGGATACAATACAACTAGTCTAGCCTCATTTAAAAAAGTAAATTTAATGAAACAACAAAAAATACAAAACAAAGTGGGGAGTTATTCTTGATTAAAAGAGACTAAAGACAAACAAAAGCCAAATATAATGTGATTAGATCTTGGATCCTGTCTTGTTTTGTTTTGTTTTAGTTTTGGGTTTTGTTTTTTTTTTAAGTCTACAAAAGACAACGTAGGGAGAAGGAACAACTGGAGGTATTCAATTACGAAGTGGACATTAGAGGATATTAGGGACTTGCTGTTATTTTTTAGAAAATCTTATGTTTAGGAAACCTATCCTGAAGTATTGCGGAGTAAAATGTTCTTCCTGCAACTTACCTTCAAATGATTCGGGAAGAAATGTGTTATTTATATACATACAAATACACACATGCACCTATGCATAAGAAGCAATAAAGCAAATATAGCAAATAGTAGCAATTGCCAAATCTAGGTATTTTTAAAGTTTTTCAGCATGTTTGAAATATTATAAAAAATTGGGAAAAATTTTTTTGATCTAGGCAGAAACAAAAATGGAGATGGGTATGGAAATTAAGCTGGCTTCAGCCTTCTGTCCTGCAACCTCCAATAAAGAAAAAATGGAACAGTATCTACATACTGATAGAGAAGGAAAAGTGTAACATCAGAATTACACCCAGCTAAATTATGTAAGTGTAAAGGTAACAGACGTTGTCAATATTAAAGAAGTTAAGGGCATTATTTAGCACTTGTGACAATTCTAATGAAGTTTAATAGCAAATGACTTAAGAACTCCAAATAAGTCATTTATAAAGGTAGAAGTTTTGGGGCACTTGGTGGTTCATTTGGTTGAGTGGCCAACTCTTGATTTCAGCTCACGTCATGATTTCAGGGTCTTGGGATCAAACCCCTTGTCAGGCTCCACACCCAGTGGGAAATCTGCTTGAGGGTTCTCTCGCTCCTCTAACTCTGCCCCGCTCCTGCTCATGTTGCTCACTTTCTCTCTCTCTCTCTCTCTCTCTCAGATATTTCTGCTATCACACTCATGGGTACTTTTTGAAAAAACTTTCCGATGATGATATTTGGCCACCCAAGTAGTTAACAAATAATCAGAACTGGAGAAGTCATGGTAAAAAGATGAGAGATGAGCTTTGAATCAATTTAATCATTCTTCAGTTTCACTTAAGTATTTTTTTTTTGTTAACTCAGGCAAAATTAGTTGATACCTTTTTATTTTTAAAAAGCTGATCTAATATGATCCCATTCTCATGAAGTTATTTCTATCCATTCAACCACCTGTCCCTGAATCAAACTGTATCCGCTTAGATATAATTCCCCAAAACCTAACTGGTTATTTCTGGAAAAGTGAGATTTAGGATAATTTATTTCTTTCTTCTTTGTAACTTTTTGATGCTTCAAAAATGTTTGAAATGAGCATGTACCATTTTTTAGTCAAATCATTGCCCTTAAAATATGTGTTGATAATAAATTATATTTTTATTGGAATAATATTTGGAGTCATTAGGACATACCATTTGGTTGATCCACCCACACCCACTTAAGTGACAAGATCGAGGGCCTGTCAGATCATTGAACAGAGTTAGGACATTTGAGTGTAGCTATTTAACCACAATTTTCTCTATAAAAGCTCACCATTTTGTTTAGAGCTAGACTTTGCAGGCTTGACCTCATTAGCAAAGAACTACTAAAAACTGACAATGATATTTTACCAGCTGTCAACTAATGGGGTTAAAGTCCACATTTTTAACCAAGTAAAAGATTTAAAAATAGAACATTAAAAGATGCTCAACATCATGAGCCACCACAAAACTGCAAATCAAAACCACAAGGAGGTACCACTTTATACCCCAGGAATGACTATAATCAAAAAGAAAATTGCAAGCTTCAGAGAGGATGTGAAGAAATTGGAACCCTCATACATTGCTAGTGAGGATGTAAAATGGTGCAGCTGCATTAGAAAACAATCTAGCAGTTCCTCAAAAAAGTTAAACATGGAGTTGCCATGTGACCTAGCAATTCCACTTTTAGATATATACCAAGAGACTTAACATCCATCCACACAAAAACTTGTACATGAATGTTTGTAGCAGCATTACTCAAAATAGCCAAAAAGTGGAAATAATCCAATTGTTCATCAATTGATGAATAAATAAAACATGTTTAACCATATAATGGAATATTATTCCTCAATGAAAAGGAATGAAGTACTGATACAAGCTACAACATGGAACCTTAAAAATATTCTAAACAAGGGATACCTGGGTGGCTCAGTCAGTTAAGCATCTGACTCTTGATTTCAGCTCAGGTCATAATCTCAGAGTCATGGGATCGAGCCCCACACCAGGCTCTGTGCTCAGCAAGAAGTCTGCTTGCAATTCACTCTCTCTCTCCCTCTTCTTCTCGCCCTCCACCTCCCCCTGACATACATACTCTCTCTCACTCTCTAAAATAAATAAATAAATCTTTAAAAAAATATTCTAGATGAAAGAAGCCAATCACAAAAGACCACATAATGTATGTACCATTTACAGCTGGAATGTTCAGAAGAGGCAAATTTATATAAACAGAAAGCAGATTAGTGGCTTTCCAATATTTATGCTGCTGAAGTGAGCACAGATTAGTGGCATTCTAGAGCAGAGAATGGGTAGATGAGGGAAATGTGTGTGACTACTACTGAGTATGAACTTTTTAGGTGGATGATAAAAATGTTCTAAAATTATATTGTGATGATGATTGCAAAACTCTGAATATACTAAGACCGTTGAATTGTACACTTTAAATGGATGATTTTATAGTATGTAAATTTCAATAGGGCTAATAAAAATAAAATCAGTGTTTAACTTATTTTATTTGGTTGTTGCAGGTTGATTTCCTATATATTATACATAATAATTATTTCCATGCAATTCCTTAAATGTTATTCATTTTTAGAGAAGAAATTATGATTCATAGAGGAAAAGATTGATTTTTAAATTAAAATTCATACTTTCAATCTATCATCCAGAACCTATTCTATGTTTAATGTTTTTATAGGAATATTAAAACATTTTGGGTAAACTATATGTCATATTAGAAAGTACAAAATTCTGGGGCTAAAGGAAATGGGCAATTATCAGTCATTTGTGGAGAAAATAACTTTCCAAGTTTTTTTTTCCCCACCTCTTTTCAAACATTTTTAACAAAGGATAAAGAGGGAGGCTCTGTTGAACTCTAATAGATAGACACTATAGTCTAAGATCAAATCAATAAAAAGTTTCCATGATTTTCCACTGAAGGTAGAGTTTCTTTATATTCTCTATTCAATAAAGATAACATGAAAGAACTAGATCAGACAAGTAAGAAAAGGCCTCTTTAATCCATGTTTGAATAGGACCTATTCTAAAAAGCATTCCCAGATATCCAGAGTCTATCTTTCAAATGTAATTACCTATGATTCTATATAAAGTCTAATTTACAGTCTAATTGAATTGCAGACCAACCTGCAATGTACAGACATCTACAACTTCAGCACACATTTGATTTTGTTAGTCTAAGCATGGGCCCTGGTATAATTCTTTTCTGCTCCTGGTAATAATTCAGCTATAGTGTTCCTTTCTAATAAAGCCCCATGGAAACTCCTGCATGAGATTTCTAATCTCAAAGAGAAAATATGAAAAATTAGTCATATAACTAAGAACATATGCTATACTTTCAGTACATTTTTTTAAAGATTTTATTTATTTGAGAGAAAATGAGACCATGAGTAGTAGGGAGAAGCAGAGGAAGAGGGAGAAGCAGGCTCCCTGGTGAGCAGGGAGCCCCATAAGGGACTCAATTCCAGGCCCTGAGATCACAACCTGGGCCAAGGCAGACACTTAACCAACTGAGCTGGCCAAGCGCCCCTTTCCAGTACATTTTTTAAATGTTTTAGGTCAGTTATAATAGGGGGTCACATCTGGCTGTTAGATGTGGATCACTGAATCTGACATCATTACATATTCTTCCTAAGTGGACCCTATAGGCTGATTAATGTGTCTTCTCTAAAATTTTTGCAACATTTCCTAGTAAGAACAATGAGAGGATCCTTAGGATGTCAATTTGTGTTTCAAAACTTTAAAGATGTGTGGCAATCTCAATGGTGGGTAGGATCCCATAATGATAATTTAATACTTATTATCACTAACTGGTAGTAGCAGCAGTTTTGTGCTACCTTCAGGTACACTTCCTGGAACACTGCTCAAGCTTACTGAAGGGGAAACTGTAATCATGTCTACCTAAGAATCATAGGATTCTAGAGCTGGAAAATATCTTAGAGATACCTTAATTTTACAAGTAAAGGAGGCTCAGGTGATGGTCAAAAATGAAGATCCCTAACAACTTTATTGAGTGCTTGTATAGTCATACAGATAACTCCACAGTACTATTGTGGGGAGAAATTAATGTTAACACAGAAAGTATAAGGGAATAGTGTGATGGGGAAATCCTTTCAGTTCAGAAGATAAGGTTTGCCCAAACTGTAATTCCTACTTTGCATTCAGTACTCTTTTGGTCTTGGGCAGTTTACCTAATCTCTCTAAGTCTCTGTTTCCTCATTGGTAAAAGGAACATAGCAGTACCTACCTCATAGGATTGTTGTAAGGATTGAATGAGTTAAATACATCTAAGGAACATGAAGCCCTATTTGGACTCTCCTTTTCCTTATGGAGCAAAGATTTTGCAGGGCTATGAAGACATGCCTACCTAGAACCCATCACCTCCCCTACCTCTTGTAGGGCCAGACTCCAGGTGTCCAGGACACTGGAATTACCTACATAAATGGTCCTGCGCCCATTTACAGGGCTAACTTCTGGACTGCTCTGCTGGAGGGTACTCTCCGATCAGAGGCTGACCTGAAGGGACAGCTAATTGTGGGGTGGGAGAGCATGTACCTGAAGCTGGGACGCATGGACTTGTGTGCAAGGCCCCTCATGGACAAAGTAAGAGGTAGGATGAGAAGAGAGGCAACCTAGAGGCAGAGGCCCATTTCTCCTCACGCTGCCACATTCTGGCATGGAACTCAAGGGATTCTAAGAATTCTGCATTTGAATCGGTCCTTCCAGGTTGTTATGAAGGCACATTTGGCAAGAGGAAAGAACATATTTGGTATCTTGCTCAATATCTAACTTTTAAGTGTGTAGACATATGGAATGGACCCCTATAGTAAGTACTCTTGCCTTGCCCTGATGAGTGTTGGGGGGCAAACCTGGTGCCTTGCCCGTTGTAAGCATTCGGTACATTTTAATTATTATTATTGTTATTGTTATTGTAAGTGACCCTTCTCACTTCTAGCAAAATAAAATATTTCCTTTCCCCCACTGACCAAAGACAATACACACAGCCTGCCAAGAGAACGATGATGTACAAATACTCAGGATAGAGATTTCTAAAGGCCCGAACAGAGAAGCAAAACCACTTTTCAGGTTAGCAAGTACAACCAGGACGTAAGCAAAGCCCTTTGCAAAGATCAGCTGCCAGAAATTCCATACTAAGCATGAACCCAGCAGCAGCAACTTGCACCTGCGAAGAGTAACTCCCAGGGAAATTCTGTACAACAAAGAAGCCACACCCCCAGCACACAGCCACCCAGGGTAAATGGCCATAAGACAAGAGGGTGATCAGCAGATTTGAGAAGAGGAAGCAGGACCCGAGTAGAGATGAGCACTGATTATTCTCCTGGTCTCCGGGGCTTGGTGTTAGCATTGGTTCCTCCATAAGGATGAGCTGGGAGTAGAACAGAAGCCTACTGTTGTCCTGCACTATCTACTTTGATTATAGCAGAGAATGTGGGTCCATACATGCTGAACAGATCCCTTTGTTAATTTTATAAAGTCCTGAATTTTAAAACATGTTCTGAAGAATATAGAACTCGATCCATTCCTTACACCTCACACAGGCATAAATTTCAAAATGGATCAAAAATATAAATGTAAATATATATATATGTAAAAAAAAATTATTGACCAAAAACATGAGTTAATTCATCCACTACCTGGAGAAACATCTCTAATCATGATGCAAAAAAACTGCAAAAACTGATACATGCAATTACAAAAATAAGACTTTTTGCAGGGCAGAGACTATCATAACAAAAGTGAGAAGAAAATTTATTAACTGGGAAAAATACTTGTAACCAATATTGCAGAGAAAGAGTAATAATCTCTAATAATGAGTTTCTTTTGAGAAAAATGAGACCACTAACTCCATGGCAAAATGTGAATAGGCAGTTAATATAAGAAATAAAAATGGCCGTTAATCGTGTGAAAAAAGAAATGCTCAAAATAAGAGAAATGCAAATTAAAAACTACACAGATTTCTCTGCTTGGTCCCACAAATACCAACCTAATCTTCCATATTAGCTAGGATGTTTCATTCCTCAGACGAAAGGTGAACAATATGAGCAGGAGATGACAGAGTGACCGAATGACCTAGCCAAGGGCACGTGGACTGAAACATGACCTGAGGGCCTGCTCTAGTCACTTTCTGCACAAGGCGCTCCTTCTCCAGGTCTTGGTGTGCTCCACTGTGAAATGAAGGGGCTAGACTCAACCACCCATAGGACGCCTTCCCCCTCTAAAACGTTATGGCCATTTAATAGCATTCGTTTGTTCTTGGCAATACCTGTTTCAGGGAAGTCATACAATTCAGCTCCACATCTTTTATTGAGATCCTACTTCAAAGAGCGGTGAAAACAGGGTAGAATGGAGCTATTCACCCCCAATCTAGTGCTCTGTAAAAAGACTGGGTTAGCTCAGGCCCCGAGCCCCGCCTCACCACACTGCCCCACTGCCTTGAGCCCTCCCCGCCCTCCGGGCTGTCCCACCCCCTCCCACGTGGCTTGTCTTCTCTGCCTGCAGCCTGTAGCAACCCACACCTGAGGCTTCCCGGGTGATAGTCGTCCTCCCGGCCCCCCACGAGGAGGAAGAAGAGATACCTGCAGCTTGACAAGCACACCCCCCGCACCCCCCAACCTCGCAAATACTTGGTCATGATGATGGCTTTGGTGATCCAGGTGGCCGCCCGGCCTAGGCTGAAGCGCCCAATCATGGGTCAGGTCCAGGCCACGTTCCCCTTCATCGCGGGTGGGGGGTGGAGGCGATGGCGGTGGGGTGGGGGGGGGCGGGAAGAGGGCCGGAAGGAGTCCATCCGCCACAATCTCTCCTCCAACGCATGTTTCTCTGCAAGATGCCTAAAGATCCCGCAGAGCCCCAGGCCAAGGGCAGCCTCGGGGCGTGGACGCAAGCCTGAACCTAGTCGAGATGTTGAGGCCGCACTACAGGCTGAGGCCCTGTGGTGGCTCTGGCAGAGCAGGGGCGTGCGGGGACTTTTCGCCCAGGACCTGGCCCCTCCACGCTGCTCGGTTGGGCCCAGCGGTCCTCCGGTCCCCAGCCCACGTCCACTGACGGCTTCAGCATGAAGTGTTTGCTAGGGGACCCCAGGGAGGGGGCGCCACGGAGCAGCCCAGGTCTGGCAGGCGCTGGGCACAGTGGGGAGAAGGTGATGCCCATCCGTGCCCTCTGAGAGGCCTCTGTGGCCCCTCTACCCCCTTCGCCGGCCCAGGAAAGCAGAGGGGGAGACTTTCCAGGGAGCACCAGCAGGCTCTCATCCCTCTCCTCTGAGCACAGAGCCTGGCCCCTCCACTTACTCCAGGACACTGTAGACCCTGGGGGACTGTCCAGTGGGAGTCACAGAGCCTCACTTTAGAGGCAGCACACACCTCCTACCTGCCAGTCTACCCTCCCAACTGGTAATGCCCCTGGCTCCACTATCACCTACATCCTGTCCCCAGTGCCCAACTTCAGCTAGCACAGCCTACTGGAGGGTGGCCCCTGAAACTCATGCCCCCTCCTCCCGGGGTGGGGTGGCTGCTCTGGGATCTAGATGCTCTTCCAGGGGGTGCTACCCAACCAGAGCATCTGTGGTTAGCCACTCCCAGGATCCAATTGGATCCACCCCAGGCTGGCTGCTCTCCTCTACAGTCTGTGAGGCTCCCAGAGCAGGGGCTGCTTTCCTTTCCTGCCTCTTCCTGCCACCACTGGCTTTTGGGGAACCAAGGCCAAGAGGACCAAGAGGTATCTGTGGCCACAGCAGCCTTGAAACACCAGGCCCCTGTGTGCTGAGAATCCACCGTGTTTATTGGACCACCCCACAAAGGGTCGGGGTCAGCCCAGGCAGCGCCCTGGCCCTGATGGTCAGTCACGCCTCTCCTACCCCCAGAGGGAAGACTGGAAAGAGTGAGGACTTTGCTTGCAGTAGCTTCTTCCTGATCCCACTGTCTCTGTCCATCTATCCTTCCTTCCGTCCATCCGTCACCAAGTGTCACTTCCCCTCCCTGGCTTTGGGCTTGGGGAGGGAGAACCAAATGATGGCTCCAGCCTGAAGTCCTGTCCTCCCTGATGTGCCTGGGAATGAGGTAGCACCTTTCTGGGGAAAGAAAACCAAGTCCCTGCTTGGTTTGGGTGGTGGTAGTGGGGAAGATAACAGTAAAGGAGTAGATAATAAAAAATAATTATTATTATTATTTAAAAGTTTAAAAAATAAAAAGACTGGGTCAAATTTGAAAGTGTACTTAAAATCATGTTGTCAATTATATCTTATAAAACCGGGGGGAAAAACTTAATGGAATTGTATATTTTTAAATGTTAAGTTTAATGGTATGTGAATTACATCTCAAGAAGAAGAAGAAAAAAAGAAAGTATCTTGGGTGGATCAAAGAGGCTTAAATAGTGATGTGAACCAGAGTATGAACCTTTTTAACTGAACAAAGAAAACCTGGATGGCAAATTTGGCTGGACCAACAGTGAGAAGCACCCTTTACCAAGACCAGTTACATAATTTTCATGGTCCAGGACAAAATGAAAATGCAAGGCTGCTGGTCCAAAACTGTGAAGAATTTTGGGGCACCTGGGTGGTTCAGTCAGTTAAGCACCTACCTTAGGCTCAGGTCATGATCTCGGGGTCCTGGTTGGAGGGCTCCCTGCTCAGCAGGAGTCTGCTTTCCCTCTCTCTCTGTCCCTCCCCCACTCCCATGCTCATGAACTCTCTCTTTCTCAAATAAATAAATAAAATCTTTTTTTAAAAAGTGAAGAATTTCTAGAGAGTGACAGCAGAATGTTAAACCATACTCACACCCCTCTGGGCATAGGATCCTGTGTGACTGCACAGGTCACAGGCCATGAAGCTGGCTCTATTTATTGAACTGTTAAAATTTTCTAGGCCCAGGACAGAACACTCAATAGACAACTCTTTGAATTTTCACCACAAACTTGCAATAGCAATATTATTATCCCTATTTTGTGAGAAAAGGAAATAAAGTCTTTAAGAGGTTAAAGAATCTACACAAGTTCTTACAGCCTGGAAACGACAGAGCCAAACTTCATATTGAGGCCTGACTCCAAAGTCATGTCTTTGCCAGTGGCCTTCAAACTTAATTGCTGAAAAAAAAAATTTTTTTTAGAGAGTCTTTTTTTTTTCTTTTAAGATTTCATTTATTTATTTGACAAAGCGAGAGATCAGAGTAGGCAGAGAGGCAGGAGGAGAGAGAGGAGGAAGCAGGCTCCCTGCTGAGCAGAGAGCCCTACTCGGGGCTTGATCTCAAGACCCTGAGATCATGACCTGAGCTGAAGGCAAAGGCTTAACCCACTGAACCACCCAGGTGCCCCTTGCTAAAAATTTTTGAGTGAGTACACCAACATATGTGGAAACATAGGAAGATAAATTATACACATATACTACTGTCTTTATAAATCATGTACCTTATGAAGCATATAAAACAAAGACATTTTGAAGATGCCATAAATAGATATTCTAATATTTTCTTCCCATACCTCAACCAATTGCCTTTCACAATTTCCTGTAGTACCCAGGGGTTAAGGCTGCCTTTCTTCCAGACAAAATTAGAGTTAATAGTACTCAAGATGTTAATTTTCTTGGGGTGCCTGGGTGGCTCAGTTGGTTAAACAACTGCCTTTGGCTCAGGTCATGATCCTGGAGTTCTGGAATCGAGTCTTTCTTCGGGCTCCCTGCTCAGCAGGGAATCTGCTTCTGCCTCTAACCCTTCCCCTTCTCATGCTCTTTCTCTCAAATAAATTTTTAAAAATCTAATTAAAAAGATGTTAATTTTCCTATGAAGTGTGAACATTTTTTTTTAAAGATTTTATTTATTTATTTGATAGAGAGATCACAAGCAGGCAGAGAGGCAGGCAGAGAGAGAGGAGGAAGCAGGCTCCCTGCTGAGCAGAGATCATGACCTGAGCCGAAGGCAGCGGCTTAACCCACTGAGCCACCCAGGCGCCCCTGAAGTGTGAACATTTTAAAAAGATATTCTTCAAGGGTAACACTCAAAAAGGTGGTTGCTCATAATGGAATTGTAGGCCTTGTGAAACTCAAGGGGCATTTACTTTTTTAATCCTGGAGGCTGAATTGCCTTGGAGAAATTGCATTTTGTTTGCTGATAAAACAAGCAGGCTGGGCCTGACCAAGATTTTTGGTGTATTCTAGGTTATCTGCACAGTTACATAGCAAAGGTGGATTAGGGGACGCAAGAAGGAAAACATTCACTTGACAAGTGCTTACTGAGTGCCCACGACAGGCCAGAAACCTTGCTGGTTGCTAGGGAAATAGTGAGCCTGCCAGCAAAGAGCTAAGTGTGTTCTAAAGAAGCAGAGGGGGCACCATGCCAACAGAAACAACCTTGGAAAGAGATGCAGTTTCTCTTCTCCTCCTTGAACACAAACCTTTCGAAAGCAAAAACTGTGCTTACAGGTGCATTTTATGAAAAGATAGTTCAATACACTAGAACTTGATGAAAGGGGCGCCTGGGTGGCTCGGTGAGTTAAGCCTCTGCCTTCTGCTCAGGTCATGATCTCAGGGTCCTGGAATTGAGCATCACATTGGGCTCTCTGCTCAGCAGGGAGCCTGCTTCCTCCTCTCTCTCTGCCTGCCTCTCTGCCTACTTGTGATCTCTGTCAAATAAATTAATTAATAAATCTTTAAAAAAAAAGAACTTGATGAAAACCACAAATTGTCCTTTAAAATGTTAGAATCGACTTTTTATAAGTCATCTTTGTCTAAAATATAGTGTAGTTTTTAGATATTCTTGAAGTACTGGGATGCCACAAAGTGCCCTACAAAATTTGTTTTTGAATTCTGCTTTTATCTCTTTGTACATAATCCATCATAATCTGTGGTTGAATCATGCAGGGGCTAAAGATGGACCTCCCAAGATAAAGGAGGTTTTTACAACTCTTCCTCCAGATGGCGACAAAGGACCATGTCTTTAAAATAGGGTCTAGTTTGTAGCCTAAGATACCAACTTTGGGCTGTTTAAATTACATGGAAAATTCAGAATTTATTTCCTTACCAAATTTACAAGAAAAAAAGTACAAATAAAGGATACCTGCAGAATTGTATTTTTCTAATATCCTATTGGTTTAAAGGGTAAATTATTTAGATAGACTGCTTTGTAAAAGTAGCACCAGGAAAAAAATGATGGGAGTAGAAAGAAGAAAATTGGAATCACAGATTGTATATTGAGATGGGTATGTCAACAACTCTTCACATTCCTTTCTTTGGTTGCTATGGTAACTCCCAGGTTCATTTACTCAGTCCTTAATAGAGCTCTGAAATCAGTGGAATGTTAGAGCCAAACTGCCTGGTTCAAATCTTACCTCCACCCCTAACTAAACATGTGACTCTCAAGTGATTTAATATTGCTCTGTGTCTCAATTTCCTCATCTGTAAAACGGGGATGATGAGAAACTGAGAATAAGCATGTGAAGCACTGAGCACAGTACCCGGCACATACTACATATTTAATAAATCAGCAGTCACCACCAAATCACCACCATAGCCACCCCTACACCATCTACAAAGACTCATCAAAACATTTTTTTCACTGCATTTTAGGAAGAAGCATGGTTCTTAGTATTTGCCAATCCCGGATAAGGAAGAAAACACTCTGGGGCTAAACAGTATAATTTGAATATCTGGCTCATTGCTTAAAATATAAAAATGTTCAGTTTTTCATTTTGAAGCAGTCAAATAATTTGATCAATGAATCACTCCATTCCGTTCAATTGCCATTTAGAAGCTTTCTAGTTTTTGCCGTAACAAAAAATTACATAAAGCAAATTTATGCAGAAAGCCACATTTTTACCAACCCATTTCTTCTTTTAAGTAGATTTTTGCATACCCAATCTATGTTTCTAGTCTAGCATTTACTCTGTAATTACTAGGAAAAAAAGAGAGAATAAAAATAAGTATTTGCTTCAACCTTCATGAATAAGTTTAATCTACTCATATTTACAGGAGATGCTTGGCTTTATTTTGGAGTTATCCTCATTTTGTCTTTCCTTCTTGATATTGCTAATTTTCTCAGGGCTTAAGCAGTTCTTTCAACATTCATCCTTTCCACTGCGATTAATTTTTTTAATTGTAAAAATAATTTTCCATATTAACAGCCAATATGTCTGCTCTCAGCTGATCAAGATTCAGCTGGTCTGTTGATGTGGATGATCTGTTTTGTTTTTCCTTCTAAACAGTTCAATTTATCTACAAAATCCCAATTGTCTTGCTAGCATTCCTCAACTGATTGTGTATCCTCTACCCAGCATTGTCTTTTAAATTTGAATGCTTTGCTTTTGATAGAAACATTTCTCATTGTTTTTCTACTTACTATCAGTGAGACTCAAGCTCTTTGGTAGCAATGACCATTGGCACTGTATCATCCATCCACATTCATGTCTCCCTGCTTCAGCCTGATGGCAGAACTTGTGGAGAAATATGGAGCCACAGACAGAGATCCTCTTAAGAACCCTGGGCCAGGAGAGTCAAAAGGACACGCCGATAGGGTAAAGCTTGTTTCCCATTAGCTAGATAAATAGACACTTTTTAAAAATTAAACTGCGGTTTACACATTTTAATTTGTAATCAACATTATTTGGCTGCATTCTAAGATTTTTTTTTTTAAGATTTTATTTATTGATTTGACAGAGAGAGATCACAAGTAGACAGAGAGGCAGGCAGAGAGAGAGAGAGGGAGATAGAGAGAGAGAGAGAAGCAGGCTCCCTGCTGAGCAGAGAGCCCGATATGGGACTCCATCCCAGGACCCTGAGATCATGACCTGAGCCGAAGGCAGCGGCCTAACCCACTGAGCCACCCAGGCGCCCTGCATTCTAAGATTTTTAAGAGATATTTTTTAAATTTAGAGTAAATTCATTTGTATGATCTCTGGTACTATTTCCATGTTTCACTTAATTCCTATTTGTGACTTTATCAGAAGGAAATAAGCCCATCCTCTCTAACAAAATATTAGAGAAAAACATGGTGTGACAGTCTCTTTGGTGTCCCCGGTGAAACATTTCCTGGTATTCGTGCCTTTGTGTATTCAAGTCCTAGACTCTGGCCTTGGTCTTGTGATTGGCTTGGGCCAATGGGACTTTAGCAAGTTCCATGCAGTAAAAGCTTAAGAAGTACTTGCACTTGGAGGGGGTGGGGGTGGTTGTCCTCCTGGAATGCTTTATCTTAGAGCTAGACCCCTGAAACGTCACAAGTGGAGGGAAACCATTTGGATGTCCCAGTTCCAACCAAGCTGTTGACGGAATACAACAGCGAACGCGTCCTTGGCTACACAACATGGGGCAGAAGTTCCTTCCAATGGAGAGGCATCAACCCACAGAATCATGAGAAGTAACTGGTTATTGTTTAGCTACTATGTTTGGGGATGGCTTTTTACACAGCTATAGGTAGCTGAAACACATGTAAGAAATTACCTTCTCAATGACTCATGGTGTTTACCCTAGGTTTCCTCTTAGGAGACCATCACTGCGTACACTTTTCATTTTGATAAAGATTCAGCTCTCAATTTATATCCAACTGAAATGTCAGAATGATGCCCGACACCCTCCAGTGTGCTTTGGCCTTTGATCTATTTAAAAATCTCCCACCCAGTGCAGCCCTGTCCTCACTGAATCCCTACCAAGAAGTCTGGCTGGCTGGCGCTCTAAGAATCGCAAATTTTATTTTGGAAATCACTGACAGATTGTTTCACAGAATATTGTCATAATATCTTGTCACTGAATACTGAGTTGCCATCACGGGAGCAGATTTCTATGGAGATTAGGCTTATCTTTTTTAGATTTCTATGATTCCAAGATTTCCTTTTTTGTTAAACTGTGAATTTATTAGAAGTCATTATGAAACCATAGAAAACTAAAAAGAAAAGTTTACCTACAAAAGAAGTCTGAACACTGATGGCAGACTGGTGGAATCCTCTCCAGCATGTCCACACAATGGCGTGCTATGTACTGAGAAAACAATTAGTGAGTTCAGTAGTACTGACCTCCAAAGTCCTCCCGGATAGAGCAGTAAATGGAAAAAAAAAAAAATCAAGTTTCAGAACAGTGTGTATGGTATGCTACCCCTTGGTTAAAAGGGAAGGAAATCTATTGCATGAATGCATGATATATTTAAAAATCTAAGAACAGGAGTGGGAAACTGACACTAGGGGATTAAGCACAAGAAGGAAACTTTTCACTATTACACCTTTTTATATTTTCTTGTTTTTTAAACATATGAATGTACTACCTATCCAAAATATAAAGTAAGTTGTTTCAGTTTGGGAAGACATGAACTAAAATATTAGCAGGGATTGCCTCTGGGAGATAAGATTTCACATATTTTTTTCCTTTTTGTTTATTTGTATTTCCTATTTTTCCCACACAAAAAAATTTTCATGTAATTTTAAAAGCAATATTTAGGGGCACCTGGGTGGCTCAGTGTTTTAAGCCTCTGCCTTGGGCTCAGGTCATGATCTCGGGGTTCTGGGATTGAGCCCCACATCGGGCTCTCTATTCAGCGGGAAGCCTGCTTCCTCCTCTCTCGCTGCCTGCCTCTCTGCCTACTTGTGATCTCTGTCTGTCAAATAAATAAACAAAATCTTTAAAAAAAAAAAAGCAGTATTTAAAAATTATCAAATAAAAAAAAATCCACTGATAGTCCCACTGCTCAATCCAAACACAACTATTACTTTTCTATGCATAAAACTTATAATCACAAATACATATAATCGGGGAGCCTGGGTGGCTCACTCATTAAGTATCTACCTTTGGCTCAGATCATGATCCCAGGGTCCTTGCTTGGTGGGAAGCCTCCTCCCTCTCTCACTCCCCCTTCTTGTGTTCCCTCTCTCTGTGTCTGTCAAATAAATAAATAAAATCTTAAAAAAAATACACACAATCTGGTATCCCTTATCTGAATATACTAAGGTTTACATAACCCTTTTCCTATAGCTGAACACTTTGACACTTTTTACTGTATCATTTCATAAATAATGATGCAATCAGATTGTACAAAAAGTTTTCCATATGTGCAAGAGATCCTCAAAAGTGACATTCTGTTTCAAATGGTATAAACATTTTCAGAAGCCTGATATGTACTGTCTAAATGTTTTCCAAAAGGATTGCTGCCAGTAGAAATTTATGAGAACTCCAGGTTCATTAAACTGTCATTAGACTTGATTAACATTTTAAAAACCTTTGCTAATAGTTAAATTTGAAACTCTTTATAATTTGTGTTTACATTTCTTTGGAACTAATACAGATGAACATTTTTCTATTTGTGTGCTGACGAGTTTAATTCCTCCCTAAAATATTTTTTCAAGTCCTTTGCCCATATTGAGATTCTAGAGGGTTTTCTTTGTTTACAGGTTTTTAATTATGTTTTAATTATTAGGGCTAGACACCTTGTCGGTCCTTTACCTTGGAAATACTTTCCCTCTGTCATCTGCATTTTATTCTATTTTATTGCATGTAGAGTGTTGTTTTTATTTATAAATATTATATATGCCTTGACATTGCTAACCTTCAGAAGTCTAAAGATTCACTTCTATTTTCTTCTAATTTGATATACTTTGATTTAAATTTTTTTCTTTAATTACTTAGAATTAATTTCTGTGTGCAATGTTAGAAAAAGACTCAGATAGATACTTTTAAGGCTATCAAATCCCTTAATAGAATTGGCTGAGTGATCTTTCCTTTTCCCATTGATCTTGTGGCCTTCTTTATAATAGTTTTGTTTCTTATGCATACTAGTGTCCATTTCTATCACAGTTCCTATGTTCCACTGATTTACATTAGTATCACATTCTTTGCTGAAGTCTGAGAACATCTTTTCACAAATGGCAGTGCTCTAACCCATCGAGATCATCATGATAATTTCTTTGATGCCACCTCTTAATCTGATGTTTATTTATCATCCTCTTCAGGTAAATAATTTTACCTTTCAAAAATATTCCACAGTTTTTGTTGGAAATTTGTCAAACATATAAATTAACTTGAGTAGAAACTGGTTTTGTTTTGTGTGTTCAATTTTCTTGCTTCTAGGGGCACCTGGGTGGTTCAGTCAGTTAAGCATCTGCCTTTGGTTTGGGACTTGATCTTGGGTTCCTCAGGTCATGATCTCAGGGTCCCCACATCGGGCTCCCTGCTCAGCAGGAAGTTTACTTCTCCCTCTCCCTCTGTCCTTCCACCCACCACCACCCCCTCCCCCAGCCACTGGTTGTGCTCTCTCTCTCTCTCAAATAAATAAATAAAAATCTTGAAAAATAACCCTCTCTCTCTCTCAATCTCTGCCCCTCCCCGTTTGCACTCTCTGGCTGTCTCTCTAAAAAATAAAAAATAAAAAATAAAAAAATAAAATAAATATTCTTGCTTCCAAAAGGAACATGTTTCTTCTTTCCATTTAGTCAGGACTTCCTGCAGCTCACCATCATTTTTGTTTGTTATTTTGATTGGTTGGTTCGGTTTCTTCTTACAGGTCACCCATATTTCACATTAAAAGTATTCCTTGGTACTTTATAGGTTTTATTTTGTGAACGGGGTCTCTCTTTGTTTTATTTTTCTGATTCTTCCTTACATGGAGGACTTCTAGTGATTATATATTTACCTCAAATCTGGCCCTTTTGGTGGTTCTATTATTATCCTGGAAAACAATTTCCAGTTTGGGTTTTCTGGAATACAAGTTGTTTTGACACTTAAATTGGCCTGAAACTCTGTTAATTTGTGGGGGGTGAATCATTATTGGTACCACAATGGCCAATCAAAGGGATGATCTGAATGTTTACTTCCCATCAATTTTACTGTTTTGTGGACACATCCCTGTTTTAGGGATGTTACCATGGAACCTTGTAAAAATAGAATTGTGAATGTATGCTGATGAATTACAAGTATAAGAACAGTCCCTGATTTAGATGTGAGCCATGCACCTGGCTAACTCTTGCTGTTTTGACAATCACAGGTGAGGAGAGGTGAGAATCCTAAAATAGAAAGGAAATTGAAGAAATAAGCAGAATGACTGAATCAGTAGCTGGTTTTAATTACCTGCCCAGATGTCTGAGTATGTTCCATATTTAATTGGTTCTACCTTGCCACCTTTGTACAGATAAAGATTCCTAAGAGAATTCGGAAGACGTGGAGATTTGTAACTTGGTGCTACTGCAAAGGTACCCATATTGCCTTCCTTTCATCTTGGCCAAGAAATGAAGTTGTTCTTTGTCCACTTCATTGCAAGTCTCCTTCAGATACACACGGAAGTGGGCTCTGGTTCCCTTTGTCTTATCCCATGGCCAAACATGGCCAACAGTGCTCCCTCTGGTGGGAAAATCACCTTGCCCAAGCTCCTGACTACAAGGATGGAGCAGGGCATTCTGCTCCAGTGAAGAGGACCCACAGGGAGGATAGGGGATAAAAACACTGAGAGAACAGTTAGGGGGAGGGGGACAGAAAGTTTGGTACGGACAGATAAATGTTTTACAGGTAAAATAAAGAACTGTATAATACGTTCTGTGTACTCTGTGTACGCTACAGCATCTAAACATCCAACTTTCCTTCAGCTAATGGCTGCAGCTTCTTTCCTGCTAAAGACCTGGTTGATGAGTTACCTAACAATACGTATCTCCACCCTCCAGACAAAGGTGAAGAGGAAGGACTTAACATGTAAATACCTGAAACCAAGAAACTTGGTAAAAACCAAGAAACTTCTTGGTCAAGATCGGTGAGCAAAAAGTCAAGATGGAATAGCAATTTAGCAGAGGATAAATGTTCAAGTGTGTGTACACATTAGAAGGAATATTTCCATTGAGCAGTGTCAGTAATATGCTAGGAGTTTCAACACACTACAGGTAGTAAAGAACTAAGAGAAATGACTTGTGCCCTGAGAAGCTGCAGGAGGAGGATAGAAAAAGTCATTATTTTATAATAGTAAATTAAAAGTACCCCGAAGGATATAAAAATACAGGTTCAAAGGGGGACATGGACCCTGATGTTTACAGCAGCATTATCAACAATAGCCAAACTATGAAAAGAGCCCGTATTTTGGAGTCATATGAATAGATAAAGAAGATGCTGTAGATATATATCTATGCTGAAATATTACTCAGCCATGAAAAAGAATGCAGTCATATGGATGGAGCTAGAGTGTATACACTTAGAAAATAAGTCAATCTGAGACAAATATATGATTTCACTCATATGTGGAATTTAGGAAATAAAACAGATAAGCCTACAGGAGTGAGAAAAAAGAGGGGAGAGGGAAGTAAACCATAAGAGACTCTTCTTTTTTTTTTAAGATTTTTTTTTTTTTAATTTGACAGATCACAAGTAGGCAGAGAAGCAGGCAGAGAGAGAGAGGAGGAGGAGGCAGGCTCCCTGCTGAGCAGAGAGCCCGATGCGGGACTTGATCCCAGGACCCTGAGATCATAACCTGAGCCGAAGGCAGAGGCTTTAACCACTGAGCCACCCAGGCGCCCCCTACCATAAGAGACTCTTAATGTCAGAGAACACACTGCGGGTTGATGGAGGGAGGGTGGTGGGGCATGGGCTAAATGGGTGATGGGCATTAAAGAGGGCACTTGTTGTGATGGCCCCCGGGTGCTGTATGTAAGTGATGAACCACTGAATTTTACTCCTGAAAGTAATATTGCATTGTATGTTACCTAAGTAAAATTTAAATTAAAAATTTTTAAAAAGTAAAGCAGCAATCTCTTTATTTTTTTTAAGATTTTATTTATTTATTTGACAAACAGAGATCACAAGTAGGCAGAGAGGCAGCAGAGAGAGAGAGAGAGGAGGAGGAAGCAGGCTTCCTGCTGAGCAGAGAGCCCAATGCAGGGCTCGATCCCAGGACCCTGGGATCACGACCTGAGCCAAAGGCAGAGGTATTAACCCACTAAGCCACCCAGGCACCCCTAGCAATCTCTTTAATAAGATCTGTAATAAACAATCCCTGTCCTGAAAATCGGCCTCATGCTGCGCAGCGGCACGGCTTTCCAAGAAGCTCTCTCAGGCTGACAAGGCCAGAGGAAACAAATATTCAATTGATTTTCTTCCATATTTGTGTGTTCTGACCTAGTGGTTCCCTCCCTTTTTCTTCCTAGATGGGTGCTCTCTTTGTGGATTATTCTGGAATAAAAGTAGGATGCACTATTATTCTTGGTTATGGGGTGGGTGAGATGCGAGTTCAGATGATATCCTGTTCTGGCAAAGCTGTTCTCTCTCCAAGCTAGGAGTGAAAGATGACCACTTGCATTTGGGGATGCATGGGCTCAACCTTCCCTTGCCTTCTTCACCACTGCACCCCAGAGCACAAGACAGTGAGTGCATGGCACCACTGGTCACAGTAAATTGTTGCATGAAGGCAATGCTTACCTGTGTTTTCAGCCTTTTATTTGTTCATTCCTGCATCTCCAGGGGACTTTCTATCCTTCATAATGTTGTTTCAGACCTGGGGTCCAAGACAGAGGAAGAGGGACTTTTTTCATCTATCTTCCTTTCTTTAGATACCATTGTCTCTGCTATGAGCTCTGTCAACATTAAGAACATATTTTTTTTCCTGAGAAAATTATCGAGGACTAAAGAGTCACTCATTTCCTCAATTTGGTGGAAACCAAGACTGTGTCTTAAGGAACCGCCTCCATTCCTGGGAGATGGCCCAGGTTGCAGTTGCCACAAGGGTCTCAGCTAGAGGAGACGCCTCTAGCTGACAAAGAACCATTAGGAATTGGGAGAGGGGGTGAGGAGATGGATTTTTTTTCAATTTTAGACTTTCATTTATTTGGACTTTGACTCAAGGGGAAGATCTTTGATTTCAAAATGTAGTTCCTTTGGACTTTATCATGCAATCAGGTCTAATCTTTAAACTTTCATTTCTCCCTGAGAATTTGTAATGGATGAGGAATTTATATATACATCTGGGGTCTCTTTATAATGTTTGCATTTTATGGATGAGGTATCTTACTGTTATAATTTGCTCTCATCAAAGAACCTCTGGTGATAGACAATGTGACTGATTTAAATGGGGGTTGGAAACAGAACAGGTGTTCATTTCCAGTTCTGTGTAGAGGAACCCTGGGGCTTAATGTATGGTTGTGACCGATCTCAGATCCTTCTGTAGGCAAAACCTAAACTACCCAGCAAATTTTGGCAGGGGAGAGGGGGTGCTGAGCCTTATACACTTTGCAGGGAGGGAGCAGTTTAAGGAAAAAGGAACATAAATGATGAATACAACAAGGTATAGGGCCATGGGAGGGAGCTGAACGCAGGAGGGTCATATAGCATCTGTATCCTTAGCTTTGATAAATCCAGCATTCTCCCCACCTGTGGTCTAGAGGACACCCAAAGAAACAATGGCCAGTCCACAAGGACAGGAGCAGGACCCTCCCCATGAGTTTTGACCTCTCCCAAGATAGCTATACCCCCTGCTGGGCCACACACTTAGAATTTGCTTGCAAAACCATGCAAAATGATGTCATTATTCACAACAGACTCCTTTCGTAAGTATCTGTGGCCTCCGCTGTAACCTCACTGCCAAGTGAGAATGAAAGTGAATCTTAGACTGAATTTCTCTACCCATGTAAATGCTGATTAGCAATAAGGTAGGAAACAATCCTACAACCTGCTCTGGGATCTCTATGAAGTCCCAGCTCTGTTCTATGCATGGAAGTTTAACTAGATGCAGATATGACAATATTCTGGAAACAGGGTAGAGTCAGATTCAGGCATAATAATTGTCCACAAAGGATTTCAGAGTGGGTCTTTCCCCGTAAGAATAAGGATATTCTCCTACACAAGAAGAGTAGTAATATCCAAATTAGGGAATTTAACATTGATACTTACCTATTATTTAATCCATAGCCTATATTCAAATTTTGTCATTGTCTTAGTATTGTTCTTTATACCTATTTTTGGTCTTGGTCTGGGATCCTTTCCAGGTTGCAGGATCATGAAGTCTCTCCTTCTCCTTGAACCTGGGACCGCTTCCCAGTCATTTTTTGCCTTTGTCCACCTTGACATTTTTGAAGAGTAAAGACTAGTTAGTTTGTAGACTATTCCTCATTTTGGTTTTGCCTGACATCTCCTCATGAATAAATTAAGGTTATACATTTTTGGCAGGAATGATACAGAAGTGATGCCATGCAGCCTATTGGGAAGCACATGACATTGGTTTGCCTCAATACTGGGTGATATTAATTTTGATGGCTTGGTTACAGTGGGCCACTCTAAGGTTCTTCACTATAAAGTCACTACTTTCATCCTCACATGATTAATAATCCATCACCAGGAAGATACTTTGAGACTATGTAAATACACAGTTTGTCAGGAAACCCACCCACTATTTCAGGTAACATTGATGAGTTTCTAATTCAATCATTTATTTTTATTGTTTCATTTCTATTATAAGGGAGAGCTTTGTTTCAGTATGAACTCATGAAATTTTATTTAATGGGCTGTTATCCACTATCACTAAAATTTTAGGTAACAGTGGAATTGTCTATAATTTCCAGCCCACATCTTGTATACCTGTCATTTGACTGATGACATCCATTTATCTAATTACCAGAGCTTCTGTTGCTAATCAGACATTAAGAGAGCTGAAGCACATTTAGTAGCCCAATGACCCCTGGAGTGTATATTCCTGAATTAGGAAAATTGAATACTCACAGAGTGTAGATTAAAGAACATAGTTACATCACAGAGACTATGCTGAAGAATTTAAATTATACAGGACATCAATCATTAAACTTCAGAGGTCAACAGAATAAAAAGTTGGGTAATGTTAAGAGAAAATGTACTCACCTCTTCTTGGAACTGAATTAGTATGGTTTTCGGTCTCTGATTCAAGCTCAGCTCAGCCCCTCCCTACACTTTTCATTCTTGGAAACCTAGTTTGCCGGTGTGGAGCTCACGTTCGCTGCTCCTGGCCGTGCTGTAGGCTTAACAACAATGTCCTGCCCTCACTGGAGGAGGCCTAGATAGTCCAGTATCTTCTGCACTGGGCAGGTACATCCGTCTAATGCTCAGATTCAGTTACAAAGTCCATTGCCCCAACACGAAACCACTTCTTCCAACCTAGACTTGACCCCATCATAGAGTTGATGTTTTGGCCTTTCTCTGCATACCTCTTGTCTTATTTCTCCATTGGTTTGGAACACAGTTGGGAAGAGGCTAAATTTTCTGGCCCCCTCAGAGACCTCAACCTTCTAAGACCCACCCCTTTCATTTCTACATCAAGACACTAAAGCAGCTGCTCTTTGTGTTGATGACAGCTTTTCTTTGTTATTTTTTTAAGATATGTATGTATGTATGTATGTATGTATTTACCAGAGAGACTGGAGAGAGCACGCACAAGCAGGGGGAGCAGCAGGCAGAGGGAGAAGTAGACTCCCTGTTGAGCAGGGAGCCCTATGTGGGACTCTATCCCAGGACTCCAGGATCAAGACCTGAGCCAAAGGCAAACACTTAACTGACTGAGCCACCCAGGAGTCCCAACTCTCTCAGCTTTTCAACATATTGAAGTATCTTCTAGATTAAAAGTCTGAAGTTTGTCTTGATCCTCCTCACGAGAATGCTAGTGCTCCCTGGGGTCTCTGTGTGCTGCTTCCTGCTCTGTCTCAGCTCCTCCCAGTTGATATTCCATCTAGCAGCTTGAATCAAGCTGTGGAACCAAAGCAAACCACTTCTCTTTTCGAATCCCTCCATGATCCCCTCTCTTCTTCAGCATCCGAGTCAAAGTTCTTACCACGGCCTACTGAAATGAAAACAGAGTTTGGATTGTAAACTGGGTGGACTGTACTAATTTTAGCTTGCTTATGGCCTAGTGCTTGTTACCTCTCTACCTCTTCCCCTTGCTCACTCCTTTCCATCCACTCTGACTGTACTTTGTTGCTCAAACACCTCAGGAGCATTTCATCCTCCAGACCTCTGCCCTAGATATTCCCTCTTCTTAGAACAATTTTCCCTATTTATCTGTGTTACTCATTTCCTTACCTTCTTTGAGATTTTCTTAAATGTCACCTTCCCAGTGATTCCATTGCCAGACCCCCAAGTTGTAACCCCCTCTCAAATACATACAACTCTTTAATCTCTCTCCAGTATGCATCAGGACTAATATAACTATATATTCTATTTAATATTATGTTAATTGTCTCTGTCTCCCCACTAGAATGTAAGATCTCTCAGAATAGAGCATACACCCAAAGAGAGAATCAGAACTCTGGAATATAGAGAGATAATCTAGAATGCTACTATTATGGACTATGTGCTCCCCCACCTCTACTCCCCACCCAATTTATATGTTGATGCCCTAACCCCCATATGGCTATATTTGGAGATGAGTCCTTTAAGTAAGTCATTAAGGGTGGGATCCTAATCCAATGGGATTAGTGTCCTTACAGGAAAAGACACCAGAGAGCTTCCCATACCTTTGCTTGTTTGCACAAAAAAGTCATGTAAGCACACAGCAAGACGGTCGTTGTCTACAAGTCAGGAAGAGAGTCCTCACCAAAAAGCATCTTGATCTGAGACTTCTAGCCTCCAGTACTATAAGGAAATAAATTTCTATTTTTTAAGTCACTGAGTTTGTGGTATTTTTGTTATAGCAGTCTGAGCAGACTAATACAGTCATATAGATTTTTTTTTTAAGACACATATTAAGATGGTAGAAATAAATCCAGTATATGTGTAGTTACAACAAATGTAAAGAGTTGAAACTCTCCAATTAAAAAAATAGAGTTCATCATGGGTGCCTGGCTGGCTCAGTCAGTACAGCATGTGAGTCTTGATCTCAGGGTCATGAGTTCAAGCCCCAAGTGAAATGTAGAGAGTAGTTAAAAAATAAATTAATTAATTAATTAATTAATTAATTAAAATAAAACAGAGTTCACCAGGCTAAATTTTTAAGAATCCAGGTATATGAAATATAGAAAAGATACACCTAAAACATAAAATAGTAGACCAGGGGAAAATAGTGATTGAGAAATATACAGAATGCAAATTATCAGCAAAATGAACTTTCTATACTAACCAAATGAAACAGAATATCAGACAAAGTAAAGTTTCAGGCAAAATCATTACTAAACATTACTAAACTAAACTATTACAAAAAACATTACTAAACTAAATTACTAAAGTAATTACTAAATTACTAAAGTTTAAGGCAAAATCATTACTAAACTAAGATAAGGGTATAGTATTTAAAAACTTCAACTCAGGGATGCCTGGGTGGCTCAGTTGGTTAAGCGGCTGCCTTCAGCTCAGATCATGATCCCAGGGACCTGGGATCGAGTCCCGCATTCGGGCTCCTTGCTCGGCAGGGAGCCTGCTTCTTCCTCTGCCTCTGCCTGCCTCTCTGTCTGCCTGTGCTCGCTCGCTCTCTCTCCCTCTGTCCCTGACAAATAAGTAAATAAAATCTTTAAAAAAAAAAACACCTCAACTCATCAGGAAGGTGTAAAAATTCCAAACTTGTACAGACCTAATATTAAAGTTTGAAACAACATAAAGCAAAATTGATAAGACACTTGCTGACTCATTTGATGCCACAAACATCGAAAGATAGGAAAGTGATGCCAGTCTCACACAGGACTGCAAAAATCCTAAATCAAATTTAGTAAAACACATGTGGCAATGTGAAAGCAAACAAAATAGTGCACCATGTCTAGTTTGATTTTATCTTAGGAACACAAATTTTGCTAAATAATATTACTACAGATGCAATTTATTTCCCCACAATTTAAAAGAGAAAGAAACTTGTAATTATCTCAGTAGACACAAACAGCTCTGCCTCTAACACCTGCAGGGCTTGGGACAAGAGTGCAAATGGAGGCCCACATATCAGGTAAATGATACTTAAAAGTTATACATCAATCTAAGAAACTGACAGATAAAAATATGCTTTATCCTACTATCTTGGTAAAGTACCTCCATAAGGACAACATTTTTAAAATATGCATAAAGCCTTGGGATTCTTTTTTTTTTTTTTTTTCTTAGATTTATTTATTTGAGAGAGAGAGGGGCTGTGCACTCCAGGGAGCCAGGGCCAAGGGAGAGGATACAGGCAAGAAGCAGACTCCGGGCTGCTGAGCCCGGAGAAGCCAGAGACAGGGCTCCATTCAGGACCCTGAAATCATAACCTGAGCCCATATCAAGAGTCCCATGCCCAACTGACTGAACCAACCAGGGGCCCCAGCAGATGCACCTGTTTGATTGTTCTCACCCCCTCTTCCTTCACTTCCATGAAAAACTAATGCCGGCATTACACAGACTACATGAATGCTTGTCGATTCACAACTTGGTAGGTAAAACAATATAAGAGAATTTAAATTATTGGAATTAAATTATTGGAATTTTTCTAATGAAACATCGTCATGGATTGCTAAGTACATTCTAACTGTGCTGGGATCTACACGAATACACAGGATACTAGAAATAATGTCACTTCAAAAGAGAAAGCCTTCTGGGAAGAAAAAAAAAGTGCTTACATTTTAAATGGCTGTTTATTCTCCCATTGCCTCTGAAACCGCGCACTGTTATGCAAAATTCAGATGTGAGAGAAAAATTCTACACTAGTGAGTGAGTAGCTGATGGGAAGTTACCCACAAGTGCATCACTCAGGAGACCTTCCTTCTGTTAGACTCTTTTGCAGTTGTGACTTCATCTTCGGAATTGAAAGCTTTGTCCAAACCCCACCAAGCACATGCCTGCCACCTCTCCCATTCCTACTTAGCACCAGCACTCAAATCTGAACACAGATAAACCTGATCAAATATCATGTCAACAAAATAAAACTATTAAAAAAAACCCCAGCATTCGGGGCGCCTGGGTGGCTCAGTGGGTTAAGCCGCTGCCTTCGGCTCAGGTCATGATCCCAGGGTCCTGGGATCGAGCCCCACATCGGGCTCTCTGCTCAGCGGGGAGCCTGCTTCCTCCTCTCTCTCTGTCCGCCTCTCTGCCTACTTGTGATCTCTGTCTGTCAAACAAATAAATAAAATCTTTAAAAAAAAAAAAAAAAAAAAAAAAAACCCCAGCATTAAACACTTAGAATTCAAAAACACCAATAGTAAAACGTGGTGCTGGTGAAAAACATATATAGTTAAGAAACTAGAAATAGGCTCCCAAATTCAAGAAAGAGGATCATAAGGGTAGAATAGTGAAATCAATAAGGACTGACTGAAATACAAATTTATTATTAATATGCTTTCATTTGTTCATTCCACAAATGCTTACTGAGTGCGTGCTGTGTGTTAAGCTTAGCCACTGAACTCACACATGTGCCTCGGGTCACCCTGTGTTTTTGCAATGAGACAAAAATAATGTTAGCTGTACTGGTGTTTAATAAATATTAGATACTCAATAAAAATCAGACATTACAAAAAAATCAGACATTATAGTTCTAATGTTGGAAAAAGAACAAGTGAAGTTTGTTTACTGGTAGTATTGAGGTAAATGGCTAGAGATTGGGAAAAACAATGAAGTTAGAGGCACTCCTTATAAAGGACATCAAAATAAACTTCAGAAGAATTTACTGAAGTGTAAGCATTGGATGAAAAGCACAGAATAAGGGGCACCTGGCTGGCTCAGTTGGTCAAGTGTCCAACTCTTGATTTTGGCGCTGGTCAGAATCTCAGTGCTCTGGGCTCAGCATGGAGTCTGCTAGTCTTTCTCCCTTTGCCCTCCACCTCCCACTCTCTCTTTCTCTCAAATAAATAAAATCTTTAAAAAAAAAAAAAAGAAAGAAAGAAAGAAAGAAAGAAAGAAAGAAAGAAAGAAAAGCACAAAATTACCAGGTTATTAGATCTATGAAAGATGAATGTCCTCAGTATTAAAGTCACAAAGGGAAAAAAGAAAATGGATGGATCTTAATATTTAAATGTTTTTAAATTCCATATCAAACCAAAACAGCAGACTAGGGAAAACAGTTTGATTCCCTATGTCTGATAAAAGTTAAAAATCTGGAGAGAGTATTTCGATGTACAACCAAATCATGATGACTTCAATAAATAAGCAGGCTACAGAGGTTGTGGTAGATATTTGGATTTTTCTGACAACTGTGATAGACAGGACAATGCCCCCCACCAAAGATAGCCATATCCTAATCCCAGAACCTAGGGATTCATTACATTACATGACAGAAGAATAAAGTTTGCTAATTAACTGACCTTAAAATGAGATGATCCTGGATTATGCAGGCAGGTACAATATAATCACAAGGGTCCTTAAAAGTGGGAGAAAGAGATGTCCATCAACAGATGAATGGATAAAGAAGATGTAATACACACACACACACACACACACACACACACACACACACACACAATGGAATACTATGCAGCCATCAAAAGAAATGAAATCTTGCCATTTGCAATGATGTGGATTGAACTAGAGGGTATTATACTGAGCAAAATAAGTCGATCAGAGAAAGACAATTATCATATGATCTCTCTGATATGAGGAATTAGAGAGGCAGGGTGGGGGGTTGTGGGGGGTAGGGAAGGAAAAAATGAAACAAGATGGGATCAGGAGAGAGAAAAACCATAAGAGACTCTTAATCTCACAAAATAAACTGAGGATTGCTGGGGGTGGGGGGAGGGTAGGGAGAGGGTGGTTAGGTGATGGACATTGGGGAGGGAGGGTATGTGCTATGGTGAGTGCTGTGAAATGTGAAAAGCCTGATGATTCACAGACCTGTACCTCTGGGGCAAATAATATATATTAATAAAAATAATTTTTTAAAAAAGTGGGAGAGAGATGTGGATATTCAGGGTGCTGTGTTATGAGAAGGATTTGCAACCATTATTACTAGTTTGAAGATGGAAATAGCCACAAGCCAAGGAAAGCAGGCAGGGAAAGGCAAGGAATCAGATTCTAGAGCCTAGTGCCTCCTAGAGCCTCCAGAAAGGAATGCAGCCCCACTAATACCTGCATTTCAGCCACTCAGACTTGTGTCTGACTTCCAACTTTCAGAACTGTAAGAGAATAAAATTGTGTTGCTTTCAGCCGTAAGTGTATGTCAACGTGCCGAGGCAGCAAAATAAAACTAATAGAGCCATCCAGGTTTCTTTTAACCCCACTCCTGTGTTTGCAGAACCCACCACCTCTTGAGGCAGAATCCTCCCTCTATAGAGAATTAGGACGCCTTTTCCCAGCCTCCCTGGTGGTGAGCAATGGAATACACCCACACAACTCAGAACTGGAAGCTGGTGATGGGAAGGAGGGGGAGCCTGTGTGGGATCTGTTGTCAAAGGCAGCAGGGCAGGCCTGCAGGTCTTTGCCCAGCAGCAAGTTGAAGGAGCTGGTCCTGCAGCAGGATTTTGGGCATTACTCCCAGCTGTAAAAACCCTCCACCTGATGCTCTGGCCCCACTGGAGATTCTGGGGCCCTTCATAAGATCCTTTTCTGCTAAACCAGCCTGAGGTGGTGTTTGTAGCTTGTGACCCAGAAGCCTCAGTGATCCAGGTGTGAACAAATAATTTACTCAAAAGGAAAAGGAAATGTCAAATACAGGAGAGCAAGTTTACCCTAGCTGGGAGTCTAAGGAACTCAAAGCAAGCTTGAGATGCTATATTACACTGAGGACAAATAAAAACAATCATTGTGTGTGTGTGTGTGTGTGTGTGTGTGTGTGTGTGTGTGTGTGAAGACTGTTATCCTTATTTATAGCTAGTAACTAAGTGGATAGATGGTTTAGAAAGATGGTAATAGCAAATGAAGCAAAATCTGTAAATACATTCTGAGCGATTCCTAAGAAAATGTGGCAAGGTGTGTGGTAGGATGAAGCTTAATTTTTTGTGTGTTTTTTACGAGAGGAATTATTGATGTGGTCTTAAACTGTGTTGGGCTGTGGATAAAATTTGCATTAGGACCCCAGAAGTTCTTAGGGAGCAGAGGGACAGAGACCTAATCCTAATTTCCTGAAATGTGAAGTTACTAAAGCTGTCAGTGTTGCTGAGATCAAGGTTCTGAGCTGGAAAAGGCAATGAATTCCACAAGGGTGGAAGGAGGCCAGCTTCAGAAGTCTGTAGCCTGAAGTAATTACAAGGCAATATGGTCTGTGAAGTGGCCCTACCTGGATGGGGTTAATGGCCCTAGAAAAGTGCCTTGGAAAGAACCAAGTCAGAGCTGTAATTTTAGGAACTCAGGTCTCTTTGATGGGGAGTGATCTGATTGCTAAATGGCCTAGAACTTGATGAACGTTTTCATAACTGATGGTGCACTCACCCAATGGAAAATAATATATCATCCTTGAAATAAAAATCACAAAGTGTATCGGGGCGCCGGGGTGGCTCTGTTGGTTGAACATCTGACTCTTATTTTGGCTGGGGTCGTAATCTCGGGGTGGTAAAATGGAGCCCCTCCTAGGGCTCCATACTCAGTGAGGACTCTGCTTCCCCTCTCCCTCTGCCCCTCCCCCACCCTCTAAAATAAATAATCTTAAAAAAAAGAACACAAAGTATAGCAACATAACAAGATGTGACATAAGTTTAAGTGAAAATACTATAGAGAATAAGTACATGTGCTATTTAACTGTGTCGAATTTTACGCATGTGGGGACAACAGCCAAGGAGTAAGATGGACAGACAGTGGGGAGAGTCAGAAATCAGAACAAGGAGAAATGACTGAAGTCAGAGAACAAAGGGGCCCTGGGGCCCATCACAGAGCTGGAATGCAAAGCCGACTGGTCTCAGCTGGAGTCCATCAGTTCTTATAGCTTGTCTTCACCTCCTTTTTGCTGTGAAGGAGATTTAAGAAACATGTCCACCTAGACTGTGAGCTAATCTTTTTCCTTTCCTTTTCTTTTTTTGAAACACCAAAGGGGGCCCAGGGTCTGATGCAGAGCCATGATTTATTTTGCTGCCTTTCTGAGGCTACAAAGTACTCAGCTCCTTGGAGGATCCTTCTACTCTTTCCTCCCTTTCTTCTTTCCTTCCAAAGGGTTATTGTGCCCCCCATGTCCTCTAACTGACCTTAAATTTTTTTTTAAAAGATTTTATTTATTTATTTGTCAGAGAGAGAGAGAGAACACAAGCAGGCAGAGTGGCAGGCAGAGTGGCAGGCAGAGGCAGAGAGAGAAGCAGGCTCCTGGCTGAGCAGGGAGCCCGATGCAGGACTCGATCCCAGGACCCTGGGATCAGGACCTGAGCCACATGGCTCAGGCAGCGGCTTAACTGTCTGAGCCACCCAGGCATCCCTGACCTTAAATTTGATCCAGAAAGGACATAAGCACACAGACAGTCCAGATCTGGGCAGCCGCAGACACGTAAGTCTGAATCAGGCATCAACCACTCTCCAATTACGTGGCACATGGCTCTGAGAACAACCTTGCTGCCTGCACACTAAGTTCAAGAGGTACATGGGTCCTGAGGAGCCCTAAAGAGCTGAGACTTCGAGAGTCCAGGCTTGTGTAGCAGTTAAGTGGACTGACGCTAAAAGCCCACCTGTAAGGGGATGATTTACATGCACGAGACCCCGTTTCCCTCCACTGGCTGGTGCTGGGTCCATGACAGTTGTTTCTCAGTCTACAACCTAGGCAAGCGACTGTGTGGTCAGTCCAAGAGAGAGTGTGGCCTCTGGAAAGCCACGTCAGAATTAAAATCACTTGCCGCGGTTTATATAACATTTAACTCTCGAAGCCTTCCTTTCTCCCACTGTACAACCAAGAAAAGCGATGGTGGCCCCCAGAGCTGCCCTGCAGATTCTGAGAGGTAGCTCAAGTGCTTAGTATGTTGCCCAATGTCAGCTCTTGTCGTTAGCAATACAAAGTTTTGTATTTGGAGAACAAAGGGTGAAACAGGTGAGACCAGATGTTCAGAGCCTTGTACCTAAATCAATGGCCGGTTTTTTCCAACCAGTTGTTCTGGCACATTCAGATCCAGCTTGTGCTCCTCATTTCTTGGAAAAGACCAGCTCCTTTTCCCTATGGGGTATGTTCACATGCACACACCCACTCCCACACACCTGGGCTGGCCATGCCAGATGACAGTGAGATCCTGGGCAAACACTTCTTAGAAGTTAAAGATTACAACACAGCTGGAATGGGATGAGGCAGGGGAAGGCATCAATCAGACCTTGTCTGAGCTCCAGAACACTCTGAAACGCTGTGGTCTTTGTTCTCTACCAGCTTCAGCTTGGCTCACTGTCTTCAGTTCCCTGCAGTGACCTTTGTGGTCAAGCTGTACAGTACCTCACCTGGCAACAAGCATCTACCTCACGGGGTCATCATGAGGTTCCATGAGTTGTCACAGGTGAAGTGCCAAGGTCAGCAGTTGATGCTTACAGTAAGAGCTCAGCAAATGCAGACTCTCTCTCAGTCCCAGCTAGTGCAGAAATGGCATTCCTCTTGGTTGGGTCTCAAGGGCTATGAAGGGAGCCATGGGGTGGAACACAGGCCCTTTGTGGTCCCAGCTCCCAAGGATCCGAGATGCAAAGGGGAGCCATGTGGTTATATTCCCACTGCTGGGCTGCTTCCCCAAGAGGCAACTGTGACCGAGAAATAAGGAAAATGCCAACTGTCACAATTAAAAAGATAACATAAGGACCAGTTCATCTTTGCAGACTCTTCTGTGGAATTTAAATCCTTTCCCCACCTAACTGAGGAATGCCAGGCATTCCACCTTCTCTCTTTTCCAGAGACCCAGGGAAGTGGTACCCACTTTCACCAAGCCCTCATACCCCAGCAAGTGGCTTCCCCTGGACCCTGCCTCAGCACCCCAAACTCAGTCACATGAGAGACCCTTGGCCTTTTAAGTCATGAACACTCTAGGTAATCTTACCTCCTGTCAGCGAAGAGGACTTTGTAAAGAAACAGTGCTGAGTGATAGGAGCTGTTCACGGAAGGGAGGGCCGCCCCAGAACATTGTGTACCCACATGAATTGTATCTTGGCTAAATGATGTTTCAACTATTAACTGAGGCATTCAGGAGTCCCCAAATACATAAAGAGCACGTTTTGGAGAACTGTATTTCAAAGGAAAAAAAAAATTAAATTCCTTAGAAAGTATTTGGTTAATTCATAAATTTATAGCATCCCATTAGCTACTTTGCTGCTGTGTCTAAAGCACCCCTCCAGTGACTGCTGGGGGAGGGAACCCCGCAGACAGTAGCAAATGGGACCAGACCCATATAGGCTCTTCTCTGAAGCCAGGTGCACCTCAGAGGGAAAACCCAGTAGCAGTATCAAAATAGGCAGAATCAGGGGCAACCTTGAATACATTCACAAACGTGCTCTAAAAAACAAAGAGTAGTCACCTGGGTGACTCAGTTGGTTGGGCATCTGACTCTGGATTTTGCCTCAGGTCATGATCTCGGGGTCCTGGGATCAAGCCACATTGAGTTCCGAGCTGTGTGTGGAGCCTGCTAAAGATTCTCTTTCTCTCTCTCTCTCTTCTAGAATAGAATACAAAGAGCTTCAAACTTAACTTCAAGAACCACCATTTCTCCTTTTCAGAGAAAACGGCCATTTCTCAAACCCCACCCCTTTTGGAGCCAACACTTTCACGTGGAGATACAAATCTTTTGGCGAGCCGGGCGGAAGGTGGGAATCCCATCAAACCCACCACTCTACCTCACCCAAGCCACCCTGTGATGTTATTTTTCGACTGGTTTTTCGTAATCATATGTTGTGAAGGACACTGAGGGCCCACTTACCCATGTCCCTTCTCTAATGACCTGTGGTTTGGAGAGACCAGGAAGGCACCCTGGTTGCCTAATGTGTCTTCTCTTGTGGGAGATGTGGTTCAGGGATGGATGCAAAACCTAAATCAATCCATTCAGAGTAAAACTTGGGGCTCTGTTCTGTTTGGGAGAAGAGGGGCCTCTTCCCTCCTCTTAGATGTGAACAAGGACCCTGGAGTATTGGCAGCTACCTCCACCAGGAGCGAAACCAGCCTAAGGCCAAAAGTGAGGCAGGCAGGAGTGTGGGTCTGGGAGAGTACAGATCTATTGACGTCCTGATAAGACTGAGAACTTGGGAAGCAAATCAACCTTTCAACTAGCCCCACCTTGGGACAAATTCCCTGGTATTTACACCATTGTAGATGTGGATTTTCTGTTAGGGAACTGTGAAACACTCTAATAAAACCATCTGTAGGGGGAAAAAAAAATTCAGAGAAGGCTCCCGGGGGCAGCATAGTGCGAGAGAGGGAACTGAGAACTGATGTTTGGAGCGCAGGGGCCTTCCCCTCATTCCTTCAATCTCAAGGTAAGAAGAGCCAGGCTCAGATGAAGCCGACCGTGAGGAGGGTAGCATATTGTAGGCGCCCCAAAGGCTGCCCCCCCCACTCACCCCCCCCACCCCGCCCCCCGAGCGGGTGGCACTTAGTAGGAGCTTTGCAAAGGCGATGAGGGAGTATACTTGGCATTTGGCTGGACTGCAGAGTCATGACTCCAGCCTGTCTGGGCTCAGAGCCCACACACTTTCCCCAGAGCAGCAGGGGCCAAGCAAGCCGGAGGAAGTAATCAAATCACACGCGCCCAGGAAAGACAGGAGCTGAGGTGGGACAGCTCGGGGAACAGAAGGCAGCAGGAAAGGGCCGACCGAAAGGCAGCGACGCTGGTTCAGACGCACGCACTTTCCGGCCATTGTGATTAAGCCTGCGAGACCTTTCCCTGAGAGGGAGGCCCCGGACAGGAGATGAAAACCTTGAGAGACTGCTTCCTTCACCAAACCGAAGCTTAAACAGTAACATGGAAACAATTCGCCGTGACTAGGAGACTAAAATGGTGACTGGAAACGGAGTCCATTCTCCAGGGAAAATGCTGTGAGCCCAGGCTTGCTTGGGCTCCGGGGGCGAAAAAGCTCGCAGGTTCCAGCCCACGCCCAGACGCGGAATGCAGGACGCCCCACCCCGCGCAGAAAGCCCCCGCGGGCCCGGGGCCAGAGAATATTCCCTTTCCCTTCAAAGAGTCAGTTTCAGGAACTCCCGCTGCTCTTCCGCCTCCTCAGCCCCACTCCCAGACACAATGGGTCCCCCCAGCGTGATAAACAGCCCAAGGGACAAGTGAAGGCCAAGTGGAAACTGGCGCGAGCCCACACAACGCTCGCGGCCCTGACGTGGCAGCCCTCCAGGCTGCGTGCCGGGCCTCAGACAGAGAAAACCCCGCTGCTCGCGCTGCAGACGCAGGCCTGTGGGGGCGGGGCGGACGGGAAAGTCCAAGGGGACCGCTTCCCGCTGTGCCGCCCACCCGCCCTGAGAGAGGACCCGAGGTTTGAGGGGGGCGCTGACAGCCAGGGCAGCTGGGACCACTAACCCCACGTGCCCTGAGAACCCCGGGCATTCCTGAGAAGTGTCTTCTAAGCTCACTGCAGCGCCAAAAATGAAGCTCTCAGACTGCACCACATACTTGTGCGCACGCTCACGGCTTCTTCCCGTCAGCCGGGTTCCGCGGAGGCTCAGGGGCTGCAGTGCGTCCCCAGCCAGGTGAGCACAGCTGCAATAGCACCAACCAGCGGGGAAGAGAAGCCTGCGCACCTCACGCGACTCCATCCCCACTTTAATCCCACTCGAGAGGAGGCCCCTCTTGCAGAAGGCTGATCTTTTGCAAAAAAGCATTCAAAGCTCCAAACAGAAAGTAACAGTCTCTCTCCCAGTCAAGCCAGTTGAATTTTTTTTTTTTTTCTTAAAGTTGAAAAACTCCTTTTCCTAGGTAGCCTGTGTTATGCTGGGTTTACATACCTTGAAAAACTCCGGACTTGCATTTATGTCTCCCTTGGGAAATCTTGATTCAGTCCTGAAAGCGACGAGAGAACACTTTAAGTGCTTGAGAACTGGCCAAAAATAAGGGGAGGCGAGGGTGGCAAGAAGGGGCAACGCACTTCCAGACAAAGAGACGTGCAGGGCGTAGGAATACCCGTGTAGGGAGAGCAGCGAGCACTAATACATTGATGTACGGAACATTAGTGCAGGTTGAGAGAGAGCAGAATGAGAATCATTTGTTCAGACATTGTGGATACAGTCAAACGACCTAGTGTGAGAGCGCATGCAAAATGTTTTCAAAAATTATTCTCCGCAGGGCCCCTTAGTGGCTCTGTGGGTTAAGCCTCTGTCTTCGGCTCAGGTCATGATCTCGGGGGTCCTGGGATCGAGCGCCGCATGGGGCTCTCTGCTCAGCAGGGAGCTTGCTTCTCCCTCTCTCTGCCTGCCTCTCTGTCTACTTGTGATCTATCAAATAAATAAATAAAACTATTTTAAAAAATTGTTCCTGACATTCCTGGGCGTTTTTTCCCCCAGAGAGATAAAGATTTATGTCCACACAAAAAGCCCCACATAATGATTACACAGCTCTATTCATAATACCCCCAAACTGGAAACTATGTCAATGTCCTTCAATAAGTAAATGCGCAAACTGTGGTCATCCGCACCGTGGACTGCTTATTCAGTGATACAACAGAACAGACTAGTGATACCCGGGATAAGCTGGAAGAATCTTCAGAGAATTATGGTGAGCAGAAAAAGAAACCAATCCTAAATGCTTGCATCCTGTGTGATTCCAGGCATACATTTCTGAAATAACAGATGTTTCATGTCACAGACTGGTGGTTGCTGGGAAGGTGTGGCAGTAACAGGCGGCAGGAGGGATCCCACTGCTATGGAGATGTTGAGTCTTGGTCAATGTCAATACTCTGGACGTGATACTGTATTCCAGTTCTGCGAGATGTTTCCACCATGGAACACAGTTAAAGGGTACCAAATTATTTTACAATCACAAGTGAATCAATCCACAATTATGACAGTGTAAAAAAAATTTTGACCAAAAACAAACAAAAACACCCCAAAACTGTTCTAACTGTAATGGTGGTGGTATTAGTATCGCTATTCTGAGTTTGTGTGTGTAATAAAGCACAGTAGTTACTATTGGATATTTTAATTCTATGCCCCCTGATCTTTGTGCTGATTCTGGGTGGAAAAGATTATGACATAATATAGGAAATGTTAAGTAAAAAACCCTGCAATCCAGAATTGCCGTATGAATTCATGAATTATTTTTATCTACTGATATGCATAGAAAAAAATGACCAATTCAGTAGCAATGAGCATTTCTAAGACACAAATTATGGTTTTGAAATATCGTTTTCCAGTAAAAGAAACCAGGTTTTCTTAGAGACTTCTGATTGCAGGTCTTGGGGCAAGATATGTAGTGAATGAGCCTGGGACAGCTTGTCATGCCAGAGAGGGAGGAAAGTATCAATGATTACTAGGGTTCTGCTAAAAGGACTCAGAAGCCAATTTGAATGGGCTTCTACCAGCTAAAGATGGGGCACCTTTAAGTTTCAAGAAGGATAATTTCATCATTGGTTAGCATTGGGAAGTAGAAAGTGAAAGGTTTCACTAGGACTCTCAATTGTGATAAAAAACCTTGAACTTTGATGGACAGTTTTTTCTTTTTAATGGCATTTTGGGTATGGGTCACGCTTAGAAAAGTCAGTTTAAATAATGGGTATGACTCAAGCTTTTAGCCTACCTTTCCTGCATGAATTCTACCACTAGAGCAAGGAAAATATTTAAGTATTCCAACTGAAAAATGAAAATAATATATCCAGAGGTAAGTACCATAAGGCCCTCCAAACACAACCAATCCTAACAGTGCCAAACACCTGGTGGTAACAATGTGTCTACCACCCAGTCTGATACACTCTATTTCATCCACTGAAGAGAACATAAGCTGGAAGGAGCATTATTACTCCCAAGTACCTCCAAGAAAACACAACTCTGAGCTGCCATCAACTGAGGATACATTCCAACTTCAATGATATTTGAGACAAAAGTGTCCTTTAATTAATACCCATTTCCTATCCTGACAGTTTTACTGCTTCTTACTTCTCAGGTGTATGGAGGACAGTATTATCAACCATCCTACTCACTAAAATTAAAGTAAAATAGCACAACACTATAGCAATAAAAATAAATGTGCACAATCCCCAAAGTACTAAATAGTGTACAGGATTGGGTTTTTTTAACCCCTATTTACCATGATAGGATTGACAATCATGATGCTCTATGGCCCGTAGCTTCTTCCAGTGAACATGTCTTGTTGGGATTTTCTGATGGCACCTGTTGACATCAGCCCCTGAGGACCCACAGAAGCCATTCTGCTGTGCCTTTTCTTCCACTGCCCATCATCTTCCCCTTTCAGGTTGCAGGGTATCTTCAGCAAGTGCAGTAAGGAGAGCAAGTTCGCCCAAATCCAAGTAATCAGGGATCTGTGAGCCTCTGGACCTATGTGCAAAGTATTCCATGCATATGTACTTCTTTATAGGATTCTGGAATTGCTGATTATTTTCCTTTGAGTGTGTCTGGCCTGCCATCTGGCTGGCTTTGTCCAGAGTAGGCTGTTGTCAATAGTGATTACTTTCCAAGATGCTTTTTCTTAGTGAAATATTTTGGTGAGAGAATCATCTGTTGAGACGTGATTTGAATTTTATGGAAGGTAAGGAAGGGCAAAGGCATGTCACACAAAGTTAAATGGCCTTGGGTGCATGAGAGAGGAAGGGGTGAGAGATGGCAAGGTCTGTTTCTGGGGTTACAGAAAGCTCCAATGCCAGTCAATTGTGGAGCCCAGGACTGACATCGCAGTAGGCATGGGCCTCTGTGGAACAGTTTACTGAAAGCCCGTAATACTAGCATCCTGTGGCAGCTCTGTGTTAAGAAAATATGCAAATGGTCTGCGTCAATGTACCCAGATAAAAAAGGGACAAGTATAACATGCTTATCTAACCTGTGATCCTATGCTGGGTATCACTGAACGGGCCCATGGGCCACATCTGACCAGCCATCTGTTTTTTGTATGATCTATATACAATAGATTTTACATTTTACTATTTTTTTTAAAATCAGAAGAATATTGCACAGCACGTGAAGATTACATAAAATTTGTATCTGTGTCCATAAAGTTTTACTGGAACATAGTCATGCCCTTTACCTTCATGTATCATTCAATGGCTGCCTCTGTATTCCATGATAAACAGCTTCCAGGGACAGAGTCTAGCCCACAAAAGCCTAAAATATTTGCGGTCTCTGGCCCTTTACAGAAAAAGTTTGCCAAGAGCTTCCTCGGCACTCAGGCTTAGCAAGTTCTGTTAACTTTTTCATAAATAAAAGATAAAATCTGGATGTGTAGCTGCAAAACATCTCATGTTTATTATTCTATTTGCTGTAGTTTTCAAAGCTGGTGTATTACACACATACTCAGGAACACAAAACAGGAAACTGGATGGATGGTCTAATGTTTCCCATTTGCTATTTCTGGCTTTGCAGTTTCCCTACATGGCGTATACGCAGGAGAGAAAAGACAACAATTAGCCGCCGTGCTAGATTTAAAAGCATTTAATGACATAGCATATATTTAACAGGGCAAAAGTTGAGAGGTACAGGTCAAACGACTGAGCGCCAGGCCTGAGCGACCTCCTCCTTGCTCAGGCCCAGCCTCTGGAGTTCATTCCTATCGATGCCATTTTGATTGTGCAGTAAGATGAAAATTTGTCATTACAATCGTTACAGTGACAAAGAAATGCACACTATGTATCAAATAGCAAAGGTAATGAAGCAAATTATAACACAGTGTGGCAACGCACGAGCAAGTAACCATTAGAGTAACATTACTTTGTCCAGTAAATGCTTCAGTTCCACTTGTACACTTACCAATGATTTAAAGGGTTTATTATACATCTAGTTTTATTATATTTTGTACTAGAATTATCTCAAACATACAATATAATGTATTTTGGCAAAAAAAAAAATTGAAATTACAGATTATTTAAAACAGTATCAGTTTCTATTCCTTCTCATATACCGGTATACCGACATTCTGAACTGTCATTGCAGGTGATGCAGAAAAGCCGCATGTCAGGTGTTATTAGTAAGTGATGCCAGATACAAACGGTTTGGTCTGTAGATTTAACATGGAGCTGCACCGTGGCTGCAGCAAGATCCTAATACACGATCTGTTTAATCAAAGTTAGACCCATCGTGGGCACTTCTAATAGTTGAGACTCAAGGTAACCACTGGAAATAAATGGAAGAGAATGGTGTCAGGGAATTGGTATTTTGTCTCTGGTGAGCACAGGAAATATTGTTTAAGCACCGCTGCCTTGCATACCAACAGCACTAGAGGCGGGTTATTTCCAACGCAGCCTCACAAAATTGAGGAACAGTTTAAATATTGAGATCTAATCTATATAATTTCATTAAAAAAAATCTGGTCTTCCCTCTGCACCTCAAACTTTTGTAACTTGGAGATAAAGTGTTTAGGTGTATCCCCCCCCCCCGAAATGTTCTATAAATTAAAAAAAAAAAAATCAACCACATTGAAGAACATTAGGCACAGAGAGTAATGTGTTGGTTCTGAGCTTGCATGCTGGAGTTTCACTGAAAAGGTAAGAGAAGGGCAGGAGGTGAAGGAAAGGAGTTCATTTCTTTTTGCCAAAAATGCTGAACCGCTTCTCCTTGTCTTTCTCTTTGTCCTTCTCCCGCTTGCCAGGGCTAGACTCGCTGGTGATGGTGACAACGCTGGTGGGCAAGGTCTGTGCCCGGCTGGATGCTGGCGTGCTCTGGGTGCTGGCGGACACCTCGTGTTTATCAGAGGAGATGGCAGAGGAGATGGCCTGGATCCATGTGTTCATTTCCTCCTGGATAAAGGATCACAGATGAGACTCAGCCAGGAGGGATAGGCTCAAAACACCCTCACTACATCTGCCCAAACATACGCCCTCCATCAGTTGGAAGGCTTGGGAACAGTGCATCTAGCCTATGGGGGCATCTGGCTAACTGAGAGGCAAACAGCTCCCAAACGACCCTTAGCAGAGGAAACATGGTTCAACTCTCATGAGAATTTGGTTTACAGGACCTGAAATTCACCAATCTAGTATGTGGTCCTGCAAACTTGGAAGAATGAGAAGACTGGTCTCCATTGCTGGGAAGCACCCCCCCCCCGCTTTATTTTTTAAACTTTTCTTAAAAAACTGAAGTATATTTGACATATATCCCTGCATGAATTTAGAAGTTGGTTTTTCAAATCCAAAGCACTACATACATGACTTTCTCATTAGCAGACCCTCTCCCCCTTCAAGAAGTACAACCATGAAACGGTTGCTTGACGGTAGTGAATTGCTGCAGGGAGCCCCTGACTGGACTTCAGATCTACATCCTGTCCTTGGACCCCCCCAACCTCCCTCCCCCCAACACACTGTGCTCATCCACTACGAGCAGTGGGCAAGCTTTCCTCCATCAACTTCAGGGTCCTTGTATCAGCCCTCATGACACACCAGGGAGACAGTAAGATGCCATTCTGCCTCCCAGTGATACAAAGAGAACTGAACGCCGTCCAGTTGTTAGTGACTGAGGCGACCAGATAACAGAAACCATGACTGATCATTACTTATACATACATGGAACACTGTAAAATAAAGCTTATCGTGCCAATACATACTTGCAAAAGCCCAAGTATTCAGAGAAATCTTAAAAACTTACATCATCTTTGGCTTGGAAGAGGTACTCATTGCCATCATTTAGTCTGTAAGTTGAAGGAAGAAAGTCAGTCACAATTTGACTTAGGAAGAAATAAAACCCTCAAATTCCCAAAACCTATGTGGGACATAATCATGCCAGGGGAATCCTACCAGAAATGCCCACTGGAGCTCTACATACATCACCAGCTGTGCCTGGGACCCACAAAGGCCCAGCAACAGCACCCTGAACATCAAGAAGCTATGTTATTGGGCCAGTAAATGTTTCAATCCACTGGAAGGATCAAAAATGTCCCAAACATATCAACATCTGGCTTTTCCATCCTGAAACAATGGAATACACATTCTTTTCAAGTGTACATGGAACATTCTCCAGAATAGATCACATATTAGGCCACAAAACAAGTCTCAACAAATTGAAAAAGATCAAAGTCATATCGTGCATCATTTCTGACTATAATGCTATGATGCTAGAAATCAACCACAAAAAAACCCCAAAAACCTAGAAAGAACATAAATACATGGAAATTAAATAACGTGCTACTAAACAACAAATGGGTCAAACAAGAAATCAAAGAGGAAATAAAAAACATCCAGGAAGACAAATGAAAATGAAAATACAAAGTCTAAAAACTTTGAGATGCAGCAAAAGCTCTTCTAAGCGGGAAGTTTATAGCAACACTACCTCAAATACCAATAAAAATCTCAAATAAACAACTTAACCTTACACTTAAAGGACTGAACAAACAAAACCCCAAACCAGTAGAAGGAAGGAAAAAAAGATTAAGGCAAAAAGGAAAGAAAGAATACAACAGATCACTAAAACCAGAGCTGGTTTCTGAGAGAGATAAACAAAATTGATAAACCTTTAGCTAGATTCTTTAAAAAAAAAAAAAAGATTCAACAAAACCAGAAATGAAAGATGAGAGAAATAACTGATGCCACAGAAAAACAGGATTCTAAGAGAGTATTATGAAAACTTAGATGCCAACAAATTGGACAACCTAGAAGAAATGGACAAATTCCTAGAAGTGTACATCCTTCTAAAACTGAATCAGGAAGAAATAGAAAATTTGAACAGACTGATTACCAGCAAAGAAATTGAGTCTGTAATCAAAACACTTCCAAAAACAGAAGGCCAGGGGCGCCTGGGTGGCTCAGTGGGTTAAGCCTCTGCCTTCAGCTCAGGTCATGATCTCAGGGTCCTGGGATCGGGCCCCGCATCAGGCTCTCTGCTCGGCAGGGAGCCTGCTCCCCCCTCTCTCTCTGCCTACTTGTGATCTTTCTCTCTGTCAAACAAATAAATAAAATCTTAAAAACAAACAAACAAACAAACAAAAAAAAGCAGGAGGCCAGCCAGGACCAGGCGGCTTCACAGGTAAATTTGACCAACACTTAAAGAAGAGTTAAGAACTATTCTTCTCAAACTATTCCAAAAAATACGAAAGGAAGGAGAGCTTCCAAATTCATTCTATGAATCCAGCATGATCCTGATACCAAAACTAGATCAAGACACTACAAAAAAAGAGAACTATAGGACAGTACCTCTGAAGAACAGAGATGCAAAAAATCCTCAACAAAATATTAGCAAACCAAATCCATAATATATTTAAAAAATCACCATGATCAAGTGAGATTTACTCCTGGGATGCAAGGGTTCAATATTCAAATCAATCGATGTGATACATCACATCAAGAAAAAGGACAAAAACATTATGATCCTTTCAACAGATGCAGAAAAAGCATATGAAAAAGTGCAACCATCTGTTCATGATAAAATCCCTCAATAAAATAGGCTTAGGGGCCCTAGCTGGCTCAATCAGTGGAGTGTGCAACTCCTGATATCCGTCCGGCTCATGAGTTCAGGCCCCTTCTGGGGCCTACTTAAAAAAAATCAACAAACCAACAACAAAAATATCAGGTTTAGAGGGAACATATATCAACACATTAAAGGCCATCTATGAAAACCCTATAGTTAATATCATCCTCAATGGGGGAGAAACAGAGCTTTTCCCCTAAGGTCAGGAACAAGACAAGGATGTCTACTCTTACCACAGGTATTCAACATAGAACTAGAAGTCCTATCTACAGCAGTCAGACAAAAGACATCCAAACTGATAAGGAAGAAGTAAAATGGTCACTATTTGCAGATGATATGATGCTACATATATAGAAAGCATTAAAGGATCCACCAAAAAATTATTAGAGCTCATAAATGAGTTCACTAAAGTTCAAGATGCAAAATTAATACAAAGAAACATGTTGCATTTCTATACAGGAATAATGAAGTAGCAAAAAGAGAAATTAAGGAAACAGTTCCAGGATGCCTGACTGGCTCAGTCGCTGGAGCACGGGACTATTGATCTCAGGGCTATGGGTCTAAACCCCATGTTGGGGGTGGAGTTTACTTAAAAATAGTATCGTAAAAAAAAAAAAAAAGGTCCTGGAGAGCCTGGGTGGCTCGGTTCTTTAAGCGTCTGCCTTTGGCTCAGGTCAGATCCCAGAGTCCTGGGATCAAGTCCCGCATGCATCCAGAGCCTGCTTCTCCTTCTCTCTCTGCTTGCTGCGCTCCCTGCTTGTGCACACACGTGCGCGCTCTCTCTCTCTCAAATAAATAGATAAAATCTTTAAAAAAAAGTCCTATTTACAAAACTACACACAAAAAATAGTAAAATAGCTAGAAAAAAACTTAACCAAGGAGGTAAAAGACTCTGAAAACTACAAAACATTGATGAAAGAAACTAAAGATGACAAAAACAAATGGAAAGATATTCCATGCTGACGGACTGGGAAAACAAATACTGTTAAAATGTCCGTATAATGCAATCCCTATCAAAATAGCAACAACATTTTTCAAAGAACTAGAACAAACAATCCTAAAATTTGTATGGAACCACAGAAGACCCCTAACATCCAAAGCAATCTTGAAAAGTAATAAGACAATGGGAGGTATCACAATTCCAGACTTCAAGTAATACAGAGCTGTAGTAACCAAAAGAGTATGGTACGGGCACAAAAAGAGACACACAGATCAATGGAACAGAAAAAACCCAAAAATAAACCCAATTATTGACAATAATATGGTCAACTAAACTTTGATAAGGGAGGCAAGAATATGCAATGGGGGGAAAGTCTCTTCAAAATTGCTATTGGGAAAACTGGTCAGTAATGTGCAAAAGAACGAAACTGGATAACTTTCTCAGAGCATACACAAAAATAAACTCAGAATGGATTAAGGACCTCAATGAAACCAATAAAACCAATGGAACCATAAAAATCCTAGAAGAGAACACAGGCAGTACTTTCTCTGATATTAGCTGTAGTAACATTTTTCTAACAGGTCTCCTGAGGCAAGGGTAACAAAGGCAAAAATAAACTATTGGGACTTACATCCAAATAAAAAGCTTCTGCACAGCAAAGGAAACAATGAACAAAACTAAAAGACAACCTACTGAATGGGAGAAGACATCTGCAAATGAAATATCCAAGAAGGGGTTTGTATATCCAAAATATATAAACAAGTGGGGTGCCTGAGTGGTGCAGTCAGTTAAGCATCTGACTCTTGGTTTCAAGCTCAGGTAGTGATCTCAGGGTTGTGAGACTGAGCCCATGTCGGGGTCCATGCTCAGCATGGAGTCAGCTTGACAGTCTTTCTCCCTCTCCCCCTTCTGCTTGTGCTCTCTTGCTCTTTAAAATAAATAAATCTTAAAAAACAAACAAACAAACAAACAAACAACTCAACACTAAGAAACCTAAATAATCCAATTAAAAAATGGGCAGAAGACATGGACAGACATTTCTCCAAAGACATGGACATGGCCAACAGACACATGGAAAGATCCTCAACATCACTCACAATCAGGGAAATACAAATCCAAATTACAATGAGATGTCACCACTACACACATCACAATGGCTAAAGTCATAAACAGAAGAAACAACAAGTGTTGGTGAGGTTATGAAGAAAAAGGAACCCTTGAGCACTGTTGGTGGGAATGCAAACTGGCGCAGTCACTGTGGAAAACAGTATGGAGGTTCCTCAAAAAATTAAAACCAGAATAACCATATGATCCAGTAATTCCACTACAGGTATTTACACAAAGAAAAAAGAAAACATTAATTCAAAAACATCTGTGCACCCTTGTGTTTACTGCAACATTATTTACAATAGCCAAATTATGAAAGCAACCCAAGTGTCTGTCCATCAAGAGATGAATAGATAAAGATGTGGTATATATGTGTTTATACACACCCACACACACTGAAGTATTACTCAGCCATAAAAAAGAACAAAATCTTGGCATTTGCAACAAGATGGGTGCAATCTACAAAATGCTAAGTGAAATAAGTCAAAGACAAATACTGTAGGATTTCACTCACACATGGAATTTAAGAAACAAAACAAATGAACACAGAGAAAAGAGACCAAAAAATAGACTCTTAACTATTTTTTGCAATGGGTGAAATAGGTAATGGGGATTAAGAGGACACTTATTGTGATAACACTGAGACACGCAGAGAATCGTGGATCACTATACTGTACACTGGAAACTAATAAAATACTCTATGTTAGTTATACTGGAATTTTAAAAAGTATGAGTTCTTGTGAAAGTCTGCTATAGAGCTTGTATCCCCCATGGTTACAAATACCAGAAAATTTTTTTTTTTTTTTAAGATTTTACTTATTCATTTGACAGACAGAGAGCACAAGTAGGCAGAGAGGCAGGCAGAGAGAGAAGGAGGCGGGGGGGAGCAGGCTCCCTGCCAAAGCAGAGAGCCCAATGCAGGACTCGATCCCAGAATCCTGGGATCAAGACGTGAGCCGAAGGCAGCGGCTTAACCCACTGAGCCACCCAGGCGCCCCCAAATACTAGAATTTTTAAACAGACATATAGAAAAGGTCTCCTTAGATTTCTCCTCTTACACAGTACATAGTGAAAGAAACTTCCCACAAGGCCATCCCTAGGACACTGGAAAAGTCACTGGTTTGGACAGTTCACTCATTCACTTCACTACGGTACAGAGGAAGGGGTGTTCCTGGCGGGGAGGAGGGTTCAGTGCCCTTTGCCAAAACCCTGATCCTGTGAAGCTGCATGGAGGGAGAAAAAAGAAGGGAGGCAGCCAGGGAGCCAGGCTGTCTGCACCTTGTTTCACGTTGTGTAAAGGGTTCCAAGTCCTGAGGAGCCTGCCTCCGGTGCTCCTTCAAAGAGCTCAAGAAGTCACCCCTTTGAAACCCTCATTTGTAGTCTCTGGCCTAGTCCAACCGACAGGACACAAATGTCTAATTCAAGACCAAAGCTTTTCAGGTCCCAAAGTAACAGATCAAATTAGTATTAAACTAACATTCTAACCATAGACACACTTAACTTTCTACATTTTTCAAGATGAAATGGCTTTTCCGTCCATTTCCAAGTATAAGAACTTCTGAGCCTGGATCCACTCTGTTGGGGAGGTATAGGTGTTCTACAAGCTAGAAACATGTGGAACTAGATGGTTCCAGAAGCAACTGGGACCATCCACTGGGCAAGCCAGGGGAGCAGAGACCTGGGTCTCACACATGTACTTCCTGTTTATCTCCATCCAGCTCCAGGATGACTCACTTGACCCAGCTCCAGATAACTTGTGGGCAAAGAATAGCATCTCCTGGGTCTGGATAAGCTGCAAAAATGGGTAAACTCTTTTTCTATGCCTCCTTAAAATGTGAACAGCTCACCTTGTCTTAAGGAAAAGTAAGTTCCAGCTTATCAAAACAAAAGCTCATTTTCTTCAAGGCTGAGCTGCACCACTAACTACAGGGAGCCTGGTGACAGGCCATACACAAGACATGGGACAAACTACACTAGCTTCACTGGTGATTTTTTTTTTTAAATAGCAGAGAGGAGGAACCGAATGATCAGAGTACCTGCCTGGAAAAACCAACCCCAAGAGTCAGAATACACCTAGTATCAGCAACCAAGACACACGGCCCCCTCTCACCTCAGCTTGAACACGTGTTTCTTCTTCTTGTAATCAAGGGCCACTTCACAGATGGCTTCTTTCAAACTCACAGGGACCTCGCTGTGATAGGGGATTCCAGAGGCAGCTGTCTTTGCATCTTTGTAAAAACCCATTTCTTGGTTATTTATGACACAATAAACATTGTGCCAGGACCTGAGCAGTAAAGAAAAGAACATCAGGGTTCTAGACCACACTGCTGTAAAGAATTTAAGAATGTGATTAATATGCAAACCAACCATACACCACGTGGTGATCCCTTATTAAAATTAAAACCCTTTACTAAATTCTGCTAAAACCAAACAAGAGAACAAAATTCTTCCACGGACTGCTGGGATGGTGTCCAAGTTCCTACAGTGGCTGGTGACTGAGGGCTACTTCTCTGAGTTTAGGGAAAAACATGGCGCCCTCTTCTATTACACAAAGGTACTCTTGGCTCTCAAGAAAGATTTTTGTTGGTGTTGGTACTCTTTGTTGTAGTACCCTCTTGTGGTAATGCTGTACAGGGCTGACTCATCTGAAACATGCCTGTCCTGAAACAGCTGCTCGTCCACCAAAGTTTTAATCCTGATGGGGCTTCATGACCTGACAGAAAGGCAGATCCAGGGCCACTAGCACTGGCAGTACCTTGGGATGAATCAGAAAAGAGAGCCTTTCCCCCAGTATATGGCAAACTGTCATGATATACTGATCTTATCAGAAGACACTGTGCTGCCATCCACCTATATTAACATAAAAATTTATGTTGTACTTAATGTGGATGGTAGCTCTGAGATGGGGATTTCCTGGTCTAATGTACAACCCGTACGATATATGGTGGTTCCAGGCAGAATGGTTTATTGGTTAAGCACATTGGCTTTGGCATCAGATACAAATTTCATCCAGGCTATGCCGCATACCAAATTTTTAAAGAGTGAGCTTTTTTAATCACACAGAGCCTCTGTTTTCTCACTTATAAAATAGAGATAATGAAACTAGGGCTTATTGGAAGATAGTGAATATAAACATGGATATGGAGAAAAGGCAGGGGAAATGAATGTCTTAAAAAAAAAAAACAACCAAAAAAAACCCACCTGGAAGAACATTTCGTTTTAGATAAATTCTCCAAACTCCACTCAGTACATTTCTTCTCAGGAAGAATTACTAAGGGCACTTTTTGCTATTCCCATCCATGCTTAATAAATCTTCTTTCTCTCAGTGACTCAAAAGCACTCTCCTCCCACTTTCCAATGTCAGTCCCAAGAAAAAAGTGACACCCAGGAACCTAAGAATAAATGGACTTCCCAAGCACACACTCCTTGGGCTTTTTAAACAGCAAACGGGGGCCTTGACGTTGAGCAGGCTGACTTCCCATCTCACTGCCTCAGCATTCGCTACTCTCACCTGCTTGAGGCTTTCTTATTGTGAGCCTCCCACTCGTGCTTCCGATTCAGAAAGCCTTCCATCTGGGCTGAAGGCGTCTCCTGGGTTCTGGCCGGCAAGGTGGCAGCACTCTGGGCCGGGAGGGCAGTCTTGGCTTTGCGGTCCGAGGTGGGGGAGGGGATGGGGCTGGACTCCTTTGAGCTCGTTCTCTGCTCTGCAGCGCCGTTGACCATTTCGCTTGTGTCCCCCGTTTCCGCCATCTAGGGACAGTGGAGAGGCCATTCAGCGGACCCCGTGAGCCACGGGGGCGCCCACAAACGCTCTGACTCGCACACGTGGCTGTGTATAAATGCCTGGCACAGATCGAGGCAGTACAGTAAAACCGTTGCAACATCCCACAAAGCCAGCTGGACACCGAGGACATTAGAAGGTGGGAAGGGATTAATGCCCGCCCGCTTACGGGGAAATGAGAAAAGCGAAATGCCAGGATGAGTTTTACTGCACTCTGCTCCTCGGATCAATCCATTTTCTCTAATGTAACTCAGATCGTTTCCTCTTGGGGTTACTTTAAAAACAAAAGGACGACAGTAACAATCACACATATTAAATAGGAGAGAGTGGACGTTATACAGCAGCCACCTCACAACCAAGGACGCCACCAGGAGAGCCGGAAGTTCAAGCGAAAGGGCATTCACAAACAGATGGATAGACAACTCTATCAGAACGACACAGCATTCCCCCAGAGTAAGGCAAAGAAAAGGCCTCCAGTTTCTGAAAATGCTCTCTGGCTCTCCTCCCCCACCCCTCAACAACATCGTCATCAACACATGCAGAAATTAGGACAACAATCATGCATTTCACATCTACCATCCCAGTTAGACTTTGGAACTTAAGAGCTGGAAGGAAATGAGGCAAGTCCACAAACATCAATTTAACCACATCTGCCGGAGTTGTATCGTGAGTGGGTTGTAGTTTGTGTTAAAGGAGCTGGAAAAGCCAATCACAGTCACTCAACACCACACAGCTATTTACCCCCAAACACAGACAGAACCAGGGCCTTCCCCATCACGTGTTGGTCGATCACGGTGCCTTGCTGCACTGAGTCGAGAAAGCCCAGACACAGCCAGGCTTCCCGCGGCTCTGACAGGCTGGAGACGTCTTCGGGAGCTGTTCCTTCCCAAGCTCATTTATATTGTGACCCTCAGGGCTTTTCGTCTTTGGAAATGCAGTAGGGTCTCGGTTCATTATCGCTTTCAGCCTGTGTACCATCAACTGTGTACCATTAACTGTCGCAGCCCCAGCGGATACACCCAGGGCGCGGGATTAGCAAGTTACTAAAGCTGGGTGTGGCTGACACTTTAGTGGATTACAGACAACCTGGACCCCTCTTACACAGACAAACATGGAAGTGTCAATGGCAACGTTCATTAGATACGTCCCCCACCACTGCTGCCCAGAACCAAAATGACAAGTTAGCAGCAACAACTTCAACAGGAGAAATGGGAGAATGACCACCACTGCTTCAACACTCAGATATGTCAACTCTCAGGAACGGGATCACTCATTTATGCCTTAGCTAAGTGGTGGGGTGGGACCCATGAGTTTTTCTTCCATCTATACAAATTCTCACTGTCAGCATCAGGATTTAGGCTGAGACCAGAGGCTTTGCAATTTAAGGGTGTTTTCTGACTGGAACCTTTACCCACATAGCAATGTGGAAAATGGACTCTTGGGGCAAGGAAGGCACGGGAAAGGGGGCGGACATGGGATCACCCTGGCCTCATATGTAACACCTGTAGACATGTGCTTAGGAGCAACAGGCTACTTCAGTATTTCTCTTTCCTTTCACTTTTAAAAGAGAGATGCAAGAGGGGAAATGACCACCAAAAAACCAACACCCTGAGTCTGAAGAAAGTGGGTGGATTTTAAAGTTGACAAATCTGTTCTAGTGTGGAATTTCAGGAAACTTCTGGTGGGAAGGAAGTGTGAGTTTGGTCTGAAAGGCCTGTGCCAGGTGTGAGTCTAGGGAGACACAGGGTTAGTGTTTATAGAAATCAGGTGAAAAAAAAATTAGTGCTGCAGCTGTGGCTTGGAAACTGCTAGTGACAGCAGTGACCTGGAGGGAGCAGCATCTGCTGAGAACAGGCTAACGTTGATAGCACTGGATCAGACTTCAAGGTGGGCGAAGGCCAGGGAAGCCTCTTCTAGGGGAAATTCTGCAGCAAAAATTTTTTTCTTTAGAGTTAGAAGGAAAGAGAAAACCCCAAACCAGTATGCAGAGATAATTAATGTTTATGCAAATGAATCACTAAACCAAGAAAACAAGGAAAATAAAAGGAACAAAATGATTTTTAATGGACATGTGCTGAAGCATGCCAACAGACAACACACTACTAGAGACAAACATCAAAAGCAAATCATAGTGCTATGATCATACACGTGAATCTCTCCCCAACCCCCACCCCATGTTGCTTCTCTTTAGTGATTAGTCCAGAGTGCTTTAGTGGCTGGGCACACCTGAGATCTTTGTATCAGGAGGTGAACATGAATGCAACATGAAGACTAGTAGCACAAGAAACACCTGATTGGTTTTCTAAGTGCATGAAGCAACACTATTTTCAAGTTCATTAACTTGAGTCTCTGCACCACAACTCAAAAGAATGAAAAGGCTTTTCTTCTTCCAATCCAATTATAATAAAAAACTTGTTCTGGCAAGCTACAATTTAAAAATCTAGATAAAAATAGGCATGAGAACAAATGCCAAAAACATCATTGCACTCTTTCTGTTGTGCTTGTTTTTGTCTTCTGAATACAAAAAGCATAAAATTGGGTATCATTCCAGATGATATAAAATTTAAACATATATATATGGAAACATCACATATATACATATATATCAATGACACAGAATCTGGAGCCAGAAATATGTCAGGTCTCCCTAATGACCAAAGATAAAGCAGTAGTTTTTTTTTTTCTAAAATGAATTTTGGTGTGTTTTAAGGCAGAGACCCAATAATGGTGCACACTACTCCCAGAACATAAGAAGCTTGGCATCTATCTATATACCCATCTACAGTCGCAAGTAGATAGATATGTACATAGAAATAAGGAAAAACAAACAAGATGCTATATGATGTTATCCTGACAAAAGAAAAAAAAAAGACATGCATCATGAAATGAAAAGACAAATCAGACAACTCATGGAAAACACATATCAAAACAGGTTTCTGATTCCACTAACATCTAAATATGGCAAATGAGCAAGTGACTGTCTCACAAGGCTTGAATGTAGTATGGATTTGGTTTTGTTCTGTCTGTATCAGTACCAGGAAATCACCTCTTTCATAAGCTTTTATTCCTAAGGAACAGAATTTCTGTTAAAACATTTTCAATCCCTGCTGGTGGTCTATCAATGCCATCCTAAAAGACTCCTTAATGGAGAACCTCATAAAAAAGTCTTAAGAAAATGAAAAATAAATGAGAAGATCTGTACGAGACATACGATAGAGTTTCTGTCTACACAGATGCTACAATTACTTCTGAAGCCAGGCGGAATCCAATGGCTCCTAAGGGTGGTCCACCAAGTGCATCGTTCAAGTAATTAGGGTGAACCAGAATGGCTTTTGATCCGTTTGTTTGAAAAATTTATAAAGAGTTTGACACCCTGAAGTTATCAACTTAGTGGAGAGGCCTGGAAGTCTGGTAGGCAGGCTTCCAAAACCTGCGGAGGAATGCTGCCCGCTGCCCTCTGCCACGCTGGGTGTCATGGCAGTGCTGCCAGTGACCAAGACAACAGTGGCGGCAGGGTCAGCGGGCACCTCACTCCTAAGGCTGGCTGCATTATTTGCAGCAAGTAAGCTCCCAATTTCTCAATTCAGGTCTTGGCAGAAAAAAAAAAAAAGAGAGGCACTCATCTGGAAAAAGTAATAATCCAAGGATCTCAAAATCATTTCAGGTTTTGTGCCTAAAATTAAGAGAGCTTCCAAAAGTAGATCCAACTCCACCCCCCCACCCCGGACTTTTTTGTTGTTTGCAATAAATGCGTCTTTCACGGAATGTGACATGGCTGACTTAAGGTTTTAATCCTAGGACGGAGAGTCTCCTCCCCCAAACACCAGTCTTCCTAGTTCCTATTAAACTACGGCAGGTTAATGACATCTGTAAAGGGGGTACGTGTAGTGCAGCATTGCACCCTGTTAGTATAACTGGATGTGTCATACCTGTCGGATTCTAGTTTTCTTCTTCATTTTGCTGTAATCTCATTTAATTTCAATTACTCATGTAAGGCTTTCGCTGTAAAATCTTAATAAAGTAAAAAGCTCACAATAAATAAACAAAAAGTAAGTATGTTGCTTTAAGGCAACTGAGCATTCATTAGTTAAAAGACTCAAATAAACATGAATTAAATGCAAACAAATATGAAACCAAGGAAACCTATGAATTAAGGAAAATTTTAACACTGTGGGTGAAGTGGAAGCCAAAAGTCAAACCAACAGGATTTGGAAAGAGTGGTTCTTGACAAATGGTAGTGAACTTCACAGTCCAGACCACGGCTGGTCACTGGCTGTCCGTCTGCTATTAAAGTTTTTGTAGTTTTGGTAGGTTTGAGAGCGATAACTAACCCGTGGAGATCCCTGTTCAGCCGGCAAACCGTTCTGGGAAACTTGCTCTCCTTTTGAAGTATCCCTGTTAGATGAAGTGGGGAAGGAGGGCAGAAGAGGGAAGGGGAAGGAGAGGAAGGGGAGAAAAAAGAGATAAACAGAGAGGATGAGGGAGAACATCATCACTCAATTTTATTACAGATTTTCTCTCAGAAAAACATACGCAACTCCCTTTTATGTAATGTGATTTCTTTTAAGGAACTTCCCAAGTGTTCCAAACTAACTCTAGGTCGAGAGTAAGACCACAGGCATGCCCTCTCTCCCCCCGTACAGACAGCCCTCAGGGTTGGCATGGGGCTCTTACCACAGCATAGTAATTAGTTTTTCAGAATAATTTCTGTTCTTTCTTCTGTGAAAAACTTGCAAAAAGCACCACCACATGATCAGTGCCCTGAGATCTAGGTGGTTCACTCCATTCACTTAGTCACAAGGAAACTCCGAGCGCCTGTGTACATGTGCGTGCGTGTACCGGGGGCTGTCTACATTCCACTTCTGCCGCCTACACAGCAATGTGGATGCGGACGAGTCTGTGTTCTCCAATGTTATCTTACACAGATTCAAAATACCTTACAGAATTAAAAGGAAGGGTGTGTGGAGAGGCCTAGTGTAGCACAAGCTTAGCAAAGATGCTCCCTGAACCCCACGTGCCACTGAAGCTAAGATTCCGGCCGTGCAGGCTGCCCGTGACTCACCACTGCTGCTGGGATTCAGTCTCCTCAGAAGCCTTCGTGCTCGGCTCGGGAGAGGGCGGCCGCCTCTTCCTCTCCTCTTCCTCTTGCTGTCTGCGCACTTCCAGTAACTCCAACTGAAGGCAAACACGGTCATGTTCAGCAGAGCCCCAAACTCTGCTTCTTTGAAGGAAAGTGTTCTTGAGGAACCCAGAAAGCTCTCCTGCCTCAGTTTTCTACCCTGGATCACACTGGACAAGCAGAAGGCCTAACACCCAGCAAGACAACACTGGGATCACAGGAACTGCAGCTAAAATCCTGAACTACAGGGAGCAGACCTGAGTGATGATGCAGGTCTATGCCATGGGTTTGTGTGCTCCCTGGGACACTGGGTTTCACTTCTACAGGAACTATGCAGCACTCAACTCTGCTTGGGAAGAAAGTACCTGAGCGTGAGGGTCCACATTGGACTTCCTGTCAGAGTTCAGACAAACACCATTGAGACAGAGTTGCAATAATTTTCAAGGAGGCTTCTTGTGCTGTGGTAGGCATCTGTGTTCAGCCCAAACCCAAATAACACATAAAAAAAGCCACAGAGTAGTCTAACTTAAACTAAACCATTTCACAAGCATATGTAGGCACCAAAAATAGTCCATTTAACACACAAGTTATGCAGATATGTTTTAAATCTCCAGAACTGTAAAAACTGGAAGGAACTCCATTTTGGTACACATAAAGAATGAGCTTTCTACCAGAAGTGCAAGGGTCATAGGAGAGGAAACACCGGTGAGCAAACTTTATTCTAAAGCTTTAATTTAATGGTGGCAGAAAAAAATGATCAGAAATGGGAGAATTCTCAATGGTCTAGGATCCAGCTACTACTTGAAAGAAATTCTAATTCTGAAAATCTGAATTAAACTGTAAGGCTAAGCTCCCCTACAAACCAAAGCTTCTCTGAGATACAAGAAGAAAAGCAGATCAAGAGAGAAAAACAAACCCCAATCAATCAATTCCCAGGCAAGGAGCTATTATAAAAGTGATCACAAATCTAGGTACGCAGGAAGTTAACTGAGAGAGCAGCAGCCCTGGACAATCTCCCCAGATTCTATACCAAGAAAACAGCCAATTTCAGGAAGGTCCTCACTGCCTCTAAAAACAGAGCAATAATATGAACTCTCTGGTCTAAGAGGTGAACAGGAAGAAGCAGCCCAGGAGAACCAAAAGGCTAAGTACTCCCAGCACCCAGCGGCCACTTACCGTTGTCAGCCTCTCCAGGGCGGAGAACCTCTCGTCCCAGGTGGCAGCAGACTTCTCAAAAGCCTCGTGGCGCTTGATGAGCTTCTCCACCTCGTCCACACTCTGGCCTATTTCTCGGCTGGATAGGTAGGGCTCCTGTCCAAGCAGCCAGGCCTCAGCCACACTGGCGTCCCGTGAGAACTGGTGGACCTCCAAAACTGCACAGGGTACCAAGAGTGAGTGGTGGGCCAGCAGGGGGCCTGGCAGTTGGGGACGGCGCTGCCCCCTGGTGGCAGCTGCCCGCACAGCCAGTCTATAGCCTAGATCAGCGCGGTCCAGCCTAAGTGTGAGGTGGGCTACTTATTCCACTTAAACTCATCTAGTAGCCACACAGAAAATAAATAGGTAACATTTTAAAATGAACAGGTGAAATTAAAAAGGGTATTTTACATAACCCAATAGATCAAACTACCATTTCCTATCATTTCAGCATGTAAGCAATATAAAAAAATTGAGACGGAACTTCTTTTCCTTCTGTCTTTGAAATCTGATACACATTTTATACGTATGGCACACCTCAGTTTGGACCAGCCACATTTCACGTTCTTTAGAGCCACATATGGACAGTGCAGGCCTAGAAAGTGTGCTCTATGCACTTGGCCCTACTTCAGTGAGATAAACCTCAGGGACCTGAAGGGATTCAATCCACATACAACCAGACTATGCTGATGAAGCAGACATTTGGTCATCAACTGCCCACCTGGGGTGGTAGCTGGAGGTCTTACTCTGGGGGAGCTGAGAGGGAGGAAAGGATATGGGGAGCACTCTACAAAGTGGGGACTGCTGTCTTCATTCTGTTCTCCCCATGTGAGGAAACACAGCAGGATGTCCCCTGCAGTGAAGGGAGGGGCAGCTTAGAACTTGGCTTTGCACCGTGGCCAGCATTACTTTTCACTCTACCTCAAGTGGTGATGCTTGGGGCCATATGGGTGAGAAGCGGACTGTAGGCAATATCAGCGTCCCCAGGGCTGCCAGCTGCTTCTCCTCAATAAGGCCACAATGAGAAGATGCCACCACTGCAAGAAGGACTCACCCCTCGTCATGACTGCCCACCATACAACCTGGTGCCAAGTTCACAGTGCGGACTCATACAGGCTTTGCTGAAGTGAACATGCCCTGGGAATTCTCAAAATTTATACAAACCAAATCCTTATCCAAAGAATGGTCAAGAGCAGGATCTCTTTTTCAAAAGAGGGTTCTACCCAAAAGGGTGAGGTGCCTTCATTAGGCATTTTACAAATCTTTTAGACAAGGCCCCCAGATTCTGTTTCCAGTGAGCACTCTTGGTGTCCGAGAATGGGGTTCTATTACACAAACAAAGCCCAAAGCCCCCCACACAGAATGGCGAATCAGAGTAAATAACGCTGGAGCTGGGCTCCCTTCAGTGTTCACACCTATTATTAAATGCTATTCCCCAAACTATATGTTATAAACTCTGTGGTAGCTCACATATTCCTTTAGAAGATCAGATTAAAATTAGAATCTACCTCAGAGGTCCCCTGGGGGGGGGAAATACAGAAAAACATACACAAGACTCAGAATAATGCCCAGCTCATTGCAAAACCTTTATAGCTGGTAGCTTTTATAAAGTTACCAACCTTTAATTAAGAGGACCAGATATAAGACCTAATCAAGCTGACTTTCTACTTTCTTGACCGCAGTAATAATTCCTCTTAAAGATAACTAGAGGAGGAGGGGAATTCCAGCTGGATTCTCCCAGGGAGATACCAAATTGTCATTCCATGCTGTTCCTGAAGAACACCCAAATCCCACTTACAACACTGAGATCAATCATGGGATAAAAAAATAATGCATGTGCTACAGGGAAACACTTAAAAATATTTAGCATGAAATGCTGAACTAAGGCATTAAGAAAGAAGCATTTAGAACTCCAAACATCATTACGTGATAATATCACATCAAATCATAGCAGGAAACTAAACTTGCATGTGGTCGATGGACACCCAAAAAGAAAGAAAGATTAAGCAGGTCCTTACTCAGTCTTAACCATTCCCATCGGTCTTCCCACTTGTCAATCATTTCTTTTCTCTTTTCTGTCAACTGCAATAATTTTTCTTTGATCTGTGAGAAAAGGAGAAAAACAGCGACATCTTAACAGACTATACCACATGCTCCTAGCCTTCCCCTTGATGGGCCACTTCACATAAGAAAAACACATTTTCTGTAGAGACTCCTACTAAACCAGGGAGTACCTAAGGACTACTCAAGTCTATTTACGTACTAGAGAAAAAAACAGGGCAACATGCCTTCTGAAACGGGCTGAGAGGAAGCCTGGTCTCCACCCAAAGCTGCTGTCATGAGGAGGCCAACCATGCACTGAGGCCCCTCCAGATTCTGGGGCTCCAGATGATGACCACACTCAAGAAGAAATGGACAGTCAGAGGGGCAAAGCTGTGACCTTTCAGAGAGAACACCCTACCCCTTCAAGGAGGCCACATGCTGACTCATCATTTATCTCTTTACTACCATCATCCTAACTCAAATTAGACCGAAAAGAAATGACACCCAGAATGAGTATTAATCAAGGAGGTGAGAAAGGATGGCAATTCAACCTGGGGCCTGCAGAAATGGTCTTCTTTGCCTAGAGTGTTCTTGTGTAATCCACACACACAGGAAAGGAACAAAGAATTTCAAAATATGTGTAAGCATATATATATATTTCTCTGTGTATGTCTCTACAAACACACAAGCGTAGGTACTGACAAAATAAAGTCCTCTTACATCTTAAGACCATCTGCGTCCACCCCGGGGCCCGAAAGCAAAGAGCTGTCCTACCTCCTCAGATGCATAGTGCTTTCTCGCCAGCAGGGATTTGCCAAGTTCAATGCAGGTTGTGAAACTGTCATTACGAGCATCGATTTCAGCTTTGATACCTTGATGATTATTCATTAATAGTTCAACAGATGATACATCCCTAAAATTAGAAAAATAATACCTCCTTTAGGAGATTAAGCTTTCCAAATAAACATATATTTCAAAACATGCAATTAATTTTGCAAGAAATCAATCAATCAATAGGTTTCAAAACATGCAATTAATTTGCAAGAAATCATTCAAGAGCACCATATGTTTTTAAGGTCTGATTCAGGACCAGCAATGCAACCTAACATTTGGAATAAGGCTTCTCTCATTTGTGATAATGTGTGTGTGTGTCTGCGCGCGCACGTGCACACACATGTGCATGTACGCACGCATGCGCACACACCTCGGTAATTCCAAACGGTTGCCAGGCAGGTGCCAGAAAAACCACTGGATTTCTGTTCAAACTTTTATACCCTCTCGAATTAGTGCCAAAGGTTCAGGACACGTGTGTTCCAAAGAGCCGCTGATACCCCTCTTATTCAGGCACGAAGAGGTACACAGAGCCACAACCAGCTTGAAATCAACGTCTACAGAGCTGTGAGAACTTCTCATGGATCAAAACCTGAAGTCCTGATCTGGGAACTATAATTGTTTTTTATATATATAGTAATAAAAGACTTTTTCTCAATTACAGCAGGGACTGGAGCTGGCAGGGGTGAAAACGGAGGCCGTGTATGTGCCAGCCTGGTCATCTCTTCAGCTGCTCTTCATTGCCTTGCAGCAAACACGGCCAGAGAGAAGACATGCAATAAATATTAAATAATCATCTCAAGATACCATTTAAGCAATTGGTGAGGGTAAGAGACACCTTTGGTAATGCATGTGAAAAAGGCCTGAGTGCCTTTTAATCTCAAGCACAGAGAAAGAACTCAATTTCAATGATGAGGGAGAGCTAGTCATGCCCAGGGGGTGTGGCTGCTTGAAGCTGAGGCCCAGACAAAGGGCAGGAGGGTAGGAGTCAGTGTGGAGCATTGGAGGGGGAGTAGGAGAAAGACAACACGGTGCCTGGTTCCCTGGTAACTCTGTGCTGCAAACAGAAGCGATGGAAGCTGCCTCCAAACCCCTCACCACACCAGCTGTGGCCTTGAAGCTTTTGGGAGAAACCACTGGTTCTCTCTAGAAGATCCCTCTAACAATCACCTAGGGGCAGCAAGCTGGATTCCCCCCACCCAGGAGGTCAGGAGGGTTACCTGGGCTTCTCCTGGGCTTCGATCTGCCGGATGACATCCTCCATCCACAGCATGAGGTCACGCACCATGCTGAAGAAGCGGAACTTGTCCCCTGTGTCCACCAGCCGTGCCCTGCGGCCATCACAGGCATCCAGCAGAGCCTTCCAGGCTTCTAGGACCTCATTCTCCCGCTTCTGGATGTCATCAGCCTTGTCACCTGCATAGGCTGCCTGGAGACGAGCTGCATCCTCCTGGAGCTGCCTCACCTGCAAAGCCACAGAGGAGAGGAGTCAGCTCAGATGGCTGGGCCTTCTCTCCATCGCCCCACCACTCCCTCCACGCACACCGCGCGCTGTTCTGCACTAAATAGAGAACCAAATCAACATGGGGCCCCTACACCCCACGAAGCTCACAATTCTATTAGGGAGATCCACACTGGAAAAATCCAAGTTTACTACGAATGTACTGAACTGCATTATGCAGTTCAGTGCAAATGAGAAGACAAATGAAATGCTACAGGAATGCACGCAGGAGACCCTGGTTAGGTGTCCTGGAGGCAGCCTGGGATAGAAGGATGGTACAGAAAGCACAGAGTACATATGCAGACATATTAAAAAAATCAACATCCAAGTGGCTCCTGCAGGGTATAGACGTTTATTTTTAAATCATGAGTAAGGAACTGCCATGAAAAACTTAGTTTTTTTTTTTTTTTTTTTTTTTTTTAAGATCTTATTTTATTTGACAGAGATCACAAGAAGGCAGAGAGGCAGGCAGAAAGAGAGAGAGGAAGAAGCAGGCTCCCCGCTGAACAGAGAGCCCGATGTGGGGCTTGATCCCAGAACCCTGGGATCACGACCTGAGCCAAAGGCAGAGGCCTCAACCCACTAAGCCACCCAGGCACCCCAAGAACTCAGTTTGAAAACAAGTTTTCCATTGCTATGTGATATTGCTGTAAGAGCTCTCATATGGGCCAGTTCAACTTGAAAAACAAAAACTTATCATCTCATGCAGCCCAAAAAACTGACTGACGGGGGCGCCTGGGTGGCTCAGTGGGTTAAGCCTCTGCCTTTGGCTCAGGTCATGATCTCAGGGTCATGGGATCGAGCCCCGCATCTGGATCTCTGCTCAGTGGGGAGCCTGATTCCCCCTCTCTCTCTGCCCTCTTGTGAGCTCTGTCAAATAAATATATAAAATCTAAAAAAAAAAAAAAAAAAAAAAAAAAAAAAAGACTGACATCCAAGAAGGTGGAATTTTCACTAGCTAAATTTCAATAAAACTCTGCAGAACAGGAAATGTTCCTGAAGAACAGGAAATGCAAATGGGTCTTAGGAAAAGATGCTCCACGGAGATACTGTAATTTGTCATATATCAGCTGGCAAAAACTCAAGTCTAAGGGTGTATCTGCCGGTGAGTAGATTTGACTGTTGATAAAACAACAGGTTACAGCTCCTGGAGAAGGCATGGGCAGTATGCACCAAAGTTATACCTATTATATATAGTTATGCATATTTACGAAATGAAAGACACATTATTTATTGCAGCAACGTCTGTAAAAGCAGAAGAGTGAAAATAAAGGTCCATCCATGAGAATCTGGTTATATTCATGATGGCACACCCACACAAGAGGCTCCTCAGTAGGCATGGAAAAGAATGAGGGAGGGCTCTACACTCATGCAAAGTGTTCCAGGAGCAAAGGGAAGTGCAGACGCTGCACCTAATATCCACTTTCTGAGCAACAAAGGGGGATAAACAAGGATCAGCTCTCACTCTCTTCTGGGGAGGAGTGGAAGTGAGACAGGCCTTTCCGAGAGGTAGTTGTAACTGTGGCTATTTTATATTTTTACATTTCTGTTACATATTAGTAGTGCAGAGAACATCTAATTAAAAACACAATACAGGAGGAGAATATACACTCAGTCTTCATTTACTGAGACTGTGTGACCACAGTCCGCACACAAGTGTCATCCCAGACTACAGGAGCCTGGAGAGGCCTGTGAGGGACGTCTGCTGACAGATACCAGCTGGGGGTGTACATGGGGAGAAGGGGAAGTACGGACAACACTGGCATCTTCAGGGAGCTGGATATCAACCCCAACCACACAGAAAGACTTCAGGTGGTGGCACGTAAGGAAAACAAATTTCTGCAATAGATGCAAAGAAGAACCAATGTGGTTTGTTTTCTGTGACAATCTGATTTCCATATCCTCACTTCTGGAACTCTTCCATGATTGTGCCTCAGGTAATAATTCAAAGTACAACAAGCAAGTTCCTAGGAAATTTATTTGAAAAACTAATTTCCTATAGGACTAAAATCTTTCCCAACAATTAAAAAAAAAAACAAAAACCCAAAACCCCAAATAAACAAACAACAAAGAGAAAGACCTTTTCTTGTGCCTCTGCTTGTTTTTAATTTGTTCTAAAAAAAAACCCAAAAACAAACAAAAAAGCCCCAAGCAAACACACACACACAAGGTAGAGGAGGGATAGCAAAAGTGAAAATTCCCCACACAAATGAACGACTATTCTGAGAAGTCAGTGAAGACCACTATGGCTCCCTTGCAGAGTGGAGAGTGGGCTGGCACAAGTCCAGGGAAGGACACACCACAGGCTTCTGGGAGCCCGCCCCAAGGGCCTCCGTCTCCTCTAATTCTGTTACAAGAAACCTCGGCTGAGTCTGCACTTGCAGGAGGGGCCCGCATACTCGTAGAGCTGTAAATGGCCTCGTCCAGCAGGTACCGCGAGGCAGAGTCTCTCAGGACTTGAGGGAGTAGATTCCTACCCTCCCTCGAGAGAAGGTGGGGGTACCCTCAGTCTCACCAGGTGCAGGGGTTTAATGAAGAAAATAAGAGAGCAACTCCATCATCTCTAGTTTCTTCAGGTTCTAAAATGATGTAATTTTACAGGTGCAGGGAAAGACCTATTGCTGATAAGGTCTGTTCTAGCTCTGTCCTTTTTCCTCCAGGCTTTTTTTTTTTTTTTTTTTTTAATGTAACAGCAGTTACAGAACCTTACAGAGCTCTCATGGGAGCACATTTTTTACAAACAACATTTGGATCCTCAAAGCATTAGGGAACAGAAACTTCAGACAAATTAAATATGCAGAGATACAGAGCAGCAAGTCCCAATTCTAACTGGGGTCTGCCCCTCTCCAGAGGCCTTGCTCCAGGCACAGGTGAGATGGCATCATTACCCCAGGACCTTGTGTGTGATGAAAGCCGCTGAATACAAAGCTGACAAGCTTCTGAATGGTAAGTTGTCACAGAGCTGGGGAGTCCACCAGCTCTGAAGGAAAGACTGGAAATCCTTAGGATACATGGTGCACCCTACTAAATTCTGCTTCATGTAGACCCTCAGCTACTCCACATACTTGTTCTTAAATATTCCCTCAATATCTTCTACCTCCTTGGTGGAAAAGCTGAAGCCACTTTATTTGCGTGAAGCCCCGGCTGCGATCTATCAGCTTCTAGAAGGGGCCAATTAAGGATACAGAAGACAATGGTGGTAAAGGCAGTCCCTCCAGAGAACAAACCCCAGACTGCACCGAAGACTGGTAAGGCCGATGGCTCCAGATCGGGATCAGCCCACGGTCAAAGTTGGGCTGTGTGTCTCTATAAATCAAAATTTACCGTTCCACAGCCATGCTCCTTCATTTTGTACTGTCTAGGGCTGCCTATGCTATAATGGAAGAGCTGAGGATTTGCAACAGGACCGCGTGTCCCACAAGGCTGAACGTATTGACCATCTGTGCTTCTACAGAAGTAGTTTGCTGTTTCCTGCCCTAGATCACCAACGCGCTCCTAACAGACAAGAACAAACCTCCTCATGTACCCAGGGCTGGTTATCTTTAATAAAACTGGCGTCTTCTCTAGGACCATGAAATTTAGGAGAAAAAGATACAATTGATTTTTCATCTAAAAGTCATAAGACTAAACAAGAAGCTGTGCAGAGATTGAGGCATGAACTAAAGAGTGATTAGACCAGGTTCTCACTGCTGTGTTGTTATCACTCTGTCAAGCATCTTGTAAAGAAAGTCTTTGTGTTAGCCATCTCAGACGGGGGGTGGGGAGACCAGGCACGTTAAAACATTAGACTCTTGTTCTCCCTCTTCACGGACATATAACTCAGATCCTGGTGGATGGAGAATAATAAAGTATTATTGTGGAAATGATTCTGGATGAATATGCTCACGTAATACAAAGTCTTGTTGAGGAGGTCTGTAACTTGCAAATGTTTGCAAATGCGTCTAGTTTGTTTTAATCACGGGGATAGTCACTTAATGGTATCTGCCCGTGCAGTATTTTAGGGACTGAGTTCTCCCAAATGGGGCATTTTAACAACGCACGTGCGTGTAATTTGGGCAATTCTTGTGTGTGTGTGTGTGTGTGTGTGTGTGTGTGTGTGTGTGTGTAATTTGGGCAATTCTTGGAGGCATGTTTTGAGGTGCTGAGGAACGGAGAGAGACCCTCAGAGATGCCCGAAGATGCTCCTTGCCCCACGGGTCAGCTCCCTGACCCACCTGAGTGCCCAGAGCCTGGATGTCATGCTCGAATGTGGTGTGCATTCTCTGTAAGGTCTCCACTGTGTTCTGATCTCTCCCTAGCTCCTCGGGGAGTTTCTTGTGTTTGTCCTGGATGCGCCCAAAGATCTCCTTGGCGTCATGGTAAAACTTGTGCAGTTCATAGGAGGCGGCGAGAATCTGTGTTCTCGTGTCAATGAGCTCCAGGAGGTCAGCCCAGGCTTCGTTGAGTCCATCCTTCCACTCAGCGATGGTGGCAGCATCTGAATGCCCAGAGTTGATGAGTTCATCGGCCATGTGATTGACCGTGTCCACGCGTTCCTGCCCAATGTTCCCGGTGTCTCGGGCAAATTCCCGGAATCGTTCTTGTAACATCTGAAATGGAGATGAGTGTTTAAAAAAAAAAAAAAAAAAAAATCAGTGAGACTACCGTGAACATTTTGTTTCTTGACTGCATGAACGTCCTCTGGAAAGAAACAAGCGGTATGTGTGACCTAACAGTTTTAGCTCTAAAAAATCAATCAGGCTTCCTTCTTGCTCTCTGTCGCAGAGCAAGGCCCTGCCTGGCTCCGTCTCCTTTCACTACTGGGGCAAAGGGCACAGAGAGGTTAAACAACCTAAGTCAAAGTTGCCCGGTGATGAAAGAGCTGAACTGAAACCAAATCCTATGACCACGTGAGTCCAGGGCGTGAGATGTGCTCACAGATCAGGAGTCACGCGGCAGTCCGTGCAGTGCACACCACACGGCCGCCCCAGCCTGGCCCGCAGTACTTGCCGTGACGTGCTCGTAGTCCTGCCCCAGCTCGTGCGACCCTGCGACCACCTCTCTCTCGGCGATCCACTGCTCCAGGTCATCCACCTCCCGGTTGAGCTGGAAGAGCCTGTGCCTCTCATCCAGCTTGCCCCTCCGCTCCTCGGCGAGGTCTTTCAGGCCAGCATACAGCTTATCCACCTTGGACTGCCGCATGCTGATGCGCTCACTGCAACAGGGGGAGAGGTGGGGAGGGGCGGCAGGAAGAGGACCTTAAATGCCACATTTTCTTCAGGGAAAAAACAAATGAGGTGGAAATGCTAAGAGAGCATGTTACATAAAATTTCTTGAAGGAAACTTCCAGCTCACCTATTTAGCCTAAAATATAAAACTCTGGAATTTGACCTTGAGTAATTTTAGAGCCAACATGTAAACAGAACACAATCATTAAGGCTGAAGGCCATCTTGACTGTGATGACGGAGGGAGGGAGGAGAAACCCCAATTCTCTGCACTGCTGGCTCTGGAAGTCAGGATTTCCTTTGACGTTAAAAGTTAATGCGAAACCCAGGAGTCATCTTCCATTTTCCAGAGCCATGAGGTCAAAAGGACAAATGCTATCCCTGTCTGGCACACATCTCCACCTTCTCTGGGGTGTGTGCTCTTTCTCGCCACTCCTGTCAAGCGGGTCCTGGGAGTGCTGCAACCCCTCCTTCCACTTCTCCCCAGGACTGTCTTATAATAGGAAACCAAAGAGACAAGGACTTCTCACTTTCCCGGGAATCCTATCATGAATACATGAAGGAACCCCTACACCAACACGGCCACTGACTGCATCTTCAACTTGCCTTTGGTTGATGCACAAAGCCGATTCTTTTCCTGAGTTATACAAGGCAGTTATACAGCAAGCCTAAGGTAACTGCCTTAGGCTTAACTAATAAGTGAGCGTTGTGTAAGGTGGGGAAGTACCAAACACACCCCCCTCCTCTTCTTTATTCCCAAGGTGCTCCATGGACTTGATATGTGAGGAACTGCTATCCTCTTGCTCCTACTATTTTATAGGTCTATGCATTCTTGCCTACCACTCCTCCTAAAACTAATCCTCACTTAACTAGAAACTGGATGACTTTCAACCCAAGGACAGGTTTTGATAACCTGTCTCTGTGCAAGTCAATCTGTACTTTTCACTAACACCATTTTTCAAGAGGGCCTTGGCTCATAAGAGATATTTAACCCACAAGAGCAATTTCCTAATGTAAGAGTTCACCCTTCCTGTTCAGCATAGGCTTACTGGGTCTATTTGACAGACACTTCCTGAAGATATACATCACCAGTTACTCGAGATGGATGCTGCCATTTCCGTTTGCATGGGTCAGAGGAACAGACCCTCACACTGGGAGGAAGTGAGAGGCCAGTCTCATCGTGAATATTACTCACCTTTCAGGATGGCTGTCAGCCACCAGGGCCCGGCTGGTCTTGGAGAGCTGATGTACGGTCTCTGCATAGTCCTCCACAGCTTGTTCCAGAATCTGGTGCTTCTTTAACATGGAGACAGCACTCTGCTCATCCTGCAAAGAGGGGGAAGGTCACAACCACAGTCGTCCCCTCTGACCCAACACCATCATCAAGCAGGACCAGCTGATTTCACGATGGGTGGAAGGATTGTCAGAAAGTACAAAACCACAAGTGTGATATGGGCAGTGCAACACTGAAGCCTTTCAGGAGGGTTAACGTGGGAGGCCCTGAGCAAGAGGAACACAAGGACTGTGTGGAATGAGATGCCTCTGAGGTACAGGCTAAAGCCTGGGAAATCAAGTGTGCCCTGGCTGGCTGAGGCTCCTCACAGCCTAACACATATGGAAATGACAGCATCCTGCAACCCTAAGGACTTTTAAAGGGTCTCAAAAGCATCTTATGAAGTTTAGGTAACTCTATTAACTAAAGAGAGCCAAAAGGACTCTGGCAAATATCTATTACAAAAAAGGGGGGGCGCATGGGTGGTTCAGTGGGTTGGGCCGCTGCCTTTGGCTCAAGTGGTAGTCCCAGGGTCCTGGGATTGAGTCCCACATTGGGCTCTCTGCTTCGGTGGGGAGCCTGCTTCCCCCACCCCCATCCCTTGCCTACTTGTGCTCTTTCTGTCAAATAAATAAATAAAATCTTAAAAAAAAAAAAAAAGGATAAACCTGGTCTTAATGACATACAGGGAGAGCTCAGACAGGAAGCTTCTGTGTTGGGGGAAAAAGCTACAGACTTCAGTCACCTCAAGCCACCATGGTGTGCCCCATAACACTTGAAGGCAATGATGAAATGTTTCACGAAGACGCAGCCACCAACAGAAAATAAGCTCGGGGTGGGAGTCTGAGGCTTTCTGGGGCAGGGCTGGAAACCTCTCTCACCTTGGCCTTCTCTTCAGACATCATGTACAGCTCCTGCTCGCTCATCCAGGCCTCCGCCTCGGCTGCGTCAAAGTAGTACTGCTGGGCCCTGTGTGCCTCCTCCAGCCGCCTGTGGCGCTTCTCGGTCTCCTCGATGAGGAGGCCCCACAGCTCCTTGAGGTCAGCGAGCCTTCGCCGGATGGCCTCGGCATTGAGGCTGCTGCTGTCGGTGACAATGTTTTGGCTCCTCTCAAAGATGTCATCGATGCGAGGCTGGTGTCCCTGGATCTCTTTCTGGAGGGTCTGTGGGAGTGGGGGAAACAGGGCTCTCTCACGTTCTCTGCCCTGTCATCTGGAGCAATTATTCATCAGACTGAGCTAGCCGAAGCAGAAATGCTTACCTGGTTTTTCTTTATTAATAGCTGCACAGTCTGGAGGTTGTGGCCGTGATCAGTGGAAGTTGCCAAAGGCATCCTCTCTCCAACCCACAACTGGAAAGAATTGTAAACTGAGGTGGTCAGGACTGCTCAAAAAGAACAAACGTATGATGCAAAAAAGTGCAACAGAGGATCAGCAGGGTGGCCAGCCGGGAGAGAAGGTGTGTGCAATCCCACTGCCAAGGGCTGCCTGAGGAGCCAGACCTTCTCCCCCATTACAAGGCGAGGGCTAGTCTTTTAGACCATACTTCATCCTTACTGCTGGACTCACTGTGAGTTCTCACTCTTAATTTATTTTTGAAACTACTATTCTAGGGGCATTAAAATCCTAGAACATCTTTAGAAAATCAAAGAAAACAATGGAGTTGCATTTTGTGTAAATACATAAAAGCATGGGTTTCGACAGTCCCGCTCACCAATGCAGCACAAAGTGAGTCTAATGAAGAAGTGAGCACACGGCTGAAGGCAGGGAAAGGGAGAAGGCCTATGGAAAGGCCCCTTGTGCGGTGAAGGTCTACTTACAATCTCGTCCTCCACGTCCCTGTTGAACTGATGGATCTCTTTGGAGGCCAGCAGGTTATGCTTTCTCTCATTCAAGGGCTCCAGCAGTTCCATGAACTTGGTCTGCACAGTGAGGCGCTTGCTGTCTACCTCGTCAGTGCTCTTCCCCTCCTGACTCAGGGCCTGGGCCTGGCTCTGGAGCTCCTCAATCTCCTTCTTCCGCACCTCCATTTGGTTCTCCAGCATCTGAGGGGAGAAAACATCAAGTTTGTCACACCAGAGACATGGGCAACACCAGTATCCTATAAAATGTTTTGGGCACTGGCCTAAATGGAAGACTGAGTCTAAATTTATATAATGGAGAGTCTCAGAAAGGATTCTTAACAACTATCAAACTACCAATTAATCCCTTTCCCGGACTTTTTCTTTTTAAGTACGCTCCACACTCAGCGTGGTACCCAACACAGGGCTTGAACTCCAGACCCTGAAATCAAGACTCAGATGCTTCACTGAATGAGCCACCCAGGCATCCCCTTTTCTAGGATTTTTAAACTAGAAACAATATTCAGGTTCATTCAGGAACTTAAAAAGCAACAAGAGAAACCAGAATTAATTACAGGGGAAGAACAGTCTTCATCTGCTTGTTTAGAAGCCATAACAATGTTGGAAACCCATATTACCATCAGGAAAAAAGTAACATCTTCAAGTTCCAGTTCTTTTAGGCAAAGAAAATAGTTAATGTTCCCACCTTCTCTCAATTTCTTCAATTAGAAGCCTGATTATTTTTTTAATACCAGATAATGAGGTGAAAACATGCTAACTGCTTATTTACAGGAGGAAAATGAGTGAAAGTGAAACTGGGGAGGGGGTTCCTCACTCAGGAAACATCACACTGGCAACAGCACGTACTGATGGCTGAGAAACAGGAGGTCGTATCTAGGAATAAACGGACTCCTTTCTTATGTACGGAAGTAAACAGCCACGAGAACAAAACTCCTTAATGCATAGTAATGTAGTCAAGTAACCATACCACTTAGCAAAACGGTGGGTATCACTTTGAAGAAAAGGGCCTCAGCACTTGGCCAAGACGCTTCCACAGTGAGTGGTTCTAAGCACAACTGTGGGGCTGGGACTTGACCACACATCGCAAACCCAGCCAGGGAAGCCACTGGAAATTCTGCCACCACCCTGCTTTCTCAACTTCGTGGAAGCTGTTTTCTTGAAATCTGAAGTAAATTCATTTGCCTTTAGGATGCTCTACCATGATGTCCCCAAAACAAGTAAATAAATTTCTTTTATTATCTAAAAAGTACCCTGACCAACAAAGATAACTAACATGTACCTACTAGACATTACGCAGCAAAGTATGACAACCTGATCACTTTCCCTCGTGTAAATTGCAGAAATGAATGAAGTGAGTATTTACTCAGCTGTTAATGGTATCTATCAACTAAGATGATGACAATAAAAGAAAGTATTCCCACAAACAGACACCCAATACTTCTAATATTATGTCTTTCCAGTTGATTCTAGCAATGTCCCATGTTGCTGTCAGGACAAACACACCCTCCACACAGAAGACAGGTGGTTGAGAACATGGTGGGCAACTTAAGACAATGAAGACAATGTCAACAAACCAGAAAAAGGCCCAAGTATGTGGCCACCTTGTCCACTTGCCTGTTGCTTTTTAAGCAGGATGTTGACGCTGGTCAGGTCTTTGCCATAGTCATCAGACTGAATCTGGCTCTCCAGGCCATGCAGCCATTTGTCCAGATCTGCACAGCTCTGGGTAAAAAGTTCAGCCTTGTTTGCATCAAAGAGCCGCTGGGCCTTGGTCTGGGTGGTAGATTCAAGGACTTCCCACATGTTATGTAAACCAGTGAGTTTCTCTTTTACCACAGCTTCCGTCTCGGGTTTTTCTGAAATGAGCTGCATTCCTTCCTGGAAAACATAAATAAATACTGTTTGCTAGGAACAAAGGTCACTGTGAAAATTAACCTTAAGGTATTTAAGCTGGGATCTACCTATTCATTCAACATACAGAGCCTTTCCACATAGGCTACCACTGACTAAAATGGACAAGGGCCTGGTCTACGTACACGACATGGCTTTCAAGAGTCCAGCAAGAAATGACCATGGCATGATGAAACAGTTTCATCTGGGGCAGCAGGGAAGTGCTCATGACGTCAGATTTCATCTTCTCCACTTGGCCCCCTAAGCCCCTAACATGTTACTTTAACCATTAAGAGTCTGAAACAAGGGGCACCTCAGTGGCTGCGTTTAGCTCCGGTTATGATCCCAGAGTCCTGGGACTGAGTCCTGCATTGGGCTCCCTGTTCGGCAGGGAGTCTCCTCCCTCTCCCTCTGTCGCTCCCCATCCTTATGAGCTCTCTCAAATAAATAAAATCTTAAAAAGTCTGAAACAATATAAAGTCTGAGAAAGAGAAGAGGGGAGGTGAGAAACTTCACTTTCATGTTCAGTTATGCTGCACAGAATCTCCCTGTGCCAAAATAACACATTTTAAGTTATTATAGTGCCTGCCCCCCCCCAAAAAAAAAATTGAGAAAACTTAAAATAACGTAGTATTTCTAAATTCTGTGCAAATCATCAGTCTCTTACAGTCCAGGAAACATAACAGGATCAAGATAGTGGGGACTGTGTCCAGGCGGCTGACAGCCCATCCCCCACAGGAGGTGAGAAAACAGAAACCGAACCACCAGTACTCACTAAAAGACAAATCAAGCCTTTCGTACCATACCTGGTTGGGTTTCAGCTTTTCTCTCTTCTCCCTGGTCAAAGTCAGGAATCCTTAAGTGGGAGAGGGACTGCTCCTCACTATGTTAACACTCCTGCATGGGATCAGACAGGACTCAAAATGCAAGAGACTGTGCTATATAGAGGAGCTCACTTCCACCAGGGTCACTTTCATGCTATGGCCATACCACAGAAACAGGGGCCTCATCAAACACATTAATTTCTCACCTTCTCAATTTTGTCAAGCCATTCTTTGTTGGATGCAAGTTCTGCCATAAATGCTTGATGCTTTAACCATTTACTGTGTAGATTTCTGGCTTCATCATAAGACATGTCCTGGGCGGTGAGCATCTTTTCATTGATCCAGAGAGATAGCTAGGAAAAACAAAAATCAGAATGTTTTCAGAGATTGTGATCACAGACATCAGCCTTTTTTCTGCCTGGGAAGAGTGGTATTATGTTGTACAATGCGTACTGCACGTTTCCATGTCAACAGACAACGAAATATTTACTTTACAACTCTGACCCATCATGACAGGTTATCTCCATTGTGTGGAAACGTACCTGAGCCTTGCTCCAAAGTATGTATCTAACATTAATTCCAGAAGTACAAAAGCTCTCCGAGCCAGCTTTCAAAGTGTTTGGCACACGTAACCAGCCTTCCCCCCAGGGGCTTGCGTTTAAAATTCTGCTTTAACCAGTCCAAGTCACAATCTTCTTTCTCCTCCAAACACTTGTGCCAGCTATACCATGTTAATCATGATTAACTGCCTTTTACTCTGTTCGGTAATCTTTTTATTCTTTAAGTCTTTCTATTATATATAAAAAAGACCAAACACAAAACCCCCACTCTGTTATCCCTCCCCCTTCCCTTCCCAGCGTATCTATGGGAATGCTACAAAGCATAAATAACTTGCTCACTGTATGGGTAAGGCAACAACGATGCCCTCTTTAAGCTTCCTTCAAAATCTGAGTCACCTTCACCTCTTTTTCTATAGCCTCTACTTCTCTAAAGAGCCTTCCATTCAGACCAAGAACACTCACCAGGACCTGATTTTGAGACCCAACATGTGTCCTTGGTTCTAAACTCTGCAAGGGCTCACAAAGCCTGCCAGCTGCTGACAGATCTGAGAAGGGAGTTCTCTCATGAGGCCAAGGGTGGGAGTCAGCCCAGCCCCGGGCCCTGGACACACTTCCCTTGCTGGCTTTCATCCCAATTCACTCGGCTCCTTACTGCCTGTAGTTGGCCATGCCAGGTCCTAATTCCTACCCTGTACACAGTACTAACCCGGGAAGAGCTTTTTGTTTCTCCCCTAAGAGAAATATACACAGAGGAATGCATGATCAGCCCCGAATCAAAGGTCTTCAGAGACCAAGTCCCTTTCTCCAGTGTGACCACGAGAAGCCCACTTTTTACACCAGTCACTGCCATAACAAATTTGCACCCCAAACCCTCCACGGTCCAATCTCCAACGTTTAGAAATGGCACAGAGGGGGCGCCTGGGTGGCTCAGTGGGTTAATGCCTCTGTCTTCGGCTCAGGTCATGATCTCAGGGTCCTGGGATCGAGCCCCACATCGGGCTCTCTGCTCAGCGGGGAGCCTGCTTCTCACCCTCCTCTGCCTGCCTCTCTACCTACTTGTGATCTCTGTCAAATAAATAAATAAAATCTTTAAAAAAAAAAAAAAAAGAAAGAAATGGCACAGAGAAACAAGAGAACCTTCCCTCACAAGACCAACATTTTCAAGACCATTCACTCACACTTGGGGCTGCTGCTAGGAAAGGCTTCCCCATAAATTTGTTTAAACAAAACAAAGTCTATTCTTTGAAAACGATGTCAAGGAGGGTGATGCAGGTCACGGGAGCGTCTCTGGCTCCGAATATGGGCAAATCCCCAGGCACCATGCCTACCTTTCTTAGCACATTCACCCACCACACAGAAGGGGGTGAGGGTGTAAAGCAAAAGGTAGTGAGATCTCTGTTGTCATTCTTTATTGAGGTGACAAATCAGTAAATCTTATACAGTCCTTTGTAAGCAAGGACCAGAGATTAGTTACATAACAGTTCAGACACTAAATTTCCTACTTTAAAAGAATTATTTTTTTTCTAGTTATCTGGGTAGCAAAAATCTGAATTACTATGGCCATTCATCCAGTCCAAGGGGGAAAGAGGTTAAAAGGAAGCCAAATGGTAAAGCTTCCCCTGTTTTCCACAGACACACAGATTAAGCACAACAGAAGGCATTTATCCAAAGTGCAAAGGACATTCACATATTTTTGCTATTCATAACCACCTACCCAGAGAGATTAAAAAAAAAAAAAAGAGCTACATAAAAATCAGAGGCTTATAAACAATTCTGCTGTTTGCTGAACACATCGTCCTACAGATAAAGCACCCTGCGCTACAGCACAATGAAATAGAGGGACGGAACTTGCTAGTTCATCAGCCCTACATCAGCAGTCTGCTGTCTGAACCACAGTTATTATTCGTGGGCATTTGCAAAGGTCATTTAAGAATATACTCATTCTCTGCAGAAAAGAATATTGTGCAGATTGGAAAAGGATAGGAAAAATGCTTTGATCACTGACTCAAGCTCAGAGCAAAGCAATGGAATTCACTATCCCTTGTGCCGCCCAAGTCTAGTTATACTGCCTTCTAAAAAACCCCTTCAGTTTCTGAGTGCAGTTTCCTTATAGTGTGAGGGAATAAAACAGAAAAGCAATAACTTCTAAATCACTTTTCAGGAATTCACATTGAAATACCACTACCAAAACCATGATGTGCCTTTTATCCCCATCTACAACAGGGAATAGGGGGGCCTCTGCAGTAAATGTCCCCATCCAGGCAGTGGTTACCGGGAGTGGCAACAAAGGCAGATCTCACAACCCGTGTCTGCTCTAGCCAAGGCATCCAAGGGGAAGGGACTGCGGAAACAACTTGGATTCCCTCCCAACTCTGGATAATACTCACAGCCAGCAATGGTCCTAAATCTGACCTCTGGGTGCTCTGAAGTTTCTCAAAATGTTAACAGGTAGATTTTCAAATGCAAAGCTGGTCTATACACAAACTCCACTCTCAGAGATCCTGGCTTATAAGGTACTTCTTAATTTAATTTTTTTTAGACAAAGAGTGGGTGGGGGGAGGAGGAGCAGAATGAGAGGGAGACTCTTTTTTTTTGGTAAGATTTTATTTATTTATTTGACAGACAGAGATCACATGTAGGCAGAGAGGCAGGCAGAAAGAGAGCGAAGCAGGCCCCCCCGCCGAGAAGAGAGCCCAATACGGGGCTCAATCCCAGGACTCTGGGATCATGACCTGAGCTGAAGGCAGAGGATTTAACCCACGGAGCCACCCAGGCACCCCGAAAGGGAGACTCTTAAGCAGAATCTGTGCCCAGTGTGGAGCCCGACTAGGGACACAGTCTCATGACCTTGAAATCATGACCTGAGCTGAAATCATGCTTAAAAAGTATATATATTTTGATGAGGCTGAATGATGTAGAGCTCACAGTCAGAGACTACCACATTACCTCCCCTTTGCTCACACTTCCATACCAAGGGTCTGGAACCTCCAAACCTGACCTACATCCCATCACTCCACAGAAGCTCTACATGCTGATGTGGGAGAGACAGCACCCCCCAGCAGATCCTATAGTTGTACTAACTTTTAATGTCAAGAAAAGAAAGGCTAAACCAGGAACACTTGGCAGAGCAGTCACAGAGACCTGCATGTCATTCCCAAGACATACCAGGCCAGCTAAAACCTTTCTGCACATTTGAGGGGAAATCATGGCAGGACCGAGTCCTCAAGGCAAGCCCAAAAGTCACTGGTGCATGGTAGGGACTGAACTCCTTAAAAACAAGGGTGCTAATTTGGAACAAGTAGTAACAAAGATCTAATGACATAGTAAAACTATTTCCTCTGATTCCGCTATGAAGGATTTAAATCCACTTACTTTTTTTTTAATCAATTTAAATCCACTTACTTTTTCCCATACATTTTTTTTTTTAAATAAGGATTTTATTTATTTATTCGACAGATAGAAATCACAAGTAGGCAGAGAGGCAGGTAGAGAGAGGAAGGGAAGCAAGCTCCCCGACAAGGAGAGAGCCTGATCTGGAGCTCGATCCCAGGACCCTGGGATCATGACCTCAGCCAAAGACAGAGGCTTAACCCACTGAGCCACCCAGGGGCCCCTCCCCACACATCTCTACTTAGGAATCCACACATATGTAAATGAAAAACAGGAAAACTACAACTGGGTTTCTCTCAAGGGTTCCTCTAGTCTCCCCATCTCCTGCTCATTTTCTGGCATTCTTTTCCCCAAATTTAGCCTAGGTTTTACCATGCTGAGTTCCATGAATTTCACTTGATTCAACTTGCCTTTTTAGCACGAGTGTGGAATCCTCTTGACTCTGTCCTCCCCTCAGGATGGCCTGAGGTTAAAATGAGTCATCTGTGGTACTACAAAAGGCAACCATCAAGGGGCTATACTGGGATATCCAGTGTGTCAAAGGCAAAGCCCAGGCTGCAAACCGCTCCTGAATCTCCTTCAAGACTGAAGAGTCACTAGGTATTCACTGTGGAACAATATGCAACCCTACACAGCTAACTTCAGAGCCCATCACTCTCCTCTATATCCTGCCTGGGGGACACAAATATTTTTTTTTAAAGACTTTTTAAAAAAATTATTTATTTATTTGACAGAGAGAGATCACAAGTAGGCAGAGAAACAGGCGGGCGGCGGGGGGAGAGCAGGCTCCCTGCTGAGCAAAAAGGCCGATGTGGGGCCTTGATCCCAGGACCCTGAGATCATGACCTGAGCCGAAGGCAGAGGCTTAACCCATTGAGCCACCCAGGCGCCCCTTGAATACCTCTTTAAGTGAGCATCCTATCCAAGTGGGTTATTAATGCTCAGTGTCACATGAAGAGGCACTCCGGTCTGCAGCCTGTCTGGCTCCAGGCAAATCCCCCACTGATCTAGATTCATCAGCATGGCACAGGAAGCTGACAGACCCTAACCTACAGAGCTCAGGGGCTTTCCTTCTGAAGCTTTAGCTGCTGAGGCATACTGCAAGATTCACAGTAAGACAGCAGATGAATGGACATGAAGGATCACTTGTCACACACGATCTAACATGACTTCTGTCAGGGCTACATTTCTTCTAACATGCAGCCATGTGTTTGCAGGCAAGATGTTGTGATTTCAGTCCTGTTCTTCGCACACAACCTAATCCTGTCCCCACACCCACCAAGGCCCCTCCCCCAAGGTCCGTGCAGCTTCATTTGGATATTCTTCATCCCGTTTCTGCCTCCGAGGGGATTTAACCAAAGAAACCAGAGACAACGTCTCGCTGTTGTTCTCTGGCAGACAGAAAAATGCGATGCGCTCATGAAGTCACAAATATGTGAAGGCAGCCAGATGCTTCTCTCCAACTAGCTTGCAGAAGGACTGCATTTTTCTGGCTAACTTTAGTTTTCCAAGTTTGTTCATGCACGTATCAGGGGAGCAAGAAATAGTATGAGAATCATCAGATTAATACCACATGTTAAAACTTGGGAGTCTGAAATCAGAATTGTTGCTCTTGGCATGTTAGACACGTGTGCATGGAACCTGAAAGATGGGTATTTCAAGGTCTTCAGTGAGTAAGAAACTCAGACTGTATTTTTAAAATCTTTGCTTCTTACCTGGGTAGTCCGTTCCTGTTCCTCTTAGGTCTTTCCTTCTTACTTACAACATGGTATTAAATGCATTTAGATTAAACATTCTAGGGTGTCACACTGTCTTTGACAACGGAAATGTTCTAGATCTGCATTGTCCAATATGGCAGCTGCTAATCACAGTTGGCTATTGAGCACTTAAAATACACCCAGTATGATGGAAGCACTATATTCTGAATTCTATTTAATTTTAATTAATTTAAAATGAAATAGCCACATATCGTTAGGGTGCACCATAACGGACAGAATTCCGGACTCTTCTAGATTAGAAGAGTCTATTTACTCTGAGTGGTAGCCTGCAGGCTAGAGAGCTGACAAGCTACCATACTGGCTCAGCCAGAAATGAATTTCTGGGCCTCAAGTAATTTTATGATCCCAAGGGCTCTTCTGCCAAATGCTCTCGTTCTCCTTAGAAGGAAAGAAGGGAGAGGAGCTGAGGGGAGACATACCTCCTGACAATCTTGCAGGAATTTCTGAAGATCCCTGTTGTCCTTCAATCTCATCAGAAGCTCACTGGCTGCCTCACGATTCTTCCGATGTCTGTTTTAACAATAATAAAATATAAGTTTCAAAAAAGGAAACACAGAATCTTCCAAGACTGGATTTACAACTCAGTGTCTTTCCTGGGTTTCTACAAAGGATAAAAGCAATTTACCTGTACAGTTTGCATTATGTCAAAAAGGCATGAAAAGCAAGAGAATTTAGCATCCTCCAAATGAGTAAGCCACAGTATGAGAGACCAAAACACTTGTCTAAGCCACAAAACAGGCAGAGGATGGCCTCCAATAAGCCATATAAATCCAGTGCTTCCTAATCTGGTGCTAGGGGAGAAAACCTGAGCACCTGCTGTGCACAAGTCCCCATAGGCAGCACTGCAGGAGAATGTGAAACTCATTTTCAAGAAACTGGGTAACAATTTATGGCTAAGAAAATACAGATAACCATATAACTGGCTTTAAATTAATGTCTCCTAGTTAAGTATTTCCCACCTTGGAAAAAACTCCCCTCAAACAACAATGAACCAAGAATGAAAATTTTGAGACCTGTGAGATTTGCTACCTACTAGATCTCACTCTCTATTAATGGATAAAGGTAATCAAGGTTGAATGAAGCGGAAGCACAAAACCTTAAGCAAAAATTCCTAAAAACTGGTAGGAGCTGCTAAGCTTGGGGAGTGACAAGGGAAATGGGGTGGTGGCTCCCCAGCTCAAATGCTGGACACAGGGCTTCTCTCACACACCACTGCGGTACCAGAGCTCCAGAGCAAACTTCCTTCCTGCACCCAGTGGCATAGGTTCTCCCCCAGAGACAATAAAGACCAGCTACGGGAACGCCGGGAGAGCCGTGAGAAGGGTGGCCTTGATGCAGTTATTCTGCACCGGGGAGGGACTACGCCGCACTGAGAGCCATGCAGCACTGCCCCAATGCAGCCTCTCCCATATTCCCAAGGAACCTAAGTCAGCCAGCCAGCCAGCCACCTAAGTGAGGACTGTTAACTGGGGCAGGTGAAAAGGTTGGGTTTTCATTCTGAGTCTCCAAGCAATTTCCCGCTGCATGTGCCCAGGCAAGGTCTCTCTTGTGGGGTCCCCATGGAGGGATAAGGAAGAATACAACTTCGATTCTCCCTGATGCCACAAGCAGCTCAGGGAACACTGGCTGCTGACGGACCTTTAAGAACCTTCCTCGGAAGTTGAGAGGCAACGTGGAGGGTTTGAAGAGTAGGAAAGGAATAAATGAAACAAGATGGGATCAGGAGGGAGACAAACCATAAGAGACTTAATCTTACAATACAAACTGAGGGTTGCTGGTGGGGAGGGGGCTAGAAAGAGGGTGGTTGGATTATGGGGAGGGTATGGGCTATGGTGAGTGCTGTGAAGTGTATAAACCTGGTGAATCACAGACCTGTACCCCTGGGACTAATAATATGTTATATGTTAATAAAAATACAAAAAAATTAAAAAAAAAAAAAAAAGAAAAAAGAAAAAAAAGAACCTTCCTCAGAGGATCAAGAGCGACCTCACAGAGATGCTGTGGGCAACACAGGCCCTCAGGGAATGCCGGAGAAACAACTGACCATGGCAACACAGCAGCCATCATCCACCCGGGAACATCTGCCCAGGGAACCAGAGGGGAATGCTCTTTGCTCCTACAGGGTGCCAGTGACTACAGGGCAACTGGAATAATATGAGTGGAAACAATACCGCCAGCTATATGCCAGATACGCAAAATGACTTCTGATTTTTTTTTTAGTTGAAAGGGGTTTTATAACTTCAAGAAAAGGGGACTTAGTACTTTTATATCACTTAGGTAAGATGCAAAAATAGAAAAGTATTTCGTAAATAATGTTAAATGACAAGAGTATATGCATGTTCAGTGGTATAAAACCCCAAGGCACAAATCAGAAAGCAGAAACTAAAACGTGCCAGGGATAAGATGAAAGGCTTCTGCCCCCACATTTTAACATTCTATTTCTTTTATAACAATAAAAAATAAAGGCCAAAGCCTCTTTACTTTGATACTCTTTCTCAGATACCAAAAATTTGAAAAAAACTTAAATACTGCTGGTGAATTTGGGCTAAAGGAATTACTGTCTAAAAATATGGGTGGGGAAGGAATGTCCAAAAAAAGTTTAAGTTCCCAAACCTCAAATTCCAGTCACTGTTTGTAGGGGGTTATAAGAAGATAAAGCCCATCTTTAGGCGGAAGGTAATTTGGAGTCAGGCACAAAAATGCAGGAGGTTCTGCCTTTGGTCAAAGGTCTTGAATAAGAGACTCAGGTCTCTTCTACGGTGCCACAGCCAAGTGCTCCGAAAGTGAGGAGGAAATCAGAAACTGACAGCCACAACAGGACATGCGCCCTTGAAGCTCAGGGCAATGGTGGAAATCAAAATAATTCAAACACTGTCCAAGAAGTCTTACCACACATAAACACAACCAGACAGAATCCTGAATGGAGCTGGATTCTGTAGCTGAATGTATATTCAAGTCTCAGACATGCCCAACAGATTTCTGGCCGGGCAGTCTCTCAATTCTAGGGGGACCAGGAAGAAAGGAAAGCCTGAATGGTGACTTGGGGCCCTGTGTCCAAATCACACAGATCTCTAAGAGGTCATGATGATGGCGTCTGAGAGGTACGCTCTGTGGAATGAAAAACAGCTACAGTGGCAGCATGACACCTGTTGCTGACTCAGAAAAGAGCGAGTGTGGCTTCACTGTTCACCAGCAGCAACCAATGGCGTTTGAGGAAGGACTTTCAAGTTGGATCGTGGATTTAATTATTGGGAAGGACCTTCTAAAACTTGGCTATAGTTTCCTACAGTCCTAAGGGTGCTCTTTGTTTGGGGCAAGGTTAAATCTGTTGCTTTATTTCCATTTCTCACCTTCTACCTACAGTAAGACTGAGAAGCTCCTTCATCCTCTGAGGCAGACGCTAGCTCTAGCTCTGGTTCTTGTAAAAAGTAAAGCACCACAGGTGCCTGAGCGAAACAGATGGATAATACAAAAAGCCTTTTCCCCGGGTGAGACAGGGCCTAGCCTTACAAAGCCGGATCCTGGCTCCTTGCTCTCCCAGGACTATATGGAGGCTGGAACTCCCTGTGAGCCAGAAAGCTTACTCATTTGCACCCCCTGGGGCGGGCTTGGACAGCAGGCTCCTTTCCACCCAGGCATGAGCACTTTAAAGGTCACTCGCACCCCACCCCCATCTGTCAAGAGCCAGGGTCTTTGTTCTAGTATTTTTTCATTTCAACAAACTCAGTGGTAATCAACAAGATTTCCAGAACATAAGCACATTATAATGATTCTGTGTTTTATAAAAACAGCTTTATAAGAGCATCACAATGTTTCTGGACAGGGGGTTAGACCTGAAGATTCAAAGATTTACTCAGCTTGTGCCCCTACAGCACCTAGAACTCACATATTTGTGTATTTTGATAATGGACAAGATTCTTCTGGGGTGAGTTTCTGATCGTGAGACCTCTGGTGGATATGAAAGTGAAACCAGAATTCAGTGTGAACACAACTGAGGAAAATGCAGTTGTCCTGAAAAGCAAAGCCCTCCTCCCCACACCCCTTTCTTCTGTTTATGGACAGTATGATCCATTTCATCTTAAGACAGAAATCCTAAGGAGGCTCTGGAACCCCAGGAGCCCCGACTCTGAGTCAAGGGCAAAAGGAAGGTTAAACCACAACTGAGGGCTGCTGAATGCTCTCTCCTATCCGGGAGTCTCCAGTCTTGACAATATCACCTGCTTCCCAAAACCCCTCACAGCTGCAGGGCCAGGGGATGTACAAACACACGCAGGAAAGCTCAAGGCGGCTGCACGCCTGCCTAGAAGCACGTGTCCCTAACTGCCAAGTCCGCCCTCAGGAAACCAGCTGGATGCATCCACCACAGAGGAGCAGGACGTTGTTGTATTTACAAAATAACTTGAGATTTAACATTAAGAAGAAAGGAAATTCTTTTTCTCTAAGTTAACAATACCCTGCCTAATCTTTGTTTTTTTACACTCACTCAAGGGTTTAGTGGTTTTTTTCCCTTCTTTTGCAGTTGTCTGAAGAGCAACAGATACAAAATGATAATACATGTTATGCCCTATTCCATAGGAGCACCCTTCCAAGACATGGTTGAGGTTCTGAATCAGTGAAAAAGACAAGACTTGGAAGTGCTATAGCCAAACAGTCTTCAGAGGGAGGAGTAACTCCCCCTTTCACTCCATAGCATAAAAAGTTCATATGGCCTAGGGTCCCACGAGACCCTCTTGGGTATGAGATGCAAGGAAACATTCTCAGCAAGTTCTTCCTTTCCACGGCACTTGAAAGGCAGAATGGAAGCCTGTTTCTCAATTACATCAGTTTCACAATGAGCCCTTAAATCCTGCCCAAACTGGACCACAGAAGATCGGGGGGGGGGGGGGGGGGAGAGGGGCCGGGAACAGAGGCCAGAGACAGACCCAGATAGGCTAAACCGGATGCAACTGGTCAGATCAGACCCGCCTCTCCTGGTGCATCCAAACCTTGATCTGCCCTGACCTCCCATTTTAGTTACAAACAGAATACAATGGCCTTCAGTCGGGGAGAAAAATCCTAATTGCAAATAAATGAGTAAACAAAAATAAGAGTATCAAATCTTGGAGATGCCTTGGCAGAAGAGGAAAGGGGTTTCTCCCTCACCATAAAAAAATCCTATTAGGGCATTATCCAAGCCAATTTTCTGAGAAGGGCCCGATAATATTCCTTTGTGGCTCCGTTATGTACTTAGGACAAGCAAACCTTGGTGTCCCTCCCTACTCACTCCTGGAAGACTCCAGAGAAGTCTAGTTCGCATGAAGGTAAATGTGGGCTCAGCTAGCGAGCATGGCTCCCGGGGCCCATCGTGTGACAGGCTACATACACATCAACTCTCACAGGGCACAGCTTATACCCGATCGCTAACTGGCATCACGGCTCTTACAAAGCTTTGATTAGGTATTGGCTTGGCTTCTCAGGGTTTCTTTTCTTTGGTGGACACCTCTACATGCCTGACCATGACAACCACATTTCTAGGCAACCATGTGTTGCCAAGTGATTTAAATTTTACCACCTGTCCAGACCCTGCCCACTGGGAAAGTTATACCCACAGTCCCAACGACTTGGGACTACATCTTCAGAGGCTTGGGAGTCTCAGGGTGCCAGACTCCCTCAGGAGCCCCCGGGTGCCATACCTGTCATCGATGGAGTCCACCTTCTCCTGAATGCGATCTGAGTTGATGTTCCCATCGCTCACCAGCCTCCGGCCCGTCTCCACAACAGCATTGATCTTCTCCTCGTTGGCGTCCATGGTGGTCATGAAGTCCTCTTGTTTTTTAATAGCTGCTTCAGCTCCTTCCAAGGTGGTGGGCATTTCAGTGTGGGCCAAAACATACTCCTTTTTCCAAGAGAGAGAACCAAAATCACAGCAGGATGAAACACCATGAAATACTACTCATTTTCAGAATAACAAAAGCACTCTTTCCTAGTCCTAAGTTTCCATGCAACACATACTTTATAACACTTGCTCCACTATACTTAATCTACTGAATCAGAGAAAACAAAAGGTTCAGAGGAAAAAAAAAAAAAAACTAGTGAGACCCCATAAGGAATGAAATTTCCTTCAGTGGTTCAATGGCTAAATTTTTTCCCAAAGTACGTGAGGAAACCAAGCAGTGCTTTATGCATCAGCCACCAGGGTCTCCTCATGTGCCCACCCCCCGTGGCAACATACTCTTCAAACTCTCTCTTGAAAAGAAATGAACAACCCTGATTATTGGCCACCATCTTCAGCCATTTTCTTTCTCTAGTTTTTGCCTTGTGTCATTGGGAGAAGTCCTGACTCTTCGAGAACTAGAAAGAGCCACTTAGTTCCCCCATCAAAAAAAAAAAAAAAAAAAAGAAAAAAGAAAACACAAACAAATAACAAACAAAAAAAAACCCTCACTGCACTTGTCGATTCATCAAACTGGATTACTGCCTTACAGAATATTGCCAATCGAATGCAATACTATGAGGACGTGCTATGAACACAAGAGAGCCTCGAGAGCGGCTGAAACAGAATGCTACTGTGCAGGGCAAGACACTCCCGCAGGAACCTTCAGCTCCCATCCCTACTCCGGGACGGGTTTCAATGCTTGGAAGTCTGGGGTGTAAAGCAGCTCAATTACCCTGTTTTCACACAGGATTGCTCTGGACCAGCAGCCTGGCTAGAAAGTTTCAAAGGGCACGCAGGACCCGCTTAGCGGGAAGGAAGCAAGGGCACTTGAGGAGCAGTACCTGGTTGTTAAGGAAGGCCTCGGCCTGCTTCGTGTCCCTAAGAAACTGCTGGTAGGCATGTGACTGGGAGAGGAGACTCTGCCTGTTCTCCCACATTTTGTGGAGCTCATTCCACCCAGTGTCCAGGGCCTGCAGCCGCTGCCGCAGAAACATGTACTGGGCGTCGGTCTGTCCCTGGGTGACCATCTCGCCCATGTCCCTCATCTTCTGGTAGTCCTCCTCGTAGTTGTCAATCTCGTTTTTGATGTTCTCATGCTGTGTGAGGAGCTTCTCTGCCTCGGTCAGGGTGTTGGGCATGTCCTCAGAGGCGATGGCCGTCTGGGTCCGGGAGAGCCAGGACTGGAAGTCGTCCAGGTCCCGCAGAAACTGCTGCAGCTTGCTGGCCTCTCCCAGGGAGGCCTCGCGGTTTTTCAGGGTGGTCTTCATCTCCTCCCACACGTCGCTGATCTCGGCCAGCCGAGACAGGATGGCCTGAGCCTGGTCGGGGTGCTCGGACTCGAGTTTCTCGGCCTCTTTCTGCAGGTCGCTCAGCTTCGCCTCGATGGCCACCAGGTCCCGCTCCATGCCGGTCAACTTGCGCTGCAGGGCCATGACGCCGGCCAGGTCGTTGCCCAGGTCCTGGGTGGACTCGATGACCTTGGTCTTCTCTCGAATCCAGGATTTGGTTTCATTGCACTCAAGGTGGTAGTTCTGTATGCTCAGGGCAGAGAGAAGAGCGTCCTTCTTCCTGTCCACCAGCTCTCGGAACTGACTCCACCTGTGGGCACAAGGGCACAGAGAGAACCGCGTCAGGGACAGGCTGACTGCTCATGGCTCCATGGTGACATTAACAGTCAAGGTCAAAGCTACCATTTTTTCTCTCCCCCTATGCTAGGAGAACAAATGCTTTTTGGAAAATCATCTCACCCAGTACATGTACACCAAATTATCGAAACAACTCAAAGATGTGACAGAATCTGGAAAAAGCCTGACACGAAGAGGCACTTGTTCAAGGAGTTCCTGGGTGGACAGCACATCTGTACCCCACAGTCAGTTACTTTCCGTAACTCCATTTCTGCTTACACGCTTTTTACTTATTTCTGAACTGCTCCTAATGAACATTTCCCAAACCCAAACATGCCTGACAGTCCCCTTCAGAACCAAGGCTACCACAACCTATTCAAATGTGTTTATTCAACAGAAAGATAACATCAGGACAAAGGTCTAACTTGATAACTAGGACTTCTACTCGCTAAGTACCTCTAAAATATGCTAAAATTCTGTTCCAGAAATCATCTCAGAAGAGACAATAGCAGTGTCACCATGATGCCCTGGTCCTCCACGCTGGGCACAGGTCTCACACTAAAACCTTAACTTCTGATGTGGGGACAGGTAGGTGCCAGACTGCCTTGAATGACATCACCCTAAAGGACACTTCTTGCAAAACCAGGGTGTGTTGAAAGGCAGATGCCAATGCTGTGACATCAGAGCCATCTTATCAGTGACCCCGTCTGGGAAATTCCTGACAGCAAGGCTCGCCAGTGACCTCGCCCTCCCTGGTCCAGCACACAGGGAGCCAGCCTGGCGCAGACTGCACGCTCACCTCGTGTTGAGTTTGTCCTGCTGGGCTTTGATTTCCTTCTCACTTGGGTGGCCACTGTGCATGAGCTGCCGTGCAATCTGGTTCACCACGGCGACCCGGGAAGCCTGGTTGTTCATTTCTGGTTCAAGGCTCTCGAATCTGGAAAGCAATTCAACAGGGTACTCAGCTGCTGGGTCCTGGGTGGTAACGAGGGGACGCTGGTGGCCGTGTAGTAAGGACAGCGCTCCCACTCACCTGTGCTGGATGACCTCCAGGTCCTCCAGCTTCTCTGGGATCTGCATGTTGTTGAGCCACTGCTCCTTCTCGTCGATCCAGAGCTCACAGGCGTCAGCCTCACTGAACATCTTGTACAAGGCCAAGGTGTCCTGCAGCGCCTGCTTCCTCAACCGTGTCAGCTCGGCCACCTCCTTGTACCGCTCCTCAATGCCTGAGAGCCTGCCCCTCACGTCCGGAGACTCGGCGTGCTCCTGGGGCAGGGCACCGGCCTGCTCGTGCAGCGTGTCGATGGTGGGCCTATAGTTGGCGATCTCCTCCGCCACGTCCTTGTGCTTCTTGACCAGAGACTGTGTGGAGTACTCGTCGTGGCCCACATCGTTGCTGGAGACAATCTTGAGGATGTCCAGCATCCAAGCGTCGATGTCGTCGGCATCCGCCTGGAACTGGTGCAGGAGCGAGGCCTCCTCCAGGCGCTTCTTGCGAATGGCCGAGAGCTGCTCCAGGTTGGCCCACTGCTCCCGGATGTACTGGATCCTCTCTCGGATCTTCTCTGACCCGAAGTGCTCCTCCGCGATCATGTCTTCACCTTCTTTGATGGCTTGCTCGAAGTGGCCACTGCGGCCACTCATCTCATCCTCGAACGCCCGGTGCTTGCTGAGCAGCCGCATGACACTGGTCAGGTCCTTCCCGTAATCGTCGGAGGACAGGATCTTCTCCTTCTCCCGTATCCAGCCCTCCTCTTCCGCCATCTCCCAGAAGAACTTCCAGAGGCGGCGGGACTCTTCCAGACGGGCACGGCGCTCAGCTGCCAGCTGGCAGAGTTCTTGGTAACAGAATTCCATGTGGGCCACGCGGTCGCGGATCACCTGAGGGTCGCAGGGCTTGTAACCTATTTAATGCACGGAAGGAATGTGGAAGTCGGATAGTTAAAGCACAGGCCCCTGCCCGTTTGCAAGTAGTGAGTTATGCCCATTTTCTCACCACTAGATTACCAGCTCCACTCTCAGTGCAGAGCCACATGATAAGGCAATGGAGAACCTCCCAGGGCCTTGCCTGGAGGTAGGTGGCCATGGTAAGTGTTATTTTTTGACCCAAGGGCAAAGGGATCATTCATGAACCAAAAAAAAAAGCACATAAATCGTAAGAAAAGGGTCAGCTGCATTTAACTGTTTCTCAAATATAAAAAATACAACAAAATCCTTCCAAAGATCCTTTAAACAAAGACATGTACAACCAGAAGGGAACGCCATGAGATGTTTGAGCAGCCACACCAGGGTGCTGGTGTGCATCGAGTGTTGTCTAGGCAAAGTTTGACTGCTGAATACCGCCACTCAAAACCAAGCAGGAATGGAGTATTTAATGGAAATACATGTCCACTTCAGAAACGCTGACGGAGTTAACTATCCAGAAGGCTACCCTCCTGCATCTCGTGTACCCACGACAAACCCACTGGGAACCTACAATGGCAGAGCAATGTCAAAAACCCCAATGGCACAGACAACTTAGCTACTTCTACAGAGATGGCTACGGTGGTGGGGAAGTAAGGCTTGCCACAGTCCATCCTTACCTTCCCCGTCTGTTGCAAACTTCTGGGCAGAAGCATTGACACCTCTCACCCGCTCTGCCTGGATGCCAATGTCTGCTTCAACCAGGGCGTGCTTCTGTAACAGGTCTTCCACGCCAAGCAAGTGTTTGCCATAGTCTTGAGACAGTAATAGCACCTGTGCACCAGAGGAAACAGAGGGCCCATCTGTGCAGACAACCTTGACTTCAGTGTCTCGTACTCTGTGGACAAGCTGAGAGCCAGCAACCACGCCGCACCCTCTGCAGCCAGCCACCCTCCCTGCACCTCTAGGGGAGCAGAACGACAAGCAAATCAGAACAAAACCAAAAACAAACCTGAAAGCCTGCCTCAGGAGAGACACAATAAACTGAAGATCATCTACCCTGGAATAAGCAGGTCAAAAATACACTAAGAACAGAATAGAAAAAAAACGAATGGGGAACCAGCAGGACGTGTAAACTGGGGCCGGAAGAAGAAACCGCCACAGCAACGATATTTCAGAAGAGAAGAGAGAAACGCTGTAGTTATTTCAAAGTTAAAAGAAATCTCCCAGAAGTTGCTGACCCCCTCTGTAGATGTTTTCCTCAGGTAAACGCTTACTGGTGTGCCTCGGTAATACCTTGTCAGTGGGAGAAGAATCTAGTTGAAAGCTTATAAACCACATCTCTAACCAAGTAAAAACAGTGTCAGGTGGCTTTCTGCTTAGGAGGGAGTACACTAACACTTTCTTTTCTTCCTTCCATCAACCCAATTTGAGGGCCTCATCTGACTTCCTCTCCAGATGGAATGTGTACTTCACTCCTACTTCTGAGGGAAGTCTCTGGCCCAGAATCTGAACTTTAATGTAAAACATGATTTCTAAAATGAAAAGCGCCTCGCTGCTAGATTTTATGAACATTTCTACTTTCAAAGGTCAACACAGACCATACTTGAGAACATCATAGAACTGGGACAGTAAGAGGGCAAACTGATGGGACGAGGTGACCCCATCCCTCTGCCAGGAATGGCTCAAGAGGTTAAGCAAAAGACGAGGGCTTATATCCCAGGAAGAAATCCCTCACAGAAGGTCAAGCTTGGGAAGGCGGCACACTGAGATAAAGGGGGCTTCACTGCACTGTCTGCAAACTGCCCTGTTCTGTTCCAGCTTCGGAGCTAAACGCCTTCCAGCTGGGGGACTACTTGACATGGACGAGCATTCTAACGCCTGCAGCAGAGAACACAAACGGGCACAGGGATCTGGCACAATGGCAGGTCTCTTCCTGGGCAGAAGGAAAGCTTGGAAGTCTATGCTCAGGGCTCTTAATTAAGGAAGGGGAAGCACAAATTGGCATTGGCAGCCATTTCCAGCCAGTCCCATCCTATGCGTACACCTATTACCACACTTCACCCTCGCTGTAACCAAATGAGGGAGGTGGTTAGAGCGAGCCCAGATTAAAAACGAAGAAAGGAGGCTCAAGGAGACTGCACGGATCCAGCAACGACAATGTGAACACGGGTTCCCTGGTTCCCGATGCACACTCCACCCACACTGCCTACCCCTCTCCTCCCATCTGCCCACATTAAGCTTCCTGGGTTCCCCCGCTACGAGCCACTCACACACAGATCAATGACATGGAAAGCTGGTTCAATCCTCAAGAGCTAAAAACACAGAAAATCTTAATTTGATTGATTCCCTATGGTAGAACAGATCTAAATTAAATTTAAATCACTGTGGCAGATCTCTAGCTGTGGAACTGGTTTTCAATACAACTTTTTTACACCTTGTATCTCATTTAACTCCTGATCTAACAATCTTCCCACAGGTAATATGGCCCCCTTCGACTTTACAGAGTGGGCAGTTAGGGCACCCTGGATGCTGTGCAGTCAGCGGGGGGTGAGGGAGGAGGAAAGAGAGGTCCCACTGGATCAGCTCTGGCCTCCTATCACTCAAGTTCTACCTTCATTTCGTCCATCCAGTCCATAATGTAGAGCATTTCCTGGAATATCTTTTGCAACCCCAGGTTCATCTCGAGACGCTGTCTCCGGGCCTTGAGCAATTCCAGTAGGTACTCCCAGAGCCGGATGACATTGTCTTTCCTTGCTGTGATGCGCTTGATGTCATGGTAGTTCTCCGCCTCGAGCTCCCTGGCCACGGCGACCACAGCCTGCACACGCTCCTCGTATGCGGCAATGTCTGTCTCAATGGCCTCATGCTTTTTCGTGGCGGCCTCAACTGCAGGAAGGTCAAAACCAAAGTTGTCCTACAGAGAAATGGGGGGAAAAACACACACACACACACAAAATAAAAAAGCCATCCAACTGGAACAAAGAGACTTGAGTTTGAATCTCAACACAATCTATGGTGGTCCTAAAGCCACCCTGACTTGAGCCCCACCAGCTGCTGGTCTCTGCCTTCTGTAGGACACTTAAAACTCCTCGCTAGAGCTCAGATGCCCTCCCCAAGGCAAATCAGCAAGTACTCGTCTTATAGAGGGGTGCAAGCTTCTATCCAGCACCTTATACTTGTGTGACTGGAGCAGGTAACAGTTTATATGAACACAAGGAGAAGGGAAAGTCACTTTTTACTTCTTTCGTGACCAGTCCAACTGCCTTGGAGGATCAGATGGTCAAAGATGAAAGGTAAGAGAAACGTCTAAAATTACATAAATGTGAGCAGTTCACACTCACTCACTGGCTCTAAACAAACTCTGCTTGAGCTGCTTCCAAATTTATGAAAAGTCAGACAAACAGAAGACCAAGTACATCAGAAATGATAAACATCCTCTTCATGGGAAGTGAGCAAGAGGACTCGAGTTACTTCAGAACAGCGGGTGTTGATAAGCAGCTGTCCTATGGCCCTCAAGGATGGTCTATGTTTCTAGATGACCCGGGAGCGGGTCCCCGAATGAGGTCTAGAGCAGGACCTGAGACACCAGACGCTGGTTTTCGCTCAGCCAGGTCTCCCTCATAGCTGCCTTGCGGTCGAATCTGCGGGCGAGCTGTTCCAGTTTCTCCTGTCTGATGAGCTCGTTCCGCAGAGCCAGTTCTCGCTCATGTTCTGCTTTTTCCAGTCTTTCCCAGGCCTACAGAAGGAAAAAGGAACAGTTCTCTGCACTGCTCAATGAACTCTCCTTGGCTACAGTCAACAGCTAGGACTTCTCAGTAAGACCTGAGAACTCTGTCAACGGGACATCCCGTTTCCAACCCTCACTGACTCTTAAGCCTTGAGAAAAACCGTTTTCTCTCAGTTTAGGCTCATGGGAACACTCTCTCCTCTCTATATCTAAAAGTCCTGTGTTATATTTGGAAAACAAAACAGTGTAGATAAGGAGCAATATAACTAAATTATAAATCTCTTACTTTGGGAGGAAACAAAGTAATTACCTTCAACAGATCTGATCACATATAAAAGATAAATGATTTCTCAGAAAGAAATCATATTACAAACCTCTTATTCATCCCACCCTGAGCCACTTGTTTTTTTTTTAATTTTTAACATTTTATTTATTTAAGTAATCTTTATGCCCAATGTGGGGACCAAACTCATGACCCCAAGATTATGAGATGTACACTTTCACCAACTGAGCCAACCAGGCACCCCACCCCACCTTTTTTTTTTGAGCTACTTGTTTCTTAATTCACACACCTGACCATTTTGTTCAAAATCTTCACCAAATGTTCACAGTAAATTAATTTCTATGAAATATATCTTACATTTAAAAAATTCAACTTAAAATAATCTAATTGTGTAAAACTGACCACCGTTCTAGATTTTTCAAATTTCTATCTGGATACAATGGCCACTGTCAAATTCTATAATTACAGACAAAACAGACCAAAATGGAAACTGTTGGACAGCCTCTCTGAGAGAAACAGCCAAAATCCTAAGCCCCAATGTCTAGAGATTCCAGACACATGAAATAAGGTTTCAGGTTCTTCCTCCTGCAACTTAAAGATGCTACAGTCGACTGCCTCAGACAGATGAGAGTAATAAGGTAAAGAGAATAAGCCAAGACTGGTTTGATAAAATCTAACATTGCCTCCCAAAACTTTAATAGACCAACCCACCACAAGAATTTGCTTGACCCTCTGCAAAACCTGAGCCATTGCTGTCACTCCTCAGTTCAGCAGGCCAGGACCGACCCTTTCAGACTGCCCTCTTAGCAATCAAGACCTAGAACCTGAAGCTTACAGAGAAGGTCAAGGCCCCACACAGGGCCAGGTGGATCAGCTTTACCTTGTTAATGTCAGAGATGAGCTTGCCCTCCCGGGGCATGTAGACCTTCTGATTGTTGGCCCTCATCTTGCTCTGAATAGTAAAAAGCAGCACTTCCAAGTTCCCCTTCTCAGTAAACCTAAGTACAGGGGGGAAAAATATGTTTTTCTGTTCCTTCAAGGGCAAAAATTCATTTGCTTTTGGAGAAAAAAAACCTTTCACGCAGCCATACAATTTTAAAAGCCATTTATCTCTGGTCTGATTTATGTGGAACTCATTATGGAGAAAACACAGTGCATTAGTTTTTTTGGGTATTACAGACCGCAAAATGCACCCAACTGTGAATTCTGGTGGGGTTGGCTGGTTGCTGCCACTGATACTTATATTCGGGGGATCACAATACCGCGCTTTTACTAATCACTTCCTTCAAAGTTTAGACTATAGATCCTGGACAATGGACTTCATTCAAAGAGCACAGCTGAATATATTCAGCAAGAATCACTCCAAATGTCTTTCAATGGGTTTCAGAGACTGCAGGAAGGAATTCACAACTAAGCTGGGTTATAGAAAAAGGAGGAATGACTTTAGAACTCTAAGAAGGGATAAGGTCTATAATCCTTATTTGACAATTACAATTTTCAAAAACAAATCAAAAATCAATTCAGGGGATAGCAAAAACTGATCTGGACAGACAGACAGACACAAAACTATTTACTGTCTGCCTTTATTCAACATGTTGTAGTTACACACTTTGCTACAGATTTACCAGTGGGCCTGACAATGGGCTACTGTCTCAAGCCCACTGTGTCTTACAATAAACTATATACAGGTACTCAGCTACTTCTCTAAAATCCAAAGTGTAAGGAATTCTGAAACACATCGGGCATTAAGAGTTTGGGAAAAGGGGACCGGAGACCTGTACCACTTCTTAGGAGTCTCACGTATTAGTATCATGACACCAGCGGCACAAACTAATGGGAAGGGCTCACAGAAGGCGTGGTTTGTAATAGAGCTCAGCCACTCAGGGTCAGATGAAAAGGAGTAAGACAGGCCCCTGGCCCCTGGTAAGAGGCACTCATTAAGAGATGAGGTCAACGAAGTCAGAAACAGGAGTCTGACGCTGCCATCATCTCTCTCCCTCCGCGACTGGTAATGCAATCTGCATCTTACTTGGGTGGTTTCTCCACAGTGCGGTAAGTGTTGAAGGCCTGAAGCTGTTGTTGAACCCCAACCAGAGAATTGGCAAATTTGCGATTGTTGAGGATAATGATGGTTTGTTCAATCCACTCCAGAAGGTCAGAGGCAAGTGACTCATACTTTTCAATCATTTTTTCTGTTTCAATAGCATTGTCAAGCACCTGTAAACGAGAGTGAGAAAAACAGAACAGTAAGATCATATTGCCAAGTATGGGAAACAGGATTATAACCCTACAGGAGCACAGGCACACTTAATGACTGGCTCTGAAACAGTTCTAGGCTACTCTGGCCTAAGCATTTTTAAACTCGAGGAACTGTGTGTTAATAGGCACTCAGACTATAACTATTACTTGTGAGCAATGACAGCTTAACTATAATTGGTTTGGTAACCTCCCAACCCCCAGGCAAAGGGTTTAAGATTCTGAATGACTCCTGTGGCCTCAGCTCCAGAATTCCTAGAATAACAACAAGGGCTCTATGTTGCTTGGTCCTGTCCCATGAATGCCCATGAATTTCCCATTCTTGCTGCATTAAGAAGACAGTATCACCTGGTCTGAGGTATTCAGGAATATGTGGCAAGTGAACATCAGCCAAATGAAAACTAAAAAAGTACAATAGTGGGGCCTTTTCAACTGAGTAAGTAGGATTTCACGCCCGTGACATCAGCCAACTCATCAGATTTCCAACACCCCATCTTCTGGTAAGGTTGAGGGGAGGAGTGTCTCTGGGTCTGAGAAGCTCCTCCAATCTCTCCCTAAATACTGTAGCTGCTGCTCCTACTTCCTGTCACTCCTAGGCATGAAGAGGCTTCTGCCTACTTCCCTGCCTCTGGGGGTGCCCACCACAAACCGCTACCGGCTGAACTGATGAGCGCACAGGAGAAAAGGGGCTCGGTGGCGCTACATTAAGATGAGAACTTTAATCGTGTCGCACAACTTATAAAATTGGTGTGAACTCACCTTTCCAATTCGTTTTCCTTCAACAGCCAAGGCCTTCATCTTAGAGAAGTAGTGGTAATAGGTCACCACATAAGTGATAATGGACTTCTCATCAGGGTGGTCCACACTAATATCTGTAACCCAAAGAAGGTTTTGTTCAGTATTCTGCTCACAGCGCGACCACCCAGAACAACTGTTCAACACTGAAACAGGCCAGTGTTTATATTGGAGAGTTCTGCCATTGGTGTATTAATTGTAAGTCTGACGTGGATGAAACCATCTCATCGACTCTTTTATGATATGAATATTCGTAAATACCTTCTACCAATGCAACAAGACATAAAAGTATTAAGAGACATGATCCTTCCTCTCTAGGATCCCAAGCTACCAAGAAGAAAACTTCTAGAGAAAAATGAGGACTACGGTAAGAATTCAGGGAGAATTCTTAGCGATGTGACTACTTGCCGGACCAGTAGGCTTATCTCCCTGCCCATGTCCACTCCCAAACTGGGCTTGGGCTTCTTGAATCCTCCTATCTGCTGATGCCACCAGAACCACTTCCAGTCACTGAGTCTTTGGACATCCTTATCTTCTTGTTACCCGGTATTCAGTTGGTCACCAAATCTGAGTCCAGATGATTCTATCTATGGAATCTTTATTGTCACTCATGGTTCAGACTCTAATGGTTGAATAAGCAGACTTGAAGCAAGAGCTTCCTCACTGGCTTTCCCTACTACCCAATTCACTTTATGCACTGCCCCTGGTTGATCTTCCAGAAGCATGGCTGAGAACACACTTTCTCTGAGCTCAAAATTACTCAAAAGTGCCCTACAATCTACAAAAATAAAGTCTAAGCCCCTTAATCCTCTAGAATCTGCCTTAACTTTCCTTCCCTTCCTTCTAACCACTGAATACTTATCAGGCTCCCTGTAAGAGCCAACCACTGTTATGACACTTCTAATTCTATAGCCTACTATTTCTTCTCAGGCACAATCTGAGCCAACCTGGACTAGTCAACACTCCCCAAATACACTCGACAATTTCCAATACTCCTTCACTTTACTCACAATTTCTCTTTGCCAGGTACTATAATTTGCTTACACATATTTTCTTTGTTTTGTAAGACTACATCCCCAAGGGTAAGAAGCTTGTGTCTGGGTAAGCCCTGTGCTGTTCCACCTCTCAAATTGCTGGTGTGTTGTCTCGCGTAAGGAGGGTAGTCAGTCAGTATTCACTAAGGGAGGCAATGAATGTACCATGAAGATGCCAAGTGGTGGAGGTATGGCAATATTGGGTGACACTCTTGACTTGGGACAGAAAAGAGAATACACAGCATGACTCTTAACTGATAATCAGGTTCTTTTTTAGAATGCACTCACATGCGTGCCTTCTATCTTCCTGGCAGCCCTGTGTGAGGCAGGATTGTTTCTCTTAAAGATGAGAACACTGAGGCACAGGGCTGGAAAGCTCCCTGCCCAATGTCACCGAGGCAGCCTATGGCACTGGGGGCCAGAAGAGCAGCTACTCTTTCCACCTAGTAGTCCCTGTGGCCAACTCTGCTTCTGCTTGGCCCCACCCAACTATGCTCCAAAGAGAAGGAAATGGAGGACTCCCCCTTCCAAAGCTGATCCTGTATGCAATCTAATAAACATATAATGTTGACATAACCGGGAAGATGAGAGCAGACAAAAACCCTTGTGGTTTTGTAACCTGTCTGCAACTATATCTCAGCTGATGCTCTCTGGGCCACTGGGCAACTAACAATAGCTAAGGACAACTAATAACCAAGATCCAACCCACAGGGTAAGTGACATCAATGGCCTTTTTTTAGTTCCTTGTCTTGTGATCTGAGGAACATATATCCCCTTTTTCATACTGGGAAGGGATTAGAAAGATTAACTAATGAGCAAGTTATTTAAAAAAAAAAAAAAAGGTTATTTAGTACAAAGAGCTATGGCTGAGAAAGAATGTCTTCCCATAGTTAAAACAGGGGTAAAGACAGAAGATTAATCACACCCCAAGGAATTTTAGTTTTCTGTTTATATTAAGAAATCATTTAATGCGTTAGCACAAAGTTAATTTTATCTCAGCTTCCGGGATAGTGAACATATCAGTGAATCTAATGCACTGGAAAACAGCAAGCCTGCTTGGCAGCCTCATGACCTCGATCTGCCCTTGGGGAGTTGAACTTCCTGTTCTATATTTATAAGAACTTTAAACTTTCACTCACAGTTTTCTCTCTCTGGTATTTGCTCACAGCTATGAGCTGTGATCTACAAAGCTCCCGTACTACAAACAAATCCTCTTATATTTCAAATGCTTTTCAGAATAAGAAAAAGTACCTATGACAGCTCCGGCGAAAAGCCTGGAATTAGGACTTTGTTAAGTAAGGGAGCTATAAGCTGAGGGAATGCCCCACATAGGTCAGCTCCATGTCACCTGCAGTCAGGCTTTGGGGTCCTGCTGTAAGGACTCAGAGTCGATCCAGGCAGAGCTCAGATGCTGTGCCTCCAGGCAGTCAGCCCTAAGAAGGGACTGTGAGTCCCAATCCTCCTTCCACCCAAATGTTCCCATTTCCTGATGCACCTTCCTCACTTAAGCTCTTCTTACTCAAAGCAAACAGAGCACAGCCTCTACAAGCCCCTCACCCCAACGCCCTGGTCTGCACCCACCCATCCCAAGGCTGCCTGCCACCTTGGCATGAATGCCAGTCAATAAGCATTCACTGAGAGCCTATGGCAGGTTCCCTTCATTGAGAACAGCTGCTAAGAACTTTCAGTGACTGATGAATAACCTCCAAAAACTTTGACCTATAGGGCCCCGACCCACCTTTCCAGTGGTAGTTCCTATTATTACTTTAAACACCATTCCCAGTGAACTGTTAGTCCCCAAACACGCCTTCCTCATTCCTGGTTCTTCACCTCTGCTCAGGCAAGTGCCTCTGCCTAGCAAGCCCTAAACATTCCCAACATGTTTAAATCATACTTGACTTTCAAGGCCTTTTCAAATATAATCCTTTGCACAAATCCTCAAGTAATTCCCACACCAAAATTAAGCTCCTCTTGAGCAATTCCCAAAGCACACTACACAAATAAACTGACGGCAGATTTTCTATTAGCCCCTCACTACTAGAGATGCTGCTGGAAGTCCCACCTTACATCTCTCAAGTCCTTACCTTCCGGATCCAACAGTTTAGTGAGGCCAAGGTGCTGCTCTGCCAGGTTGAAGGCATTCTGCAGATTGTAGTGTGCATTGGATTTCTTTAGCTTGTCAAAATCTATCAGGTCAGGCCTATGCAGAATGAGAGCGGAACAGGATAAAAACCATGGCTTAAGAACACCATGTGACCAATGACACACCAGCATTACTCCAGAAATGGTAGAAACCACTTTACTGAGCAAAGTAAAACTCTGTAATATAAATCATCAAACAATGAAACCTGATTTTTGAATAAACACTTCAAAGTTTATTAAGAGAACTAAAGATAACGGACAAACTGATTTGTTTGGGAGAATTTACATATTCTCTCACATTTTCCTCACATGGAATGCAGGAATTCCCACCGTGGTGCAACATCTAAGGCAATGGATATGAGGGTCAAGAGTCACCCAGATGGGGGCAGAAGAATGTCAACATTCTACCCCAAAACCGTTAGTATGATTTCTAAGGAGGTGACTTACCGGTGTTTGTGTATCAGTGCGTTGAAGGCCATGCCATCCCTCCAGCTTGTGGTGAAATTGTGAATGTTGACGTTCGGGTACCTATAAAGACAAAGCATAACAGAGTTACCAAATAAAGACTGACAGTTTTGTGAAATGCAGTGTTCATGAAAAAGCTTGTCAGTACTGAAAAAATGTGAGGCAATGAGTATCAAAAGGACTATCAAGTCAGAGCAAATACTTCTTCGACTTTAGCTTTCTATTAAAAAAACAAAAACAAAAAAACCCACATCCATGTGGCTTTTCTTTCTTGGTAAGTCAATCAGACAAAAGATGTGAACTGAGTCTTAGATTTAAAACACCATGGTTACATAGGAAAAAGTGACCACAACCGAGACACCTCTGAGACTTCTTTGCCTCCACTGGCTTTCTCCTCTGCCAGCAAAGATACTAGGACCCCACAGTCACTGACATATGAATTCTGGGGAGAGAGGAAGCAGCTACGATTACCTGTTCATGAGACACTCAGCTTTCCTCCTTGTATCACTGAACTGAATAAAGTTTTATATACCAAGGATCTCCCTGAACAACTTCCCTCTGTTGGAGACCTACACTATTTACTTAGCTATTCAATACTGTTTACAGGCTTTGGATCTGTGGTTGATTCAAGGCTTATAACTACGTTGATTCCCTTATTAGGCATACCCACTTTATGAGTTTCATACTTTTCATTAACTGATCATGTCTATTACAGTTATAACTGTCCTCAAAGTAGTTCTAAGTAACTCTCTAGTTAACCGGGTAGAAAATCGGTTCTAAATACTAGACCCAACAATTTCAGTGAGTAACAGAACAGATCAGTTCTCTAAAAAAGTATTTTCATTAAGATTTCAAAGGAGGAATAAAGGGAAGGAAAGCCGAGACGGGTAATGTATAAAGACTACTCTTAAGTTGACTGCACAAAGCTTCCCCAAAGGAGCAAAAATTAAAAGCCAGAGAAAACCCACTTGCTTTTTAAAGTATCATGGATGTGATTCTTAAATAGGGTTTCAGGATTTTAAAATTCAAGATCCACTGTTCTCTGGAGCTGCCTTAATAAAGAGAGGGAAATGGACTGCGGAGCTGACAGGTCCCAAGCATCAGTCAGAACTCCTCCCATGCTGTGAGTGAGCGGAGATGTCAGCTACCTACTGCTTATAAGTTAACAAGACTTCTCCATGGAAGGAGTGGAGGAGATAGCTGTCAACACCTCAAAGAGATGACTGCAGCAGGGTTGTCCTGGGTGCAGTAGCCCCGGACCCCCGGGGAGTTCATACTTACCCAGCTGTCTTCATCTGGCACCACAACAGCAATGCATCCTTGGCAGACTTCTTCTCTTTGTTGTCTTCCGTCTCTACACTGATATCCTGGATCTAAGATTTACGAACAAGCATTAGATGAAGAGATGGGTCAGCTGCCCAAATAACAGCCACAGAAGAACTGATCTACACATACATGAAGAGTACACTTCAGGCCACAGCCCAGTTGTAAAGCCTATCTACTGTGCCATAGAAAACTGCTTTCCTCAAGGTTCACCTCACTGAAACAACAACCAGGTTTTCTACTTTGCAGACATAAGGAGGAAGTGAAGAATACTTAGCTGCACTACTTCCCAGGACCCACCCCCCCTTAGGGGTCACTTCTAAGCTCAAAAGAGCCCACCTTTCCAACTACAAGTGCTCACTGTAAACACCCTACACCTTGTCAGACCCCAGAAAAATCTTCGGTTCGTTTTTTTATAACCAAGTATTTTTCACACTAGGGTGCATGTCCCTCATTGATGAGGACAGTATATATATATATATATATTTTTTTTTTTTTTTTTTCTAAAAACTGACCCAAATTCCCAGAAAAAGCATGACCACGGTAGGCTTCCATGGTCTGTGCTATAGTCCCGATGTCTGTGGCTCCCCCGAACTCTCAGGTTGAAATCCTAACTCCCAAAGGTAATGGCATTGAGAGGGGAGGCCTAACAGAGTAGGATCCTCATGAACAGGACTAGTGCATTATAAAAATAAAGGCTTCAGAGAGATCCTTAGTATCCTCCACCACGTGAGGGCACACTGAGAAGTTTGCCATCCAGAATGGGCTCTCGCCAGCCCATGCTGGCTTGATCTCAGACTTAGCCTCCAGAACTGTGGGAGATGAATTTCTATTGTTTGTAAGCTACCCTGTCCATGGTGTTTTGTTACAGCAGCCGGGATGGACTAAGACAGTCTGCATTCATAAGCCACTCATGGAAAGCATGCAAGCAACATTATACAGAGCCGGGTCTACTGGCACCAACATCACACTGCCTGGGTCTAAGACCAGGCTCCACCACCTATTGTGTGTCTCCAGGCGAGCTCCTCAGCTTCCCACCTGAGGAACGGCCAACAGCAACAATGGCTATCTCACAGTGTTACTGTGCACTTGAACAAAGAAAGAATATGAAGTGCTGAGTTCATGACGAGGAACCCGTAAATGTTAACTCTGGCTTAGGGGTCACCCTACCAGTTATGTGATTTTAGACAAATGCTTTAAATACCCTTTTGTCTTTAGATTCTTACCTATTACACTATAATGTGGGACAGGGATTGGGGTAAATGGTGTTGGCCTAGAAGGCCACCTATCATCTTTTAGCTCTAGCTAGTCCAAACTTCCTTACCCTGGTCCGTCATGGAACTTCCCTACCCTGTTCCGTCATGGGTCTTCCCATTTAATCTAAAGACATGCCCCAGAATTCTTTTTGGGAAAGAGATAGAAAAAGGATGAAATATATAAATACAAGATTATAAAGGTAGAAACTTTCAACTGGGAAAAACCCTTAGAAATTGAAATAATTATAACTTCTAAAAAAAATTACCCCTTTTTAACTGTGCTAAGTATGTGAAGTGTGAGTCTGCATAAACTCTAAATTCTATTATTAGGATCATTAGTTCTTATGCTGAAAGTAACTGTGAAAGAACCTTATTCAAGAGGTAAGACACAGACTCATCAGGAAAGGCAGGTGGAATTCTACACATTAACCCCTGTCGACCTTCTCATGCTTCTGTGTGAAGAGGGGAATCTGTTTCCAGACTTGGTCATTTATACACAGTCTATCCTTCTGAAAGGATTTATACAAGGCAAGACTTTCCTTCCAGTTTCCCACAACATCCTTTATTCTCTCTTAAAAAGAGAGCAGAATGAAACCTAAATGTCACCATTAGTACTTAATGGATACTTCCTCCTATGCACACACAGGACAGGCCATGTCCTCAGAGCTCTAGACACGTGCACACGCACACTCACACGTGTGCACTGGAAATGTAAGACAAGGCTGTATATTCAGGAGCTGGAGGAAAGAGAAATCTCTTTGGAACGTGGAGAAGATTCACAAAGGAAGCAGACAGTGAGCTGGGCCTTGGCTGATGTAGAATCAGTACCTATCTGTGGAATGAGTAGGGATTTAATACAGCTGCTGGACGGAGGAAGCTAGGTCACGTAAGATACCAACACTGCAGGCCATGCAGTGACATCAGCAGCCTATGTTTCTTGCCTTAAAGGAAAGAGAAAGTACCTATCAGCATTTACAAGTTCAATTACAGAAAAAGGCAAGCTGTCAGGAAGCTAATTAGTCAATGACTCAACCCAATTCATGCTGAGAATCTTGGAAAGGGCTGCGTGTGCCAGCTCGCCAACATGGGCAATGACCTGGTGTGAAAAGAAGCCACCATCAGGATGCCTTTCCATGCTCTGATTACTACAGGCCAAAGGCAAGAGAAAGAGAACTTTTTACTTTACAAAACTGAGGGGAAGCTCAAGGAGGGTCCTACTAATGGTATTCACTCCATTTTCAAATCATTTGGGAACTGACAGACACCTACATAAGAATTCTGTTTGTAAAACAGAGTCACTGATTGTTATAATTAACTCCATTCATGATTTCATCTTCAATAGTGGTTCCCTCTTCAGAACTTCTTAACTGGAATCACTGGGACTGCCACCCAGGGATTCTGAATTACTAAAAAGCTTTCCCCAGGCCTCCAAGGACCTCCTGGCTTTGGAACCACATCCATTCAGGGAGTTTCTCAGGACAGCTCTGTTTCAGCTCCCACCCCTCCTCCCACCTACCCACCCAGAACACTGTTAACTAAAAACCCATTCCCCTGGGGAAATGGGAAAGAAAACGATTGGTTACAGGCTGACTTCAGAGTTTTACCAAGAATACAAAGAGCTAAAATTTGATTTCCGTTTCTGCCCTTTTTTGGTGAGACTTTTATTTAGCCATAAAAATCAATCAGACTTTATATCAAAGGGGTGGAACAGGAAGGAAAGGCACAGAGAACAGAGCCACCAGGAGACAGGACTGTTAGGACATTTGTTTGCAGAGTAACCTGACGCTTTGGTAAGAAGTGTTTCGTTTCCGGCATTTCAATTCTAATTGAAAAGCAGGAGCAGGAAGCACTGCCTGGAGAAAGAGCCGGTAACCAGGCCAGAGGTGCTCCACAGGGCTGAAGTTCTGAGCTCTCTCTTAAAGGGTCAGAAGCAAGCACTGCTGCCCTGACTGGTTCTGTAATCCTGGATAAGGCTCCTTCCTTTCCTCACTTTGAGGAAGACAGAATGACCTTGAGAGTACCTTCTGGCTGAGAGTACTTCTGTACTTAGAGCCTTCCCCTCGAGTATAACAAACCCATAAAATTGTCATCAATTCAAACAAGCATAAGGCTCTTGCACATTTCCCCTGAAAACTGCTTCCTCACATCCAAAAGAGAATGAGAAAGTGAAAATGGAGCCCCCCCCACCCCGTGTCATAATCCTCAACAGCTTCCCCTAAAAATACTCCTCCAGGATATGTGCTACAGTGCGGCAAAGTTCAGTCAGTCTAGTGCCAGCCACCTAGCACCAGTGACATCCTTGTTATCTTCGCTCCTGAAAGCCGAGGGGCAGACACCAGGCATTTAGAGCAGTGGGCAGGCTGCAGCCCAGAAACCCCCTTATCTGACAAGGGCGCGTTTCAGGGGCCAGCAAAACTAAGGGAAGATGTGGTAGCTGCCAAATGCCGACGGGGGCTGAATGGACACCCAGCTCCACACACCTGACTCTGGGATGCCATTTCACTAGCACGCCGTACCCAGGAAGAAGTGTGAATCCCGTGGCCACGTGCCCTTACCTGGAAGCGCAAGATGATGGTCCAGATGAGGCCGAGGGTCAGCCGGTGGTTCCCATCCACGATGTCATGGGAGCCCATATTCTCAAGATGGACTCTCTGCTCCTTCAGGAACTGAAGGGCCTTGTCCACATTCTCCAGACAGTGGATGCGCATTCTTCCCTTGGTGGGTTTAGGCTAGAATCGGGGGAGCAGAAGGCAGAAACAGACTATGTAACAGGGTGCAGACAGGCTGGGAGCTACTGCCCAGAGTTCCCATGGGCCCGTTCATGCAGCACTCTCCTTCCCACACCAAAACCTTCAAACACGTGTGTGCTCGCTCAGTACAAGGACAGTGTTTACCTAACATCCTTACCAGAGAAAAGTTTACTTAAGGGACAGGGATCCCTCTTCAGAGGTTTGTTCAGTCATGCAAGGGACACAGTTTATATATGAGCACAGAAGCTGGAAGGTTAGAGAGAAAGGAACCCAGTCTCCCTGAAGGATTCAGAGCCGCTGCTGCCACCCACACAGCTTTCTGCAGATGCATGGCAGAACACCCCTGAGACTTTCCTGACTGCTTGAAACATAAAAATAGGTTTGCTACTTGCAGGTCTGGGTTGTTTCCTAAGGCTGGCTCCAGATGAAAAGGGGACACACTACCAAATGAGAATTTCCAAGTGGCAGTTTCATGAGGGTGATGTGGAGGGCTGAGAGAAAGGGTGTGACTCACTGAGAAGAATAAAGGAAAAGGCAGTATGAGAGCAATGTAATTTGAATACCCCAATGTCTCTTCTTTTTACCCAGTTCTGTCCAACCCAAGAAGCTCTGGGAAGGTGAACATTTTGAATAAACAAAGCAAAAGATCAAGGCACACACACACACACAGGAAATTCTCCGTGCGTCTCCATCATCTACTGGGTCTAGAGCAAGCTCATGTCTCCACTGCCTGGCACTGGCCTTCCCTCCTTCTCATTTCCCAGCACAGCCCCTGCTAGCCTGGGCTGCACCTCAGGCTGATGATGCTTCCAGCTGTCCCAGGGCCTTTCCCTCTCATCTCTTTTCAATGACTGTGCACCTGACTAGGGAGACGGGACCACTGACATGTGCTGTTTCAAACCCAAACTGTCTTGGTGCCAAGGCCTGCAGAGCAATGAGGACAAGGCCATTCTACTAACTGTAGCACACGGTCCCCAAGTGTGCCTCGAAGGGGTAGCAAAGGTCATTTTCTAATGGAGGGTGAGAGAAACAGTGTGGATGGAATCAGGAGGGGCTACAGGGAGGAGGAAGGGAACAGGGAGTAGAGAAGGGGACTGTTGGTCTCTTACCAAGCTCCATCAGGTATAACCACTATTATTTCAGACTCGATCTTGAGAAACTCAATCATAAACGCACAAGACCTTCCAAGCCTCTATTCTCTCTCTACAGTATCTCAGAGGAACCTATGTTCCTTTCCACACCCATATGGGTACAAGGAGTGAATGGGCCAGGATGGTGATAAAGGTCCATTTCCCTGCAGGTTGATAGGTCTAATGCCACATCGCAGGGACCCCAGGGGATGCGACTGGCCATGCCAGATGAGCTATATGGATGGTTCACTGCAGACCCAGATGCAACTCAAGTCCCTGAAAAGCACCAACCACTGGAAATACCAGGGCATGAGACACAGGAAGGAAGTGTGGGTGGCGGGGAGTGGGGGGTGGAATTTAGACAAACCTCTTCAGGTAAATGATCAGACTCCTTCAAATTGGTTAAAAAACCAAACAAACCTCATGAACTTCTAAAAGGCAGGAAAAAAAAGGGACAGTTTCAGCAATCACTCCTCTTTTTTTTGCAATTCTCCCCCCTGTGCAATATGCTTCTGTTGGACAATTCAACGCAGAGGACAACAACTGTGCTGCTGAAATGCCTATATTCAAGTTACAATTTCACCACTTTGTAGCAAAGCAGAGCCTTACTTCTCAATTGTTTACCCATAAACTGGTAAGAATACCAATAATTATCTCAAAGGGCTGTTACATAAATGAAATGGTAAACTAATCATTATGGTGTTCTCAAACACACAAAATGTCTTGTCTCTCTACCAGCAAAGGCACAAGTCTTTTCCTCCCAACAATTCTACTTAAAACAGGAAAAGGTGGGCTCCCACCTCTCCCTGTGTTTAGATATAATACACCTCTCTGGAGAAAATAGGAAATATTTAGACTCTAGACACAAATTCCCCACTAAGAACCTGAGAAGTTGACATACTTCAATTGAAAGGCAAGCTCAAAACCAGGAGCAACCGTATCTCTAAACAGCGATGATGATAACACCACTCTTCTATTCTGACACCCCAAATTAAATTCTAGATTCGAATGAAAAGAAAAAGTGGTAGAGAAAAATGTGGCTGGGTGGTGTCCCGACGGAGGGGAAAGGATGTGAAAATACCCAAACCTCGACATTTGGGGCTTCTACACACAGTAAGAAGTCTGTGGTTCAAAGCATGTTAGGAAACAAGTCTGAGAAACATGATTTACAGACATTTTAAGTCTGATTACTGCGCTGTAGCTATTACTTCAAACTGGACAAAGTCGTGCACGGCAACAATGAGTACGTGCACCTATCACCTCACTCACTTTGCCGCCCTCTTGCTTCTCAAACCCTTCCCCACCTTCCATCTCTGTTGAAGCTCACTCATCAGCAGTGGCCCATTCCCGCCTTCTATGCCAAAGGAACAGACAAGACACGGTGAGGTTACATGACTCGCTGGTGGCACAGGAGGAGGGTGAGTAAGAACCAAGATGAAAACTCAAGAATACCAGCTGCCTAGTCTCCTGTTGGGTTTGCCCTCAGCACTTCTATCCTGTTCTGGGGCACAAGAGCTGGGCAAGGGGGCGATGATGACAGGAAATTAATTTTAGGAAGTATGAGTGATCTCACAGAGCTATACCTTGAAACACACTGGTCGTTAAAATGGCAGAGTCCCCAAATCTGAACATTCTTGGCTGCCCTGACTGCCCTCACCTTTGTGAGGGTGCTTGATGATGGTCATCACATTCGGTCCTCACAGAAAGACTGTCAAGTAACTGCCACTTCACTGAGCAGACACTGTTGGATGGACAGGAATAATCCACGCTGCTAGTCCCTGCGTGGCCGGCACGGACTCCAGAGCTCACGCTCTTCCCGCTACAGCAAGAACCAAGAGTGGTGCACATTTCCACATGAAAGGAAACAGACTTAGTTCCACCTGGCAGATAGTTTTCTTCTTCTTTTTTTGTTTTTTTTAGTGCTATTTTTATATTACTAAACTTCCATCCTCTTAAAAGGAAAAGAGAGTTAACAATGGAGAAAACTAAACACAATGGAACTAGGGGGAGGGGTGCAGTCCTCAGTAATAAACACTTTCTCGGGGCGACGCCCCAAGAGCAGCTGATTCTGCCAAGAAAAGGAGCATTTCCTGTCCTGCCTCCATTGATTACTGTCAAATTTCCACTGTGATGCTGGTGCATCCCCACCAAAACATGAGCCTTTCTGTCCTGGAGTTCCCATCCGATGGGGCAGTCTGAAATGCATTCACATGGAGAGACGCTCGATCCCAGACCCACGTGGGACACAGAAATGAGCGGCAGCTGTGGTAGCAGCAGCAGAACCGCTCCTCTGAGGAAATGCCCATTTTTACAAATCCCCCTTTAAATCATTTTAACAAACTTCCCTGCTCTTGCAAGCACTTTTCCTGTTTCCCTTCCCAAGGTCCCTTCTGGTCCCAAATCTTTATCAAGCGCAGCTCTATCCTAGGCCTCACCCCAGACCCATCTATTTTCAGATTTTAAAGAAGGAATGGAAATCACAGAGCTAAAGAACCACCTCTAGCTCCTGACAACATGATTCCAATGGCTTATTAGAACAACTTGTCTGAGCCCTGCCTCTGAGAAGCAGTGTGGCCTTGGGCAAATGCGCCTGAGTAGATTCAGTGCCTTTAGAAAGCAACAAAGAACTGGATGGTTCTCGGTCCACCATTCTGCCTCCACTGCCTGCCCGTCCTTGAGTCTGAGTCTCCTCTCCCCTGCAGGGTGTCAGGATATGCAGAACTACAGAGTAATCACAATGACAGGGCTTCTGTCAGAGCTTAGAGACAGCAAAGAGAACACAGATGCTGCCTAGAGCAATCTGGCCTCCCTGAATAAAGAAGGAAGACACAGGGAGGATGTCTGGCAGGGTATTTTGGTAGGCCCCCTGGGGGCTGGGCCACACTGTTCCACCCTGGAACCCTCACTCCCTCAGATTTTCTTTATGTGTGTCCCAAGTCACCTTGAAGCCACCTGGAGCAAGAGCTCTCCAAGGGTTGCTGGGTGACAGAGTACCAGCCCTGGGAAGCGGGAGAGGCTGACTCTAGGACTCTACCTGCTATGCACTAGCTGGATGGCCCAGCTGGCCACTTACTCTGACTCTCAGTACTTATGAAATGAATGGATCTAACTTAGTGGTCACCAAAGTCACTTCCAGCTATAAAATACAATGGATGTGTTGGAGAGCAGAAGGCTTACTAACGTGCAAGGTGAATTCTCACATGCCCACTGATTCCTTGCTCTGTTAAAGAGGAAATGGGAGGAAAGAAACTAACTGGTCTTCACATACCAATGTGACAGACACTTGCTTATCTTTACCTTTTAATCAAAAATAGTTTGAACACACACACACACACACACACACACACACACACACTTACATGGCTCTACTTAATTCAGATGGTAGGATGAGAAGCACTAATTTCAAAATCTCCTCTAGTACAATACATAGCCAAACTCACTTCACACTAAGTCCCCAGTCAAGTTTTGATTGTTAATGAGTATAAACAATCCTTGTCCAATTAAAATTAAATAGTAGCACACTGTGCTCCACTAGGTCCTGCCTGTTTCCTTCACTGGCTGGGACCTCTCCCAATAAATATTTTCCTTCAGCAGGGCTCAGCAGGAAAGGAGGGCACCAACAAACAGGAGAGTGGACTGGAGTCCAGGTTCTATGACTTACTAGTGACACTGGCCCTGGGCAAGATCCTGGTCACCTCCGCCTATTTCTTCCATAAAGTCTAACTGTCCACCTCATTAGACTGTGCGAACTCAGTGAGATTGTGGACGTGACAGTATATGCTAAAAAGCAAGACATGCTCAAGTTATCATCATCACTCTTTCCCCAAATCCTCCAATTTAGCTGGGATACTTTCCTACCCCAGTTCCTTCCTGACAGCCACCACCAAATGTGCTCCTCACTCTCCCTCAGAGCAGACGTCTGACCCTTATTCTCTCCACCATCCACACCTGAACACCTCCGTCTTGGATCCTGCTGAAACCCCACCCACTTGCCATCCAGAAGGCTTATTGCCCCTTCTGAACTCTAGGGCTTTGGGACCATTCACTTGGTACTTGATCGTGCATATCTATCCCCATTAATTCACTTTCTGCATTTAAATTTGACTGCAATTTAATGGGGGGGAGGGTGTTCTTCTATGGCTGGTTGTTCAAAACAAAAGAAAATTCTCCCAAACAAATGATATGACAAACAACAGGTAGACTCTGTGGCCAGTTCACAAAACCCCATTTCAACAACAATACATGCCGGTATGACTCTCCTAACAAAGGCTTTATGTAAAACTCCCCCAGGGCAGTTCAAAATGGGATTTAAGGCTTAACAAATCTCTTGGTAAATCTATCTTCCCCACCTAGCTCGGCCTGTTTTGGCATTAATAGTAGCAAAGAAAAGAAAAATCCTGTTGTTGATTTCTCTTCTTTGATGCTGATTACCAGAGCAAGACAGAATATCAGGAAAACAATAGGCAAGCAAAAACCAGTGCCATCTGCATTGGAAATGGCAGGAGCTGGGCGGAAGGGCAGAGGTGTTCAGAAAACCCTGTCTTCTCTGGGTCAGAGGTGAGTGCTCTGGGGGGAGGATAGAGTATTCAGAAAACCTTGTCCTCTCTGGGTCAGAGGTGAGTGCTCTATCTGGCAGGAACAAGGCAGAATACTGGGCTTACTTAGAACCAGTCTTCACTTCTGAGGCCCATAAAGGAAAGGGGGCAGGCACAGGCAAGCCTCAAACCTGGGTTGTGACCTGTGGGCTCCACCTCACCCCCAAAGTCCAAGCCAATATTATTCCCAAGGCCCTGGGATCTGGGACCAATGATGAAGTGACTGACACAAGTTCTGTGGTCATAGCTTTGATCTGCTCAGTTGACATGGAAGTCAAGGGTGGAAGTCAAGGGTGGGTCTATATTTTTTAAGGGAATTTTAAAGCAGCACCTTTTATGAAGAATTACAGTCCATTGTAATTTTGGAGGAAGATATGGGGGAAAAAAATGGTTTTTTTAGTCAACAACCCAGCCCACCCAAGTACGAGAAAAGCTTCCTGGCTCAGCCTCAAAGTTTCCTCATTGCTCCACAGACTGAGATAACCTAAAGCAAAGAGAGGGACATCTCCAGACACAGATCCTATCCAAGCCAGGACCACAGAAGGGGATTTCTGCCTTCTGACGTTCCCAGTACAGCAGAATCGAGTGTCCTGATAACCCAAATGCCTACTTAAAACGTGTTCAAATGTAACTCAAATTCTACCAAGATGGGAATGGGGTTAGGGTGGAATTGTTTGGGTCATTAAGATAATGTTTCTTTGAACTTCATAAAAATCAGACAAATTTCCTCCTCTGTAAAAAAAGGATTACCCGACTCCAAGAATTTATTAATAAAGTAAACAGATATTCTAGTTCTTCAGACATTCATCTGTTATATACTGCCTAGCTGATGGCAAGGCATGGGGCTAAAATACTGAGACACAGGTCCAGACGGAAGGCAAATGTTTATGTCACACAGGGTCTGGGATCACGGTGCAGAAAGTCCAGAACTAACCGAATGCTATCCGACCATAAGCATTTAGCTGTGGACAAGAATTTACCCAGGCCTGGAAGCTCTAACCGCCTCATTAGTTTCATACTCTGAATATGCAAGGATCCTTTGGGATAAGCCCTCAGGGAGGTCATCTCCTACAGGGATGGTCTCTAACTGGAGTTGCCACAGCCTCCACTGCCAACAGCAGAGAACAGTTTGTGTCCCCTCCAGAAAGTTCCATGAACCAAATAAACCACAGGGCTAAAGGGGCTGAAAATCTTCAGTCTGAATGAATAAGAGCTTTAGGTCACTATCTATGGTATCCTTATTTTTGGAATAAGAACATTAATCAGACTGCCTATAATCAGGGTTCGCTATGAGGAATGAATAATGAAGGTAAGGCACCTGGGGGTTCACAAAGTAGTATGTCATTGCTAAACACAATTTCTGGCACTCACTGCCTAAGAGGTTGGAGATGGCACCCATTCCTATGTTCCTCTCCACCCTACTCTTCTAGGTCTCTGGGTGCCTTAAAATTTTTTAAAAAATATCTATATATATATTTTTAAAGAACAAATAAAGCAAGGAGTGGGAGGGATCTGCACATGACTAAGAATTATGCTTTGCTAGTTGCTTTCTTTTCCCTTACTAAAGTTTTTGTTACCCTGTTCAGAATAAAGGCAATGGGGCTGATCCCACTTGTTATGTGGACGTTATCAAGACACAATCTTCTTCATATTAAAGAATTATGGACCTTCAAAGGTGAACACTTTGCTCCCTACAGCCTGGAACACTGGACCCTACTGGAACCAAAATAAATGTTCAAAGTAATTTCTAACCACATGACATTTAAATGATTTTTTTCAGTCATTTTCAAAAACAAGCAAAATAAAATCAATAAATAATCACACTAGACTAAACGTTTAAGAAGAAAAAAAGGAGTTGAGAGGTATGGGGAAAAGTCTGCTTATAAAAATTTAATTTAGGGGCACTTGGTTGGCTCAGTCGGTAGAGCATGCAACTGAATCTTGGGGTTGTATGTTCGAGTCCCACATTGGGTGTAGAGAATACTTAAAAAATAAAATTTTAAAAACAAAACAAACAAAAAAAACCCTAAAAATTAAATTTAAAGGTACATATCACAATAATTTTACCCTAGGTTCTCACATAAGACACACTTCAAAAAAAAAAAAAAATCAAAATGCAATAAATGACAGGATCCTGGGATTGAGCCTCACATCGGGCTCGATGCTGAGCAGAGAGCCTGCTTCCTCTTCTCTCTCTCTGCCTGCCTCTCTGCCTACTTGTGTTCTCTGTTTGCCAAATAAATAAATAAAATCTTAAAAAACAAAACAAAAAAAAACTACCTTCAGGGAAGCCACCATGGTCTTGGAAATCAGCCTCCTTTACTTTTTGAGTTTGTTTAGCTTGACCCAAAACTCTCAAAGAGGATGAGGTAATAAGACCTGCATGCTTGGGGAACCATGAGCAGAGACAAAACTTACTACAGATGAGATGGGGCCTCACCAACTTTTATAGGACTCTGTTCTTGAACAGAGGGGCAGGGAGGGAGAAAACTCTGTTTTCACCCAGGGTCAAGAGGCAGTTCTACTGGTTGGCTGCTAACAGGGCAGCCCCTTGCCTGTGGTCGGAGGTGTGTCGGTCTGTCTGCATACAGACCCGTGGGGCTGTCGAGCTACAGGGTGGAGCTCAAGTTAAAAATAAGGCTTTCTGGCAGTCCTGCCAACTAGCGGCGTCATAGTTTCCCAGTGATATCACTACAGATGTGAGGCTCTATCCCTAGGTGTCACCGTTTGGCTCAGTCCCACTACCACCTACGGAACTACATATGCTCTGGTACAATTTAGCACCTATTTTCAAATCAAGACCAGACAAAACCTGTTGGGTCAGTTACAGGGACTGCTTTAAGGTTCATATACAAAAGTCACATCCGAGACAGCCGCAACAGCTCTGGGAAACAGAATGGGGACAGAACTTTCAGTGTAGGCTGGCAATTCCACTGCCCAAAACAACACAGTGAACTGATCAGAAGCTCTGTGTTTCCAAGGAGAGGACAAAACAGCAGCCTCTTCCTCCATCCCCAAAATTAAAAGTATGCAAGGAAGAAGGCAAAAAACACCAGAGACTACTGAATTCAATTCTTGCCACCTTGTAACGGCAGCTCAGATTTTCCAGAGAACCTTTAAGAAACAGATTTAAAATTATTCCATGACCTCGTGGGAGAGAGATTCATCTTGGAGCCAGTGCCTGAGTCTGGCCCTTCAATTTCCAGCACTGGGCCCTGTTTAACAGGGGACACCAGCCAAGATCTTTCAGACCAAGGGTAGTAACTTCACCAATTACCAGAACGAGGCTGTTTAATTACAGTTCAAGAATATCACCTAGACTCACAACGGTACACAGGAGCTTTTTCCAACATGCTCATCTCACTTATCAAGATTATCCTTCTCAAAAACATCAATCATTAATTGCAAAATTCATCAGGAAGAAGCCCACACTTGATTTTTCAAAAACATTCTCTGACCTGTGGTGCAAGTCACTTAGAAACAGTCCCACTTACCAGCCTCTCTCCGGAGAGGACTTCCAGCAGCTTGATGAGCATCCGTCCATCTCGAAGGTCAGTGTACAGGTCTGTGATCCGGCAGGACACTCGGGCCAGGTGGGAATTGACCCACTTGGTGAAGGTCTTCTTCTGCACGGCTTCGCGTTCATCTGCAAGCAGAAGAGAGCTCCCTTTACCATCAGCTACAGCACGGTGGCAGCAGCTATGTGCTAGCGGGGTCACAAGACCCCAAAAGAAGAACAGGAAAACTACACGCTAATGAGACTTCAACTTAGCTCCTCTTAACTATGATCAACTCTTCAGGAATATTGGAACCATAGAACCCTTGAACACATCCGAGCCCCTAGACGTACCACCAGCAGAATATCCTTGCTCTCATCCATTCCATTTTCTTTGCTCTTTGATGAAGAGGCCAGAGGATACAGTAGATCACAGGGGAGGCCTGTGCAGCCCTGCCCAGCAGCCTAATGTTTTGTAAAGTTTCTAATGTATACGTTGCAGCTATGATCATTCCTCCAAAAGGCATGTGTTAGGGAAGTACACAGTATATGGAGGGATGCGGGGTAGAAAAGCTAAGGAGACAGTAGGAAATTGCTTCCCTCATGTACAAAGGATTAGAAGATGGATTCACTCATGACTTCGATTTGTTTTTTCCACCCCCCAAGATTTTATTTATTTATTTATTTATTTGCCAGAGACATAGCGAGAATAGAGAACATCATCGGGGAGACTGGGAGAGGGAGAAGCAGGCTTCCCGCCAAGCAGGGAGCCTGACGCAGGGCTCTATCCCAGAACCCCGGGATCACTACCCAAGCTTAAGGCAGATGCTTAACAACTGAGACACCGAGGCGCCTCATGACATGATTTGTAATGACACTCTTACCTGCCAAGTCCCATGCCCCCATGAACAACAGAGAAAATGGCAGGCAACACGGTGAGATGCAAAGAGATCCGGCTGGGCACTGGGAGAGCAGAGCCTGGTCCCAAGGTTTTGCCAAAAATGTGCTGAAATACTGGGTTCAGGGTCCCCTTCCACAAGATGGGTGGATAGCTATGATCTCCAAACTTTAACCATTCACTGAAAAGGCAACTGATAGCTTATGGTCTAAAGTATGGTAGTAGAATAACGAAGTCATCCAGGAAACAGTAGTTTTTCAAGCATCAGTGATCAAGTTCTGTCCAATTCAAAGCCTAAAACTCTAGACAGATCTGCCCAGAAGTGGCTTTTCACATCCACACAAAGAGGCTTACAAACTTCTTGCCTCTGAAGAATGTTCTAAATGCAGGCTGCTGAAACCTTCAACAGGGACACACAGAATGTACCCCCTGTACTCATTCGTACTCACTCACTGTTTTCTACAGATACACCCTTTGTCAGCTATTCACCCCACTTCTGGTTCTTTAGCATGAATGGGTGCCAAAAGACCCTTCAAGATCTATTCCTTCCAGTGTTAAGCCCAAACCCACCAAAGCTTATGCATTAATCTATAAAAAAAGAAAGCAGATCCCCAAAATTTTTTGTGTTTCACCACTACTAGGTGACAACTCAAAAGCAACCTTTGCTTACAGGCATGTACTGGTGGCCCAGGGGTACCAGGCTCCCAGGTGGGCCAGAGCATCCTGGGAGGTCTCCCTGGAAGGCTTTGAGGAAGCCTCCAGCTACCCCAGCACAGGGAGGGAGCCAGGCAGAGCCCACAGCAGGTGAGCCTGTACTGTGGAGAGCCTGGCAGGTGAGGCAGCTGGCCACCTGCTGCGGTGAGCTCAGCCTTTCTCTAAATGAATAGTCTGTCCAGCGGAAAAGAGGGCCATCCCCTGGGACAAAGGCCAACCCAAAACAGACAAAGGATCAGAAAGGGCAGGACTGAGGGAACGAGAAATAGGTAGTAAGGGGCACAGTGTGGATGAAAAAGAAGCTGTACCAGTAACATCATGAGAAGTCACAGAGAGATGATCACGTGCATTATTAATCACACAATCATCATGATGGACGGCAACTTCATGACACTGACACAAGGAGCTGCATTTTTTGGCTGAAAGTTGGGTGTTTTGAAAGAGGAGGTCCAGAACACAATACAAAGATATTAAGCTTCTCCTAAGTACACTTCACAGACGGCAAGTAACTCCTGGTTCAGATGTATTTAGGGTCAACTAATTTTTTTAAATACATTTTATGTGCTACACTGGAGTTGGAAATGTCTTTAATAAAGCCCTTGATGAGTATCAAGGCTTTTATTAAAGGGTTTGGGCTCAAAGTCACTACCACACCCAGCCTATCAAGGGAACAAGATCAAAACAAAAACCTGCTTGGATTATGGTATTTCTGAATATACAAGCACAAAAGGTGTTCCTCAGCCAACTGTCACTCCTTTGGGTGAATCTCACATTAAAGAAACACTCCTGGCTTCTTTTAGGTTCTGAATCAACAGGCTCCTTTATGAGGGGATTCCAGAGACCTGCTTCCAAAGACAGTAAGTGCACCCCCCCAGCACCCAGTTCTGAGAGTTACAGCCCAGCCCTGACTCTCCTCCCCCAGGAGGAGGCAGAGAGGCCACAGGCAGAGCAGAGCACTGAGGGGAAATAAAACTGTTCCACACAGCCTGGGGATCTCTGTGAAGAGGGCTCCTCAGGTCCCCAGAAACTCCAGGAAGAAGGGAGAGAAGAACCTGAACAAAAATAAAAGGAGGCAACAAGAGCTTGCTTTCTTGTCCTTACTCCTGCTTTCTTTTATGTTCCCCACATAGCCTATGAGCAGACCCCAGGTCATGTAAGCGTGCCAGGGAAGTCACATAAGACCCAAGTTCTTCCAGCTCACACCACGCACTGGAAAAGGCAAGGAAGATTCCATCCAGGGACCGGACCAGAACCAACACTCTCATGGCACACTAGGGGCAGGAAATGGGCTCAGCAGTGACACACAAAGTCCAGTCAACTTAGTGTGTCCTCTTACAATGGATAGCTTGGTGAAAAACATTTCTGAGGCCTGAATGAGGGAAAGGGAGAGAAAAAAAAAATCTACCCAGCAGCCTAGCTGAGGATGAGGCGGCATGTCCTTGGGGACTCTGTCCTTTGTTCCACCCTTCCTGGGAAGGCACAATGACATCACCCCTGCCCTCACAACCAGACGCCTGCCTGAGAAGGAGCAGGAGGCCGTTGGCACAGACGATGGAAGACAGTCCAGAGGCATGTTTCCAAGCCCGAGCTGCTGTCACTGTGCCAGAACTGTGTAAGGACGTGGTGGGAGGGGTCAAGAAAGGAGAGCCCACTTCCAGTTCTACCCGTATGAGGCAAATCTGATTAACAAGAAATGGGAGCCCTTACAAATTCCATACCGATTTGGTTATTTATTTGTTTTGAAAAAAGAGTTTATTTATTTGACAGACATCACAAGTAGGGAGAGAGACAGGCAGAGAGAGAGAGAGAGGGAAGCAGGCTCCTTGCCGAGCAGAGAGCCCGATGTGGGGCTCAATCCCAGGACCCGGGGCCCATGACCTGCGCCAAAGGCAGAGCCACACAGGTGCCCCTGATTTGGTTATTTAGGCCAGTGGTTCTCACCTCCCCTCAGGACATGCAGCAGTCTGGTGACATTTTTGACTGTCGTGCCTGGGGGGGGATGGGTGCTACATTGGCATCTAGTGCGTAGAGGCCAGGGACCTGGTAAACATCCCTACAGTGCACGGACAGCCCCCACAAGGAATTATCTAGCTCAAAATGTCAGTGGTGCCCAGGCTGGGAAATCCTGGTATAGACATTCTGGGCTTCCACCAAAAGGAACTGGCATCCGTGGTGTCTCAAACTGCACTTCCCAGAGAGAGAGAGAGACACGCATGAGTTGGGGGTATTGTTCATTCATTACTCTCTTAGCTCACATCCAAGGCTTTGGGATCCTGATGGTCTACATGCTGGCCACAGCAGGAGAAATCTCTGTACCTTCAACCCCACTCATCCCACAAAGCACTTATTACTTCTTTGCAAGAAAGAACAGTAGCAGCTGCCACTGCCTCAGCCTCCAGGACAACCACAGGTGTAGGAGGCTCTCTGGCCCCGTATGGCAGTGGGCATTTCTGCCCCTTAGGCCAAGTCATGTCTGCATCTGCTCCCAAGGAGTTGACATGGTTGAGCCTGACACTGGAGCAGGTTCCCTGTTCCTCCCTTCCCCCAACCACCACAGCCCTGCCCATAACCTGGTAAGTGCTGCCTCCCAGGAACAGGCACCTCCACGGTCCTGGTAAGCACCTCTCAGCTGTGCCAGTCCTCGCCCCCTCCCCCTCCACACTGTATTCATTTAAAGACTGACCTAAAATCCCTCTAGCACTGGATGAGGAGGTGAAGCACAAAGCACGGGGCCTGGCATGTTGTAAATGCTCACTAAATCAGCTCCTTCTCCTCTGGGCCAGCAGAGCAGTGCTCTCATCCGTTCAAACCAGCTGAGATCCAGGATCCTGGAGCCACATGCCCGCAGGGTGGAACAAGGTTTTAGAAGTCCTCTAAAACAACACTCTTTCAAAGGCAAAAACATCCCTGCTACTGTACCTGGGGCCAGCTATTTAAAAATCCCAGAAAGGGGGGAAACTATGTGTGTGGACATGGCTGTAGGTTGTTAATAGTCTTACTGAAAGAAAACATCTTGTTCTTTCTTTCTTAAGGTAACAATATCATCACTGAGACTTACTATGTCCTAGGTAGGTTATCTATGTGCTTTACAGTCCCCACAGCTACTTCCACTGGCAGAATTAGTAACTTTCCAGGCAGGCTGGCTCCAAAGCCTGGGTTCTCAACCACAATGCAATAATGCCCCTAGCATGGCATTAAAACACAAAACCCAACAGGTTTCCATGATACAAGATCTAGAATCACCTACCATCTCACCATCCTAACCCAAGTCCTTATTTTATGAAAGGGTCTGCTCCATCACTAGGTAACTCCAACTACTGGACAGTGTCTCTGTCCAGTCTAGATAGGTCTCTATGGCCCAGCAAGGCTCACTCCACCCACAGAGCCACAGAGAATATGGGTCTCCCCACTCGTCCACATGAGGGCCTTCAGGTTCCAAAGTTCCTCACTGACCCCTCTTCACAATGAGTGGTACAGTGTGGTAGGCAGAGTAGAAACCAAGATCATACCTGAGGACACAACTGCCCAGTGGAAGGCAGGACCTGAGGCACCTGCAGTGCTAGCAGCCCAGAGACAGTAACCTGGGGAACCAGGTGAAGAAAGGGCAGAAGGAACCAGTGGGAAGGGGCTCGGTGAGTCTATGTGTCAATGCAGTAGCGGGAGTCAGGAAAAGACTAAAGCTACTCTCAAAATTAGCTTCCAAGACCCACTAATTCTACCAATATGTCCTCAGAACCCTGAAAACCTAGCAACCAGGAGTGGCTCCAGGTGTTAAGATCCCTCCAGCTAATTCTCTGGCACCACAGGCTCGGAGAAAAATTAGCCAGCCACCTAGAAAGTGAGAACCACTGAGAAGCAGAAGAGAAAACCCAACCTTGAGTGAGTGGCAACACCCGCGCCAGCTTCTGGTCCCCGAAAGGAGTGAATCGTAAGTAAAATTCTATGGTGCACTTTCTTGAAAACAGACTTTGGTAAGATGGCGTGTCTGCAGTTACACTGTGATGCACGTGCACAGCAACTCTGTCAAGGAGGTGGGACACGAGAGGTATCTCCACCACAGCTCAGGGTTCGGGGAGGATAAGCGGTGCTCCACATCAGCAGCCAGGAGAGCCAGAGCTGGCATATACTACTGAGTGTCCTTGGGTGTTTCTCTGTCTCTTCCACTGCTCAGTCAGGTTAAAACGAATTAGGCAATTAGGATGCATGCTTGGCTACACCGTCTTCTTTAAGTACCTAGATTCACTGTCTTCGGGTTTTGATAAATAACTTTGGGAAAAGAGATGAAATATTTATACCAGAAAACGTTCTTGCCTAATTTTAACCAAAAGGCTGTGAATATCCTCTCCATCTTCATCCCCTTCAAAGCACATAACTGACTTTTGAGGGAATGACCGCCATCAATACTGGAAAACTGTAATGCTTCAACATTTATTTACTCTGGAAAATCCGCTGTAATTGGAAAAATGAACACCATGTTAGCATAAGTTAAGCTAAAGGATAGAGAAATAGCTTTGATGAACAGAAGGGCATTGTGCAATGGAAATGATTGTATAGCATCTCTTGGCAACACCCCGTGCACAGAGTGCTAAACACAACCACGTTCACCATATGCCACAATTCTGGCTATGAAAGGGGATGGGAGCCAGGGGCGAAGAAAGGCCCGAAGGCATGGAACATTTCTGGATGGAAAATAAAGGAAATTCAGAAACAGGAACTGACAAATGACCCCTCAAAGCCTAGATTTATACCTGGCTGCAGAGAGAAGATCTTTCTTCTACTTTTCAAATAGTCTGAACCTGCTGGTATAACCCAAGAATATTTTCTTACCAGGATCCTCTTCAATTATGCTAAGATAGTGGCCTATCTTAAGGGAAGATGTGGCAAATGTGCAATTTTTCTCTGGATAGACTGATTGCTATGGTAGGTGTAGATGTGGGTTCACAGTAGGAATTGAGAAACGAGGACGGAAGCTGAGAAGAAATCAAAAGGAGGCGATGGAGCAAGCATCCCATGAACACAGCCCCATGAATGTCTGAATTATTTAAATGGACAATATTATAACTGTCTGGGTAAGGGCTAATCTGAAGTTAAGAGTGTTAATAAGCTCAAGTATTTACAAAGCACCTACTATTATGTAGAACTCTGTGTCTAAGTCAAGGTCTCCTGCCCTCAATAAACTAGTTAGTCTAGCTGGGGAAACAAAATGGAAAGTCAAAAAATAACAAAAGATATTACAAAATAGTACAGGATCAGCTACCAGGACAATCTTTTCAAGATGTATTTCTGGGTGTTTGGAAGAAAAAGCTCACTATAATTAGGATGGTTTCAGGTCCCATCTTTCAACAATTACTGAAGTCCCTCATGCCTTTCTCAATTCTTACCCATCTTTTTTTTTTTTTTTTTAATGTTTTTATTTATTTATTTAAGTAGTCTCTACACCCAACATGGGGCTGGAACTCGGGACCCTGAGGTCAAGAGTCATATGCCCTACTAAATGGACCAGCCCCAGGTACCCCTCATTTTTACCCATCTTAAGCATTACTGTTGTAGTCACCTTCCCCAAACAGTGGTTTCTCAAAGTCACACCACTGTACCAAAAAAACCTTCAACGGCTTCCAGCCATCCACAAGACAGTCCAAAATGCAGAGATGAGAATTCAAGGGTCCAGAGCAGCCTCTGCAGAGAAGGCATAATTTCCTCTGGAATCCCCCAACACATTCACAGGTCTTATGTTATGTTCCAAATTCTCCCAAATTCACGCACATTTCTTTGTTTACACCATTCTCTGAACCTGGAAGGCCCTTCCTCCTCTCTTATCTTTCCTTGAGACCCCAGGCCAAGATTAGCCCTTCAACAAGCCCTCATTTGATGGGATGTGATCTGTTTTTATCACATATCAGTATCCTGTACGCTTTTTCTCAACTAGCCTGTAATTGCCCCCAGGAAAAAGGACTCAATTCTACTTCTGTTTAGTGCCCCACCATATGTATGCCTGGCAGAATGAGTACACAACAAACATCTGTTGAATGAACCAGCAACCTTGCAATGCCCAACAAACAGGCGCTCGTAAAGCCTACTGCTACTGGTGGTCCTGCTGATATTACTGAGGAAAGAAATTTCAAATCACAAAGATGGGGCCTAAGAAGTTAAATGTTATCACTGTACAGCAACGAAAACTCTTTCATAACTGAATTGCTTCTTGCAACTGTTCCTCAAGGTCTGATAAATGATAATAATGCAATTTTGTGGTACGGTCTTTCAGAATAAAAGGGGTCCAAAGCTAACCTGAAAAGTTTGAAAAGTTTTTATTTTTCATTTTGTTTTGTGGCAACTGCCATCACATACATATACAGCAGACTGAGGCAGCAAAATACATAAGGGTGTAATTATAACATTATCTTAACATGACCAAATTGGACAACAGTCACAAGACTTAATTTATACTAATTTTAACAATTTATCCATTAAAGTTCAATTCTCGAGTTGTTAAAAAAAAAAAAGGAATCTTAATTCAAAACAAAAGACTAGAGTAGGGTGGAGTTCCCATATGTGCCTTGGCTTGAAAAAATAAATCATTTCCCATGAGCAACATGCAAAACACACAGAGCAGGAAACCGGAAACAGGCAACTGGCTGTATTGATAATAGAGAATCAAACTGTTATCTTGAGGCAGCAAAAGGAAGGAAACTAATCTTTTGACTAAAGGCCTCCCTGTGACGGGTTAGTCTGCGTGCGGGCGGGCCTTTAATTTATGTTTGCTAATCTGTATATAAATAGAACTTCAGTTAAAATATTTTTCCTAACAGTTTAACCTGCTTCACGGACAAAACACATGAAAACATCTGTTCTAAATGCATGTGGGGCAAATATGCAATTCTCTGCTAACACTTAACAGTCTGATATGCAGACTACAGAACAACTGTGAACTCTCTATAACCTTACACCTACGATTTACATCAGTGGAACAGGCCCTGCTTGCGGCTTATAGCAGGTCTTTTTTTTTGGTAGCCCAGCCCAATTCTGTCAACTGGAAACTAAGGCATTGCAGAGGGAGACTCACAATAATGAGCTGAGAAAGAAGGCTGATTCCCAGGGGTCCTGCCTCCCAGTCCTGGTCATCGCTTCAAGGCAAGCCCCTTAAAGTCACAATCCACAAAAAGTCAAGACTGTGGAGGTGGCTAAGGTGATGGATGGTAGGAGCGAACTCTGAAAGCAAATGGCCGTTGGAATACCACTGGCTCTTCTCAACAAGAGCAAAGCGGAGAACTAAGGTGAAGTAAGTAGTGTAAAATGCCAAAACAAGAAAGGAAAATTAAATGCCTTTAAAAAAGAGAAAAATTTCACTTATATGTGTAAACGAAAAAACAAAACAAACGAATAAAACAAAAAGCAGACACAGACCCATCAACAGAGAGAACAAAGTGATGGCTGCAGGAGGGTGGGATGAGCAAATGGGTGAAGGGGCATGGGAGAGTCAGGCTTCCAGCTATGGAATGAGTAAGTCAAGGAAATAAAATGCACAGCACAGGTGATATAGTCAATGGTACTCTAACAGCACTGTATGGTGGCAGATGGTAGCAACACCTGGGTGAGCAAAGCATAACCTACAGAGTTGTTGAATCACTGTGTGTCAACTATACTCAGAGGAATAAAAATAATAAATAAATAAAACCAAATTTATCAAATCACTCTAATTTCTGGGGAAATTCACACCTTGAAAAGAGTATTTGATGAACTTGGAAATGTATGTTAGTGTTTTATATTTATTTAAAAATATTAAAAAGACTTCACAGGAAAAAATACAAGTAAATGATAAAAGGAAATGATTGGTTCCAGTGCAAAACAATCCATCAATGAAGCTTATTTTAAAAAAAGAACATTATTTAATCTTACTAAAAATCTGAATTGTACATAATTTTCCAGGAAGGCAACTATTAAGTAATACTGAATTTTATTATACTGTCTAAAAAATTACTGTCAGTACCCTGATTCACATTGGTGATTCCAAAGGAATTACTACAGCTGCTACAGTAGCAACAATAACATATTAAAATTTACTGAGCCCATGTGCCAGAACCTCTTCTGCTTTAAATCTATTGATTTATTTAGACCCACTGTTATTAAATATATTTATTATTATTCCAAGCTTACAGCTGAAGAAACAGAGGCATCCTGTGCCAAAGGTTACACAGTCATTAATGATTATAACCAATAGGTTTCATAAGCCTTGGGCAATGGGATTATAATGGATTGAGTAACAATACCTCATTTATTTGACACTAATAACAGATTCCCCCCCCCCAATATTTAAAATAAATGCAACTTAATCCTTGGAAGTTTGTAATTTGTAACTGTGTTTTGATAAAGATGTTTCTGAAGTTTGTTACATATGTCTTAACCAACAAAATATGATAGAGGAGCCTGGGTGGCTCAGTTGGTTAGGCGGCTGACTTCAGCTCAGGTCATGAGCTTGGGGCTCTGGAACCAAGCCCTGTGTCAGGCTCCCTGCTCCAGCGGGAGTCTGCTTTTCTCTCTTTCCCTCTGCCCCACCCCTATCTCAAATAAATAAAATCTTTAAAAAAAAAAACAAAAACCCAACAACCAAATATGATAAAGGTTAAAAAAAAAAACAAAAACAGGACATCTCAAGAAATATCTAGAAACCATTCACTAAATTTATCTGAAATTGGGAGGCACACTTTTAAGTTCCTTCACAGGCAAGAAGCACTATCATGAGCCTGACATTCCAGCAGGAAACAGCCTGAAGCTGCAGCCGGGGAGAGTCTGCAGGACCAAGGATGAAGTCAGTCCTACAGGGCTCCCCTGAGCTGGTGGATGCTGGGTTAGGGTCATCATTAACTTCACCTGGCTCATTAAAACGTCAGTGCTAACTGGATGAGGCACAGAAAGAATCTGGAGACTTGCCTGAGGGTACGTGGGTAGCAAAAGCACATCCAGGATTAGAACCCTCATCTGTGTGAACCCTGAAGAATCCCAAAGCTCCTCCTCACACCACCATCCCACACTGCCTGAGGAAAATAAGGTATTACCCTCCCAAAACAATACCCGCTCACTCAGGTCGGCTCCTTTGTGACTGAAAAGATCAACTGAAAATAGGAAAGAGCAAACTCTGGCCTCTAGCCTGTTTTTGTACAGCCTATGGACCATAATGTTTTTTCATATTGGGGGTGGGGGGGTGTACTGAAGGAGAAATGAGGAGATATGCTAGAGACCCTATGTGGCCTGCAAAGGCTAACAGTTAACTACCCGGTCCTTGAAGTTTCATCAGTTCCTGGTTTAAACATTTTTGGAGTATCATTAGTCCTGGACCCCCCTTGTTGGTTTCCATTTTCAAATAAAATTAGCTTAGCAAATATGCATTGAAGACTTGCTAAGAACAAGATACCGTATTGGGGACCATTTGAATCTCTATTAAACATGCCCGCACGACAGGATGTGGCCTGCATGTCAGAGCAGTCAGGGGGTGAACTCTGGGCCCTCTCCCCTCCCTTGCCTCGGAGTATTTTCATTGAAACAATAGGATTAAAAGTGCTATCCCAGTAGTCAGGAGGGACACAACACAGTGGACACCGCAGGCCAGAACTCAAGGCTGCACTTTCACGTTCAAAGGATGAGGGTAAGTCAGGAGACTTGAGGCCAGGTTTCCCAACTTCCTACTTCCTGTGTGCACAAGCTTCAGGTCCTTGGTTCTTATCCTGATATAAACTTTATTGGCCATCACCTCTCCCCACCCCCATTCTCCCTGGAAGGAAACTTAAAAAATATGAAGTCCCAGGTAGATAAGGGTAATTTGTGTATCCTCAAAAGGTGGAAAAAGCTTGGAACTAAACAGACCCCACATCTTTAAGTAGCCAACTTATATGGGAGAATGCTAACATTAATACAGACTAGGACAGGATTTTTTAAAGGACGGTATGGTACCATAATGGGTACACTAAAACTTCATAAAGCTAATTTCATTGCCATATATGGGGGGAGGGGATTACCTTTACTTAGCAACAATTAAAGAAGCAATAAATAATATATCTTATCCAGGTCATCATGTGGCACACAAATTCACTGGTGAAAATAAAATCCCTTCATTTTTAAGGCTTAAGGTAGGTTTTTATTACAGGAGCCTTGGGAGTAAGCAGGGGTAGTGAGAATTAGAATTTATTATGTTTCTTCTTTCATGCAATGCACACAAAGGGTTGCCATACTATTCTGTGGACAATGCAGCTGGTTTGAGCCAGTGTATTAAAAATCAAATAGCATGCACCCTGGCCCATGCTTATGATATTCTCTCTCCTCCAGTTTTCCAGATTTCTTAGGGTCAACAATGCAAGGAGAAAAACAGAAGTCTCTTTCGTACCCTAGAGTTACATTACTGTAAGAAATTCAGCATTCAAAAGGATACTCCTGTACCTCAATGCTTTCAGAAAGGCTGATGCTGCCACCAGGCTATCGCACCAGTTCTAGCCATTCAGAATAGCTTCTGATAGCTGTCCTATTTGAGGAAGATATCCAACTTATCTCTAATTCACTATTCCAAAGAGCTAAAGTCTAAGATACTCTTTTTTATAAAATCAGAGACACACAAAGATAAGAAGGAGGGACAAAAACTTAAAGGTCAGCACAAAGTAGTCTGTTTTTCATGGATGAAACAGCGCTTATTAACATGATCATTTCCTAAATGAATCAGTTGTGGAAATGCCCTTCTAAAATAATCTATCATGGAAGTCCTCCCAGTAGTTATATCTACAAATTTAATCTGCAAAGGATTACTGTTTGAGACAAAGAATGTTGCAGTGATGCCAAGTTATCACTTAGAACTAGAATTAGGACAAGTTTCCAATTAACAGGAAATTATATTTAAAAACAAATAAATGTAAACACAAAAGAATTTAGAAACTGGCTTCTGTCCTAAAGATCATTACCATTTTGTCACCTAAACCCCTTTGGCAGCCACCATGACTCCCTATAGAAACTATCAGGGTTGAAATGGAAGACTGAGAAGTTAAATAAGATTGTTTCAACTTCCAGGCCAAACTCCAAAATTACAACTGTAATATGCAAGTAAGCCCAAGGTTTCATGTGTTTGGAGAAGATGTCCAAATTATAGTTGCCTATCAGAAATAGCTAATAGTTGTGACAAGATTTTTTTTTTTAAACACTAAGTTGTAAAGATAAGCCGCTTTCTGGACTGAACTAAAGAATTTTCGAGTTTATCACTACTTTCTAAGTGATAGCCTAGCGTATCAAACCAAAATTTTCACTGCTCATTGAGTGTTCTTCATTCAGGAAGTAATTTACTGAACGATAAGCTCTGACCCAATCCTCGGTTATGTATTTGAACTCAGCCAGCTATTTCACTGCCCACGAAATGATTCCGTGTAGAACAGCACATGTTCTACACTAGTACCCAACTTTCAGCCACACAGTCCTCCTCTAATTTTTGTTTCTTCTTGGGTTAATCTATTAACCAATGAACAACCATTTATTAAGTAACTAGTCTGAAGGCACTGGGAAAGGCGCTGGACAGCAGTCAGAGCCCTCTTCCAAAGCGGCAAGAAATTTTCAACTCCTTGAGAATTCACAGCATTTGATAACTGATGCCCACACTCAACCACCATTTAGTCACTTTTAAGATCTATTAAAGTGAAAAAGAGAAAGTTATCACTCACAGGGTCAAACCCTGAAAAACAATTCTGGTAACTTCCTTTGTGGCTTTACTCAACCTCACACACAGAGTGGTTACACAAGATTTCTTATAAAGCCAAATATTACAGTTTTGGCAGGCAGATCCCTTAAGTACACAATGTACATTCCCTTGTTTTAATAAAGAAGGACAAAAAACTGGAGAAGAACAGACTTTGGTCTCAGTCCCTATGATGACCTAGTCAATAGTGTGGGTGGCACCAAGGGCTCCCTCACCCTAATCAAAGGAGGACAGCGCAGTTCCTATTAGTTTGGTTTTTGTTTTTGTTTTTTTTTTAAATCAAAACCTACTCTTCATCGATAGGAACACTAATCAAAGCTTTAAGTGTAGTTTCATTAAGACAGTGCCCCAAGTATGACGTAGAACATACTGAATCTTCCTAGCTTACAGCCAGTTATCTACCTTAATTCTTTCATGTGAAAAAACCAACAAACGGGGAGGAGCAGGGGCATAACAGGGATCCAGGTTCTTCTGTTGTTCTATTTGCTGTGGAAACATAAACCTGTTGCACAGTATTGCTTAACCTAAATGCAAATCCCTTCCCACAACACAGATAGTCTATCTTTACAATATCCCTGAATGTGCCCCCACATGCAGGACCCCCATCTCCGGACCCTCCCATCCCCATAAGCAAGGCTTTATCTCCCACCCCACAGAGTCTGGTCCTTATAACAGGTGTGGGGACCTAGCTGTTTGTAGCACTGCCAGTCTGTGGAGGTAATGGGGGAGGGTAAAGCAACTCTGTCACAGGAGAAGCATTTCTGCTGTTACTTAGATACGCCCGGAAAGCCGAATGCTATGGCTGATTTGTTCTTCAGGGACATATTTTTTGCTTAATGAAGACTTTTTAGTTGTTTCTCCTCAACAGCCTGTATAAAGATAATAATCTTGGAACTGGGTGGGAAGGACTCAAAGCCCACAGATGTTCCGCTGAGGTGGCAGAAAGTTCCACTTACAGGGCTAGGTCAGAGTAGGCAAAAGTAAACTAACTCTATGCCTTAGACCAATCCTGCCACTTACTGAAAACACGGAGAAAAGGGCACACTGGTGTGTGGTTGGTGGGAGAGTAAATGGGCAATATCAAACTTAAAATATGCATTTCCCCCATCTACCAAAATCACACCTGTAGATATTTACTTTCTGGAAACACTTCTGCAAGCACACAAAGACACAGAAGGCGCAGACGGCATATTTTATAAGAAAGTGTAAAAAAAAAGGGGGGGTATCAGCAACAACAAAAGAGGAAAGACCAGAAACAACTAAATATATATACTAACAGGTTAATTAAAATAAGACGCATTCATGTAAAAGAACAGTATATATGCATTAAAAAGAGGAGGGGGAATCTGCAGTATATGGGTTAGGAAGATGGCCATGAATGAAGAGTCACAAACAGTACATGTGTTTAGCATGATCCTATGGAGATATGTGTGTGTGTGTGTGTGTGTGTGTGTGTGTGTGTGTAATGTACATATATTTAAATGTAAATTTAAATGTAAGCAAGCAAAAAAAAACCCGATATGCATGGCTACTTTCCAAACCAGTAACTATAATTGTCTCAAGGGAGCACAACCAGAGACTGGAGGATTTCCATTTCTGTATTCCTGGACTGCTTGTTGGTTATGCACATACCATTTCTGAAATATTCAAAGGGCATTTCCATTTGAAGGGAAAACATACAATTCATCTTAATTTGATAAGAGAACCCAGGTCTGAGATTGATGAGCAGGAAATGAAAAGGGCACCCGCTGGAGGAAAACACTCTCCCGGGGCACCACAAAAGGTCACATGCGAAATGCTGTCTTCAGTGAGTACTCTAAAATAAATAAAATGTCACCGTGAATTTTCATGCCTATCTTCTGGAGAATGCCAAATCAGTATTTAAATTTATAAAACATTTATAAGCAAAATAAGGCAAATATTAATTTTTCCTTTTAACAGATAGAGAATTGAGGATATTAATACAAAAATAAGTGACATTCACTGAAGAAACACTGAGGTCTACAGGATGCTAGAGTAGTAGTTCGTAAGCAGGTGCTACCTGAGATTTCATCTGCAGAAAAAACAAATGCCATTAAAAAAAAAAGTGTCTGTAAATCACCATACGAAGCAATAAGAAATTAGGATGCATGCTGGAAGGGTTTTCAGTTTAATAACACACCAGAGTCACCAACAGTTAATTATACTTGAAGTAACAGGTGGCAAAAGAGAGGAAGGAGCAAAGCACCTAGAATCAACTGACCAGAGGTGATTCAAGGGGTCAAAGCTTCACTGCTGAGATTTGAGTCTAGGTGACATCAACAATCAGCCAAAGGTAAGATCAGAACCCAATGGGGTTGATCAACCAGGGCTTCAGCTACACAAGTGGGAATCTCCATGAGCACGATCCCAAATGATCAGGGAATTAAATTATTGTCTTCCATATCCACCAGTGTACTTGGGGTTTACTAAGCACTCACTGAAGGGCCATGTACTCTTCTAAGCACTAAAACTCTGACTTCTTTCAACCACTATATAAAGTAGATGTTCTTACCAAACATGTTTTGCATAGGAGCAAACTAAAGCTCAGAGAAGTTCAGTGACTTGCCCAAAGTCACAAAGTACAGTCCTAAGGGTTGAACCAAGGTCTGCCTTGCCAGTCCGCACTGCTCTAAACAGAATGCTACATTCCAAGGACTTTACCTGGATCTGAGATGATGTGGGAGGCAAGCCTTACGTGAATGTTTTTTCCCCACCTAAAGGGAGAATAATGGAGCTAAATATCCCACCAAAAAGAATCCTTCATTCAACTGTGCTTTCAATTCCATCAGGATCTCTCGCCAAGTCCCAACAAAGGAAGTATGCTTCTCTGCCCTGCCTGACACCTGTGAGGAGTACCAGGCAAGGACTCCTAGCTTTCCGTCACCACCAATTCAAACCCAAGATCAACACTTTCCTTTTCAAATGTCACCTTTAGTTACAACATACAAATATCCAACTCCCATCCCAACTTCCATTACAATTCTTCCTTAGACTCTGGAACCACTGAGTCAAGAAAACTGGCTTTGTAAAATTGTTCAGCCATCATGTATGAGAAAATTTAAAGAATGCATCTGTTAAAAAAAAATTCATTACTGACTGAAAGCTTTGAACAGTTGAGGTTACACAAAATCAGGCTTCCGGAGCCATCCAATTCTTGGCCCTGAGACTTAAAGGTATCCCATGCACCGAACCACAGAACGGCCTATGTGCAGCCAGGGGAGAGGGAAACGCCTGTTGTCTGGCATGGGGAAAGGTCCTCATTCAGTTTGGAAGTGAGTAATTAATTAATAAAAAGTATAGTTTGGGGTAATTAGCAGCAATACAAACGTTTAGCTGAGTTTCCTCTTTTTATCTTGAGGCAGTTCCTATAGACAGATGCTCAGGATTAATGAAGTTTAATGAGATCTGCAGCAGCTGGCTAATTAGTGAGTAAGGAAGCAGCAGTAATGACAAGGGAAAAAGGGTTTTACTCTTGTTATAAACTCCGGCCTTGTACAGTTTTTAAAACTGTGGGGCTATACTCTCAGGAAAATCCCTGAAAGGCCTCCATGTGGCCCCAGAGGAGAAAGAAAAAAAAAAAAAAAAAAGCATTAACGCTATGCCACCCAAGGGTTGGCTTGCCGGCTGAGGGGTAACTATGGGAGCCCCAAGGCATGGTGGCAGGTCAGTGCCAGCCATGACCCCCTGGAAAGCAGCGCCAACAGGTCAACACCGAAGACGCGCATGTCCTAAGCAAGCTGGACAGTCACCTTCTTGTGTCTCACTGAAGTCCTTACTAAGAATTCTCAATTCAGAGCATCCCTTCCTCCCCCACACTAGGAATATTAAAAAGGGTTGTCAGTCATGAATGTGGAGCACTTAGTGACAACTACTTTGTTCTCCATCCTCCACTTATAGTATTATTTTGTTATGTGAGCGTCTCATCTTTCCCATCTCAAGGCCTAGTATTTTTGGACATGTATCATAGGAACCCTAATCATTTGAGAATTAACTCGCTCCTGGCAATACATTTCTCATTCTGCCAAACAATGAGGGAGGGAGGGAAGACCCTTTTGCTAAGAGTAAGAATCTGAGTATCCTGGGATTACCACGCCCACCCCATTGCCCCAAACACTCCAATAAGCAGAAGATGGCAATACTATTGATTGTCTCAATTCACAAAGGCCTGTGTTTCAAGTGGCTTTGGATGAATTTGCCCTCTATTTATTCAAGACACACACTGTGAAGAGCCAGGGTGGGAATTTAAAATGAAAGGTGTTCAGCTAAAGTGGGCCAGAAGCCTCTAAATGTTAGTGGTTTCCTAAAAGTTTCAGATGCTTTTTAGATAGAACATAGAGTTCTACCTTTAACCACCACTCTGCACAGCACCAAGAAATAAAATATACTCCTTATGGAACAAAAAAGTCACCCCAGAGTAACTTTCACAGGGGTATTACTCCAAAGAAAAACAGCCTTAGATCCATCAATGTCTTGGAGAGGAACTGCTAGGTTCTATCAAACCATTAAGAAGCTTGAATTTTTTCAACTTTGGCTTCCCTCCACCCAAAGGAGCCAGAGGCTATCAGGACTAGCCTGCAAACCTCTTTCATACATGGCTTTGAAGTAAATGAAAATATTCCCTGTCAGTCATTTACATAAAGAAGGTCGTACAGGTTTGTCCTAGCAATACCAGAGAGCAGTTCTCATCAACTTTCACCCCAGGAGAGGAGAAAAGAAACACTCATTCAAGTTCAGCATAGAGATTTGGGTTTATAACCTGTCTCCAAAGTAAATACAGTTAACTGCTGGAGGCGGTTTACTTTTATAGTTTTAGGACCTCGTTGTCACACGGTACTTTCTCACAAGACCTGGCAAACAATACAGTCATTTTAGTCAATGCATTTGGCTAGAACTGGCTCCTACATGTTAATCAAAGCTTTAAGGACTTAGGTTCTACCTAAACCCCAAGGTTAAGAGTCAGGAGTTCCTGGAACTCATAAAGGTACTTATCAGACCTCCACAGAGTAGATCTTCCCAATTCAAGAGCAGGACCAAACCGCAACAGTCAGACTCACTGAAATGCCCAATCTTCAGCCGTGTGCTCCAGCTAAGTGAGGATCTGGTCTGTGCACAGTTCTGGTATTGAGAGAGCTCAAGATTTCCCTGCTTGCTATGCTGTTCCTACTGTACAGACACGAAGCAACCCTCCCTAGGGATCAGGTGTTCTCAGAGATATTTTGGTTTGTGATATTACATAGGTTACCCATACAATGGCCACATACTTGCTGCCATCTCCACAGAATCAATCCTAAAAACAACAGAGGCTAACAACCCGGGACTACAGTCTTCTCACTTTGGGTGTCACTCTTTATATCTGTAGGGTACCACACGATGAATCAAAACTGTTTTAATTCATCCTGACTATAGGCTTGTCATAGCTCCTTCTACGTTTTAAGTATATTGCATTTCAGAGAAAAGGTGAGAGGTATGTTCTCAAAAGAGATCAAAATGTGGGTTCACAACACATATGTGTCGTGAGGGCTTTTCTAACAGCACCATCAAAAGAACATTTCTTGGGGGGAAAAAACCAGGTATGCAGCAGTGACATGGCACCTTTCACTACTGCTACTGTCAGGCCTTCCAAAGAAAGATGTTCACATTTTTCTACAGGCCAAAGGAGAGAACAAACCCAGTGTCCACCAACCCAACAGTTCGACCATGAGTCCTGTGGTTCCAGACTGTGCGAGCAGCAGAGTAACCATCACAAACAAATTTTTTAAAAAATGATCATCAGGAGACACTTGCCTTGGCCAAATTACATCGTTTCTGGAATGGGGGGGAGGCTACATACAATAAACATAAGCCCCTTGCTTCTTTTACGCCAAAGTCGCAACACAACGGACAGCAAACAAAACCAAGCCTGCAGTTGTGGGTGCTCTCCCTAAAAACTATTTTTACATCTGCCATGGGAAAACTCAAAAGGTGGCCTGAAAACAAAATACAGATAAGCAGCTGGAAATCTTTGCATTTACTTGGCTGCAGAAGTGGAAGCAGAAATCGGGATTCTCTACTTTATTCACACATGGACATCACAGAATAAAGGTAACTTGGCCTAAATACTCACAAACGCTCGAGCAGCTGAAAATGTCTTAAGTCAAGAAAAATCAGCACGCTCCTAGAATGTGAACTTAAAATGTGGTGTTCTGGCCCCACTGCATGTTCCTAGGTAACGCCATCACCACTGAAAACTGCCCAGGGTTACCTTCTCTGTAGCTGATGCCACGGGACTGAGTATCCCATCTTTAACTCCAAAATTCTACTCCAGCACTACCACCCTTCATTCTGGGCTCTCTAAGTCTTCTAACAAATAATGTTGTTCACTGGCAAAATAAAACAAACCACCATGACAAAAACCAAAATGTCTGAACAACAAAAACCCAACACTACTGAAATGCAAATGGCGAGTGTTGAGTATGTAACATGGTGACAAATCTGTACCGCTGGCAGCAGGGGGTCGGGGGGCTGGGCTGGGCTGAGTCCCCTTTACTCTGCCAGAATTACCAAAGCAAACCAACCACCCAAGAAAAGGGAATGAAGTCTTCCAGGACTAGACGAGGCTTCAAGTTTACATTGCATTTACCATGTCGCCCCCTTCGCCGCCCCCACCAATTCGGAGTGAAAGGCTCAACAAACCCTTTACAGTTGGAGCAGGATCAGGCCTCTGTACCTGGGACAGTCGCATCCACCAAATCAAGGTTGTGAAGTCCTAAACAAAATGCTAATCTGAGATGGACAAAATCATGGGCCTTAATCACCATGAGAGAAACGCTCCTGAGAGGCAGCATGGCAAACTGGTGGAGGATTCCGAGTTCAGTCCAGGCAGCCTGGGCTGGGAGCCCAACTCTACCACTTACTAGTTAAGCATCCTTGGGCAAAGCAGCCTTTGCACCTCAGTTTCCTCATTTCCAAAATGGAGATAACTCTTTCCTAATAGGGACGCTTCAGGAAGCGTATGAATCAATACATGCAAAGTACTTAGAAAAGTGCACAAGAGGAGCACCTGGGTGGCTCAGTCATTAGGCGTCTGCCTTTGACTCAGGTCGTGATCCCAGGGTCCCCGGATCAAGCCCCACATCCTGCTCCCTGCTCAGCGGGAAGCCCGCTTCTCCCTCTCCCACTTTGCCTGCTTGTGTTCCCTCTCTCGCTGTCTGTCTCTGTCAAATAAATAAATAAAATCTTTAAAAAAAAAAAAAAAGAAAACAAAGTGCATGAGAGCAAGTAGCAAAAACATTTAGCTGTATTATTATTACCACCACCACGATAGAGTTTAAGTACAGACCCACTTTTCGTCTCTCTGCACGAAGATAAAGCTTTTCTTTTGTTCTTTTTCTCCTCAGTAGCCCGTTTCCCAACAGGACGGATTCTGTGAGCCCAGAGGACACAGAAGTCAGAAATGCTTATGGGTTTTTTTTTTAATTAATTAATCTTTTTTTTAAAATTTTTTATTATTTTTGTTTGTTTTAAGCAGTGGGCATCCACCCAGCAAAGCCCTGCAGGAGTGTTTGGTGGAATCAAAGTTACCACTGGTTACTGCCACTACGAGTAATACCCTCCATACATTTGTGGGGAGCTTTGTGTCTGTATCAGATGATGATCTAACAGCCCTTTCTACCAGGTGAGAGAAATGAGATGCACGTCACTGTGTGAGGTCATTTCACCCATGTCAGCTGCTAACCACCTGATTCCCTGTACCTCTGCCAACATTAGCTGGACATTGGCTAACAAGGAAGCCAAAACCCCAACTACTAATAATAAGCACTAACAACTGAAATGGACGGGAAAATATATGTATGTCACATCCTGGGCAGATGTCTAGCTATTTCCCCAACGCCTCACTGTTTTTGTAGCTTTCCCTGGTCATGTCCTACCACCACCCCCAAGCACCCACTATCTCATTATCTCATTATTATTAATTCTCAGCCTACTTTAAGTTACAGCTCAAATGTCAACTCCAAAAAGTCTCTCTCACATCTCACAACCTAGGGTTGTCATGCACACATCTCAGAACATCTGCCACTTTCTATCTCGTATTCCCTTTTGAATGTGATTCAAGGCAGTGACTATCTTACACCTGTGTTTCTAGAGTGCTCAGCATCTTAACTCGCTCACCACGGCATTCACGTGCTTGCTGAACTGATTAAACAGGTGGATGGCCAGGATGGCTCCTTCAGTGATGCTGGAGCTTAGTGTGTTCTAAAACTTTATCCTGCCTTCTTCCACGCCATGTACTCTTCATTACTTAGTAGGTACGTGCTGCTCTATCCCAAGAACCAGTCTGTAAGGTGCATCAACCAGAGCAAGTTAGAAGCAAGTGGCTTCCAGGTTATGCCAGCTGAGTTTTGAGGACAAGCTTGAGATAACAATTCTTACTACCTAAGTAAAGAAATTAAACCAACAACTAGAGCCAACGGCTATCTTCCTGGGCCTACACATATCTCCCCTCCCATCAATGCTCCAGCTTTCAGTCACTAATGGAGCCACAGCAGCGCAGAAAGGTAAAAAGGCAGATCTAGGTGACACCAAAATAAAACACAGACCAAAGTCTTTATGCAGCTTCTCCTCTAACTGCTGCCATAACCTAAACCGAACCACAGGTTCTAGAAGCTGCCCTAAGTACCCACCCAAACACGTGTCCATCATTCTACAGGTCCATTCCTGTCTCTTACAGGAGAAAGGAGGACAGACAAGGTGTGCATGACTGCCTAAGCAGAGGCATGTTGGGACCCAACTTTCCAAATGTATGTGAACATATTTTCCCTCTCCGTTTGGTTCAGAGGTTTGTGGACAGATTCAAATCAGTCCCTGATACTTCAGAGTTGAGCCATCAAACAGATGGACTGTCATTGAATCACAAGAGATTTCGTTTTGGGGGCGCCTGGGTGGCTCAATGGGTTAAGCCTTTGCCTGGAGCCCCACATCATCACATCATCTCATCTCAGCGGGAGCTATGCTCAGCAGGGAGCCTGCTTCCCCTTTCCCCTGTGCCTGCCTCTCTGCCTACTTGTGGTTTCTTTCTCTGTCAAATAAATAAATAAAATCTTTAAGAAAAAAAAAAAGAGAGAGAGATTTTGTTTTTTACTTTTTTTTTTAATCTCTAACAACTCAACATCCAAAGCCCTCAAAGTACTAGCCCTGGGTCCTATCTATATGCATGTCCATAGCTGTATTTAAAAAGACCGCAGACAACTATGAGCTCATAGGAAGATGAGGTAAGAAAGGTCACTTCAGAATCACTGGATGACAATGGCTAAAATGATATCTGGACCCGCCCTCCTACCATCAGACTGTAGCACTCGGGAAGCACAAACTGTCCCAGGGGCAGCCAGCTCCAGAGTCCTATCCAGAAGGTCAGGGCTCCAGTGTTCTTTCCCTTAACTCCAGACCCCTCCCTTCCCAAAAAGCCAACTGAATCTACTACCTTGATAAGGGCTGTGGTCTGTGGTTCTGTGGCCAAGAACTCTTAGTCAAGCTTGGCTATAGTCAGGCCATTGCTGAATGAGTAGGACTTTTAAAAAAATTGTTTCCTTGTGTTTCAAATGAAAAAATAACATCCCATCTCAAAATTGAAATCATATATATTTGCAGAAGAAAACCAAAGTTTTTTTTTGTTTTTGTTTTCTTTTTTTAAGGAGTGGGGAGGGGTTTGGAAGCCACTGACGGCTGGAAAGCAGCCCTTTGGCCAAAACTAATTTTCTCGTGGCTATTTCTTCAGTTTAAAAAGCCAGGCTTGCACATTACACTGGTATCCACATTTCTGAGGCCCTGCCTCTATTTGCTCAGAGTATTACTAACTGGCGGGCTTCTAGAAAAACATTACTCATGCTGCATCACTGTGAGCAAAGATGTATGTGTAGTTAGAAAAACTGCATTCGTTTTACAGTTACACAATATAAAAATCTGAATGGCTACCACACCTAGAAGAACGGATTTCAGTTTCACAGGGTACACTTCTACCTCTCTGGCTTTGTAACTGGATTCCATTTGAGGGTCCCTAAGCTCCTCTGCTTCAACTACTCTTGCCCCATTCTCACTCAAGGGAAAAAAGTAAAAACAACAACAGCAAGGGGGACAACCTGATGTCCAATCAACTTTAGTAGCTCTTCAAATACTTCACTACCGTGGGCTTCCTTCTCCTCCTCACCAAGTTCAACTTCCCCAGCACCCTGCAGACTACAGGAACTACATGGGAGGTCCCTAGGGTTCTATCTAAATTTCATTTTATCAAAAAAGTAGACAGAGCCAGATAAGCCCTTCCTTAAGTTATAGTTTAGCCACATCAGAGAGCCAAAACCATTACCATGTGATTCACGCTTTCATTCAACCCATTATTTATTATGTGGCTGGGGAGGCCACCTCTTTACTCAGGGGAGGAGAGGCCACCAGGAGGAAGAGCACCTAACTCACTTTAAAACAACTACGTATGTGTTACTGCCTTCCTCACTTTACTTGTTCGTCACTCTTGTGCCAAGCACTAGGAAGGCACACAGGGACAAGCAAACACACACAGACCGTGTCTTCCATACCCAGTCATACGTACTTTTATATATAACTATGGCAACCCACCGTCTAGCTTGCCTGGGACTTGGGAAACTGCTCAGAAAGAACTGCCAGTGCTTAACCGGGGATGAGTTTGTCACCCAATCAATACAATGTACTAATTTAATTTAAGATTTATATAGCCACCCCAAGGGCTATTTATTTTTCCCAATTTTTAACAGATCAAGAAGATGGGATCTAGGGAGGTCACTGGTGAAGTCAGGATTTGAATGCAGGCTTATGTGACTCCCGGGTCCAGGTGCTTCCCACCAGGCTGTGTTTCTGAGATAAAATGTCCTCACACTGAACACTGCCTCCAGCAGCCCTCGACAGCCCTCTGCACCACACCACTGCTGCCAGGTTCTGACCGCTTTCCTCCCCTGCTCCCCCTGCCACTCCCACCCAGTCTCTACCACAGACTGCGCAGCTGGGATTTCATCTGCTTGGCAGTTTGCAGATAATGCATAATCTCCCTTGAGCACTGCAAGACTGAATTTTTTTTTATAGCGAATCTCTTAAACCTCTGTAGGAATAAACGTCTCCTTCAATAGAAATCAGGGCACCATTTTCAAGCATCAGAAACACACTGCACTAGACTTGTACTCACCTCTCAACTATACATTCAAGCCAGAGATCTACAGAAACTCACTGGCATGATAACAGTTCAAACAGACCCCCACAGACTTTCAAAGACTTCATATACATTAAAATAGACCTTCAAAGTTTCTCTTTAAAAAAAAAAAAAAAAAAAGCCTAAATCAAAAAACCAAGGCCACATTCCAAGAGATAACCCCTATCTGTACATCTTGGGAGTCACCAAAATAAGGTCTTTGGTTTGTAGAAGGATTTCAGGCAAAACATACACACACTCCAACTAGCTTGTACTCACATGACCGCTCTCACTCGAAAATTCCAACACAATTACACTTCGTGGGGGGGGGGGGTCAAATTCACCCAAATAATGACACAACCTATGTAATTTCCTTACCACCAGAGAAGAACAGAGCCCACAGACTTTTTATGTTTTGCTCACATTCTTCACGAATAAAGCGTGCCTCAGTGATCCTCAACTTAACTCTCCACTTGCATCATTTCAGCATTAAAAGAGACTTTAAGACCAGATCTTTCACAAGGCCTTTGTGAAGCCAAATATAGGCTCGCCTGTGTCTCCCTGCTACCATGATTACTGGGTTTGCTACTTAAAGGCCCTATGCCTCTTGAAAACAAGGTTGGGGGAGAGAGAGAAAGGCTAAGAAAGGCCTTTCAAAAGCACACACAGTAGAGGCATTCACCAGTCTATGGAGGGTGGTTCATATTAGTTTGGCTACAGTAGTTCCTTCTGACAAAGTGCTGGGTGCCCTGGCTTCAGCAGTGGCTGCTCTAGATGCTTCTTATGAACTTAGAGCCAGCACCATTGTGACCTTCAACCTACATCAAAAGTTATCAGACTCAAACGACTGCTGTCAGCCTTGTATACTTTCTAAAGGGGAACATAAAAGGAGCCGTTTCAGTTGGGTGCGTTTTTCAGGCAAACCAAACACTCCTCTAACGTGCTGAAGGAAACCACACCCAGAACAGGTTTCAGGGGTGGGGGTGGGGTAAGATACCCAGCTCAAGTTCAAAAGATTGTCCCCTGTTGGGGCCATTTAACCAGGACCTGTAATAATGTCTGCCACTGACTCCTGAGAGCCCGTCATGTACCAGCTAGTGTCACAGTCTCTGTGGAGAACCTCACTTATTCTTTTTTATTCTTTTTTAAAGTTATTTATTTATTTATTTGACGAGAGAGAGAGAGAGAGAGAGAGAGAGATATCGTAGTAGACAGAGCAACAGGCAGAGAAAGGAGGGGAAGCAGGCTCCCCGCTGAGCAGAGAGCCCTACGTGGGGCTTGATCCCAGGACCCTGAGATCATGATCCGAGCCAAAGGCAGAGGCCCAACCCACTGAGCCACCCAGGCGCCCCTCTTTTTCATTAATTTTATTTTTTAAAGTAGGCTCCATACCCAGTGTGGTGCCCAGCATGGGGCTTGAACTCATGACCCTGAGATCAAGAGTCAGATGGTCAGATGCTTAACCAACTGAGTCACCCAGGTGCCCTGAACCTCACATTATTCTTATGACAATCGTACTTCATAAAAGTTGTATTACCCCTCAGCACAGAGATGAGTGAACAGGCTCAGATTAGTAAAAAGACTGCCCTGATCTGGCAGAGGGACAGAGAATCTCCAGGAGACTCCAAGCTTCTGAGCACAGAGCCCTGAGCTCAATCCCGGGACCCCACGACCATGAGCTATGCTAAAACCAAGAGTTGGACACTTAACTAACTGCCACCCAGGTGCCCCTTGTGATTGCAGGATCTTAAACAAGTCTTTCCTTTGAAGGTGTCAAAATTTGGCTATGAAATAATTATTATATAAAAAGAATTATGGAGTAATATAAAGAACAGCCAGAAATTTAACTTTGCCATTAATAATGACCACCAATCCTGCTGTAGTTAAGAGCATCATCTGAGTGGCCTCTAGATACCTACTGATTTCATTACTTGTGCCCTCCCATCAGGAAGGTTCTGGAGTGGTGCTAGTTGACAAAAGTAACTTATCTCCCCCATCTCATTTCTTTTGCCTGTAAGGGGCAAAAACTGCCCAACAAGTTTCAGCAGGTGCCTTTTCTCCCCTATCTAATCAATACCCACTAATTTTAAAGCTTCACCGGCAGACTCATAGGAAATGAGCACTTATCAAGTAACAGGTATTTAGTGTATTTTAAATCCACTTTAACAGCCATACCTGAAGGCACTGCTAGGTGAGTTTGAAAGTGGTTTAAAGTCTAACACCCAGGGCAAGAAGAGTAACATCAATTTAATAAAGGAAGATTTTACTAAGATGGAGCAAGAGGTTAGGGGGTTGTTTCTGCTTAAAAGAAAAAAAAGTTTAGAAGTATATAAAGGCTTGAAGTCATAAAGTAGGTACGGCCTTAGCAAGACTCTACTTCCCAGAACACCATGCTAAAATTTGGTAATTTTATAATTCTCCATTAATACCAAAAGGGTAAATGATAAGAAATTGTGTTTTTTTAACTGCACCAATTTCAAAAACTGCAGGATTAGCAAGGAAGAAAATCCCAGCCAAATTCTACAAAAGACTTACAAAGCTAGGAATTAACCAACCATGCTTTTAAAGCCCTGTAATCTCCTACAGTAATACTAAACTTTCTTTAATTAACTACTACACATTTAGATACAAGATTATTTTTATAGTTACTTTAAAATGCTCTAGTTTACCCAGGAGAAAAAGACCCCATGAAAATCTTACCTTTAACACAGACTTCCTAAAAAACACATAAAACTTTAGGCCTCAGGAAGGTCATAACCTTTCTGGGACTATTTCCCTCTCTGCTCATAGGGGTAAGGAGGCAAGTGAAGATTATTTCCAAGGCAGCACTTCTAATACTTGGAACCTGCAAACAAACCACCTGGGGAATCTTGTTACAATGAAGTTCTGACTCCGTAGATATGGGTGGGTTTAAGTAACCAGGCTGTTAAGTACCTTGAAGTTCAAATTTCAAGGAGTCTATGCTGTTTCTAAGTTTCTCACCCCACAAATGCAACAGCCTCCCAACCGGTCTCCAGCCTCTCTCTTGACCACTACCCTCTAAAGCAACACCAGATTAAGCAGTCAAACCCACTTTTCTTCCAAGGGAGGAAAAAAATTCAGAACAAGTCACTCTCCTATCTAAAATCCTTCAGTGGCTTTTCACGGGGAGACTTCCCTCTGAACTCCTTAACCTGATTTACAGGACAACACATCCTCTGGCTTTTCAATTATCCTTCTAGAACCCTTCTGACCTGCTCTTCCTGGCTTTGCTCTTAATACACTCTGACCACCTTGAACCCACTCTCGCTTCCCTACACTGGGTCCCTAACATCGTGGAACAAGTTTTTTTGTCCACTTGCTCCTATTCCGCTCTAAGCTCAACCAGCATTTCCAGCATTGACAAAATACACCTTCTCACATATTTCCTAACTGGTGCAGTTCCCACTGAAAAGCAGGCAATTAACATTTTTTGTTAATAAACAAATAGAACAAAAAGCAAACCGTCTATCTTCAAAAATCAGTTTTATTACTTTATTTCTTAGACTCTTCTTGCTCTGAAGTTGCCCAGATTAGTGACCGACGACGGAGGTTTTCAATGGCAAATCCTTTGCGCCCATGAACTGGTTTAAAACTGCCAGAGTTTTAAGGAAGCCAATCTGGCAAAGATGATTGAAGTCAGAAAAATGCTTACAATGCCCTTATCATTTATCTCATCTGTCATTAGTTTTTTTGTAGCTGATGGCCTAAGAATTGACAGAAACTTGTCAGGCAAGAGGGAGAAAAGACACCAAGATCTAAAACGGCTGAGATCTACCTGGCTGACTGTGGTAACATGCACAAGTGAGACTCCCAACTCTGAACAGATGGATGCCTGTAAGGCTATGGTGAACTGAAAACATAAAGCTTGGTCACTATTCATTCCAGAACAGTTCCAGAAGAGCGGAAAACAAACTCTGAAGTCCATATTTAAACTGCTGGGCCATGCTGGACTTCCTACAGTTCATCCATATATAATAGTTTTCTTTAAAAGAAAATACAATGACGGAAACAATGACCATACTTGACATTTTAAATAGTACATGGATTTTTTTCAAGGAAGCATCATACAGATTATGGCATCTGCTGTTCAATGCAACCCGGGAAGGTAAACCTGCCAGGTATTCAGATAAGGGAAGTGGCCCAGACCTTCAGATATCCCGAAGAGGGCTGTGGCCAGGTGCCACCTGCCTCCCTCCCAGATACCAAGTGGTGGGGATTTCTGTTTTTCAAGTGAAACACAACAGATTCTTTATTAAGAACCTGAACAAAACAAAATAAAAAAATTGTCCGTACTTACTGAATTGTCTGCACAATGTTCAAATACCATTATCTTTTTCTCTATTTTTTTTTAAACTTAGATCTTTCTGGAATGCTCTTCCCACTAATTTGGTGGGGAACTGGGACAGATAATTAGCACCTCTGGCAGATGAGATGACTGAGGCCTGCAGATGTTAAATGGCTTCTCTAATTTCAAGGCAGAAGCCATTCCTGACTCATTAAATGTCTTTTCCACTATTAAACAATTTTATTCTAAACATACTTCTTCACAACTCTTCATTCTTCAATAAATTAAGAGTATCTGATCCCATTTAGGAGGATTCACGCAGTTGGTTCCTCTCCGTCTCTCTCCCTCCCCATCACCAAATCGCAAAGATTGTAGGAACGGTCCAATAAGGGAGCATTTCTCAAACTTGAGTGTGCACCAGAACCACCTGGCAGGCTATAAAAACACCAACTGCCAGGCCCCACCCCACAGTTTCAGAAGTCAGGCCTGAGAATTTATATTCCTAGCACGTTCCCAGATCACATCGATGCTTCTGGTCCGGGGACTTACCTTTGAGAACCACTGCAATAAAGCAGTCCATTGTAACAGTTTCATTTATTTACTCTTTAACAGACTTGGTAACTGCTATGTGTCAGACTGGTTATGCCAGACTTTTGTCTTTATGCCCCTAAACTTTGTGAAATGTAGAAAAAAAAACAAAAAAGGTAATTCAATGGTAACCAAAAGCAATACGTAAAAATCACAAAGTGAGCAAATGGTTCCACTTTAAATCTTACAGGAAGGGAATCCAAGCAGAGATTCTGACCTCTCCTCCCTCTGGGAATACTTAGAATTAAGTGGCATCTGAACTGGAACTCAAAAGTAATAATCCCAACTGAAGAAATAATTCCCGGTGCAAGACACCTAGAGAGCAGGGTCTCAAGAGCAGGGAAATGCAGGGGAGATTTAGGGAATCCTGAGTACTGTTAAGGAAGGAGTAGCAAGAGCTGGAAACAGGAAGGTCAGCCAGAGCCAAATCACAAAACTTTCTGCAGAGAGCTCTAATCAGGGCCCAGCCCGAGAGTTGCGGGGGAGGGGTGGTTCAGGAAACCAAAGAAAGAGGCTAAAACAGAGGGAGATGCAATGGAGCAGACCCCTTTCCAGGCCCTAGGCATGTGAAGAGGTGACCAGAATAGAGTCATCAGAAAGCTTCCTTAGCAGTCAAGTCATTCAGTCCCATTTCACCACCCTAAGAATAATGGTCTCTTTCCCTCAAAGGGCGTTAATCCGTCACCACCTCTTCCTCCTAGCTGGCCTCCAACACTCCTTTTAACACACATCCCGGTCAAACACTAAAGGAATCGGTATTCCCTTGTCTGTCAGAGTTCCTGGCCCACCAAAAACTGGGAGCACCACATGTCCAGAAATCTGAGCAGTCCTGAGCTCATTAATTTTCCATGCCACTAGAATACGTTCATGGTATCTAGGGAGCGGGTGCGTGGCTCAAACCTAACTGACACTGTGGTCCTAGAAGAGATCAAATTTGGAGTCAGAAAACCTGGGTTCTGGAGATGTAGCCTTGTGCCAATTGATTTTAACCCAATGATCCACTTATTTACCCATAAACAGTAAGAGTACCTGCCCCAGAGAGTTATTACTAACACTAAATAAATGCACACTTATTTAGAACTTACCATGTAGTAGATTCCATGCTGGGTACTCTGAATAGTCTCATTTAGTTAATTTAATTATGCGAGATGATACATATTAAAGTTAAGTGCTGTACATATTAATAGTAATTATTATTATTACCACATCATTCGGAAAGAATTCTAATTCACAAACCTGCTAAGAACTTTACAAATTGTGAGCTAAAACTCTGGTAAACTGGTAAAAAGATACATATATGTATGTTTTTTTAAAGATTTTTATTTATTCTCGAGAGAGAGAGAGAGAGAGAGAGAGAGAGCAAGAGAGAGCACATGAGTGGAGAGGAGAGGGAGAAGCAGGCTCCCCAGTGAGCAGGGAGCCCGATGTGGGGCTCAATCCCAGCCACACTGGGATCACGACCGGAGCTGAAGGCAGATGCCCAACCAAGTGAGATACCCAGGTGCCCCCAAAAGATATATTTTTTAAAAACTGGTGACTTGTGCCACAAAGTTTTCTGGGCTTAGACTAGCTATAGTACTGGCAGGTATCCAGACCAAAAAGCCAATCTTTTATGTTTTCACGAAATCCAGAAATGCTCTTTTAATTCTTGGCCCCCACCCGCAAAAAAGTCACCATCTGTCAAATCTTTTCACTGTCACAATGGGAATATTTGAAGGCTGACACTTTACATCTAAGACCTTTACATTTTCTTCATGACAAGAAGGAGGTGTAGGCCCAGGAATACATTTTCTATAAGGCTTTCTATAAGGTTTAAGACATACGCAAGACAAACATCTAGGTACCCTAACAAACTGGCAAGTTCTAAAAAATTTGAGAATAAATTTTCTTCACAATTTATGGGCACAAGACCAGCAATATTTTTTTCCCTAAAAGAAGAAACTAGGACCCCTCCCCACCCTGCAAAAAGAAGAAGAAGAAAAAGAAAAAAAAAGAAAGAAACACAACAAGGCAAATCTGGTATCATCTAATAAACCGCTCTGTAGTCTCCCTCTATGTCCAGCCAAAGACAGACTACTCCCTAAATTCTTTCTAGACAGTGGGACAAGTTCATTGAGCTGGAACAGCTAAGAAAAAGCACCTTCTCCAGAAATATCAGGTGCTAGATGCTAGGGTTAGGCTGCAAAGAAAGCAGAAGTTCATTTTGATGCTTTTCAACTAGATCCTGTCTTCATTACAACTCCACTGCCAGGGCCAAGAGAATCCCGGCTCTCTGGGAAACAAGTAGGCAGGAGAGAGGAATCAGGTTAGGGTGCCCATTTCACAATGTAACCTCATTACTATTATTATGATCACTGTCATTATTGCGGAGATAAAATAGTATCTAAAAGTCTAGAAGAAGGTTAGAAAACAACAATGTGCAGCCTGAGCACAATAAAGCTTGTCACCCTGGTCAAGCTATTTGTCTTCTCTCTTTAAAATCTCTCAGGTGTGTTCCAAAGACAAGATAACATATATAAAGCTCCTGCTACCATGACTGATACCTGGTAAACACTCAATGAGATCTTTTTCTCACCAACCCCAACAGAGGAGACAAGAAGCTTTATGGAATTACTGGAATGTGAGCATTCTTACAAATTTATAGGAATGATGTCCATAAGTAAATGGATGGGTCAGGCATTTGAGGCAGAAGGCAGAAGATGAAGCCAAAACCCAGCGCTTGGTTTTAAGAAGCACTGTAAGCCTGCCTACCTGGAAGACTAGATTGGAATATAAGAGTTGGAACAGGAAGTACTCAGGGTAGGGCCATTTTGGGGACAGTGCAATGCCAAGTTAAGGAGTCTGGAATTTATTTTACATCTTAGGCAGAAGCAACGGCTTCTGAGTACAAGAGTAGCAATATTCTCCTATAAGGAATTAAGCTAGCTCATTTGAAACTGGAAAAAAGGTATTATGAACCTGTTACTACAAACACATTTTTCTAAGCATGTAGAGTTTTTTGTTTACGCATTTCTCTCTTATTTAAAAAAAAAAAAACTAATACAACTTTAAAGATACATGCACAAGCTCTGAGGAAGGCAACTTAATTTTGTAACTCAATTTTGCTGAAGAACAATTTGAAAGAGAGAGAGAAAGCATGCACTTTGGGTGTGTCTGTTAGGTGTGCTGGGTGCTGGTGGTTAACGGTTGAAGCCATCAGAGGCTGAAGGTCCTGTCTCTTATCTTATGCCAAGAGAACTCGTGTGACAGATATCACTCCACATCTCAGTCCCCCAAATCAGTAAAAAAAGGTGATACTTATTTGCTTCCTTTCTAAGTAGACCAAATACATTTTAATATCATACATTCCTTGGCCCAAACATCCTACCTCATCCTCTGGTCCCGCCTGAAATTTTTAGGATCCACTGTGAAAATATTTGAAATCAGCAAATATGCAGAAATATCTCCCACAAGTCACAGTACTCTCAGGCTCTCGAGCATATTTGCTAAATTAATAAATTCATTTAACGGGCATTTTAAAAAAATTCAAAGGACAAGTTTATTAATATTGTGTTAGAAGTGCTCAGAAGGATGATACTCAAAAGAGAAAAAAAGGGGGGGTAGGAAAGGGCAGCTTTGGAGGTATGTATAAAATTAAATCAGATGATATAATCTATACATCATCAAAAATGTGGTGATTGGAAGAATGATAAATACAAACTGGGGGTAGGTATGGGAAAAGATTTTAGCAAAAATTCTCCCTGAAGTTGCTTAAAATGCCATCAGTTCCATTTATCATTACTAAGGAGGATGCCTGTTTTTAATTCTCTTGGGATACACTATACTTGAAAGTTAACTCACCCTTTCTTAGTTCCTCAACATGGGTGGTTTTCTGTTATAGAAATACCAACACCAAACTTGTGTAACTCCTAAACCACAATATGCAGAAATAAGAAAGTTAACTGGAGGGAACTACATTAGGGAGCAAAAGTCATTAAAGAAAAAAAAAACCCTACCACACAAAATGTGAAGCCCACAACTTCTGAAGGGATTTCCTTGAGAAACAGTAACCAGGTTAAAAAAAAAAAAAAAAAATCAAGGGAGCATAGTAATTTGTTTTTTAATTTTCCTCTCTCCAGAGAGAACAGTTTAGGACATTTCCTGTGCGTACACTCCACCCCTCTCAGTGAGCAGTTTTACAACCATCCTCAAAGCTTTCAGATAACAGCCTTTTGTTAAGGGTGGGCCTGTGAGTACACTGCTCCCCACACCTTCTTACATCTTCTTGGTTTTGCATTTTTTCTGAGACTGTAAGTGTGGGCGGACTGGACGTTGGTAATTGGTTTTCGGATCAAGGATCCACCACTCGGTGCATTCTCCTCGACAGTATGACACAACCAAGCGGGGAGACTTAGTCATGCTTACTAGAGGTGCATTCTGAATTCTCAAAACCTAAAACTACGGGGCTTCCAGTACAGACCCAGAAGATAACAGACACAACAGACACAACACCATTCCTCTCTTTACCATCAGCAAACTAACCCTACCTCCCTGCCCCCCACCCCAAGTTTTCCCAAAACACAAATCCCACCTTCAAAGAGCTCAAGGAGAATGAGGCAAAGACACATAACCATTCCCTGGAGAGAATGGAGCTGCTGCTTACACCTAACCGCCCGAGGAATGCAGCACAGACTAGCAAATGTTTAAAATCACGTCCTGTTCTGCCTCTTGTTTTCCAGAAAACTGTCATTACTGTCAACTATTTCACAAGACAAATAAACCTGTGAATGAAATATATCTTTCCTCCCCTTCCCAATGAAAACATTCTAGGACTGAGCTGCTTCCTTCCTTCCTCCTTCTCACAGGAACCCCATTTGTGGCACTGAGAAGAGTTAAAATAAGAAACACACAGTGTGTGAAGGCCACTTTTTCACAGCATTAGTTAGAGCCATTCCTGGCCTACTACTGATCCAGGGGTTTCCAAACGGAAGGAGTTCTGTTTTCAGTTATGAGCCCTTTTTCATTATGAGCTCTGAGAAAATGCCAGCTAGGCCTGCTGGTAGGGCAGGGACAGCCAAGGGCTGCAGGGGCCACCCCAGCGGCAGGCGGCAAGCCCATCATCCCCCATGCTGCTGCACACAGGACCCTGCTCTCCATAAAAATATGTGCAGTAAAATACTGGATTCATTCAATTATTTGAGACTAATATAGACGCCAAGAAACCTATAATTGATCCAACTAATCCAACCCATAGCATTGGAATGACAATAACTGGCTTTCATTATAAATTATATAGCCCACTAAATTGATGGGAAGGCTCTCCCCAACACAATACATCAAAAGAGTTAAAATTAGGCTTCGGAATCAAAACTGTAATTTACCCAAGGCTTAGGAACAAAAAGACCACTCCCTCCTCCCCTTTGCTATTGTTCTACAGGACTGGGTGTCGAGCAGTGCACTTTACACCTTTAGGATTCCCAGAGGTAAGAGGCTGGGGGGCTGGGAGACAGAGGCGACCCGGAATCAAATGCTTGCATACTAATAGGTCTATTAGCATTGATCCACTGAGCGGCAAAGATAGCTAAGAGGCCAGAAAATGTGAGCTCAGTGGGTAGCAGATACCTGACAACCGCGAGTCGAAAGGACAGGAGAGAGGGAGGGGGGGGGGAGAGAGAGAGAGAGAGAGAAAGGGCCTCCAAATGGTGGCTTTTCTAGAGTAGAATGAGAAACTGTCTCCTTTAAGGAGTGAATGGGGTGCTCGCAGCCAACCAGAGGCTTTGGGGTTGGGCCGGGCGGCAGCCCGTCTTCATTAGGGTCACGTTCCATATGGCACAAATAAAATCTCAGAACCCCCGTAGGCACAGCCCCAAGGCAGGCCTGGCCTTTGGGAGGCGGGGGCTTACCTTGTAGTTGCTTGAATCTCCCTTCCAGCTGGTTGTAGTTGTAAGGCACCTGCCCCGTGTAAGCTGGCGACAGCGGCCCCGAGATGCTAGATGTCCTCTGCAATTCCATTATGCCCGGCGTAACGCCCCGGCGGGCTGCACGCTGGAAATCCCGCTCCGGCCCCCTCCTACCCCCATCCAACACACAGCAGCTTCCGCACGGCTTGGCTCCCGGCCCCGCGAAAAGGGCTGGACCTTAGGCAAGCTCCATTCTGGTCTGAAAGTCCCGCAGGCAGATCTGATAGGAAGTTGGCTGCAGGAGAGTCCACCTTAGCCCGGCCGGGAGTTACCACTCGGGGATCTAATTCCTTAGTGCTTTCCTTCCTTTTGTAGCTCTCGACTAGAAGCTTGAAATAAATTACCGAGGAGGAGCGGGAGGACGGAGGGACGGAGGAAGGGAGGGAGGGAGGGAGGGAGGGAGGTGCAAATCCTACTTTAAAAAAATTTTAAAATATGGCCAATCCTAAGCGTGCCCCGGTCGCCGAGCCCAGGAGCTCGCGGGAGCAGCACACACACCTCCTCCTGGCTGCCCGCGGCGGCCGCCGGTTTGTAATTTAATCAGGAGCCACTCTCCGTGCGCTGGGCGGTGATGTCACCTGATTAGCATAACAGCATTGTAGAGGAAACGCAGGCTGTACCACGAGGAGGGGCATGGGGGAGGCCGGCCGGCCCGCGGCCCCCCACCCACAGGCGGCCCCGGCGCGGCTCGCGCCGCCTCCTCCGCGCCGGAGCCGCCGACCCCCGGGCAGGGCCCAGGACGCGCCCGCCGCAGTGGTACCTTCCCAAACAAAGCTGCTGGAATTACAATCTTTTGTTGAGAGCCTCATGTAACGGAAAAGTCTCCGATTACTATCACATGAAAAGGAGGCGGCCCGGGAGGGTGCGGAGCCCCGCAGGTCCCCCGCCGGGCGGCTCATCCACTGCTCTGCGTCTGCGGAGATAAGACGGCCACCGGGGCTGCGCACCTGGGTGCGCGCGGCGTCCCCACTGCGCGGGCGCCAACCACTCGGCGCCGGCCGGGCCGGCCACCGTGTCAAAGTGAGACACGGCCACTCTGGGCACTCCACGGCGAGGGGAGGTGTAAGTTCCGCGCACAGAAAAATCTCAACAGACTTCTGCGGCCCTCACAAGATGTTTGGCGGAAGGTTTGTAACACTGACCCTGTAAGACAACTCAATGCTAGATTTACGGGAGCACTGATTTGCAAAGCATTGTGGGAGAAAGGTACACAGGTAAACACCTCCAAGATCCGTGACCTGGGGAGTTTACCAACGTACGGGGAGATAACAGAAATTACCCTCAAATCCTACTTTGATTTGTAAAATGAGTCTCCTGAACTTTTGGGTTCTTCAAGATATTAAAACACTCCTCCTTAATTTCTCCCACCAATCTCAACCAAAAAAAAAAATATTTTTTTTAATCTACAAAGAAAAGAACAGTGATCAAAATGTATTTTGGGGAAGTGACTGACCCTCGTTTTTTCTTCCCACCTTCCCCAACTAACTGCAGGCAGACAACAAATCACAAATTTGGCTTTTCCACATGGAGCCCTGCAGCAGTACTCACTGAATAAAGTAATTTTTTTCCTAAGGGATTCCAATCTGCACTAAAGAGGTGGGCCTCCACTCCAGGATTACTTTAGTCCCCAGGGCACTTGTAATTCAAGCAACTGCAGCCTGCCCCCAGCTAGAGTTAAAACAAACCTGAAGTCTACTTAGCTGTTCAACTGAGCAACTCCCATTCTGAGCATCTACAGCATAGGCTTTTAAATACAACCAGTGTCAACCTTTAGCTTTCGAAAGCTAGGGCCAGGATTTGAAGGCATTTTCTCATCATCCAGAACGTAGAGTAATTTCTAAAGCCCTTTTAACCACCCACAGCTGCAATTCACAATGCTGACAGGAATGTGGCAAAATGGGGGGTTACTGGAAGAAGCAAAGGACTAGGATTCTGAAGACCTGAGTTTCTAGTCCTGGCCAAGGCTCTTAATCGCCTATGACCTTGGAAGAAACCCTGGATTCTTTCTAAACCTCTCTTGTCAGACAGGGATAATTAATGCCTACCTCTGCAAGGTCATGAGGGAATGATGTGAAAATGCCCTGACAACAATCATTCCATTCAAAACTAGGAGTGAATTTTTCAAAATACCCCTTGCATATTTCCCCCCATGTACCACATCAAAACTACAAAAAGTAGAATGGAGAATTTTCTCAATTAAGATCTTAACAGGACAGGACCTTCTTCACTGTTAAAATACAGTATATATTAATATTAAATAAACTTCACTATTTAAATACGAAGTTTTAAGTCTCTAAGTGTCCAGCTGTGGGCCAAGACAATGAGACTGCATAGTGCTTGCCAATTTACAATGCTTTATTTTTAATCTTTAAGCCACTTAGTGTATAGAGTATGAGTCACCATTCTTGGAGTCTCCCTTTCAGCTCCTTCTGGTATGGGGAAGTAGGTGAAATAAGCTAATTAGCCAAGTTACTGCTAGGTGATGGGGTTAGAGACTGACTGGGACTAATATAGCCAAACTCAGTACTAAAGAGCACACTCAGAAGAAGCCAGGCAGAGTGAACACATGCCAAGTACTGGAAAGAAAGGTTTTGAGGCTGGGGAAGGGTTTACTAACCCTGCAGGGGCATGGGTAAGAAGTGGGAATCTATTTGCTATGATGGGCAGGGGAAGAGGAGGACACAAACCTGATGACTCATCTGACCACCTCCAACTCAGCAGTGGGGAGGAGGTAAAGGAAGGCCAGAGGCACTCATTCTTTATTCCATTTGGTATTTACTAGACGCCAACTGTGTGCAAGGTGCATTGCCCAGTGGAGGCTTCAGAGATGACTGGGTGAGTTCCAGGCCAACAGAGATGGGACAAATACGCAGTCTAACACCAGAGAAACAGGGGCTAAAGGAGGGGGCTACAAGAGTTCAGAGGATAAGAGAGAAACAACTGCCCAGGAAGACAGGCAGAAACACCTCCATGAGGGCCTGGCATTATGACCAAACCTTGAAACACATGTAGATTAGCAATAGGCTGGGAGAGAGGGAAGCCTCCTCTCCTAGTGAGGGGTGGTTGGGAAATAAAGGCACCAAATAGACTGTCCCAGGAATAGCACCAGCAAGTGCTACCCTTTGACTGGAGCATGAGGGACGGTCAGGCAGGAGGGAGACCCAGAGGGAACTAAGCCTGGGCTGGAAACTATTGGAGACTTTTCAGCTGCAGGAGGATGCAATCTAGGTTGGGCTCTAGGGAAAAGTAATCTGCAGTGGTCAGAACGGGTAGAAAGGAGAGAAGCCGAAAACAGCAAGGTCACTCAGGTGGTTACTGGAGTTCTCCAGGTCAAAGGACTAGTCAGTGTGAGGCAATAGGAACAAAAAGGAACAGACTGATGCAAGAGTTAATCCATAGGACTCTGGTAACCAACAGTACGTGGGTGGGAGGTTCAAAGGCTAGGGTGATGGAAGACTCTGGGGTTTTTAGAGCTGGCTGCGGGCTGGAGGGAAGGATTGAACATTTCTTGCTGTATCTGAGTTACCTGCAGCACCAAGGGGCGACAGGTCCAGAAGCAGTCAAGGACTGGGCACAGTGCCCTGGGGAAGGCCAGGGTCTGTGAGGAAGAAGAAAATACAGTAGATACCAAAGAGCTACGGAATGACAATCCATGAGAAGAAAGAGATACTCAAGGAGGAAATGGGTTAGGATGGCATCATGTGTTAGAAAAAGAAGAAGGAACCAGAAGTCAGGGAATATGTGATCCAGTAGGTGAATGAGGAGTCAGTGGGTAGTAAAAGCCAAAGTGAGGCTATAGGAATGAAAGAATGAGGAGCAAAGGGGAAGAAGAGCAAGAAGGTAGAGGTGGTGAGTAGTGAACAGAGCAGGGGGAGGGGCTCTGGGCCCGGTCCAGCTGAGCATATCCTCTGTGCAAAGGTTTCAGCCCTGAGTTGCCACAGGTAGGAAAAGGCCAATGGGAAAATGGCTCTAAGATATGGGTAGGGCAGCCAGCCCTAGCCAAGAGAAGATACCCCTACCTTCAGAAGCAGGAGGGAAAGGACAGGGACATTGTAAGGAAGAAAAGAAATTTAAAGGAATTACCCAACTCTGACTTAAAGCAAGAAGCCAGGGGTCCTACCCACAGTTTATCTGTAGTACTCTAAGAAGAATCCTGGAGACACCTATGGCAGAAACACAGACAATGTGAAAGGGAACCTGAAGGGGAGCAAGACAGTTTTCAGAATGCTCAGTAGTCAACCAAGGTTTTACAGAAACAGACTGTGTGATTTCAGCCTATTCCCTCGATGTTTTCTAACCTAAAAAACTAGTGTCCCTCACCCAGGCCAGGGATATCAACACATGTGGCCAGCTCTGGGAAGCGGCTGTGCCTGCCTTCAAGCCGCACCAAGATTCCAAGGCATAATGACAAGTGGCCACAACTGACGGGCACCGTCAGCAATGGGATCGAAGCACCTGGAGCCCAGGCAACATGTATCCATCATCCTCGTGGTGCCAGATGGTAAAAGGTTACTTGCAGACAGCACAAATTAGGAGTGCTGTGGTCTGCTGAAAGGCCCCAGTCCAGAGTACTCAGGTTCACCCCTCTCCTGAGTGCCACAGAGAAGCGAGGTCATTGCATATGTGTCTAACCTTCACCGGGCCTCACCTGGAGATCAAACAGGTTGGAGTTTATGGTCATAAAAAATTCCTTCTGGCTCTAAATGTATTTATCAGTGATAATCTCCCTTCTCTCCAAGACAATTGTTGTAGCCCCAATTATCATCAATCTCCAAATAAACAATAGGCCGTAATAACAGTATCACATTAGTCCAGCACTTTGGAATTTCCAAAATGCTTTCACATACATTTTCTCAAGTGACTAAATGTACGAGGTTGGTATTAGGTCCATTTTGCAGACAAGGCAACTGAGATTCAGAGGTACCATGTCTTGCTGTGGGCTCTACAGCTGATGAATGGCAGAGCCACACCTGGACCCCAGACTGACCAAGTTTAGCCCTGTTTATCCCATGTACTTAGAGCATATTATCAGCTACTAATGTTTGCAAGATTTTCAGAAAAAAACATAAAAAATTTGGTAAGTGGTATCAGGATACCTAAAACCCAAGTAAACCTCCACAGGAACTTATGCGACACTTAGTTGGGTCAGGAACAGGCACATTTTCTGCTCTTCACATGGAAGTTGCTACTTTAAGGGTTCTCTTGTGAATGGGTTTTGTTTGGTCTTGTTTGGTTGGGTTTTGTTCCTTTTCTCATACTTGGATCTATACACAAAGATTCATTATATGATTTAGCATGTACCATGTGAATGGAAACACTAAGCTGAGATTAAGACTATGTTTGTCCCAAGAGGCTTTATGAAGTCTGAGAGGTTAAAAAAAAAAAAAAGGAAAAAGAAAAAAGGCAAACGACTTCTCTGCATCACAGCAAGCTTGAAAGGGTAAACTATGGAGTGTTCATTTCCTGAACATCTAAACATCAGCAAGACTGCAATGCCTGGGAGGGGATGGCCAACATGCGAAGATGTGATGGGATGTGTACACATTCAAGGACTTGAAAAACCAACCCAAGAGCTGGGAAAGAAGTGGTGGGAACAGGGAAGGATAGAACACAACAAAGTTTCACATACAAAGTGTTTTGCCAAACTCTCTGCCCTTTCCGGATCTGCCTTTCCTTCATCTGGACAACAGCTGGACGACCACAGCCATTTTCTCCTGAGCGTTTCTTTATAGGAAACCAAAATAATGTTATTAAAATAATCCTCTTCCACTGGTGTGGCCAGATAGAGAAGCAGGCTCCAAATCATGCCAGTGCATTTATGCTCCCTGGAGCTGAAGCTTATGTGATCTGTCTCATCTCTCTGGCCCACCCACCCACCCACCCCCTTCTCCAACTAGCCTCCTGCCCATTAGTTGCAGTCTTGAATCCTTACCTTGCCCATTCTTTTTCTGCCTCCCCTCTACTGTACAATGCCCCGAGAGCCTCCCACCCCCTAACTACCTAGTTACCACTGTCCTTTCTCCCACAGCCTGCCTCAGTACGTATATTCTCAAAAACCCATCCTTGATTATGCAAAGGGAACTGCCCTACATACTACAAAGCTCAACCAACTAATCAAGCATACCACCATGAAATCCAGTCAAAAACAGAAAACAGAACTACCTAGAACCTTCTTCCCCTGCCCTCCCAAAAAGGTACAATTTTCAACAAGTCCCACCGTCAGAACACATCTCTGACACTAGTGTTTCTGTTCACTGCTAGCTGCCTGCCACCCTTCCAGAACGTCTCCTTTCTCCCCAGTGGCCCCGCGCACACAGGGCCCACAGCCTGGGCAGCCAGAAGCAGTCAGCAACATGTCCTCATGACCACGCGGCTCCTGACGATCGAGACTAGACCACTGCTCTGCTTCCTCCCAGAGCATCACCCGCGGAGCACTGGCGTCAGAGTTTAGAGGAGTAAAGTTGCCTAAAAACTGACGTGGAATCTGGGAATCTGGCTCTGCTACTTTCTAACTCTGTGAATCCCTGAGCCTGAAATGTTGGCACAACAATGGGACCAACTTCATAGGGTTGTTGTGTAACTGAGATAAACGTTTAGACAGTCACACTGTGCAGCTAGGATTACTTGTCTTTAAACTCCTCACAGAGGAAATTTCAAAAACTAGTTCTCCCCCCACCTTAGGCCACCAAGGAGGCTACTGGCTGGAGGATGTTGTGGGTTTCCTGTGGAATCACTGACCCAGGCCAGGGACTGGAACGGGTACCCCTCTTGATCTCTAAACAAGGGCAGTTCTAATGGCAAGACCAGTCCACTACCTGGGAGGTGTTTGCAAACCCCATTTCCTTCTCTGTCACTCACCCCATTTTGGGAAACACATATTCAAAATCATATTTTATAATAAAAATAAAGCAGTTACACTTCAGAGATAACAAGAACATAATATTCACTATGAAATGAGTTACCAAGGGCCTAAATTTTTAGAAAGGCCAGTGTTTATTTGAGGTGGGCTATCAGATTTGATAGTTCAGGACTTAGAACGCCTAAACAAAAAAATTAAAGGAAAGACTAAAGGTATTTTTCATCTACAGCAATTGCTATCTTTGTTCTTTAGAGAATACAGATTTTTTTTTCCTCTCTATCTTCTATATATACCCATACACACGCATACCTTCTACAAAATTCTCTGGTTACATCGCTGCATCTGAAATACCAGGGCAATTTAATTCCCATTTATATGTTTTTTCTGTTTCTTGTTCAGCTGGTCACAGCAGAATTGAATACAAAGTACCTGACATCTCTGCTAAGAAGGAGAAAAATGGCAAATTATACTCAGTAACAAGTACCCAAGGTCCTGGGGAAGGAATGTAGTTTATTGAATCTTCTACCCTGCCAAACCTTATCCTTGCATTCTTATCGCATCTGTTATCTGCACATGCAAAGCTTCCCTGTATGGGCAAAAGAATGCCCCAGTCCAGAGGCCCCACCTTTGGCAAACAGGTGTTGCTATGCCTGTGTATATAACACCAGCCAGAGCCAAGACTGGGCTTCTCTGCTACAGGCACAGTGGTTCAAAGGAAAAGAACATCCAAGGAATGCAGCTGGGGCCAGGCCTGCTCTTGCCCAGAATGTTTGGTTCTGCTTTCCACCTCCCAACATGGAAGGAGAAGGCTGACACACACAGTTGTTCACAGCCAGTGGGCCAGAGTTTTACAAGGAAGCAGATGGGGCAGTGAGAAGATGCTGTTTCCTGGTGGCACAGCTCATGGGAAAAAACTGGTAGAGAGGAGATGCAAATCTATTCTTTGTGAAAATAGGCCTCTGGACCCTGCCCTCAGGTCTTCTTCATACCCATGTTACCTTTTCCAGAAGCTTACCACAGACTGGCTATAATGAGAAAGGGTGAGAAGAGCAGATTAAACAGGCCCCCAGAGGGGGAAGAAAGAAGAGGGAAGGGAGGGAGGCAAACCTCATCATCAAGGCACAGGCCCCATACCTCCTGGTCCACAGAGAGTCAAAGTCAACCCACCTACATGTGCTTGGGCCCTTCTGGGAACAAAGGCCACACTGGAGGGACCCACAAAGTTATAAGAAGTGATTTCTTCTGTGCAGGCACTTTCAACATAGCTGAGAAAATAGGTCAGACAAATGGGCAGACTGACGGGGACACGGACGGACGGACGGACACACACACACACACACACACACACACACGGTAGCATGTAACAAATGAAGATTAGGGACAGTTACAGAAAGTACCATTCCAAATGGATCAACAACAGCACCTCTCTACTTGGCTGAGATAAAAACAGAGCAGAGTGGAGTTTCTCCCACACAAACTCTCTCTGGGGCTCTACTGTCTTATCTGCGATTTTAATGTGGCTCCTAGCCAAATCCCTGCCAACAAGTGCCACAGCAACAGGAGAGTGTAGGTCATTATATTTGTTAATTAGGGGTGGGGGGTGTTGTTTCTTCCTCTTTGAAACACAGGTCTTGACTACCCAGCTGTAGGACTATGGAACATGGTGTGCAGCCCTGGCATGTTCAAATGTGAAATATTTTAAGGGTGCAGTCATTTCTTCCTCCTCAGCACCTGAGTTTCTGCCAATCTCTCGATGAGATAACACAGCCTCCTTCCCACAAGACTTCGTTAGGCAGCCACTTGCTGGGCACAGGCCCTGAATAATTCATGCTCAGCCCGGTCACTCAGGAGCACCAAGGCCCGCCAGCTGCCATTAGCTGGAAGGCCGGCTCCAGACTTACTGTAGAAGAATTACCAACTATCAGCTACCTCTGAGACCTTCTGTAGAGAAAAACCCACTACTCTTCCCACTTTTCTTCTCCCCATTTTTAACTAGGTATGTTCCCACCAGATCCAAGTGTAACTTTTACTCTAAGGAAGACAGATGCTAGTACCAATGGCTTAAAGAGAAAGGGACGCCCTCCAACAAAAGCACAGTCGGGATGTCACTTCCCCACTAGGGACACTGAGATGACGTGGGGAAAAGACCAGACACTATGCCTGACACGAAAGATGCTCAATAGATGCCCAGTCCTCGTCCCTTCCTCCTCCTCGGCCCTCTGCTCTGGCCAAGCCTGATCCACATCCCGCCACCGGTTTTGGCCTTTCCCCCCGTCCACGCCTCTGCTCTGAGTGCTCCCCTCTCCTCCGTCGAAAGTCCATCCATCCTTTAAGCCAAGCCCCAAACATCCCTCCTCCAGAAAGATTTCCCAGATTATCCCAGCTGACATCTCTGCTTCTCAGAAACCCTACACCTTTACCGTCAGCACCCCCTTGCCTGGCACCTACTGTGCCCGGCCCTGGAGTATTGCTTTTCTTGTGCACCAGTCTTATCAGCCTAATTAAAATAATGGAAGGGGCACCAGTTACGGACTCGAGAGAAGTGAAAAATGGGACTCCAGTCTCAGCTTTTGTCTGACCGGCCTTAAAACCCTGAGCCGGTCCCCTGGCTTCTGGGATTTTCTCCCTAAACACCATGGGATTTAAAATCCAAGAAAAGCCTCTGGATAGATGGCTGTTAGAAATACATCACAACCTGTTTTCAGGCAGATGCAAGTCTTGGGTAACCTTCACTCTACATCCCCAAGGCCGGTACCCGCTGCAAAGCAGCTGTTCAAAAACAACTCAGCAGTTTCAGAAGCCTGAGCAGAGCAAAGGCTCCATGGGGGAGCTGGCACCAATCAGAGGACTGCAGAACCTACTCCACACCACATGACAACCCTTGGTCTACACGTTAATCCCTCACAAAAAGAAGATGCAAGTTCCAACTCACACAGGTGTCAAGAAGGTCCCTTCCAAAATTTCCCCACCTAAGCCAACCATTTCATTTACAGATAAGGACAACGAGGCACACAGAGGCATGCCCAGAGATACAGAGTAAGTAACTGCAGGCCCGAAATTAGAAAGCAGGCCTTCTGGATTCCTGCTGCCTTTTATTTCTAGGGCAAACCAGGAGCTGAGGACAGAGGGAGTGGCAGCATTTCTGTTAGAAAGGTGAGCCCAGGGCTCAAAAATCAGGAAAAGCTCATCTTTGTCCCCTCTCACCTTCCAGCTTCCAACACCAAGGTGAAGCCAACAGGCTCCTAATAGGTGGCAGATGGTGTTTATTTTCCACATTCTCTGATGTCCAGCATGTCCCAGGACAGACAGAATGAAAACCCAGAGCCTGGCACTAACAGCTACCATCCTGCCTCACAGACCAACATAGTATCAAACACACTGCCAGCCCCAGGAAACTTTCAGTTCCCTGCACTGGACTTTTCATTATAATTCTTTGGATGTTCTGAGGGAAGAGTTACTTAGAAGGCATTTTTTAAAAACATCTAACAGATGGATTCGTTGATTTTAACTAGAATTTTAATGACAGGTAAGGAGTCAAGAGAGCTAAGAGAGAGACAAAGTTCTTTTCTGAAACCTGACATGTTCATCTCCAAGCACCTCTCCACTCACCTTTTATTACCATTTCTACCATCCTCTTAATTACCATCTAACCAGGAAAAAACACAAATTGTGGCCACGATGGTGCCTTTCTCCACTACACCTTATTTTATAACATAATAAAAGCTTCAGTAAAGAATGTAGAGAAATCGGAATGCTTGTGCACTGCTGGTAGGAACATAAAACAGAGCAGCTGCTGTGGAAAATGGCACGGAGGATCCTCAGAATATTAAAAATAGAATTACATATGCTGCAGCAATCCCACTTCTAGATATATATCCCCCCTGCCTGCCCATGTTCACTGCAGCATTTTTCACAAGAGCTGAGCAGTGGAAACAACCCAAATGTTCACTGATGAATGCACAATGTGGCATAAACGACACAAAAGAATATTATTCAGCCTTAAAAAAGAAGGCCATCCTGTCCCATGCCACAACATGCATGAATCTGAAGGACGTCATGCTAAGTCATTATGAGGATCATGAAGAAAGCCAGTCAGAGAAAGACAAGTACTATATGATTCCACTTAATGCGGTATCGAAAGTAGCGAAACTCCTGAAAACAGGAGAACGGAGGCTGCCAGGAACTGAGGAGAGGGTGACGTGGTTTGGGGAGGGGGGGGGAGTTAAGATGGTAAATTTTATGTGTTTTTTACAATTAAAAATAACTTTAAAAAAAAATACTTTACTAAAGAGTCGGGGAATGTAGAACCAGGCATGGGGACAAGCAGCAGGTGTAGAGCTATGTGGTCTTTGTCTGGGACTCTGAAGCTCAAATATTCTCAGATGCTATCAACCAGCACAGTGATCCCTCCAAGCCCACTCTTCAACCCTTTAGGGAAAAAAGAAAAAATAACTTTACGGGAATCTGGTCAACTCTCATTTTTATATGTATTTTTTAAAAGTCTGAATGAACTAGTTATTGATTCCAAGCTGCATCTGAGCCACACATCTGTGCAAAGCACTGTGGTAACCTCCATATACCAGTTACCACTGGGTGAGGCCTTAGCATCTCCACAAGTCCAACTTCCATGACATTGTTCAAAAACGTCGTTCTTCCAGTCAGCATCTCTGAGACTGACCCCCCAAAACACAGAAACAATCAACTGGCAGCTTAGGAACAGTGAGTAGCAACACATCATAGTTAAGCAGGAGTGTGTACACTGGCACACTTTGGATGTGTGCGTGTGCGTGTGCACACGGGCCCACATGTGCTCAGGACCACCTTGGTGGATATTAAATAGATAAGTTTTCCTTACTGCTAAGGTTTTATGATACTCTAGTGTCAACTACCCTGCAATACTTGTATCTGCCCACCCAGCTAGAGAATACTGATGGCCTGTCAAGTGTGGGCACATACATAGTTCTCTGTCAAGAGTAACCTTAGTGTAGGGACACCTGGCTGGCTGTCAGTGGAGCATGGGACTCTTGATCTCAGGGTTCTGAGTTTGAGCCCCATATTGTGGGTGGAGATTACTTAATAAATAAAAGTTAAAAAAAATAATTTTAGTGTAGTAAGGGTTCATGAACAAAGAGACCAAGATTCTTACTGCTCAAAATGTCCTTCTATCCTGCCTATTAGGTGATGGAAGGACAAATGGCAAAAATTATTACACAGGAAAGGGGTCTGTAATTTGAAGCAATTCTAATCAAAGATCTGGTCCACCCTGTAAGAATCTGCATTTCTGACTCATCAAACATAAAAAGGTACCAGGAAATTAACAAGCGCCTAGGACTTCAGTCTGAGTCACATAGCATTTCTTACTTTCCTCGAGAAGGACAAAGGTATACCCATGCACAGTTTACTTCTCACTGTATACACAGAAACCACCAGGAAAAGAGGCCAAAACTCACCGTGGTAACAAGAGGATGTTGGCCAGCTAACTGCCCAGGAGGTCACACAGAGTCTTAGAAGTTTAAGGGACGTTGGGATCTAACCAGCCCACCCTCTCATTCTGCAAATGAGGGAAGTGAGGTTAGGAGTTATTTCTCTCCTGTCTCCACTAGCAAGGCCCAGCGGCACCCAAATGTCCTAGCAGCAGTAACAGTACCCGCAATGGCCTGCTATTTGAGGCCACTTCTGTAAATAGCATAAAAAAGCTCTGGGACCCAGGGTCACCTGGCTGACTCAGTTGGGAGAGCACATAATTCTTGATCTTAGGGTAGTGAGTTCAAGTCCCACACTGGGTACAGCGTTTACTTTAAATGAATGAATGAATGAACAAACATTTTTTTTGAAACTCTGTGACCTAAAAAAAGTTTTCCCAGGATGCCTGGGTGACTCAGTTGGGTAAGCATCTGAATTCGGCTCAGGTCATGATCCCGGGTTCCTGGGATCAGGTCATGATCCCAAGTTCCTGGGATTAGCAGGCTCCCCTGCTAAGCAGGGAGCCTGCTGCTCCCCCGCTTGCGCTCACTTACTCTCTCACAAGTAAATAAATAAAATCTTTTAAAAAATGTTTATCCCTAGATAGTAGGCATGTTACATTAAGTGCCCAGCTAATATCTATCACTTGGTAGGGTCACTGGGTACCTTCACTTATTTAATTTTAATTCTTCCCAAAAATGAAAAAAAAAAAAAATCCACTTGTTTTTTTCAGGTTGTAACAACCCACCAACAGTCATTTCTAGGATTAAGTGTGTATTTCCATATTATATAAGAAAGACAATTCACTCTGTTTCTTCTTAATACACTAACACAGATATAAATGTTTGGCCTTATTTTTTCTATAGATAGTTCACTTAGGCCTCCCTTTTTAAAGTGGTCACATTTCGCTTGTGCTTGACCCAAACAAAAACAAAAACAAAAACAACAACAACAAAAAAAAACACAACTCTTTAAAATACCAGATTCCTAACTCCGCTTTCCAGTTAAGTATAGGTAATGTGTGTCCTGCTGGGAAAAGTTTTTAAAACAAGTTCAATCACCACTGATGTCAGAAATGAGTATTCATTACTTAAAACCAAAACACAAACTGTGCTCTAATTTCTGTTCCTCCAACAATTCTCATCTTCTGACTTTACTCAAGGGATCTCAGTCTTACTCAGGATTCTCTGATATGGAATAACTGTAGGGAGAGGTACAAGATTGTCCCCCCATGAAAAAAAGGGTATTCAGAGACCTACAAATACTTACTCAAAGGAGAAGAATTTCAAGTAGAGTTAGAAAAGGCAGGCCAAAGACAGGCCTCAGAGGCTTTCAATTACTGCCCTGGACCTCAGAAGCCTCTGACTTTTATTAGCACTAAAGAAGGCAGGCTGGGGCAAATAACAACCCAGTTCGGAAAACCTCAGATTGCAGTCTGTATAATGGGGGCTAATGCCCCCTACTAAAGACTGTTGTTAACATTGTAGTAATATTTTTATAATCTTCTCCAAGATGAAAGTGGTACACAAATCTTACGTATTATAAATAATCCCACTGAAAATCTAGTAATATTTCTTCTTTATTATCCCCTGATACCAAACTACAGCTGTCTCAACAAGGAGGAACATGCAGGAAAGTTAAATAACCCCCAGGAAGGACCAGCCCTCTTCCAGTCCCAGCCAGCCTGTTCAACTGGGATTTTCTGTGCTAAGCATGTCTCTCTTCCTCCAAGAAACATAGGTCTCTCACTCCTATCTCTCTCTCTCTTTCCCTCTCTCTCTCCCTCCCTCCTTCCCTCCCTCCCTCCCATCTTGGCCATTTGCAGGGGGATGTTGAGGTGGGGAGTAATTTCTTAACCTCCATTCTAAGAAAAGTTTTTAAATATTTTCATTGCACTTTCCCCTGAATCATTCTCTTGGTAAATGTTTAGAGTTGTGATCATCTTAATGAGGACAGAGTATAAACGAAAAACGTAAAACAGGTCGATGTAAGAGAAGATGCAAATGCACAGAAGATAACAGGTTTTGTTTAATTTTTTTTATTAAAAAAATGGACATCTTTTTCAGGGCTTTTCCTGCCCCCCAGAAGGCCTGAGGGTCACACATGCCCTCCAAACACCACAGCGACCAGCCACAGGTCACCATTGTCTGTAGGCCAATAGAACATGTGCCCTTTGAATGGTCCTGCTTCCCCACCTTGACTTCCCCTCTTTCACCTTTACATTACATTAATGTAATCTTTCTCAATATGGAAGGCCTCCTTTCAGGAGGAGAGAAGAGCCCTCTCTTCAGAGGTTTCTTTTTTTTTTTTTTTAGGGAGAGCAAGCCGATGGGGGAGGGGCAGAGGGAGAGAAAGAATCCCAAGCAGTCTCCACGCTCCGCTCGGCAGTGTGGAGCCAATTGCCTGGTCTGATCTCCCAACCCTGATCATAACCTGAGCTGAAATCAAGAGTGGGATGCTTACCCGACTGAGCCACCCAGGTGCCCCCAGGTTTATTCTCATGTGAAATGTTGTAATTAACACTTCACATACATGCCTACCGCGTGCAGATGCAGAGCCTGGTGCCCTCCACATTATTTTAAGATCTCTCAACAATCCCACAAGGTGGACTTTTTGACTTGCATCCTATAGAACTTGCTCACCATTTTATAGCTGGCAAGTGGTAGAACAGGGATTTAATCTTGGACCCCAGGCCTCTAAAGCCATTCTTCCTTTCTCAGCAGCAGTCCAGAGGTAGACAGTCCTGGATGGCTGAATGCAGACCCCTGAAACACTGGGTGTCAGGCCCTAGAGGGACCTCCAAACACATATCCAGAGAGGCAGCCTGAGCGAGCCGTGGAGCCCATATAGTTTCCAAATGCTGGAAAGAATGCAGACTAATCTGAAGTAAGGAAAACATGATAAAATTCGGAAAATTGGAGGCCATATGATAGAGGAGGAAAAACAAAAAAACCAGCAGCCTGCTTTGCAGATTCATGACCAACATACCCAACACAACCCTCATCTACCCCAAGCATCTGGCAACCAAAAGAAAAACTTGGCATGAGGCTTTTATATATATAACCAAAACCAAACTCACGTTCTTCCCTCCCATTCCCGGGCTGCACAGCCCACTGCACAGTCCTCAGGATTCTACCTCAACAGTTAATGTCCTTGCTCTCTCAAGCCCTTTGCCACTGCCCCAGTTTCAGGGCTTCCTCCTCGTCTTCTCAGGACAAACATGACCTTCTCCTAAGATGGCTCCCTCCAGCCACCTCCCAAGCCATCCCTCATGGGGTCCCCAGAGGACTCCTCAGGATACAGAAGTCCAGTGCTGTCAGCTGTTCTCAGGTTAAGTCACCAGGGGCTCCAGGACCCCTGGGGGTAGAAATCTAGGGGAGACCCCTTGGTTTCATTCAGGCTGGCTCCAAATTTGCCATTTAACATCATGAGGTAAGAAATTAAATTCCATTTCAAAATACAAATTCTCCTGAACTACATGTTGGAAACCACTGGCCAAAAGGATAAAAGCTGAACTCCTCGGCATGGCCTTCAAGGCTCTCCTTGTCTTTGAGTTGAGTTTTACTCAAGCTCCTTCAGCACTTCTGCACGTGGTTCCCTGACAGAGCCAGGCACCATCACGCCATTCATGGCACCATTTGCTCAGCCTAAAACTCCCTCCCACCCACTGATGCTGCCTGTCCTGTGAGAAGTGAGAATCTTCTCTGAGGACCACAAGACACATTGTGTTCATCACCTATCTCTGTATTTCTAATATTAATCCCAGTACCTAGTAGGAGCTCAATAAAATTTCACTTAGTCATTCACTAATAAATGAATGAAACAAAAAATCAAATACCACCTTACTCATTTAATAATCATGATTCACAGAGCTTAAAAACAGAGAGGCTGCTTTGATGTCCTTTTAATGCACCTGCTACCACAGGATTTCCTGTTAAAAACTCTAATTAGTAGATCAATAGTAGCATTTAAAAAAAAATGTAAGAGAATAGAAACATCACAGCACCTCATGTATTCAAGTTCAGCATTATGTTGTCAAACCTAAATGTGGGTGAATACACAAATGCACCCATACACATTAATTTTTGTGTATACTGATCACCATGTAATATAGAATTCCTGCTGATACTCTGCTCAAATTTTTTTCTGCCAAAATCTTAAGTCAGTTATAGACTGGATCAATAGGATCAGTCTGAGTCTTCTGTTCAGTTTAAAAAACAAAGAGGGGCGCCCAGGTGGCTCAGTTGGTTAAGCGGCTGCCTTCAGCTCCGGTCATGATTTCAGGGTCCTGGGATCGAGCCCCACATCAGGCTCCCTGCTCAGCAGAGAGCCTGCTTCTCTCTCTCCCCCTCTCCCTAACACTCTGCTTACTGGTGCTCTCTCTCTAACTCTGTCAAATAAACAAATAAAATATTTTAAAAAATAAATAAATAAAATAAAAATAAAAAACAAAGAAATGTCATCTTCTCTGATAAAATTCAGTTCAGACAATAATGCTGTTAGGTGTGCCAATTAAAATGGCTCCCTGAATATGAGGGGAGCTGGGGAAAAAAAAAAAAAAAGGAACCTGAAGATTACACCTGATTAAATGCACAAAGGCATCTATACAAGCACACCTGTTAATTCAGTGCTGTGGGTTTTGGGTTTCAAATTAGTATCAAGTATATCCTCAGCCTTGCCTCCTCTCCATCCTGTATTTCTCAAGGCAGTCTTAAATACCTCTACATTATTTACAAGCATCCCTTCTAACACTGGCCTTCCCTCAAATGCTTGGAGACAACTCCATGGATTGTGTGTGGGCTCAGGGAAGAAGCTGTGAGAACACACTAATCCTCTGTAGAGGGACCAGTTTCAGGTATAAAGTTTTGTGTTTTCATCATAGGGACGTATGAGAGGCTAACTGATTTGGTCTGTAAACTCATTTCTCCAAGATCAGCTTCGTGACTGTCAACCCATGGAACTGTCAAATCCATCTCAAAAAAGGTAAATATCGACCAAGGGCCAAGCGAGCTAAATGACACACTGCCAGTCCCACAGAAAGGGGCTGGACAGCTTTTGTTGTTGTCAACCTAAGAAGAGAAGGTTTAAACACCGGTTAAAACAACAACGGCAAGAGCACTCTAGTCCATGGGTAGCCTATTCTGAGGAATGAGTGGCCTTTGGCCGTCATAGTGAAATAAAAGTATTCTAGGAACCATAAACTACAGTTACAGTGTTCCATTCCCTGTTATGCTTGGCGACCGTATTCACCAAATTCCCTATGTCCTGAAAGTCACAATACATTATTCCAAGAGGACAACTGTGGCCAGCATTTACAAATTTGTAAAGAATCATTAAAGCATCAAACTCCAACTGCTGGCACCCACTCTAGGCTAACTGACGCACAGGAAAACAAACTGTCAGCCAACCTAGGAGTGAGCGCCTCTTTCGAGATGCCCCACCAAGCACCTTCAGTATCTGGAAACGTGGAAGGTAAAGAGACAGCTTTGAGAGAGATCCAGAAACACTGTAATGGCCTGGGGAAGGACTGGACAAGTGTATCTTTAGCTGTAGCTCTAATGGGCAAAAAAGTGCAAAACCCTAAGGGCAGACACTTGGAACACAAAAAGGAAGCAGGGGCCAGATCAAGAGCATCATGTGAAAGAGATCCGATCCTCTGTGTAATGGTTTGTACCAGCTTAAAAATAATGCCCCAAACTTCCAAAGCCATCTCTATAAGTTAATATTGTAGTAGAGGAAAGAGATCCTGCAAGAATGAAAATCTAAGACCAATACTCTGTGGTGAGAGAAAGACTAAACTCCAGATTCTAATTATCAACTCACCCTGCTTCTGCTTACTACTAAGGGAAAAAAAAAAGTGTTTCAATATTATGCACAGAAAGTATCTCAAAAGATATGCATCAAATTTTTAAAAGAAATTATCTCTTACATTTTAATGTAAAATTCTTAAACACAAGAACTAACTCTTTGATGGGTATCACAGAAATTAGGGGCAAATTTTCCCCAGATGAAGTAGAAACTTGGTAGCTCTGACCATGTATGGGCTCTTCAATCTGACAAGTAAAAGCACCAAACTGCCTTTTGATTTCTATGAGGCACTGTAGGAAATGTTGACAGAAGTATTATTCAGTCACAATCTCAAGGGGTTTACTGATCAGCTAGGGAGAGAATATAGATATACCCACCTTGAGCACACACGTGAAACTAATATAACTCAGGGGATAGAATAGAGAAATGCAACAGCCAAAGAAGTTTCTTGAAAAGGTCAGTGTGAACCTCACAGGAGATAGCTTCAAGGAGGAGTCGGGGCTCAGGCTGCGGACAGTGGAGAGGCTTGGGTTTCCTGAAGGCTTACAGGGAGCTCCAACAGGTAACGGGGAACATAGGGAGGGCTGGGGACTGGCAAACAGCCCAGCATCTCTCTGATGCTGTTAAGATGCCTACGGACACAATCATGCGACTCATAAAGCAATTTCACATAGGTGCTCAAGAAATCTAAGGAGTCTGCAGAAATTTAAACCTGTATGGCAAAATTTTTCTCAGCCTCACCCAATAACATGTGTCCATCGCCCAATTATGTCACTACCTTAGGGTTCTGAAAATTCACAGGTTTGCAGGAAAGAGGTCAAAACTTAAGCTCAGCAAATTCCCTTGAAGATTACACCAATGAGAATAAGGAAAAACTGTGGAAATGGGACATGTTTTTCTTTTCTTTTCTTTTTTTTTGAGATTTTATTTATTTATTTGGGAAAGACAGTGAGAGAGAGAACATGAGAAGGGGGAGGTGCAGAGGGAGAGAGAGAAGAAGACTCCCACTGAGCAAGGAGCCTAATGCGCGGCTTGATCCCAGGACCCTGGGATCATGACCTGGGCTGAAGCCAGATGCTTAACTGACTGTGAGCCACCCTGGTGCCCTGGGACTTTTCAACCAGAGAATTAAGACGCTAAGATTTAGGCTTTGGGGAAACATCACAAAACTTTTATGTAATCCTTTCACATTCGTTGCTTATTTTACACACACGATCTACTTCCGCAAAATAGATTAAGTGTGGGTAAGGAGTATGCTAATATGGTGCTTACATTGTTGTAATGCTAAAAAATCTGGAATGATGCTCTGTTACTGGGCACCTGTAATACTCTAAGAGTGGTACTGATCTTTGAGGCCTCAAGAAGACAGAAAGGGACAGACTGCTTCCAAGTAACAAAATTGTCAAATTCACAGAAGCATCTCATTAGAGGCATATTCAAAAGACTGAAATGCTAATGTTCATTTCTTTTTGTGAACTTTATTGCTTCAAAGACCTTAAAGGAAGCTGTATATATTATTGGTTACTTTTCTTTAAAAAAAAAGACTTCATTTATTTATTTAGAGTGAGAGAGAACATACAAAAGAGGGGAGGGGGACAGAGGGAAAAGCAGGCTCCCCACTAAGAGGGAGCCCAATAGAGGACTCGATCCCAGGAATCTGGGATCATTACCTGAGCAGAAGGCAGGGTTAACCAGCCAAGTCACCCAGGTGCCCCTGCTTTTTTTTTTTTTTTAAAAGAAAGCAAGCAAACAATAGCAAATGTCACCTTATCATTTTGTAACAGTTTTATTTCTGAATCAAGAACATCAATCTATCTGAAAATGTGCTGTGAGCATTTTTGTTACTTATTGTCACCTGCCCAGCTCCTATCTCCTTTTTCAGAAACAGGTCCTTGACTGCAGAGAGCACTGCCATGCTCTACATCCCTCCACACCCTGCACACCCTTTGGTCAGGGTAGCCCCCTGACCAAAGCCTAGTAAACTATAGCCTCCCTATCAACACCCCCCCACCATCACCACCATGTTTCCAACTGGAACTAGAAGAATGGGGAGAGTGGCAGGTAGCAATGTCCAGGGGCAGACAGCAATCATCTGTTTCAGTCAGTTGGAAGACCACCTCCAAGGGGAGAGACAGAAGCTAAAAACAAGAGACTGGGAGATGGAAACCTTAATTTCTGTGGTTCCAGGGCCTGTCTATACTTTGCCTTTCCCTCGGATTGGCTGTTTTAACTCTTCCCTTGATTATGCAGAATGTCCCTGTATCTTTCCCCAAAAGTCCCAATATAAAGTACAGTCTTCCACCACGCCACAATTCTGCATTAGAAATGCCAACCACAGCCTCTAACTGCCGGCCAAGTGCCCTTTAAGTTGTGGATGGATGGGGCTGGGACGTTTTGTACATAGGGCGTCCTGCTCTTCACCAGTATTGTGGATACAACTGCTGCTTTTCTTTTTCTTCTTCTTTTTTTTTAGAGAGGGAGGGAGGGAGGGAGGGAGAGAATAAAGGAGCTGGGAGGGGAGAGGCAGAGGGAGAGGAAGAAGGAGAGAGAAAATCCCGAGCAGGCTCCATGGCCAGCACAGAGCCCAACAAGGGGCTCAATCCCATGGGATCAAGACCTGGGCCAGAATCAAGTCGGACACTCAACTGACTGAGCCACCCAGGCACCCCATGGATAACTCTTCTTAAAGTAATCATTTGTAGGGGCCCCTGACTGGCTCAGCCTGTAGAGTATGTGACTCTAGATCTCAGGGTCCTGAGTGAGTCCCATGCTGGGTGTGGAGCCTACTTAAAATGTAAATAAGTAAATAATTGTGTGAGGCACCTGGGTGGCTCAGTGGGTTAAAGCCTCTGCCTTCCGCTGGAGTCATGATCCCAGGGTCCTGGGATGGAGCCCTGCATCAGGCTGTCTGCTCAGCAGGGAGCCTGCTTCCCTTCCTCTTTCTGCCTGCATCTCTGTCTACTTGTGAGCCCTGTCTATCAAATAAATAAATAAAATCTTAAATAAATAAATAAATAAATAAATAAATAAATAAATGTGTGTGTATGTATGTAATCATTTCTTTTTTTTTTTAAAGATTTTATTTATTTATTTGACAGAGAGAGATCACAAGCAGGCAGAGAGGCAGGCAGAGAGAGAGGAGGAAGCAGGCTCCCTGCTGAGCAGACAGCCCTATGAGGGGCTTGATCCCAGGACCCTGGGATCATGACCCGAGCCGAAGGCAGTGGCTTAACCCACTGAGCCACCCAGGCACCCCTGTATGTAATCATTTCTAAGTATCCAGTTGGTCTCAGCCTGGTATAAAAAGATTTTGGGGGCCAATCAGAGCCCCACCTCTGTATTCAACCTCAAAGAGATGTGAACCAGTGAAAACCAGGATACTTAGCGAGTCATGGGGCAATGAGGTCAAAAGAGAGAAGACTGGCAAGAGGAGAACTGGAACTACAGTACCCCAAAGCCATGTGTGAGCTGAGTTAGGAGGGGACAGATACTCTCTCTATGCACAGGGCTCCAGTGAGCCAGGACCACAGCCTATGTGAAAGATGAAGATGCCTCCACCCCCTCAGCCACAGTCACTGATGGATTTCCAGGTCTCATCAGCCTGAAATTCTGCATTAGCCCTACCCCCACTCCTCCCTTACTCCACTAAAGACATAGCCTTTTTTATTCAGATAATTCAAGTAAATTTCTGTTCCTGACAACCAGGAAGAACTAACCAAAAATAACTTTGAATGCAGGCTTCTTTACAGAGAAGCCAAAGAGCAGACACAGACCAAATGCTTGATACCTTGCTACCCAGAGCCCTCCCAATGGATTACTATTTAATGTGATCATGTCAAAACTGACAAATATACAGTTCAATAACCAAAACCATCTCCTTTAATCAACTTGGTGTCAAAAATCAAAATGTAATTTAAGAAACTATCTAACATCCAGGCATCAATCTCTCTATAAATCAGAAAAATTGAATGGTATCACTGAAGATGTGTTTACGTAAGACCTTAGCACTCTGAACTGCATTAATGTAAAACCTACTTTTTGACACTATCCGTTTTTTCTTATCATGTGACATGTTTTAAAGTGTAGAGGACTTTACAAATGTCCTGTTATGCAAACTGTATTTTCTATCTTCCTATGATGGTACCTGTTCATAGATCTCCTTTAGTAGAAACTGGCGAAGGAGTTAAACTATGTAAGTGAATTTAATAAAGGCACAAATAATGACCTCATGAGATCTCAAACAACGAAATGAAAAACTTCCAAAGTCCACAGTACCTTCAGATACCTACAATGGACCGGTCATCTGTTTCCAGGAACTGCCAGATAAAAGAGTATTATGATGCTGGAAGCTTTCATAGCATTTTCCTGTTCTTTCTCACTGATCTGCCACAATTACTTACAGAAGAGAGCGGAGGGAGAAACGAGGTACTGATGCATGCTATAACATCGAAGAACCTTGAAAATGTTTTGTTAAGTGAAAGAAACCCAGTCACAAAAGGCCACAGATAGCCTGATTCCCTCTATATAAAATGCCCAGAATAGGCAAATCCATAGTCAGGAAGTAGAGTAGTGGTTGTGTGGAGCTAGAGAGAGTGAGAAAATGGGAAATGACTGCTAATGTGTATAGGATTTCTTTCTGGGGTGATAACAATGTTCTGTAATCAGTGTTGATTACTACACAGCTCTGTGAGTATACTAACAACCCTTACTAAAGTGTGTACTTGACAGAGGCAAATTTTATGATATGTAAATTGTATCTCAATAAAGCTGATATTTAAGAGTCAGACAGATGGGGATGGGCACATTTGCAGAGAGAGCCAGGAAAAGCCGAAGAGAAGAGAAAAATCTTAAGTTTTTCCTCTTGCTTACCCAGGCAGTCCCCAACAAGATAAGATAGATTATAAGTTCATTGACAAATTAATCATAAAATGTGTGGTGGGGGGCACCTGGGTGGCTCAGTGGGTTAAGTACACCTCTGCCTTCGGCTCAGGTCATGATCTCAAGGTCCTGGGATCCAGCCCCACATCAGGCTCTCTGCTCAGCAGGGAGCCTGCTTCTCCCTCTCTCTCTGCCTGCCTCTACCTACTTGTGATCTCACTCACTCTGTCAAATAAATATTTTTTTTTAATAAAAATGTATGGGATTTTGTCATAGAAATGGTGATTGATTGAATTCCTTAAAGGTAAGAGGGTGACGTTAAGTATTTTGGTAGGGTGGGAAAAGGAGTTAAGGCAAAGGTTAAGTGTGAAATAAGAGGATTAAGGGAGTGAGGCTCAAGGGAAGAAGTCCTGCCAGGTGGCTGAGAAATAAGAATGAGGCTCTAGAAGACAGGCAGGAGTATGGGCTGGGTTAGGAAGAGGGAATGGTGGTGTGGTTAAGCGGTGTGGTGAAGGAGAGGAGGGGCAGGCCATGCTCCCCACAAGGATCATTTACCTCAGGCACTACGGGATGTCAGCATTGCTAAGGTGAGAACACAATGTCAAGGGTGTAAGGAACAGCAGCAGGAACCCAAACTGATATCCAGAGTGGGAAGGGGTTGTCTCCAGCAGTCAGAGGAAATGGAGGGAAAGAAAACCTGACAGAACTGTACCTGAACAAGAAAGAAACGATTCCTACATTCCTCTGGTCAGGAAACTACTGAAGCAGTATGTACACAGAAAATAAATTGAGGGTGCAACCTGAAAGTACATGGAATGACCTAAGCAGACTTTCTCCTCAATAGTTTCCATGAGCCTCTTAGGTATGAAATGCCCTTTCAGACTCAGATTTCACAAATAATGGGTGGCGTATTTACTGTGCACTAGGGACCATGCCTCTCTCTCAAATAATCCCAAATAATGCAAAATTTAGGGAAATAGCTTCAAGAGAGGATGAGGAAAATAATGGATAGCTGTTAAAGCCCTATTAATCCTGACTATAAAAACCCACTCCCTCGGTTATGGACATTGGGGAGGGTATGTGCTATGGTGAGTGCTGTGCAATGTGTAAACCTGGCGATTCACAGACCTGTACCCCTGGGGATAAAAATATACTATATGTTTAAAAAAAAAATAAAATTTATTAAAAAAAAACAAAACCCACTCCCTCAGGCAAGAAGTCTTTCCCTTGGGCCATAGAAGGGTTCCATTGAACATGGCGGGTGGGTGAGCAAATAAGAAAAGCTCTCAGTTAATTTTAAAGGAATGAGTCCAAGCTTGAGAAGCCAAAAGCAGACTTTGTATTTTAATGAAGGGGTCCACAGGGATCTGCAGCCTGGCCTCTTCGGTTTTGTGGCGGTGGAAACAAAGCAGCCGTGCCCGGGTTCAGGCCCCCATCCCTTCCCAAGTTCCAATGATCTTCACAGGACTCCAACCACCCTCTTCAAATGACTGCTGTTCTTCCTCTTGTGATCACCCCTTGCCTCTAGATTACTAGAGCACTAATTGCCTCTACCACCTTCCTGGCACTGGCATACATGTTTAGTTAATGTTTCACGTAAATAGGTTTTATCTTACCAATTAGACAATTTTAGACCATGTTTTACAGACTTTTGTATACTCCATAGCATGCTGGCTTTGTACTCTCACTAGAACGTCAAATATTTTTTACATATATGTTATATGTATGTATATATTATACTTTATGCACATACATTATTCATATTATATATTCTTATTCAGATGTATATTATATATGTATATATTTTTATATACATATATATTTGTTATTCTTTTGGCAGGGCCAGCAGATTATGAATTAACAGTCTAATCCTAGAAGGTTTCTAAGTAAAACCATCATATTACAGGAGACCATAAAAAATATAAAGGCAATATCTAAACCACCTCACTAAAAACTCATGATTATAGGGGCGCCTGGGCGGCTCAGTGGGTTAAGCCTCTGTCTTTAGATGTCATGGTCCCAGGGTCCTGGGATGGAGCCCCACATTGGGCTCTCTGCTCAGCGGGGAGCCTGCTTCCCCCTCTCTCTCTGCCTGCCTCTCTGCCTATTTGTGATCTCTCTACCAAATAAACAAGTAAAATCTTTAAAAATATATAAAAAATAAAAATAAAAACAAAAACTCGTGATTGTAGGTAGAAAAGACATTAAGATATCTCTGGAAAAAGGTAAACTTAAAAATCTTTTAAGGCTTTAAAAATAGGTTTTCCTCCATCCAAATGCAGGAATTAAGTGAACAATTTCAGTACATAACCTTAACAATAGCTTGAAATTTGCAGTCACATGGGAGAAAGTGATGGCAAGTTCTGCTCCAATTCTCAGTGTACAGATTCTCTCTTCCTGAGGAAACCCTGTGCCTGAATCTTTTTTATCTATCACTGCAGGATTTTCTTTAGGATATACTTTTCAAGTTTCCCTAGTAATTTTAATGCACACTCTAATTTAGGCCCAGAGAAATATTCTGCCCTCCTGGAGATTAAAAATGAGAAGGCCCCAACAGTGATAGGGGCTGGGGCGGTGGGGACTCAATCACGGTTTGGGACCAGGAGGATCCACCCATACAGCGGCTGGAATGAGGCCTGGGATTAGAGGAAGAATGTGCCCCTCTTGCCAAGAGACAGCCCTATACTCAGTTTGGGCGGAAAATGAAGGCTTCTTAGGTGTCAAGATACCTACACGTAAACTGTGACCTACTTACTGGGAGAAGGGGCAGACTACTATGTTAAAGAGATAAAAAGCTGATTTTCATTTTGGGGGTTAATACTCAGAGGTAAGAAGATATGAATACGAAGTGAGAACACTATGGCCATGTCCCAGGAAAGCGTTTCTTCAAACTGTATCATATGCATTAAAAAATGTGGACTACTGGGCTCCTCCTTACATTAGTGAATCTCAACTTATGGGGGCCCTTGAATTATGCATTTTTAAACAAGCGTGCTAGTCAGTCTTCCGCATCCAAAAACAGTGCTTGAGAGCAGTGCCAAAATTTCAGCTGAAAGAGCAGAGTGCAGATGTGCTCAGGATCTGTTGCAACCTTGTATCCACTTAAGAGAGCACAAAAAGGACTAGTATTCATTTTTACACTAATAATTCAACTGATGTATTATTCCTAATCAGAATTTAAATTCACATTTAGCCACATGGTCAAATACCTACTGTTTTATAAATATACCCTAGACTTGATAGTATTTTAAAGCTCACATTTGTTTGTCAGGATCTATAAGGTTTTAGCCAATAAAATAGTGTCTGTGCGAAGGCACTCACTGGCCACACATGACTACTGATCATAAGAAATGTGGGTAGTAAGATACAAACCAGATTTCAAAGACTAAGAAAAAAATCTGAGGTATCTAACTTCTTATACTTGATTGCACATTGATATGATAAAATTTTGGATGATTTGATTAACTGGAATATCTTACTTAGAAAGTTAAAAATCATATATGGCTAGTATTACATTTCTTTCAGGCAACCCTGCTCTAAATATTTAAAGCATATCAGTAGTTTAGCTGATTAAATGCTCCACCAAAATTCTTGGTCACTTAAATTACTATGTTTAAAGGGAGTCTGGCCTATATATATAGCAACTAATAACTTATATACTTTATGGATGTAATGTAAAGGATACAATTAAGTGCATTCAGCTCATTTTTCTATGGCTATCAGCTGTCCTTCACTCCCCACTAACCATGTAAACTCAAGGTCAATTTCTTTTGCTAAGTCCATAGCTTAGCAGAAAGGCTCTTAGGCATAATTTTAGCTCATAAATGTTGATGAGTGACATCTCCCAAAGGAATTTCATTTTTAATGTCTTTTTTTTTTTTTTTTTTTACTTAGTTTTTTATACATGGGCTTTTTCCTACCATTTTTCTATGTCATGATTTTGGGGAGGAAAATTTAAGCTTATGAATGTGATATTAGATGTTAAGATGTTTTTATGCTTTGTTTTCCTCATTACAAAATATTTCAGATTTTATTTCAGGAAAAAATTCAGGTAAGTAAAAAGGAAAATCACGTAGAAATAAACACTATTTTGGTGTATATCCTCCCAATTTTTAAAATTCACTGTTTATGAGTTTTGATACAAAGATTAATTCTATTTTTTTTTTTTTTTTTTGAGAGAAAGTGTGTTTGCTGCGGGGAGCGGGAGCAGAGAAGAGCAGAGGGAACAGGAGAGAGAGAATCTTAAGCAGACTCCACACGCAGCACCGAGCTCCACAGGAGCTGGGGGCTCAAGCTCATGACCCTGAGATCATGACCTGAGCCGAATTTCAAGAATAAGATATTCAACTGACTGAGCCACCCAGGCGCCCCAACTTCATCAATATCTTCAAGCGAAATGTTGTACTTTTTAAAGGATTTGTGTTGATTGTACAAAATATAACCTCCTAAGTGATATAACTTATCTTCTCTAAGTGATATAACTTATCACTTAGAAAAAGAAAACATTTACCTTTTACATTTCTTTAAAAGATTAGGTTTTACATTTTTATTTCAAATAAAGTGCTGTTTTACAAAAAGCCTCGCTTATTTTGAATCCCTTTCTTCACCAGCACATGTTCCACAGTGCTGGGGCATGTGGTCAGAGGACAGGAATGTGGGTATGCCATCATGGGATGTGGGAAATCATTTACAGAATGCATAAAAGTCACTTCACAGCGCTCTGCCCTAAGGCTGAATCGGCATGGCATCTCTCTGCTACACAACATGATATACCAAGGTTTTTCTCATCTTCCTTCTAAATTACAAATGGGAGCACAGAGTTTAGGCAGAAGTATAAATCTCCCCAGTCTCATATACATGAAATTTGTGAACACGGGGCAACAGTCCATCTTAGTTCTTATTATGTTCTAAAACATTCCTAAGTCTTGGCCTTTTGCAAGCTAACGCCTTGACAGACCCCCACTCTTCACCCAACTTGTGTGAAGGCAAACTTTCAGATGAAGCTTTTCTCTACTGTGGGAAAAAGCTGCTGTTTCTGTCCCCACCAGGAGATTCCCTAGACAGATGATGAAGATAGCAAAGTTCACTTCCCTGTGACTCCACTTGTGTTTTCTTCTGATGTTTCGGGTACTAAAGACGGGGAGGGCTGGTGATGAGTGACTGCGATGTGAATCAGACTAATTTTCAAGCAAAAAAGTCTAACGAGACTAGAAAGATTCAAAGCTCCCTAGGCAATGGAACCCCAGACTCTCTCATCTTTGTGATGATAAACTGGCACTTGACAAAGGACTGCAGGCCTGATTCTTATGTTTTTAAAACATGGATGTGTTCCACACTGCACTAGAGAAGCCATCTCCCCTGTGAAATCTCTTACACCAAATGGGTGTCCCAGAATGCAATTACCTTAACTGCCTGGAGTGAGCCGCAGATCCCCCAGCTTAAGGGATCTGTCCCCCAAGACTGCCTCCACTTCCGATGCCAGTCACAAGTCCCAGGCCACCATACTTCTGACTGATCAGCTCTAAGTTCATGGGTTCCCATGAACAACCCCCTTAGGTTCAAAAATTTACTAGGACAACTCACAGAACACAGGAAAATACTTATGTCTGCTGAAACAGCCAAATGGAAGAGGTTTATAGGCAAGGTGTGGTGGAGGGGCACAGAACTTTCACGGCCTCTCAGGACCCACCACCCTTCCAACACACTAATACATTCCCCAGCCCAAGAGCTCTTCAAATCCTCCAAACCCAAGTCATTTAGGGGTTTTTAGGGAAGTTTCAATACGTAGACATGATTGATTAAATCAACCATAGAGATTAAACTTAATCTCTAGGCCCCCCTCTTTTCCAGAAGGTGGGCTCAAAGTTTGGTCATTTCAGTGACTAATACCATCCTAACAGAGCTAAAGGTCTCACCCTCAGTCACCCACCCCCCCAACAAATCCAGGTGTGAGGAAGATGGCTTTTCATGAATAACAACAGACGCTCAGCAAATTCCAAGGGTTTTAGGAGTTCTGTGCCAAGACTGAGGACAAAAACAGTATTTCTTATTACAACACAAAGCTAAAAGCAAGAGGAGGATAAAGGAAAGTAAAACTCAAGAACAGTTTTAACAACTCACAGGAAGAACATATACCTATAAATAATGTACATTACCTCTATATAAAACACGTATACATAGCAGCCTAGTAACAGAAAATATCTGTAAACTGGGTAAAATTTAATTTGTAGCAAGTAGTTTACCTCACCTTATTTCCTCAGAGATACAAACATTTAAAGCCACTTAGTAAAGGACACAATCCAAGGTGGTGTTCACATGTCAATACAAAATGTACCGTAAAAAGATGAATTCCTGCAGTAATGTCTTTTATGTATCACCCCAGGCTTCAAGACTGTAGTCTAAAGAAGACTCAACATGTAGAGCACTTGAGAGGGAGGGGAAACTTGCTATATACATTTCCACCACGCTAGCCAAGATTTCCCACTTTAGAACATGCGTTTGTAAGCATTCCCTCATGCTGAATCTATCATTATACTACTTCCCTCTAAAAGACAGGAAGATATTTCTCTTTTCTCAGAATGAGGTGCCAGCCTTCCACACCACTCCCACATTAAAGTGTGCCTTTAACATAACCCTGTTGAGTTTGATACTTCAATTCTTACTAGACTTGAGCTGGGTCTAGATGGATGAATGGTCTCAGACACCCAGGGAAATAGGCCAGTCAACCACCAAGACTCCACACCAGTCTTGAAATGTGATTCCCCAGAGCAGCCACATCAGCATCACCGGGGACCCTGTTAGAAATGTTTATCACCGGGACGCCTGGGAGGCTCAGTTGGTTAAGCGGCTGCCTTCGGCTCATGTCATGATCCCAGCGTCCTGGGATCGAGTCCCACATTGGGCTCCTTGCTCGGCAGGGAGCCTGCTTCTTCCTCTGCCTCTGCCTGCCATTCTGTCTGCCTGTGCTCACTCGCGCACACTCTCTCTCTCTCTCTGACAAATAAATAAATAAATAAATAAAAGAAAAGAAATGTTTATCACCAAGCTTTGTCCTAGACTTACTGAATCAGAAACTGCGGGTGGGCCCAGCAATTACAAGATGACCAGACAATTATGATGCATGCTCACATTCTAGAAGCCCAGTTCCAGACACTGCTGAACTGTTCTGGTACTCTCTCTCTCTCTTTTAATTCTGTTGCTCTTATTTTCAGCATATAAGATTCTTAGAAAGCTCAGAGACTTTCCTGTCCCACAGAATAGGGAGTTAGGTAACAAGAAAATTTCCTCCAATAAACAGATGGTTTTCCTGGTATCTACTGGATGCACTGAAAGCAATTCTTTTTCTAAACATCATTTAACCTAGAGGCAACAAGTTTTCAGTAACTTTCATGGTTACTCATGGCTTCTTCTGGACCACAAGATTTTTCCTGAGCCTTTTATCATCTTTTTTTTCTTAAGCCTGTTTTAGTTACCCAAAATCAATATTCTATACCAGTGAGCTCTGAATCATTTTATATTTTACTGAATATAGAAAAATAGGAGAGTGTATATACTTTGGAGCCAGTCTGCCTTAGCCACTTATGAGCAGTGTAACCCTGGTCAAGTTACTTAATCTGTCTATGCCTCAGTTTCCTCATCTATACTTTATAGATATATATGGTCGTATATGGTTGTTATAGGATTAACTTAATACATACAATGCATTTAGAACGGCACCTGCACGCGGGAAGCACGTTAAATGCTTACTATCATAACCACCGTAGTTCAGAGACCTAGATAACAGAGAAAGCCACCCTAGGAAGTGTTAGGACAACTGATCAATACTAAGGACAGTTGGGGATCTCCCCTGGAACTGCACGAAAAATCAGATACTAAGAGCAAGGAACTATTCTACAATTGCAGGTACAATTTTCCTTACAAGGGAGGTAATACATAGTAGCCTAGAATCAGAAAGTAAATGACTCATGATCAAAGGTAACTGGCCACCAATATCATACTGATCTAAAGACTTAAATGAAGATTCAAGAAAAAGAGGTAAGAGATCAAAGTACAAATCAATCCACTGGCACAAGCCAAGATTAAGGTTTCCATAAGGTTCCATGTTAATGAATAGGCTAGAAAATCTTCCAATTCTAGAATGACTACCTGGTTAATCATTCATTTATGCCCTCAGATCAGGCTAGCTCGAGAAAGATCGTTAAATCACCACCACTCAAGAGACACATTACCCTAAGGCAACGGGCGAATTTTCCTATAGCATCTAGTTGGCTGCATCCCCCATATCCACTTCTGTCTTCCTCCTTCCTGTAATATTCCAAATTTTCTAGCCAAACTGTTCAGATGGGGCTGACCCCCTCCTCACCTCACCCCACAACCCCCCTCACTACTCCAGAAGTGTGTCCTGATTAGCTGATGTCAGTCAGCATATCCTCTTCTCTCACTCCACCTGGAGAGAGATTCTGAGGGAGACCTCCGACCCAAGTCAGGATTAGTCAGGCCAGTGAGACTGCTCCTAGGGCCATGGTAGAAATACTGGGGCAGCAGAGGTGCTCTTTTCTCCTAGATATCCTTACAGGCAGATCTGGGACCTGAGGCAGTCATCTTGGAACTACAAGACCAAAAATAGAGAGAAGGAAACTGGGCCCTGGTCACACCATTTAAGTCCAGGAGTAAGTCTTGCTTTAAAGGCCAAATTTGTCTTCAATGTGACCAATATATTCTCTTTATCATTTAAACCACTTTGGGTTAGGTTTCCTATTGCTTACAGTCAATAGAACTCTGAACAATACATGCATCATAATCAGATGACACCATAAAGGTAACAAGAGAAGTCAGCTATATGAACAATTAACAATAAACTTACCTGGCTGACGTGGCTACAATTTATGGGTAATAATCAAAGACATTAAGAAAAAAAAATCATTAACCCACTTTTCTCATTTGGGAAGCATTTGATTTGAAATCTCAAAGTACAGATGCAAGACCTTAAATGACTGCTTTGATCTCTAGTTTACGTATATTCAGCATTGTTGAGTTTTCATCATGATGGAACCCTTTCTGGATTTTCAGGGCAATTTCAGGGTAAGACACTGCCCACCCCAACTATGGCGAGGGTGAAAGTATGTTCTAAGTATTCAACAGCAAAAAGGGAGTGAGAGATCACAAAGGATGTATTTCTGCTAATTTTAATGAATCAATAACAAACTTACCCGTTGTAGCATTAAACATGCCCTTACCAGATAAAGCTATTGCTTTTTCACATCTAAAACCCTTGCATAGGATACTAACTACCCTTTGTCACTCAAAGTAAGTATTCTACTACTGTAACAAGTCAAGTCAACTAATAAAATAAAGCACACAGGCTAATTTGTGTATTTTTTTGTATATAGTTCAGTAAGCTGCATTATTTTGAAATGTAGGAGTCGTCAAAAATTCTTACAAACCTAGGGCAGCTCAAAAAAAATCACTCAATCATTTTGGCCTTAGGATGGACAGCTCTCCAAATATGGACCTGGATATCTTATGCAATGGGCAGCTTGCTCTCCTGGGACATATATAAGCAGAGGTGAGCTGACCTCCTCGTAGCAGAGACAGGACGGGTGATTTTAAAGGGAGCTATAAGGGCCCCTGGGCCTCCATAACAGGACATGATGAGACTTACCTGCCAGAGCCTTGATGCGGGACCGCTCAAAGAGCCTCGCAGAGCTGTTCTCATTGTCCCAGTCATCCACGTCCCAGCGGTTGTTGACATCGCTGTACTGCTGTTGGATCTCAATGTTGTCATAGTCTGTGGCTACTGTGGTCGTCATCTTGAACTGTCTCAGCTGCTCCTCCACATCAGCTCCTTCTTAGAGTTCTGTGAGAAAGAGAAAGAAAACCTGATTTAGAGGTCTAAAGTGTGCTGCGTTCCCATGAAGCCCACTGGGTTAGAGGTGAGTAGAAGCCCAAACAATTACTACAAGTCAAGAACAGATTTCTGGGGTAAATCGAAGATGATGTGGAACCTCAGCACTGCCTCATAACACGTGTGTGACCTTGGCCAGTGTACTTAACATCTCTGAGCCTCAGTTTCCCCAACCATTAAAAAGGAAAGATAATCTCCATGTTGTTGAGAGGACTGAATGAAATGACAAACACCCAATCCACGGTGGGTTCCCCCCTCTTTTTAAAGTTTAAGCTTTGCAATTTTATTTTATTTTTTTTAAGATTTTATTTATTTATTTGACAGAGATCACAAGTAGGCAGAGAGGTAGGCAGAGGAGGAGGGGGAAGCAGGCTCCCTGCTGAGCAGAGAGCCTGATGCAGGGCTCTATCCCAGAACCCTGGGACCATGCCCTGAGCTGAAGGCAGAGGCTTAACCCACTGAGCCACTCAGGCACCCCATAAGCTTTGCAATTTTAAAGTTTTATTGGAGCTAGATGAATATCTACTTGGGGCTTCTGAATGAACTCATTTATTTCTACTCTGTACTATAATATTTTAGCTTCTCCTGGAAATTCATAAAATGTTATATAAGAGAACAGATCGTTTGACCTAAATATCTCATTCCTACTACAAAACAGATGCCTAAGATCAAGTGAGATAGTAAATATAAGTCACTAACGACTGTTCCAGTGTACAGTAGAGGCTTATTAAGGAATGACTACAATTATTTATATTGCTGTTATTTACAAATTCTACGACCAATACCCAGTTCTCAGGGACCTACCGAGGGCAGAGTATTCTATAGGAACAAATGAGAAACAAGAACCTGGGCCTCAACTTTTGATCCACTGCTATCTTCACTTCATCAAAATGCCCTCAGAGAATTATGAGAATACCTTTAGCTTTAAATACAGCTGCTTCCCTCTTCAATACAGCTATGATGCATTCACTGAACCAGAATGTACTGAGGACTTACTACGTGCTCAGCACTGTTTCAGATGCTAGGGATAACAGCAAACAAGATAAGGACTCAGCTCCGGGGAAACCTATGGCCTTGTAGGAGGAGCCGGACAAAAAACACACCAAAAAAAGGCAAAAGAGTTTAAAGAAAATAAAAAAGTGGAGTGAGGCAATAGAGTTGTGATCAACCGCACTGTATTATAAACTTCAAAGTTGCTAAGAGACCAGATCTTACTGTTAACACCACCAAAAAAAAGGAAAAAAATGCTAATTACGTGATGTGACAGACGTGCAGCTAATGCTACAGTAATGATCATATTGCAATACAGAAATATATCAAACCAACATGTTGCTGATTTCCTTAAATTTACATAACGTTATACATCAAATGTACCTCAATTTAAGAACAAAAAGAGAGATTGAGGCTATTTCATATTTCAGATCTAGTGGTCAGGGAAGGCCTCTGGGAGTCAGTATTTAAAGTGAGATCTCAGTGTCAAAAAGGTCTTGCCCAGATCAAGAGAAATAGCATTCCAGGCAAGGGAAAGCCTTTATGTTGAGAAGCCGGACAGCTTGTTGGAGGAATGAAGAAGTCAATGACCCATATAATCACCCACTGTCGCTCAAACAAGCATTTGGATGGGAGTAAAATCCTGGCTACCAATCACATAGACATAATCAATCCCAACAATATAAACTTATCAGGAGATTAACTTTTTAACATCTACATTAGCAATATATTTACCAGATTTCATAAAAACACACAAAAAAGTCACAGGAACCTAAGCCAATAAGTACGTTATATTGATCTGTTTGTCGCTTTCAACACCGAGTCATAACTCCCTTCAAAAAAAGAAAAGTCAATCGGGTCATGTACCATTTGACCTTGGAGGTGGTTAATTTTCATAACTATGTCAATACCAAAGGCTTTCATAAAATTCAGCCATCTCTACGTGGAAAAACAAATATGAAGTTATTATGAATTCCAAATTTCTGAAAGCAGAAAAAGTGCAATTTAACCCAACCCAAGGTCAAATCTAAACACTACGCACCTCTAGGAATTCGTGCTGGCTATCTGGTGCCACCTGCTGACCACTGAGAACAAGCCACACTAGGGCCTCCAAAGCAGCCATTTACTGGGGCTCCAACTCCCTCCACACCTGACTCCTGAGTAAGCCCCACTCCCACCATTTCCCCCACGCGTCTCTCCTCCTACCACTGACTTATCCCCAGATCAGTGACTGCTTTCCAAAGATTTCTAAACAAGCAAGTGCTAATCCTTTCCTTAAGCTTTAAATAAGTGGTTCAAACCACATAAGCACATTTTGTCCCAAATATTCTTCTTTAATAGGGTGTTTGTTCTTTAACAATACCATTTTTCCTTAAAAAGTGGGAAGCAAAAGGCTGTGTACAAAAGAAATATCAATGCTTTCAGCTATTCTTTTTATTCAATTGTTTCACTTGAGTGTCTAAGAACTTGAATATCAGGATCATTTTTTTTCTTCAACATGCTCCATCTGTCCTAAGATAATATCCTTATCAAACAGCTAATTTTTTATAATGGAGTCTTCCCCTCCGTCTCCAGGGTAATGTTAAAGCAAAACATCCTAAACCCCACCAGGACCACAGTGAAATGGTACTTCTAAGTATTCAATAGCAACAACGGAGTAACCTAAGCGTAAAGGAAAAGTCAGAGCCATGGTAAGATGTGGATGAGTGTTCCCAGGGCATGGGGATTCCAATAAAGCCCAGTACCCTGTGAACACCATTATCCCCCAACTTCCTTCAACAAAAGCCAGCTGAGAGGGCAGTGTGTATCACACATAGAGGTGTCTCCAACAGGTTATCTATAAAGGGCTAGATTTTCCCAAGGTGGTATCAGCCATGTGTCCCCACAGTCAGTGAGGTAATCTGTACTTCTTAAATGGCTGTGGGGAGATTATGAGGAGAGAAGAGTGGAGAGCTGGCCATCTTGGAACTCTGTCTGGTGGGTCCGCCATTTGGAAAGCAGGAGAGGACTATATAAGGTTGGCATGGAACACGACATCTCCTCTCCCAGAGAATGGCTCTCATTGCCTCTATGGGCTCAGTGTGGGCCTAGATGCTGACTGACTTGATCACCACAGCAGGAATTCATTAAATAATCCCTGAATGAATAAAAATCAATAATATCCTGGGTGTGATATGAATACTACCCATGTTTTTGTGGCTAGGTTTTAAGAAGATGGTTAAAATTCATACCTACCTTCTCTGCCCTAAGTCTGTGTGTGTGTGTGTGTGTGTGTGTGTGTGTGTGTGTAAACAAGGAATATGTAAACCAAGACCCCTCCACCAAATTACTCTTCTCTAACCCTACATCGCATAAATGAATTTCCCAAAAGATACACAAAACATTCCAAAGGCTCATTATTTTCTGCTTCGATAATTAGACAATAATTTTATTTCTTCAAATTGGCAGACCAAAACAGATACAGATAGGAGGAAATGATCATGCCACACCCAGAAGGCAAACAGGTCCCTACCGCTCTTGCAAGTGCTACACTACAAGGTCATGACCATCAAGAAAAAAGCCAGAACATTACCATTCCAAGTTTCAGTAGTAGTCTATTAGTTTACCTCTTTAGATTAAAATAACATCAATTAATACCTGGTAAAGCCCAGAGGGAAAATATCTTATGTGTTTACTTCCAAGATAACAAATCTGTTTTCCACGTGACACAGGTAGTAGATAAATGCACAGGTTTTTGTTCTTTATAATTATCTCCAAGTTTCCCTCCACTGCCCTCTTCTGTTTCTGTATAAAATCTCCTTGGGTGATGTCACCCACCCCCCAATCTTTGACTCCTCCCCATGTTGACAGCTGCTCTCTGGACAGCTAAATGCAGAGGTCCTAAGGATGACCAGGCCAGTGTCTAAAACTAAGCCCATAATTCCTCCTCCAGACCCCGTTTCCTTCCCATCACTCCCTTGCTGAATGGCATCCCCTCCTTTCTTCCAGTTACCTCAGCTAGACACCTGGCAGTCCTCCTTCATTTCTCCCTCCCAGCTTCAGCCTCCAAGGCTGCTTTTACCTCCCGACAACCAGGAATCAGCTCAAACAACAGTTTTTTCTTTTTCCAGCAACTCACCCTACCCTTTCCCTGACATTGCCACCAGAGGGACCTTCTCAAATATAAGTCCAATCATTTCATTCCTGTGACTAAAACCCACTGAGGCCCATGCCTTCAGAATAATGCCCCAAAACCATTGAAGAAAAAGGGGACTCCTTCACAAGGGAACTCTGACCAGCTCTCCAGCCTGGTCTCAATACTCCTGTCCTAAGCTCTTGTAGCTCCTGAGGGAAAAAAAAAAATCAGGCTCTTGTCTTACCTCCCAACGACCTGGAAATAGCTTTTTCTGCTCTCCACAAATCCTAGTTTTAGGTTATTACCTTACTGAATCTACCTCTTATCAGTTACCACCACTAAATCCTGGTCTGAATGAAGATAACTTTAGATGACCCTGAATATGTCCTCCCTCCCAGACACCTTTTGCACTGCTGACCTGTCACTTAGCATTATAAGACTGTTTCACAAGTACGAAACTTTTATTTACTTATTGTCACCAGGCCATTGGCTCTTGAGGTCATGTTCTCATCATATTGTTCTTCTGTCTTCTCAGCTCCTAGTGGGGTGCTTGGAAATATTAAGTGCTTGCTAATTGTTTGTGGCTGGCTGGGTGGGTGGGAGACTGGTAGGTGAAGGTCTAGAAGTTGAGGGCACAGGATCAACATCAATTCAAGCTGCCACTCTGGTACTATCGCCATCAGGCACAAAGGCCAAAACACATACTCATTGGAGCTACATAGATCTCCTGGGCACTCTGCTTTCAAGAAGTCACAATTTTAGACTAGGCTGCTGATAAATATAAACACAGATTTAATAAGGTCCTTCTCCATGTACATATTAACACGTAGGTTTCTCTTTGTAATTTAGTTTTAACCCACTGAAAGAGTTTATTTTTTTGTCCGGACTACTCAGGTTTCAGAAAGTAAAGAAACAAGTAGAAAATAAATGGGATTTTCACTGGCACTATACACACACACACACACACACCCCACACACACAAACACATCATTCCTTAATACCCAATTTTAATTAAAGGCTCTAATAAATTAAATTTAACATTTGCCAATCCTTTCTGAAGAAGAAAACCATATGCTAACACTTATTTTGGCAGAAGCCACAGACCCAAATGTTCTGCAAACACTTAAAACCCTCCCACTTTACTCACAGAAGACTTGAAAAAGCATACGCCGGACTGCTGGTGTGCTATCTTTAAAAAAAGCTCTGCTCTGGGATTTTGAAGGGATCAAGCTGTGGGTCTGACAATTTCCAGGAAAAGACCCAGGAGAGATCTGCCTCAATCTTCTCAACTGTACTGTCTCCAAAAAGTAAGACTTGAGTTATTTCCAATGTGCCCACTGAGGCATTCTGCAGCATGAATCAAATGGTCAACAAAGAGGAATATGTGCAAGAAACCACAGGGATGGAGAAACCCAGCTAGCCTACTGTTATTCAGGTTCGTGGAGCTAGTTTAACCATAAGGTCCAAGACACCATCCTAAATATTCAGAGTTCCCTGTTTACAAAACCAAGACAAGTATGATAAGTTCTAGTGTGACAATTAACCAAGTCATGCACCCAATCCTTTATAAAAGCATCATTCGCTTTTTTTAAGTAAGCTCTATGCCCAAAATGATCCTGAGATCAAGAGTCACATGCTCTACTGACTGAGCCAGCCAACTACCCCAGTATCACTCACTTTTAAAATTACCAGTTGACTTGCAGCTTTACAGAAACACATAAACTATACAAAAAGCATGACACAGCTGTTCAAACTAGCCAAAATTCAGAGACTCAGACCATTCTGAGAGGAAGTATGCTCAGAGACCTGTTTAATAATTAACCATTGTTAATAAAGATAGTCCTCAAATACTCTAGCCAACATTTGTTGGTTTTATTTATCAATGACAGAATAGGTTAAAATCTCCCACTGTGAGTGTGGATATATCAAATTTTCCTTGTAACTTCCTGGATACATACAAATTATAACTACTTTGTCTTCTTGGTGGGCTGTTTAACTCTGAAATAGCCTCTTTTCTCCCTATTCACACATTAACTCATTCATTGATAATTAATATATGCCTGGCATATTTTTTCCATTCTACTATTTCACCTTCTATTTTGTTTTAGGTTTTAGTTTTATCTCTTATTTTTAAATCTAATCCAAGTGTTTCTGTCATCTTGTGGGCAAATATAATCCATTTACATTTATTAGGATTATGGCCATATTTACTGCTTCAACCAACTTGCTTTCTATCTTAATTAATGAAGTGGCAAAACTGGGGCTTAAAGGGTTAAACAACTGGGTCATGTCACACAGCTATGAGCCCAAGATCTATAATATTTTTGTCACCTCTGAATCCTAAGTCACAAGAACTCTAAACCTAATCTTTAAAACACAGAAAACTGGGGCGCCTGGGTGGCTCAGTGGGTTAAAGCCTCTCTGCCTTCCGCTTGGGTCATGATCCCAGAGTTCTGGAATAAAGCCCCACATCAGGCTCTCTGCCCAGCAGGGAGCCTGCTTCCTCCTCTCTCTGCCTGCTTCTCTGCCTACTTGTGATCTCTGTCTGTCAAATAAATAAATAAAATCTTAAAAAAAAAAACAAAACACAGGAAGCTGATGAGTCTAACAACCAAAGAAAATGCTAATTGTATTAAAAAAGATGTAACTTTCATGCTAGCTTACTCTGTGTGAGCATAGTGTTTTACTTGCTTTTTCATTCATTCCTTCCCAGCAACCTTTTGATGTAGACAGTATTATTAGCCCTACTTTATTTATTTATTTAAGTAACGTCTACACTCAACTTCACCAGACACCAAATCTGCCAGCATCCTGATCTTGGAACTTCCAGGCTCCATAACCATGAGAAACAAATGTCTGTTGTTTATCTATGGTATTTTGTCTAACAGCCCAAAGACACTTATATTCCCAATACTCAGAAGTAAACTCTTTCCTACACAGGTGAAAGATCTGCCAAGAAAGTTGATTTTAGTTTTATGAACAAAGTTCTAGGGACAAATTTTCTTTTTTAATGTGGTCATGTTATGCCACGCCCTACTCTATGGAGGAGCAAAATTAACCTTTATTATAAAGGAAATAAATTTTAAAATATTTCACTGACCATAATTCATTTTATTTTAAAGTAATCTATTAAAAAGAATCCATCACTATGGCTTAGTAACATATTATACAATGACCAAAACCAGATCTCCACAACAAAGAGGAGTATAACACAGGGGAGAAACAAGGCATGTCTCTGACCTTCCTCCATTGTATAGGATAAACTGCACAGTAAAACAATGGAATTGCTTATTATTATTATGAATTATTATTTGAGTGTCTTAAGTGAAAGGAAAATTAATTATACATTGAATAGAAATTTATTCTCTTTTACTATTTGTACATTTGTACAAAGTACCTTATTTCTTTTTTTTTTGCCTACCTATGATACCATTTAGATTCTAATATAAATCTGCAAACCCTAAAATTTTTTTAGACTATCTTTATTTTGAAAAGAGAAAGATTAGCTTTCCCAATGTTTATCTATAAGTCTCCAAATTACCTAACTTGAATCAAATGAAAAAAAGTCAAAAATTTCTACTAAATATATGGCTATCCACATTGGCAGTTAAAGGCCAAACTTGGTTTTGTTCTCCTTACACAGAGACGCAATTAAAATTGAAATCATTAACTAAAGGCAGACTTAACACCATGATCTGATGGCCAATGGGAGGCTTCTGAGCCACTATAAATAACTACTTTGGTCTTATTCTTATTCCCGGATAGTTTTAAATTACATTACAATATAGGCCTAATGCTTCCGCTCCCAAAATGCTGATCCTGAATTTCAGTGAGTTTGGCATTTCACTGAGTTACTGTTTGTGAAATTTCATAAGTCAGTATCACGTGTGCCTGGAACAATAGAGAAAGAATAATGTGCTTTCTATCTGGAAAGCTGACTTTTCCTTCTAGAGTAGCCCAGTGCCAAAATTCTTTTCCAATCTATCAAGTGAAAATGCATCTCTCTCCTACCTGAAATAGTGATCAAATGAAGGAAATATATACAATGGCAATGAAAAACAACAGTATACGAAATGGAAGCGGCACACACACGCACATAAGCTAAGCTGCACAAGGGCCAGGATCCTCTCTGTTCTGTTCATTTTTATACCACCAGCCCCAGCTTCATGCTCAAGCCATAGCAGGTGCTCGAAAACAATTGTAAACTAAATTGGCAGGTGGCAGGAGCAGTGCAACTCCAGAGCAGTCTAACTGAAACACAGTGCTTCTTTCTGCCTACTCAATATGCATCTTGGACCCCAGTAAAATTCTCAGTGTTACATAAGGGGCAACCTTGTCTTCACTCCATTTCATTTAGGAAAGGATGACTTTTTTGTAAGAAATCTGTTTTCAAATGTTGCAAAATGAGACAGGTCATATTTGAATAGGAATGGAATAACTGCTAACTTCACAATCTCATTTGGGATATATATATTATATCAATTTAGGTTATTAATATTAACATAACAAATTAATATATTAATATTATATATTGAGATAAATGTAAGTGCATGGTTTATATATGTACTATATAATATTAATATCCATTATTAAGACATTAATAAATATATTCTTATATTTATTATAGATATAAATAAATATTTAAATACATAATGTTTTAAGAATCATTCCCCTTTAAAAATCATTCCCTTTTGCAAAGTGACCTAAATCCTAGGCATGTCTAATATCCAAATTTCCAAAGGTTTAAATATTACTAGTTAAATTTTCTCAGAGAACAAACAATTCTCATTGCTTGAGTTAACGCTTCAGCAGCAAGCTTTTCCTCTGTGTATGCCTAGTAAATGTTTCCCAAACTTACTTAGAACTCTATAACCTTTCAAATGAGCAAAATGAATAATAAAGGTTGAGCTACAGAAAAAAAGTGACATTAATTCCAGAAAAAACATGCATATAAGTATCATTTAAACATGATCAAACCTCTATTACTAAAATTTGTTTAAATCTGATCAATTTGAATAAACTTTAAAAAAAAATAACGTTTAATGATTTATACAGGCTGAAATCCATGAGAATTCTGCAGTTACTTTCAAAAGTGTGACTCCAAAGTGCTCAATATGAAGTTTGGTAACAAAGGTCAGTTAAAGGGACACCTGGGTGGCTCAGTCATTAAGCATCTGGCCTTCGGCTCTGGTCATGATCCCAGGGTCCTGGGATAGAGCCCCGCCTCGGGCTCCCTGCGCAGTGGGAAGCCTGCTTCTCCCTCTCCCCCTCCCCCTGCTTGTGTTTCCTCTCTTGCTGTGTCTCCGTCAAATAAATAAATAAAATCTTTAAAAAACAAACAAACAAAAACAAAGGTCAGTTAAAGTAAATGCGGAGATCTATTTGCCTTTCCAGAATTTAAACACTGATATATGACGAAAAGGCACACAGTGTTTAAAATGTTCCCCTCAGTTCACAATCACGGAGGAACTCTCTGATTCATAAGTAAGATCATGCATTCATCATAGGTGACCAGAGACAAGCAAGTACATCTACCACAGCATCAGACCATAATCTGACCAACTGAGCCAACAACCCAGCACCCCACAAAACTTCTCACAAAGGCACAGAATAAAGCATGGCCTACCCAAAGCTACAGAGCCATGGGCCTACAAGTCACATTTTGCTATTGCTCAAATAACTTCAAAATGAGAATAAGATCTCAGCTGGTCAAGTCCTTAACCAGGTTCAAAAGCAAAGGAAACCAGCAACTTTCCCTTGTTCTCCCAACAGCAGAAAATGGGCTTAAAAGAACAAGAATGAGAGCATCCAGAGCCTTCTCTTTAAAAGCTCGCTAGTGATATGATTTTGGTAACTGCATTTTTGAAATCCTCGCCTGAATAAAATCAAGCCTAGACTTTCATCTCCTTGAGATATGTTATTAATAAACCAGTTTTCTACTTCCCAAAATATCTAGAACACAACATGCACTTTGTTTATCCTGTTTCCAAATGCTTTCAAAGAAGTTACTTCTCTTGCCAAACTCAGCAACAGAGCAAAGAATGAACAGGATGGTAGGGCAAATGAGAGAGCTGGAGGCAATAAATTCTTGTAGCATTCTGATTCTGTGCAGAAAGAAAATCAGGGGGTGGGTATCCCAGCAGTGGCTGAGTATTTAGGGATGTCTGAATGAACTGTGATGCTATCTTCCATGCCATCAAATGCTAATGCCAATCCAAAAAGGATCCTGTAATCGAGGAAGGCTTTCTGATCTCATTAGCAACAGTACTATTATCTTTTAATAATTCGTGATTGTAAAGATTGGTTCAACAGAACCAGGTCAGACTAAACATTACTTTCTCTAGGAAGGCTCTACAGAATCTCCCAGTCCCAACCCAGCACCTCCTGTTACATGCTTTAGCGTGTGTCTTTTCCTCATGGCACGTACCTATAACATTTAAATAATTACATGTGTGATTATTTGCTAAATGACGGTATCACCTTATATACTATACTCTCCAAGAACTACTAAGCATTTCTCTCCTTATCAATGCATCCCTAGCTACAACATCTAGCACACAGCAGACAATAAACATTTAGTGAATAAGCTTTAAAATTTTCTCACCTTCCAAAAGTATTATAAGCACTTTCCCTACCAACTCTGCTGTAACAAGAAAAAAAAAATTCTAATGTATCCAAAGGCAAATTTGTTCAAATGAAAGCTGTTAAATACTAAGAACAAAAATAACCCAAAATCTGAAATAAATCCCTAAATGGTCAAGAATTATCTGAATTTTTCCTTTTTTTTAAAGTATATTTACATTGTAACTTTTAACTTCCTTTACTGAGCAAAAGAAAAACTTCAAAGGCAACTTCAAATTTCTGCTTAAATTACAGAGAGATGAATTTCCCACGAAAAAAATCACATCACTGGCTCAACAGCCATACTCAAACGGTGCTGACTCGAAGCTGAAAGCCTGGTGAGGCAGGCTCATAATCCAGCGCCCAGGCACAAACAATACTTTCTTCACTACCTCAGAAAGTATACTTAGCACAGTAAAGGACGTTGGACCACGGAGAGATTCAAAACTGTTCAAAAACACATACAGTAGTACATTTAGACATTTAAAGTACCCAAAGTCAGAAGAGGTGAAAAGGGACAACAATCCCAAGAAAAGGTGGTAAACTCAACATAGAGTACCAGCAGAAGGTAGCCCAAACAGAGCTGGCTCGGTGGTTAGGAATGAAGCAATCACCCCAGGGCAATGCCCAAACCTAGAGTACCTAGAAGGGGGTAGGCAGGCCCTAAGACAGCTGGGAGTCCAGGCTGCAGTGCTAGGAGCTCCCAGGGAAAACGTCTTAAAGGGCCACTGGGCATCTAACCTTAAGGAGCTTCAGGAGGCCTCCTGTGGGCACTGGCACAACAAATTCATAGTGACTCAGGGTTAGAAGGTGCTTTCTAACAACTTGAACTCTCAAAAAAACCCAGAGGGTTGGCCAGAGAGCAGGGAGTTCACCCTATCAGGAGTGGTTCACACAGGGTGGGGAAGTACCATTTGACAGGGAAGCTAGAGAGGAAACCAAGAACTGTGTGGGAAGCTGGACGACATGAATGCTAAGAACCCTTCCAACCAGCAGGCCTCTATGATTTGGTTAACCACAAAGTATTCACCATTCTTGTGATCAGTACACTATAGTAATACTACAGTACACGAAACATGGTTCCCAAGGTAGGCACGATACTCTCTTTGATGGGGCTCAAGGAGTATTTCAAAAGAATGACTTCTCCATTCCTATTTTTAACCGAATCTCTGTTACCTTAATCTTAGCCATTCTTTGTGTATCCACATAAAGTATCTGCATTCTCTTTGAAACAAAAGTACTCTTCTGCAAACATTTATAAATATTTTCACTGGGTTGCACAACCCCACTGGGGGAAAAAAATGGGCAAAAAGATTTGAAACTTGCTTTTACATTTTGATGAAAACATTACTCTTAAGCACATCACTGAAAATATTTATCAAAACAATTATTTTGGGGCGCCTGGGTGGCTCAGTGGGTTAAGCCGCTGCCTTTGGCTCGGGTCATGATCTCAGGGTCCTGGGATCGAGCCCCACGTCGGGCTCTCTGCTCAGCGGGGAGCCTGCTTCCTCCTCTCTCTCGGCCTGCCTCTCTGCCTGCTTTGTGATCTCTGTCAAATAAATAAATAAAATAAAAAACAAAACAAAAAAACAATTATTTTACTAGGCAACTTTATATTTTTATTAGTATCATAGGATACCAAGTAAAACATATGTTCATTTAAAAAAATATTTTGATTAGAAAACAGTACCTATCCTGGCATAATATTTCTGTCACTCAGAGCCTATTACTGAGTCTGGTACTATCCTAAGCAAAAGGCAGAGACATTCTTGACATCTAAATAGATGTGAAAAAGCAAAAGTTTTTATTTAAGAAAGTTGTAATGTCAGAATATAAAACAGCTTGTGTTTCACAAATCCTTTGTTTATACTGTTTAAATGAAACCTCTCTTTGCTTCTTCAGTTTGGGGGAAGGGCAGTGCGTTTCAAGTAAGTTTCCTTAAGAAATTACTCCCTGATCCTCCTCATTAGATTTCTGTTCTAGTGGAAGGGATTGAAACTCATTAGTCCCACCTAGCATACTTGAAAGTCAGTACGTACACATCCAGCATTGGTCATTTTGCAGCTACATCCTGACAAAATGAGGTTAACACTCAAAAAATGAGTTGGTGATAAACCAAGTCAAATAACCAAGGTATCAGGACTCCCTGGGGGGCTCAGTTGGTTGAGAGTTGACTCTTGATTTTGGCTTACATGATGATCTCAGGGTCCTGGGATCAAGCCCCGCAAAGGGCTCCATGCACAGGGCGGGGAGTCCACTTAAGATTCTCTCCCTCTCTTTCTGCCTCTCCCCTAACTCACACTCTCACTCTTTTAAATAAATAAATCTTCAAAAAAAAATAACTGAGGTACATCAGCTATAGAATTTGTTTTGCTATGGCTGTTTTAAATGCTGTTTCTAGAAGTGTCCTTATTGCACCTGCTCTCATAGGTGGATCATGACTGCACCTAAATATTTCTGAAAAAAGTGAACGAATACATTTGGAGCCTCAAGAAAGGGTGGGAAAGCCATTTACTGTAACCACATTCAGTTATGGGATAATGAAAAATTAGGCATTTAGCAGTTTCTCTGCCAGAAGTGGACTGGTTTTACTTTCTGGTGGTATGCTGCTGTCTTGCTCAAAAAGGGGTGGTACGTTCAAAGACTAGGAATAGAAGACCTGTTTGTGAGACCAGTGATGAGAGCGAGGATTAAAACTGTGACCTACAAGGATGATCATTTTCATGCCTATGGAGATTCCTTGCCTCTAAGCCTTGGATACTTTTAAATTCTGTTAAATCCCACATATACTTCAGAGGAAGTAGTAGGCTGCCAGTGTCAGAGACTTCTCTGAAACCCAACTTGCCCCAGTGGGCCTAGAGGAGGACAAGAGGGAGGGAACTGGTCTGCTTCGTTTGCTCTGACTGCAAGGGCACTAACCCAGTAGGCAGAGACCCTCACGCTACAGAAGGCAGCCAAGGGCTTACACAGTGTAGTAAAGACTGGCCAAGTTCCCATGAGCTCGTTCTATCTCCTAATGCAGCATGCAAAGAAATGGAATATAATCCATCAGAATGGAGACTCCAGTCTTGGAAACAGGTGAAACTAGTTGACTAGGATCCAAAAAAAAGATTTTTTTTACTTAATCAGCTCAACAGAATAAGCTCCACAGGTCAAGATTTTTTTTAACTTAGCAATTATTGACCAGAAGACTAAAATGTACCCAGTGGTTAAAACCCCTCTTTTGTGTAAAATCCAGAGTGATTGCTGTGCCAGGAAAGATGCCAGCTACATAGGCAGGGAATATCAGTGCTTGTGTTGCCTCATGACCACAGAAGGAACATGGCACCCCTTCTCCTTGAGGTGAGTGAGCTTATAACTAGCTCAGGAGTCTGTGCAGAGCTCCCTCTGGACTCCTCATGACAAAGCCAACAAGAGCTGATTCTCTTCATCAAAACTGCTCACCACTCACATACTCTGTAGGAACCTCCTTCAAGAAGTCCCAGAAAGTTCCTGCCATCCAACTCAACAGGCTTTATGAATGGGGAGGGCCCTCCCCATTGCTTTCAGTGTACATTACACACACACACACACACACATACACACACACACACCCCCCAAGCAAAGCCAGAGTATGCCCTTGGTTTTGCATCAAGGCAGACTCTTCATTTACACACCTCTGTCTGACTTCAAGCTAAGTCCATTAATCTTTCCTTACATACAGAACCTTGCAGGAAAAGCAGGCTGGGAGCTGTCACCCAGGCATACACATCCCAGCCCCAAGAGGTATTCTCTGAAGTGAGTATTTATTTCATTTCCTCTAAACAGCAGGAGGTATCCCACATCTCTGCTATGCCTCCGTGGCCAGAAATAGTGTCAAGAGCAGCCTTCTCTGAAGTAAACCAACTCCTCAAGGAGGGCTGGGAAGGTACAGCCAGACCATTGTCAGCCTGACCATCTCACAGCACTAAATTGATGCCAGCTGCCCACTACCTGCTACCTACCTTAGGTCTCTGGAACTGGCTCCTGACAAGAATAACAAACCTTCACCATCGGCTTCCAGATGATAACAGAGGTGAGGCCTTTAGGGCCAGAAGGCAGAAAACCACTCCTTTCCCTGTCGTAGCTACTGTCTCTCGTGACAGGGAGAGGGGGTGATTTCAAAGGCCAGTGTCTTTTAGATAAGAGATGAATGAATTCTCTGACTGACATCCTGAAAAGGAAAAACACACACATCTTTGTTTTTCTTCGTTTTCCTCGTTTCTCTGAGATTTACATTTGGAAATGGGTGCTGTCCTATTATAAGAATCAATGGCAGGTCTGGAAATGAACCAAAGCCCTTTAATCCAGTTTTGCTCTAAAATGCAAGTGTTTTTCTATCAAATGTTCCAAAACACGCAAATGATCACCTGCAGCACAAATTTTCAGGGAGCTGTAAACTTAACAAAAATGGGATCAAGTTTGTCTCACAAAAAGTCTCTATGCACAAGTCACTCTGTATCTTAGCTCTCTTTTGTCCCACTACTTCCAGCCCCTCCTTTGTGCTCTCCTCTCCTCAGAGGCTTCATCCCCCAGGTAGGCTCCTGGCTGGTGCCCTGTGCTGAGCCAGGGGTGCACCAGTTCACCACCCTCCAGTGCACAGCAGGCAGCACTGCCCTAACCAAGTGTACAGCAGAAGTACGCAAGTCAAGAGGGCATTTTATTCTTTTTTTTTTTTAAAGATTTGATTTATTTATTTGACAGAGAGAGAGAGAGCACAAGCAGGCAGAGCAGCAGGCAGATGGAGAGGGAGAAGGAGACTCCCCGCTGAGCAGAAAGCTCCACCTAGGGCTTGATTCCAGGACCCTGGGATCATGACCTGAGCCAAAGGCAGATGCTTAACTGATTGAGCCACTCAGGCACCCCATAAACTGGGCATTTTAGACAAAGCCTCCAACACAATTAAGGGCTAGAACAGACCAATGCGGAGTGCATGGGGCCCCTCTTTCTGATACCACAGACATGCACCTTGCTGTCCAGCCAAGTTATCACTTAAGTGCTTTAAACTATCCTTAATGGATACAAGTAGCATTAGACACTGTCAGTTATGCCAAACACTGTCTAAATAACACCTATTATTCCCTAAAAGGGGAGAAAGAGGCTTCTAAGATATTCAGAAGTGACTGGCTATTCCAAAGATTCTTCTGTGATAAACAGCAACTGGTCTGGAAGCCGCCATCTCGTTTTTTAGCTAATTACAAACCTCTTTGTTTCTGGGGGGAAAAAAAAGTAAAGGAGAACCTGAGGCCATTTATCATGCCTCTCACTGAGGAATGTGGTAGCTCCAGTAGAACACAGAGGGCAGTTTTTACTTGGATGAAAGGATCAATGCTTCAACCCAGCACTGGGGTCCTACTCTCTGCTGCAGCCTGGCTGAGCTCGCCACAGGGCCAGGAGGCTGAGGAGCTCACCAGAGATCTAGAATCAGAGACTATGACATCCCTTCCAGAAACCAGTTATCCCATATTCAGGTGGGTCTCAGAAGGGGCCTTGGGACAAGACACCTTGAGGCTCAGGGCTTCGGTTTCCCCATCTGCAAAGACAAAAGTCTGGACTCAAACAGTGATTCCCAGCTCCAGCCATGTATCAAGATCCCTCATGATGATTCTGTGACTTAATTTAGGCTCAGGTGTGGGTGGGCATCAGGCCGTTTAAAACTAAGGGCTGAGATTTATCATCTATCACCTACCAACTAGAGGCCCTTCTAGCTTAAAGGAAACAAAAGCCTTCTAAGCTCCAAATACCAGTGAAATCATCTGCACTCCTCCCTTGTTAGGGTAGGGGATGGGGACAAAAAAGGTGAGCTCATCACTGTGTGAGATAAAGTCAGTCAGAGGAAGGGGCATCTCCAGCCAGGCAGGCCCTGAGAACACATGATGAACACTGATGCTGCAGCCTACCAGAATATTCTAGAAGTTTCCAGTCAGCTCTAAAATTTAGACACTGTATTTGGGATTTAGATTTTCTTCCCTCTTGCTGCCTGAAACATGAATCTCACAATAAAATATCTTAAATGAAAATGTTGTGGTTATTTAAGTCTTCAGCTAACAAATGAGACTACATCTCATTGTTTTCTTTTAAAACAACGACCAACTGCCTAAAATATTCACTCATTCCCTCAATTTTAGCCTATTAGAGACCACAGAGAAGTACAAAACAAATCTTAAGGAATGAACAATTAACATAACAAAAAATGAAAAGAATTATAATACCAAGATGCCAAAAATACTGATTACGTTTCAATTACTATTTGCGCTTTCATCTGGAAAACATATCCTCCATTGGAAAGTACCCAGTGTAACAGCTGCATTGCTTTTTCAACTTTCACAAACACTCTAAAAGTTAGCCAAAACTGAGTATTGGCTGCCGTCCAGGGTTTTATTGTTATGTACTATTAGTTCATAGTGAGAAATGTGGGCTAAGGAAGGGAGTTGAAGGAATAACAGGACTTCATAATCATGTGCAGATGTGAACGTTCCTGAAAGTTGATCTGCCAGAAAATACCGCCCATATTACTTCTATTACCTGTAGCCTTTATTAGTTTAATTAGATAATTACAAATGTTGTGTTTTTAGGACATCATTTAAAGACTTAACTTTATACAATTTTTCTTATGTCAGTGGCTGACATTTTAATACTTTTCATATGTAAAGCAAACTGGTGGATTCTCTTTGGCTCCCTCCACTCTTTCACAAGTGTTAAAAGCAAACCAACAGGCCAACCACCAATCAACCTTCCTTAATTATGTCCACTTCTCGTCAAATCAATTATGGTTCAAAAGCCTCTCACTTTTAGTACTTCATAAATGTTGGGACACTATTTTTTTTTTTTTAAGGTTTATACAAACCAAATGCAGTGACACGGTCCAGCACAGACTTTTCAATCTCAAGAACCTGTAAAGTTAAACAAATAAGCAAACAAAAAAACAAGCAAACAAAAAAATGAAGGGACTAATATGGGTTTCCAACTTTTATCTGGTTAAGGAGTAAAAATTAAAACAAACACAAAAACTACTCAATCACTTTGCCACTATTTTATAAACAGGACCCAAAATAGGAGTAGGATAATTATCTGCAAATGGGATGATCAATCCTTTACGGCAGAGAACACAGGGTAACTGTGCACCCAGGCCTGTGAAGCAGGCAGTGAGCGCCTCATGACACACCTGGCCCCACAGATGCGGTCCGAAGCAGGAGTTCGAGGCGAGAAGATGAAAGCGGAGAGAGCATGACTAGCTGGCCGGGAACAGGCACAGATGTTTCAGGATTCCAGGTCTACACCTAACATTGACCCTACTTCTTAAGTTCCATCCTCTTCTAAAGTTCCATATCCGTTAAATGACAAAAACTCCACCAGACCGTTATGTATTTTACCGGGATGAGGAGAACAGGTCTCTTCTGCTGTCACTCCCCACCCTCCACCGCCCAAGGGTTTCTCTCCAGAGCCGGGTATTACACATGGCACAAAACAAAGAGCTCCCTAAGTACTTATGGAATAAATGACTTTTCTTATCTCCACAGTATTTAAAGGGTTTTAAGATAAATGCACTCATCACTGATGCTTGGGAGCTTCTGGCAAGAAAATACAATATGGATCAGGTTTAATTTTTAACTTTAGGGAGGCATGGACCTTTGAATTATTTAACACTTACATAGCTCTATGTGCCAGGCCTAAAGCCCTTTACCCACATTAACTCATGTAATCCTCCAATAATATTTATGAGGTAAGAACTTTATCTTTTGTATTTCACAGATGAGAAAATTGTGGCACAGCTCAAAGATCAAAGAGATAACCTTCATGGAGTTGAGATTTGAACCCAAGTGATGCAGATCCTGAGTCTTCTAGCCTATGCTGTCCACTATGGATGCAGCGAGCCACGTGTGGCTAATTATATTTAATTACGTTAAAATGAAATAAAATTTAAAATTCAGCCCCTCGGTGTACTAGTCATATGCACTAAGAAGTCACATGTGGCTCATGGCTACCGTACTGCATAGCGCAGACACGGGACACTTCCATCATTGCAGGAAGCCCATTGGAAGCACTAGTCTATGCTCTTAGGCAAAACTCTATTGCTCATGATTTGGGTTTAGCTCCAGACCTGAAGTCCCATCTCCATGCCTAACCTAATCTAATAAAACATAACACAAAGGGTTTTTCCAATGGGGACTCTAATACCTACTCTTTAAGCAAAAATATATAAAAGCAAGTTGACAGCAGCATGACCCTTGGTGGCTGTCCTCAACAAAAAAGCCAACAGAAAAAAAAAAAAAAAGTTTTTCCCTTTGTTATTCTCTACTATTCTCCTGGCAGGATGTTCACAGAAACAGTCCCTGGCTGTAAGCTCACTGGCGCACACTTGCACCTGTCCTGCTGTGAAGGACTGAAACACTTATTTATGGATTTTGTAAGCAGAGTTCAGCCAGAGGGTAGCCAGTCCCAAAATTCAGTTCTCAAAATATTTGCAGATATTTTTCAAAATGCACAAAGCACACCACATAAGGTTCTTCCCATAACATAAGAAAAGAAGTTTTTGGTATTGGGACAGGCTTTAAATTCTACCTCTCGGAGAAGAGCTCAGGGTGAGCTACCATGAAGGTGGGGGATTTGGTTGGGGGGTTGACGATTTCCACAATTCCTAAAATAGTTACACTTTTAAGAAAAAGGTGGAAGGGGAACACACCAAGTCACTGTTCAATACAATGTCTGAATCCAAAGGGACATGACACAAAATGAGACCCTGGACAGGTAAATTCTGGTAGGACAGAAGTCAAGTCCCAGCACCAACTGGCGTGACACTGAAGAGGTAAGGAGGAAAACAGGGTGGAGCAGGTCTCAAGGGAAGAAGGAAGGATCTCAAGCGGGCTTATAGGGAGACTGGGCTAAGAAAACACATCCATAGCCCTGCTGTGGCTGAACCTCTCAGCTGCAGAATTCTGATTCTGCGTTTGTTAAATGAAGTCAAAAGAACATCTGTAACAAAAGATATTCATCATTCCTTCTCTCCCTCTTCTGAGCCAAGCATTTCTTACAATGCTCATTTTCAGAAAACCCTAGAGGGTTCCTCACAGAAACTTCAGAGGTTTCCTGAACGGACATGCATACTCGGGGTCTGGGTCGACTGGGACAACTCGTTTCTCTGGCATTGCCAAAAAAAAGAGGACGCTGCTCTGCTGGTTGCGGGTGGGGAGCCGAATATCTACAACAAGGAGCGGAGAGTGCACAGACATTGGAGCTTCATGTTCCACACCACACGTTCACTCCTAATTACTTTTCCTCAACAACTATTTCCATAAACATATGCCTAATCGTCATTTTCAACGGCTGAGCAGTTTTCAACAGTACAGATATACTATCAACTATTAAACCAAGTCCCTACTATAAGACACAACTTCGTGGACAACTATTCTCAGTATTTTTTCAAAAATGGGGCAGTATCATGGTAACCTTGTCCATTATTTTCTTAGGATAAATTTCTAGAAGAAAAATCTATTGTCCTACAAAGGCACTTTCCCACCAGCACTCTACAGGAGGGCCTCTTTCCCCTCCACTAGGATCAGCACCAAGTGTTACGGTTAAGATCACTACAGGTCTCTAAAGTAGTCACAGTTTTTTAATTTTTTTAAAAATTTTTTTATTTCAACAATTTTTTAAAGATTTATTTAACACACACACACACACACAGAAAGAGAGCTAGTGAGTGAGGGGGAGGGAGCACAAGCAGGGGGAGTGAGAGAGGAAGAAGGTGGTTTCCCACTGAGCAGGGAGAGCCCGATGCAGGCCTTGATGATGCAGGCCTTGATCCCGGGACCCCAGGATCATAACCTGAGTCTAAGGCAGCAGGTTAATGACTGAGCCACCCACGTGCCCCCTCACAGTTATTTTAATTTGCATGTCTGTGCTTACTAGTGACATAACACTGAATGTTTTCATAATCTAAAAGGGATCACATATTTGTGTAAGCTACTAACCTCTCTGTGCTTCAGTGTACTGATCTGTGAAACAGGAATAATAATTGAACATCTATCTCACATAACTGTTTTGATAATTGAGTTAATGGGCATAAAATATTTACAATGCAAAGACTATTCAAAAAAATTAACTATTACTGTTATTCATACTTTCTAACTTACTTCTGATACTTATACTTTTTAAATTATTTATACTTTTTAACTTATTTCTAATAAGAAAGAAATCTTCTTTTGAAACAATAGAGTTCACAACAGTGGTTGCTTTTTGTGAACACCACAGATGAAATAATGATCACTGAGTAACAAAGAACCACTGTATGTACCCGTGTGTAATTCTAAAAATGAACCTTCCCCCCTTTGTTTAGTAATAACATCCAGTAGACCAAGGCTATTTTTCCTGTAACAGAAAAAAAAAAATACACATTCGAATAAAATTTCAATAAACTGTACATTCTTTGATTTCCTTTTAAATAAAATCCTGATGTTCTCAGAATTTTAAAGATGTTTTAACAACAACAAAAAAATCCTTCAAAGGAGTTCGGTTAAATAAATCATGGTATGTATATAATATAGAGACTCTCATGCATAAAATAAAAACAATGATATTTTATATATATACGTAAAACATGGGACAATTCTCCAATGAAACAGCAGATAACAAAATATGTATGATTCTATTTTTTTTTTGAAAACACACATTTATCTGGAATAGTATAGACCAAAATGTGAAAAGTTAGCACCAAGTGGTGTTACAAAAGGCAATTTAAATTTTCTCATTTTTCTTAAGAAAACCTTATTTTCCTTTGTTTCTACAAAGAACACTTAATTTTTGAAATGAGAAATTTTAAGTATTTGTACAGGTGGGATTCCAATGTGGTGTGCAGTTTCTTGGACAGAGAAGAGCCTGGCAAGACAGCTCCCTCTTGGATAACAAGATTCTCTCTGGCAGAAACATTCTTTGGACAGCCTGGGGAGTAGCACCTCCTAAGGGTTCCTTGGGTTCTAAACCTGAGATTCCTGTCTCCTCATTTTCCCAGATATGGGTCAGGGCTCTGAGCTCATTTCGTCTTTCCCCCGCTGACCAGCCATCAGCAATGCTCCAGGGCTTTCAACGCTCTCCAAACTCTATGGCAAGCACACAAGGCCCCTGCTTTCCCCGTCTCCTGTCCTGCCACAAACCCACACACACACACTCACTCCAGGCAGTTTCCACACTGCTTAACACCCTTTCTCACGATCAGCTCAAGCTCACCTCCTGTAAGGGCCTTCACTGTACCCCAATGCCCAGATGTGGCACAGCGCCCTGCACCCTGGACTACATTGCTGGCCCATTCTTGCCTACGTTCTTGACTTTGAGTGGGTTGGGGGATACAACAGAGTGGTGGAGCCAGGAGACAGGAGGACGGGGGGCTTACTGAGGTATAGTTGACATATAAGAAATACAATGAATGACACATATATAAATCACACAATTTGGTAAGTTTTGACATATGTATACACCTGTGAAACCATCACCACAATCAATGAGCATATCCGTCACTCCAAAGAGTTTCCCCATACGCCTCTGTAGTCTATCCTCTTGTCCCATGCCCCCACCCCAGACAACCACAGATCTACTTTCTGTCACTATAGACTAGTTTATTTATTCTCTATAAATGGAATCATACGGTATGAATTTTTTCTATCTGGCCTTTTCATTATTATTTTGAGATTCAGCCATGTTGGTACATATAGCAATAGTTCATTCTCTTTTTTTTATAGGTGAGTAGTATTCCATTGTACACATGCAACACAGTTTATTCATACATTCACCTGTGATGGACATTTGAGTTATTTCTGGTGTGGGGCTATTACAAATAAAGCTGCTACGAACATCAGTGTACAAGTTTTTGTGTGGACATGTGCTTTCATTTCTCTTGGATAAACGCCCCGTAGTGGAACACCTGGGTCATATCATAGGTGATACTATAATTTTTTAAGAAACTACATCCTGAAGTATTCTAATTTAATTGAATAATAAAAAAAAAAAACCCAGGGGTTTCTCAGTGGCATAGTCGCTTAAGGGTCCACTCTTGGTTTCGGCTAGGGTCGTGATCTCAAGGGTTATGAGATCAAGCCCTGTGTAGGGCTCATTACTCAGGAAGAAGTCTGCTGCAGATTTTTTCTCCCTCTCCCTCTGACCCTCCTGCTCATACTCTTTCTCTAAAATGAATAAATAAAATCTTTAAAAAAGAAAACAAAAAACAAAAAACAATGAGCAGACAAGTACCCAAATGCACCAGGGGAATATCCTTTTAAAGGAAAGATAATAAATCCTTTTATAAGGGATGAGTCATTTTATAATGTGAATAATCATTCTCTATAACTCTTAAAATTCAGTCTTCACATTTGAAGTTTTTTACTTCAAATGAGTCATGCCTGTATCAATTACTGTTATATAAAAATTTGCAGTGTCTGTCCAACAGCCCAATACCCCTACATTGCACCCCATTCTTTTCAGGATTTGGTTGGCACCATTTAATTGCTTCTTTCTCTATAATTCTCTACAGTGGTGTTGTGAGAAAGAGCATGACACTGTGATTATATCAGTCTTGAAGAAGGACCCTTTCTTTGTATGTGTTCCAAGAAAAGACAGTAACCCACTCATGTGACTTTGGGGAAGTTATATTAACTTTCTGTGCCTTTGACAGCCACCCTACTGGCACCCAAAATGAAATGTGAGAGTTAAGGGCCTCTCCTTTTAAAAGGCTATTCAGCAGTAAATACAACTTGAGCTAAAAATAGAAAAAGCAATTCATGGAAATATTCTTAGTCTAGGACCCCTCCCCCAATTTAAACCCATTTTAAATTCAGAACAGATAAAAGCATACAGTTTACACAATATAAAATTAAGAGTAACAGAGGAAATTATAAGAAAACTGCTCTTTGGTTCTATCTAAACTTCAAAGATTGGGTTTTCTGGTAAACACTGTATTTAGTATTTTCTAAATGCATTACACCGCACAATAATTCTCTAAACACAGTTTTAAAGAACTCTAAGCATAAAAGCATAATAGAGCTAAACAGTCTGACAGCTTTTGTTATTTCTATTAACTTTTCTGCTCTAGTTTATATAAACCAATAAATCTCATTCTCTTTCCACATGAAAAGAAAGGAAGTCTACCCAACAGTCAATTACATTTCTACCGCAGGCTGGGGAGTGTCTTTGCTGGAGACCTAAGACACATGTCCATGATTCCTCATCATGAAGACCACTGTGATTTACACAAATGTTACAGAAGCAAACCTTTCGAGTAACAAAAAACTGAATCCCATATAAAATTGTTACCAGTGTGCTTAAGCTGAAAGGCATCTGCCACAAAAGTCAGACAGACAGTACCAAGAGAGTAAGTCAGACACACCTGCAAGGATGTCACATAACTTTAGAACAGGTGTTAAATAAAACTCCTTAGATCCAGGAATTCATCTACAGGAAAGGTGAAATCTGAAAAAAAATCTGAGTGCAATGTTGGGGGTCTGGGTGGCTTAGTCAGTTGAGTGTCTAACTCTTGATTTCGGTTCAGGTCATGATCTCAGGGTTGTGAGATCACGCCCCGTGTTGGGTTCCTTGCTCAGTGTGGAGGGTACTTGTCCCTCTCCCTCACCCTTTCTCATGTGTGTGCACATACCTGCTCACTCTCTCTCTGAAATAAATAAAAACTTTAAAAACAAAAAATTTAAATGCAATGATGCTCATCCCAGAGTGTTTTACAGCAGCAAAAAAGTTGAAGACAACTTAAATGTCCAGTAATAGAGTGCTGTACAGGTACTTTACACAGTCATGAAAAAAATGTTCAAAAAAATATTTTCAAATGGATACAACTCATGATGTAACAAATGCAGCACAATTATGTAAAAACTGAAGTGCAGAATAATGTGAGTGTATGTGTGTGCACAAGTACGAATTAAAAAGAACAGGAAAAAAGTACATACAGCAAAATGTTAACAAGATAGCTTCGGGATTACAGGAATATTCTTTTTTTTTTTTTTTTTTAATTCATTTGAGAGAGACAGAGAGTGAGCACGAATAAGAGCAGGAGCTGAGAGAAGGGGCAGAGGGAGAAGCAGGCTTCCCGCTGAGCAGGGAGCCTGATGTGGGACTCCAACACAGGACATGGGGGATCGTGATCTGAGCCACCCAGTTGGTTCCAGGAGAATTCTTAAAATGTATTACTTTCCTAATCAGAGGTTTGTTTTTTTTTTTAATTATAATGTATTCCTCAAAACAAATATTTTTTAGGGTTTTTGTTGCTTTTTTTTTTTTTTTTTTAGACTCTTAAAGTACCACATTATTTCTCTGGAAACATCTAAAGAACTATGATCACCAGAAATATAGAATATCTGTTTCTTTAGGAGCCTATAAACAAAGCCTAATAAGAAAATCTGGATTTAAAAAAGAGAGAAATCAAAAGTGAGTTACTTAAAAATGATTTCCCAAACCCCAGAAGTTCCAAGAAAATTAATTTAAATGGTGCACGGATATAAGACATTTAAAATGCGATGTTCAAAATTTTACTTTCCATGTGACTCCTCAGGTACATATTCACTCTAAAAAATGATTCTTACATAATATAACAAACAATTTCCAATCAGTTCTTCACCAAGAACACTGGCCACCGCAACAGCTGAAATCATAACACCTAGTAGGTAACAAAATTTTTTTCTATTTAATTGTGGAGTAATCAGAAGAGAAAATATTTGAAAACTATAAAGACCTGTTGATAATGTGGGCAATCTTCAACCTTTGAATACGGATTCAGAGACTCTTCATAATGTATGACTACGTGGAAGAGAAGGTAAACCCTGACAATGACAGACTACAACGCCTGGGGATTCAGTTTTTGCTGTCAGTCAGGTTTACTATTAATAATTTCTCTGGACACCCCCCCAAATTATGAAGTATAACCCTAACTTAGATAAAGTACCTCAGTGTTTTTTGACTGAATTATTGCCTACTCTGCCATTTTGCACTACTGAAATTTATTATCTTCCATACTGGAGCTCAAGTGAGCTTTGAAAAATATACAACTTTGCCTAAAATCTTTCAAAGGCATCCCCCTTCATCTCTGAGGTAAAACCTCCTTTCAAGTTACGATAAGACCTTTCACCTTCCCTTAGCCACATTCAACATACTCCCCCTACTCTGGCCATAGAAGAACACCTCCCCCAAGCATATTACCTTTCTCTGTGGCTTTGAGCATCCTATTCCCTTGGGCTGGGACTCCTCTATACCCTAATCTTTCCAGCTAACATCATTCATTCTTGTACAGTCATCTCAGGAATCATCTTTCTTCAGAAAGCTGTCCCTAGCACTTCCCATCTGTCACCTACCTGAACAAGACACACCAATTCTGTATCCACAGGTGAAACAATGGTGCCATTGGTTCCCTTTTCGTCTATGGATACTTGGCTTATGAGGGCTGAACTGTCTCATTTCTGGGCCCTGGTGTCAGGACAGAGCTCAGTAAAGGGAAGTACTCAACATTCTAACTGAAGCTCTACACCTGCCCATCTAAGCTGTTGAGGCAATGGTCCAATTTAGACCCATAAAACACATCCACTGCTGAGGGAAAAGTCAGATGTGGTGAATTAATCAGGAAATCCAGTTATTTTAAAGCGCTTATTCCCAATCAGAAATTTCTGGAGAAACAGTCTTTCAAAAGAACTTTCTTGTCAACGTTTCTGTGATTTCAAGATTGTTCCCCTTTTTTGTGGAGCTACCTAAATTAAAGCACAATCAGAGAAGACCCTTTCAATATTTTTGGAAATAAAAGATCTATCTATAAAATCTATGAAAGTTGTTTTCTATTCTCTGCATCATCAACCTGGAAAAATTAAACAGATTCTTAGGGTAGCTCTGTTTTATCAGTATGAACAATGAATGCTGAGGTGTTTCTTGTATTCTTAGAGAAACACAGTGAGAATTAAAAAGATGTTAGGCTCAGGGGATGCCTGAGTGGCTCAGTCAGTTAGGCATCTAACTCTTGATTTCAGCTCCAGTCATGATCTCACGGTTGTGAGACCAAGCCCTATGTCAGGATCCATGCTGGGCAGGGAGCCTGCTTAAGATTCTCTCTCCCTCTCCTTCTGCCCCTCTCCTGAGCGGTCTTTCAAAAAAAAAAAAAAAAGTTAGGCTCAAAGAATAGATCATAGGTCCTCTCCTTGATCCAGAAAAGTCCAACTAATTCAAAACCACAGTGAAAAGATCATTTCAAAGGAAAGAACATTTTCTATAAATAATCCACTCAGTAATACTTTGCAAAACATGCCCAATTAGAGATTTCTGTATGCATGTTCTTCACAAAAGCTCTTCATCATTTGAAACAGACCAGCTCAAGTCAGAAAAAAATCAGTAACTTACATCTCTATATTGCCATGTATTTTTCAAAGTACTTTCAATTACATCATTTTATTTGATCCCATTTTTGGAACTCATTTCTCAACATCAAACCCAACCACTAAAAATTCATTTTCTTAATTTTCTATTTCTAGAAAATTGGATTGTTATTTGCTAAAAGATGCTAAAGATGTAAGACAATAACAAATGATACAAAGATACAAAGATGTAAGAACAATAATACTCCTAACTCTTGCCAATGGAATATTATATACAAGTGTGTTTGTTCATGATTAGTCTCTTTACAAATGAGTCCTCTGTAAGATTAATAATTTCAAGAAAAATGAAAGTAGGAAAATAATTCACGGAAAAGTGGGGAAAATTCTGTTATTTTTTTCCCTATACAAAATGCACCACCTGGAGTTATTCTGTAGCCAAAAATACAACAAGAGATAGGAGGGTTTTGTTTTTTTTTTAACTTTTTAATGGTGAAGGGAAGGAGGAAACCATAAATCACAAAGAAGCCACTAGGATGAGATAATGCAGAACACTGAAATCTGAGGAAAATGGTCCCAAGAGATCACCCTCAACACTCACACCCAGCTTATGTGATCATACAGGACATGTGACACGCCACCCTTTATCCTGAAGCAAGAAACAGCACTCTGGGATGAAAGAGGAACAGAATTCAACACGCTGCCAAAAATTAAAAGTAAAATGAAAAAAAGTAGGCTTCAGAAAGAAGACAGATTCTAGAAAAGGGGTTTGCCTGAGGAAAGCATCTCTTAGAAATGTATTTCCTTCAGCAGACTTCATTTTTCCTCTACCGGTTTCTCTTTTCCTTGACTTGGATTTTATGTGATATGTCTGAATAAAAATGATCTAGTTTGATCCCATTCTCTCAACCCCCAACTGCCCACCCTGCCCCCCACCGAGAACACAGGAACCCACAGTGGAAATTTCACTCGAAATAGGAGCTAGCAGTGCCCTTCTCTCCCACACACGAGAGATAAACCGAGAGGGCAAGCAACTGGGGAAGGTCTTTCTTTAATAGAAGCGATTTTCCCCCTCACCTAGTTTTTCCCAAATTCTCCTACTTCGGTCCCTTTAAGGGCATTCCTCGGCTCTGCAGGAATAAAGCTTAATTCTCTCTTTCCTAGCCCTGGACTCCTCAGAGTTCACATTGTCCTGCCTTTCACCCTTACCACACCCCTTCAGGCCAGCTCGCTTTAAACAGGGCCTTTCAGCAAGATGCCACACATAATCCATCGCACCAACTGCTGCTGGGCTTCTGGTGCCAAATGGCCATTGAGAAAAAGGCTGCTAAAAACGTATGTGGTAATTCAGTATTGGCAGGTCCTGTAGGATTAGCTCTATTCCAAGACTGTCTTTCCTGTGTCAGACCTCTCAAATGTTTATGGCTTTCACTCTGTTTTGTTGACATCCTACAGAAAGCCTAAATCTAAACTTTCTGCCATGATAGAAACATTCTAGATCTTCAGTGCCCAAAACACTAGCCGAGAGCCTTATGCGGCTACCGAGCACTTGAAATGTGGCTAGGGTGAAGGAACTTAATTTTTAGTTTTCGTTACCTTTAATTAATGTGTATCTAAGTAGCCACACGACGTTCACGGCTAACCTACTGGCCAGCACACGCTAGAGCCATGATTCTGAGAGCAGACCAAAGGACAGTATGCAAACTTGGCTGTATGTTAAGATCACCTGGGGAGCTCTTCAAAGTCCCACTGCCAGCCTGGTACCCCCCAGATAATTAAAGAAAATTTTATGGGGTGGAACCCAGACATCCGCATTTTTATTTTTATTTATCTATTTTTTTTAAAGATTTTATTTGACAGAGATCACAAGTAGGCAGAGAGGCAGGCGGAGAGAGGTGGAGGGGGAGCAGGCTCCCCGCCAAGCAGAGAGCCCGATAAGGAGCTCGGATCCTAGGACCCTGAAATCATGACCCTTGCGAAGGCAGAGGCTAAACCCATTGAGCCACATATCTGCATTTTTTAAAGGCTCCTCAGGTGAGGCCAATGTGCTGTCAAGATGAAGAATCACTGTTTTATTTTATTATTTTTTTTAAAGATTTTATTTATTTATTTGACAGAGAGAGACACAGTGAGAGAGGAAACACAAACAGGGGGAGTGGGAGAGGGGAAAGCAGGGCGGACTCTGGGATCATGACCTGAGGCGAAAAGGCAGACGCTTAACGACTGAGCCACCCAGGCGCCCAAGAATCACTGTTTTAAAATGTGAACTTTTCTACAATTAATAGCCAATCCTCATCCAACAAGATGCCTACAAACACTAAGCTATGTAAACAATTAGGCCAAATATTCCACTCATCATGCAAATCAATCCTATGAGATTACAACAAATTTACACGAATTTCTTCAAGAGCAAATCCATGTCCAAAAGGAATGGGCCACTGAAGAATAGTGAATAGAAAAAGAGACAGCTCAAAAAGGAAAGTAAAACAAGGAAGGAAAAGAGTTTTTCAAAATAACTATTGGCATCCAAAGCCTGGCTAGCCTAAGTCTTTGCATACAAATAATTTATTTTCTGGAAAGCCACCAGTTAATAACAAAATACACCTCCAAATCTGATACTCTGAACAAACAGCTCTAATTGGATTATTTTCCCTTGGCTAACCCACCCACATACTATCTGTGTCTGAAAGCAAGCTCTTGCCACTGCTCATTTTTCTTCAAAGGATAACCTGAAACGTGTACCTTTTCATTGAGTACATTAAACTTTTTAAATGGCAGCAATTAAAAAGCCAATATTGGTCCAAAACCCATGTGCTCTGGCTCACTCTTCTCTGGTAGGGACAATCCCAACCTTCTCTCACCATTACTAATTTTACCAAGTGTAACATTAACCTGGTGAAGCTTTTTCTCTGAGACTCGACTTAAAAGAGGCATTATACCCAGAGTGTAAAAAAAAAAATGCAAATAGACACTCAGGTTCCTGCAGCCTCTAATCTTCCAATCAGCATTTCCCAAAGGCATACAGTGCCCTTCAGACTGAATACTGACAGAGTTCCAAGGCTGATGCAAAAATTCACCACCATTTTCTAGGCAGCAGCACTGAAAGTCACAAACAGGAAGAGGAGATTTTAAAGGGAAGAGTATTTGAAGGTCACTCTTCATGACAACAAAAGTTGTTCCCTCTATACTGAGAAGTGAACTATAAGTGATCCAAAACTAACCTCCGCCCCCCACTTTTCCACATTATTACTAATTTAATTCAGTCACAAAACTAAGAACTCCTTGAGTTGACCAAGGCTTCAACAACTCATTTTAACCAACTAACTTCCCTCCAAGGAGAAAGGGCTGGCTTAAGTCCATCCATACTCACAGCCAGAAAGTTCTCACAGAGCAAATGTAATCCCTGCTGCTGTGGCAAACCAGACTATATTCCTTTTTATCTTGGTCTTGGTGGATACCCAGCAGCAGCTCCTCATAACAACTTCTCAACTGTCCATTCCAGTGGAGAGTAAAACACATGGAAATTTTCAAAGTTCACACAAAATTTACAACAGGAATTGGACTATACTTTTGTATACCTATCTGAATGTGGGTTAGATTGAATAGGGTTAAAAAGTCTCTTTAGACTATATAACTAGATTGCCAGATAAATATAGAATGCCAAACTGAAGATGACTTTCAGATAAACAATGAGTTTTTTAATGTAAGTATGCCCCAAATATTGCATGAGACATACTTATACTAATAAAGATGTGCTGTCTAGAATTCAATTTTAACAGGCATTGTGGTTTCTGTGTTTTTCCTAAATCTGGCAACCCTACATATCACTGTGCTGGGAAAATCCAACTTGAGAGAGGCAAGGAAGAGACCTAGTTTGGTTCCCCCCACCCCAGCCACCCAACCATTGCTAAATCGCTGAGCCAACTATAAACAATGTGTCTCTAGTATGAACACTAATTTGCTACCACCTGATAAACAAGTGTCCCAATGCCCTTCCTTCTCTGGACCATAGATGCTAATTACATAACTAAGTGGCAGAGACCTGTGTAGCTGACACAGTGACAGTAAATTTTACTTTCAGGGCCTTTATCACAGCCAAGGTCTCAGATAAAGTAAGAAAATTGAGTCTGAGTAGGTGCCATAAATAGAAGAAATCATTAGAAAATGTGATTACTCAATCAGTAAAATTAAGAGAAACATTTGCTATGGAGAAATCATATGAAGATAGCAGAAAGTAAACTGCATATATAAGTGGTTATTATGTGAATTAAATATCCTAAATGTCTGTTTTTAATAGCTGACTCTACCGAACGGTTATTATGTACCAAGCAACGCTACAAACACTTTACACGTTCTATTGCACTTAATCTGAATCCCCTAAGAAGTGAATCCTACCATCACACCCATTTTACAATGTGAAGAAGTAAGACACAGAAATGGAGTAATTTGATAAGACTAGGGTGAACATATTACCTGGTTTGCCTCAGGCAGTCCCAGTTTATGCAGGCTGTCCTGGTACAACTGTTAAATCTCCCCGCTCCCCGCCACTTTCACTGTCATAAACTACCCAGCTGGAATGATAAATTATATGCTTACCTACCAAAGACCCACTCATTAACCAGCAGAGGCAGGTTCGTCGGGTAGTACGGCTCCAGAAACAGAACCCAGCCACTTTAAGACCCTCTTCCAAGCCTTACCTTCCACAGAACAAGACTGGGACTATGACATTTATTCTTTTTACTTTTACCAGTCATACCCTAGATTTCCTGCAAGTGTACTAATCAATGTGGGGTATGTGGGGTACAAATCAATGAGGGGATGCGGGGGCTAGGGAGGGTCATGTTTTTCAGAACTGTCCTTTATGCCCTTTTAAATCATAGCACAAACCATCTGTGGGCACAGAGAATTCCTCAGTCAGCCTCAATCCACATCCCTGGGCCTGAACATTTTTAAATGTATTCAACTTACCAAAGTAATATTTAACCAGATCCTTTCCTACTTTGGAATGACCTTCACCTTCCTCCAGCCTAACCTGAGCAGCTAGGGCACAGTTCTTTGCTATTTCTATTAAGATGAAGGTGGGGGCACGTGATGTAGTGAGCACTGGGTGTTATATAAGACTGATGAATCACTGACCTCTACCTCTGAAACTAACAATACATTATATGTCAATTAACTGATTTTAAATTTTAAAAAATTAAAAAAAAAGGTAGATATATTGTATATACTATCTTTTAGTTGCAGGGCTTTCCTTTTTTCCCTAACTCAAAAAGCAAACAACCCTCTCTTTTATTTTTAATCTATGGTAAAACACTGTTTTCCCAGTAAATATTGCCCAATAACCATTAATGCTAGTTTGACACTGTGCAAACAGCGAACATGAGAATTAACTTGTAGCTACACCTCATGTGTCTAATTTTAAAACGTATCACAAGCGGGCCAAATAAGCAGAGGTGGTCATTTCAGCCCTTACCGCCAGGCTGTGTGGCTTCACCTGGCCTCTCTGAGCTTGTCTCCTCCTTTACACAAAGGCATGGATGTATTAAGATCCACAGGGTCCCACCCAGCTCTAAAGCTTCTGATTCTACGTATTCTCTAAAATCAAGAAGACCATAAGCTGCAGCCTGCAATATGAGAACATTACTCTACCACAAAACCTTCTAACAGCTGGTCCTTAAACACCTGGAAAACCTGCCACAAGCGAGGGTCCTGGGAGCTGGCTTGGGAGCAGCCCTGTGGCAAACAGTGATGGCTCTCATGTTTGTAATACTCCTTGATATATTAAGTTTGACTTCTGCCAGCCCCAGGCCACGTGAAAAATGCTTTTAAATGTTTGTTTTTGTGATGGGTCATGAATGCTTTCTCTACAATGAGACCAAAGTCAACAAAAAGGAAAAGACTGGGAATCGTGTCTCTAAAGGATTTTCCTGCCTCAAATCCTAGCAAGTCACCTTCAAAACGAAGGTTGAACTGGTCAGGTCTGACTATAATGGCAGTGGGAAAGGAGCTGGATGGGGGGTTGCTACCGAGTTAGCAGACAGATTTAAAAGTGTCTTTCCTATCAGGAAACAACAATTGCCCTCTGCACTTTTTCACTCACAAAAGAAAAAACAAAAGACAAAATGAAATCTGAATTCTCAGTTTGGATTTATTTCATAATTTCTAATAGAAACTGAATTCATCACTAAAAAAAAAAAGAAAAGAAAAACTATAAACTCAAAGGTCTGGGGAGTTGGTCATTATTAAGTTTTACTCATGCATTGTTATGAAACCGGAAGAGCTCCTTCTTACCTGAAGTTTGTTTTTTTTTTTTTTTTAAAGATTTTATTTATTTATTTGACAGAGATCACAAGTAGGCAGAGAGGCAGACAGAGGGAGAGGAAACAGACTCCCTGCTGAGCAGAGAGCCCGATGCGGGGCTCCATCCCAGGACCCTGGGATCATGACCCGAGCCGAAGGCAGAGGCTTTAACCCACTGAGCCACCCAGGCGCCCCCCTTAAGTTTTATTACATGAGATTTACAGCCACATTTGAGTGAAAACTTCCATACTGAGATTTGTTACATATGCAGGCATAAAATCCCTGGCAACAAATACCTTGTTTAAATCCAAAGCCTTGTGGTAAAGAAATATGTAATACCTCTTGAAAAAAGTTGTCTTTCTGCTTATCAGAGCCCTCGTTTCAGCAGTGTCAAAGCTTCTAGAAAATTTGTTATGGAAAGTCAGAGGGAACCAAGAAAAAATGTTGAGGCCAATAAAAAATTATACATGTTTGGGTCATCTTTCCAAACCAATCTAATCTCTTCTAACAAGTAAGATGTGTGGTCATGGTTTGTTTAACTTTCTCTTTTCAATGATAAGTTTAAAACACAAAAGCAACCAAAAGAAGAAAAAATTGCTATGGGTTCAACACAGGCATGTAACCAATAATAACTAAACAACAACAACAACAAAAACAAAAACCTCTATTTGATTCGTAATAGTAGAAATCAGATTCTTCAAATAATCAACTCTAGTAACAATAAAAACAAAGCTTCTTCCTAATGTATATAATAATTAAAATGAATCTCTAGTATTTTTGCTCTATGAGAACAGACTAGTGTACTCCAAAGCATATTCCATGAACTCCAGGCCTAAGAGAGGCTTGGGCTAGAGGGGGTGGGGAGGAGAAGAATTCCAAGTTTGGGTAAGTTTGGGAAACACCATATATTTATTTCTCTCCCTGCTAGAATGCGTATTAGCTTACAAAAGCTCTGAGAAGTGCTTCACTAAAGAAACCTATTACATTTTACTTTGCCTAGCATTCTCTTTTTAAATAACACATGTTAATATACTGCTAAGCTAGTGCTTCAAAGAACTTGATGGGAAATGCAAGCCAGACCACAGCAGCTACACGGTTATCTATGTTTGGTCAGAAACTTCTCATGATCACACATACTCTGCAGTCACATGGGTGGATGACACGTGCTTGCTCCCCTTGCAGTTGGGCAGGGTCATGTGACTAGTTGTGGCCAATGCCTTCTATGTGACCCATCAGCCAGGGTTTCAGAGCTAGAAAAACCTGAGGCAGAGCTGCTTGCCATCCAATAACAGACATATAACATGAATGAGAAATGCACATCTATGGCTTTGAGCCACCGAGATTTTAGAGGTGCTTGTTACTGTAGCACGAAGCCTAAACTGCCTGGTACATTATGGAAGGAAATGGTCTTAAAGAGAGCTCTGTAAACTGACTGGAAGTGGCAAAATAAACACAGACAGAAATATGTGAAGAATGGGGAGGTAGACGGTAAAACCTTCTAAGAATGAATCTTTAAGAAAGCCACTTTGGTCTACAGAATCTTAAATTAAGCACTAAAGAACACCATGGTATGGACGAATTTGAAGTGACCAACTTGAGTTTGTTTGTTGGCCAGAGCAGGTAGTGAGGACAGGCACTGAGGGTAGCAGCATCACTTACTGAGTGCCTACAAAGTGCCAGAAATGAGTACATATTACTACATTTAGTCCTGACACCAGGACAATTGGTAGATGGTTGTTGGCCTCATCTCCCCTTCATATGAGAAAACCCAAACTCTATTACATAATTTGTCTAAGATCATATCACTAACAAATGGCTTCCGGATAACAACATGTGTCTATGTTCTTTTTAAGCACCACTAATCTGAATTAGTAGAAAAATCTAAGTTATGATATTTAAAAAAAACACTTTGGAGTTTCATTACTCTGAGGCACTTTTGTAAGAATGTGAAAACACTGTACAATCAGAAGGAGATTGGCCAATGGTAGGTCCATACCATTTGGCCATGGCCAAATGGTAGGTCCCAGCTTTCAAAGAATAAACAGGACGTTCTTATAATTAACATACTGTTTGCAATGGGTGACATGGACTTTTCAAAAAAGGCTTATATTTTTAAATTATAAAAGGAGACATGATTATTGGTGAACACTGGCAAATACAGGAAAGCACTTAAAAGAAAACAAAGTCACAATACTACCACACTCTACAAAAAATTATGATTTAGAGTATTTCCTTTTTTTGTGGTTTTTTTCCTCACATAGTGGATATCACACCATTTAAATAACCTTGTGTTCTGCTTTTATTCCTTTATATTAAAAAGCTCCCTATGTTACCAGAATGTTTTCAAGAATATTTTTATCCACATAATAACTAATAGATAAATATTTGCCACACATTAGGCTTTCACAATACTTATATCAACTTATTAAAAAGAACCCTCAAATGTCTGTATTATTATTGCCCCCACCTTACAGGTGAAGAAAGTGAGACAGAGTAGGGTTAATGACACACCCAATGTCACAAGTGAGTCCCAGGTAGACCTGGGATTCAGACCCAGGCAGCCCCTAGGTCAGCACTTTTAACCACGACGTTGTAGTTCCTCCATGATATTTCCTCCTCTAACTTACCAATGCTGGGCATTTGGTTTATTACCATTTTTTTCTATTGTAATAATATTATAAGAGACAATGTTATGGGCACCTGAAGCACTAGTTTATCTAAGCTTATTCAGATAGCAAAACTCTTACCATTCCAACAAGTTGAATTTATTTTCAGTTAGCTGACAACAGCTGTAGAAACATCTAAGATGGCTAGCATTTCATAAACCAGCTCATTACTCCATCGACTGCTGGTATGAACTTCCATGTGGTCCTCACCTGTCTATTCCACGGCCATCTGTAGCAGATTTCTGTAACGTTTCCATCTGCCTTCACACTGCACAAAGCCAACCAAAACCCTGGGTCTGTTCTGTGCATCCCCTAACATTTATAAGCAAATTCCATAAATTTTTATGTCTGGAATATCTTAAGTGCTAAATATTTGATCCCAGTCTTATGAGCCTGTGCCAATATGAGGCATACAAACACAGAGAGAGGACAATCCAATTTGCAGGTGTAAAACTAACATGAATAATTTTTTAATCCAGACAATAACTCAACAAAAGGATATTTAAATATTTTACTTTTTGCTTTTTTATCTGATAGTGAATGACTGCAATCTCTTGCAAGATTAAAGGAATACATACTCCAATTTAGTGGATAATCTGAGGTGAAAACTATCCAAAAGAGAGTTTCACAAGCAGATCAGAGAATGGAGTGTTAAGTAAAAAAACTGGTGGCTCTAGCTTATAGTCCACATCTGCTGAACTCGGTTTACCAAACTGGCAATCCAAGAGGGTATTTAAAAATCAAGGAATGTGTGGTGCAGCCACTCTGGAAAACAGCAGGGACGTTCCTCAAAAAGTTGACAACAGAGCTACCCTACGACCCAGCAATCACACTACTGGGTATTTACCCTAAAGATACAAATGTAGTGATCTGAAGGGTCACATGCACCCGAATGTTTATAGCAGCAATGTCCACAATAGCCAAACTATGCAAAGAACCTAGATGTCCATCAGCAGATGAATGGATAAAGAGGTCGTGTGTATATATATATATATACAATGGAATACTATGCACCTATCAAAAGATGAAATTTTGCCATTTGCAATGACGTGGATGGAACTAGAGGGTATTATAGCTGAGCAAAATAAGTCAATCAGAGAAAAACAATTATCATATGATTTCCCTGATATAAGGAAGTTAAGAAGCAAAGTTGGGGGTTTGGGGGATAGGGAAGGAAAAAAATGAAACAAGATGGGATCAGGAGGGAGACAAACCATAAGAGACTCTTAATCTCATAAAACAAACGGAGGGTTGCTAGGGGGAGGGAGGTAGGGAGAGGGTGGTTGGGTTATGGACACTGGGGAAGGTATGTGCTATGCTGAGTGCTGTGAAGTGTGTAAACCTGGGAATTCACAGACCTGTACCCCTGGGGCTAATAATACATTATATGTTAATAAAAAATTAATTTTCTTTAAGACTTTTTTTTTTTTTTTGACAGAGATCACAAGTAGGCAGAGAGGCAGGCAGAGAGAGAGGGGGAAGCAGGCTCCCTGCTGAGCAGAGAGCCCGACCCAGGGCTCAATCCCAGGACCCTGGGATCATGACCTGAGCTGAAGGCAGAAGCTTTAACCCACTGAGCCACCCAGGTGCCCCCAAAATTTAAAAAAAAAAAAAAATTTTTTTTAATCAAGGAATGTGTAAAAGAAAGACAAAAACATAAAAAAATTGAGAAATCATAGGTTTGATATTTTCCAAACTGCCAAAATACCATATAGAGAATTCATTTGCCATTGAAGAATGAAAAGATTAATACATCTAAAGAAGCTAAGTATCTCCCTCCACATGTTTTCCACAAAATATTTTTCCACACTGTAAAAAAACAAAATGTTGTTTACATATTCTAAAAGCACACCTAGAAAAATAGCCTCAATTCTACTTACCAAAGGCCTAATAAGTATAAACTACAAATCTCTGTATAAAGACACTAACATAAGAGCCAGAAATAATGTTTCTATACACGAAGAACCCCTCTGAAATATGTGTAAGATACTGAAAGTGACAAAGCACAATTCAGGACTTACAAATCTAATGACAGCGATGTGTAAGAAACAATAAATCTAATGAAAGCAATGTAGGGTACTCTCTAAAAAGCCATAACACTAGTGCAATTAGTCTAAGCCCAAATTCATAATGAACTTCAAATTAGAGGATAATTACGATATCTGTTAATACCATCTTTCTAGAAATTTGTTTTGTATTGAAGCTCTCCTAAAGGAATTTCACTGTTTTCATATTATATTTAACATCTAAGACCTCTCTGTTATTTTATTTCCACTCGGTAATCTAAGTATTGTTTTTTTGTAAATTTCATCTTCGCAGCACCCATGCTAATAAATAGGTTGACTAGATTATCCTCTGAAGCAACCTCCACCTCTACTTAGTCACCCCTCACCTCTGCAGGCAATGATCGTGTCACTATTAGTCTCAAACCTGTACAGGACCCCTTCTAAAGGCTGCACACCCCCACTCCTGTTTTGTTTTTGTCATCCTGACTTAAAAAAACAAGCCCATTTTTTTTTTAAATGGAGAGACCAGAATTAGAATGTAAATCAATTACAAACAAGAATCAAGTATTGCAGATAAATTGCAAAAACTTAACACAGAGTCAAAAAAGGAATAAGCAAAGAAAAAAAAAAAGGATTCTGCAGGACTGTAACCAATGCCCTTCACTATGCTTCTGTAAGGTTCTAACGTTCAAACACCATAATTCATATCCACATGACTATCCAACATACAAAATATAGGGTTGTTTTTTTTTTTAAACCTTTCAGGGCCCAAATTTCTATTCAAACAGCAATTAGCGAGTAGGGTGAGCAGGGCAGGGGAACCTCCATGTGAAGTCTGAGATAATGCATCACCAATTAGTCCAGATAAAACCATGCAAGGTACTATGTGACACAGAAGTATTTTCCTACATACAGGTGCAAGTTTTTTTAAGACTGCTAGAACAAAAAAATAAATAAAAATAAACCTTACTAAAGAGGATAGCTACCATTTCCATTTCTTGGTAATACATTTAGAGGAATGATTTTGCTCAAATGAAATGACAAGTTTGAAGCGCTTCTGCTCAACTGTAGCTATTTTAAGTCAGGCCAAGGCTGCATTAGTGCTTGTCATACAGCTTGCTCCCAATCTCTTGGCAGTTCTCCAATGCATTCCAACTTCTTATGCACAGCCTTGCTGGAATCACATCCCACTTATCTCTAAAGACACACTAAGTAAGATGTTGCCACATTACACAATCAACCTGCCATCTATTCCCATCAGATCACTTTGCACAATGTCTGACTAAAAAAAAAAAAAAATCAGACCACCATCTGTGTGGATACAGTTTAGTCCAAAAATCCAATTTACATTGGTCCCCAAAACAAATATCAGAATACTGCTCAAACTGGGGAAAAACGCTATACTCCACTGCCCAAAAAAAGGTTGAATACTCACCAACTAAGGAAGGAGAACTGACGTGGAAGGGGAAAAAGCAAGATCACATCTTAAAAAAGAAATGCCTAACTACGGATGTTAAGCCTAGCCATGTTCCCACTGCCTACATCTTGAAGCAGATTATTAATCAGTGTATAAAGGATCATCTCAGTATTTAATGAGTCCTGTTACTTCCTTTAAAACAACAATTTAACCTAGCAATACATCCTCTAAGTCAATGTACTCTCTAATTGTTAATATTTGGCCAAAAAAAAAAAAAAATCCCTTCAAAAACAACCTGGAATGGTTAACCACATGCTGCTACATTCCATTCTCACTAAAAAAAATATATTTAATTAGCACATTTGAGCCTCATGCTTTGCACAGCTGCACAACATTCCAATGATAGGCCAGCTATCATATACACTTTAAATATCTACTTACTTTGAAGGTTAAGAAGACCACTAAAGGTTTATTTCATATGAACAAAAGTTTCCTTTAACAAGAGTGCAGCCCAACGAAAATACATATTATAATTAGGAATAAAATATTCACACAAACATTCACTAACAAAGTAATTCTTCAGAGCTGGAAATACACATATATATATATATATATATATATATATATCTGTATCTGTATCTATATATGTATGTACATAAATATATATGTATACATATATATTTATATATATATAATATATACATTTACATATATATTATGTATATATATGTATATACATAAATATATATGATACTCTACCGGCAGATAAGAGTACTCTTCCTCAGGAATAAGACAATAAATTAACCTGCTCTCTAAATAAACTTTCACCCTTTATGAATCAAACAAGATTTTAAGAGCTAGGATGAAAGCTAGTGTTCTTAAAGTCAGGAACACACACTTAAAAAGCAAAATAAGCATTTCAAAATGAAAAATTATCCTAATTGTCAAGGAAACTCAGAAATTCTTTTAGGGGCGCCTGGGTGCTCAGTGGGTTGAGGCAGGCCTCTGCCTTCGGCTCAGGTCATGATCTCAGGGCCCTGGGATCAAGCCCAGCGGCAGGCTCTCTGCTCAGCAGGGAGCCTGCTTCTCTCTCACTTTCTACCTGCCTCTCTGCCTACCTGTGATCTCTGTCTATCAAATAAATAAACTCTTTAACAACAACAAAAAAAGAAATTCTTTTAGCAGTGGGTTTTGATTTAAAAACACACAAAAAACAACAACCACCACCACCACCTACCTTTAAAACAAAGAATAAAACACAAGGTGTGTGCTGGCTTCCCTGCTGTTCAAACGGCACATGAATGTCTGTGCTCCAGGATCGTGGTCATCCTTGACTCCACCCAGGAGATAAATTGGGTATTTAAGGACAGCTGGCAGCACAGAGTTGTCAAGCTCACTGTGAGAAAGACCAGGCCCCTCTCAGAGAAGTTACCCAACTGATACTTCTGACCACCACTTCCTAAAAAAGTGACAGGTGCACTCATCCATTCAAAGGTCCGGATAAGGCCACATTCCGGCCCCCTGTTCTCCCCTATCCTGGGGCGCAGGGGCCACTTTGAGCACTGTCTCATCTCAATGCTCCCCAAGAGCGAGACCCAATCTGTGCAGCTACCTGGGGGTTAAGTTGAGATTCCCCGCTGCAGGCTTCAGACAGGCCAGGCACATTAACAATCAAAGCACTTCCCTTGACGAGTTGTGCCGGTCTTCAAAAAGAATGATTCCCATCAGGTCAGGAGTTCGTGAAGAATCCCTTATTTGGAGAGAGGAAGTCCATGTAGTGCAGGTGAGCCCCAACCCCCAATCCTGCTCCAACCATCAGCCAGCCCAGCTGAGCTTTCCCCTAAACTGTAAAAGGAGCTACCACTGGCCTTCAGTGTTTAAACCTGGGAAGGAGCACATTTGCCACGCCTCCTCCAGGCCCACCACTCCAGACAAGACCAATAACAACCACAAAGTACCTCATAGAAACTGCTAGGAAGGGCTTTTTTTCTCCTCCAGTGAAAGAGTATTTCACCCCTCTTCCCAAGCCTTTTCCTAAGCACATAAAAAACCCTTTTAGCACCTTCGTCAGGACAAGGCCAAATACTAGAATTAAGGCAACAAAGTGCTAGCGAGTCAACTCCATCCATCCAATGTCCCAAGGCTTAAACAATTGGCTTGCATAATCAAATAAGTACATTGCTTCTTCTCCTTGAAACAGATCCTAGATCAAAAGATAGAATTTTAAAGAATTCAGCCAATACAAAGACCCTAAGAAAGTTGAGCTCTTAGTGTATGCTTTCAACAATCACAACCAAACCGGCCCAGTAAAATGTATTACCTTTAAAACCAAGATTCTAATAACCACATCCATTCCATTTGTAACACTGTTATGGGGTAGCTGTTTTAAAGATTCTCCAAAATCTGAAGATAAAAGTAAAATCAGATGTTGTCCAAAGCATATGGAGAGGTCCCCTCAAGGGAATTAATGCAGCTCTGATGAGAATTTTTTCCAAAACAAAACAGAAAGCACACATTATCTAATGAGAACTTAATTTCTGGTATTTTTCCACTATAAAAAATTTTTTTCAGGGCGCCTGGGTGGCTCAGTGGGTTAAAGCCTCTGCCTTCAGCTCAGGTCATGATCCCAGGGTCCTGGGATCGAGCCCCGCATCGGGCTCTCTGCTTCTCGGGGAGCCTGCTTCCTCCTCTCTCTCTGCCTTCCTCTCTCTCTGCCTGCCTCTCTGCCTACTTGTGATCTCTGTCTGTCAAATAAATAAATAAAATCTTAAAAAAAATTTTTTTTTCAAAGGAAAAAAGTATAATAAAAAATGGATTTTGTTTATTTACCACGTTTCTTTAACACCCCTACCACTAAAAACAGTTCAGGGCAACAGACAGTGTCCATGCCATAGCTTTAAATAAGACCAGGAATAAGATTTTATGTTTTGTCATGCTACATGTATTGAAAGGAAGAGTAATAAACATCATCAAGTGATTATTTAGACTGTCAAAACTTGACATCTTTAGCCCGAGATCTGAGAATGTGGCCCTTATTTGAAAGATAAGTATATACACTGGGAAAAAGGTTTAAAGGATCAACAACAAAATGTTAACTGCATGCTGAAGTCACTAAATACCTAGTGATTTCAATTTTCCTCTTTGTTTTCATTTTTATTTTCCATATGATCTACAATAAACATTTGTATTTTGGTAATAAAATATTTAAAAACTTTTATGTTAGATGATTTTATGCTAATTTATAACTTTTTGAAAGTACACATTCTTCAGAAGCCATTCAGAAAAAAACTATGTATACTGTATAGAGTCGCAGACACTGTCAAATATTCAAGGATTCTAAGAAGGTAAAAAAGAAAATTAGTATTTTAACTTTTTTTTTTATTTTTAAAATTTATTTATTTGACAAAGATCACAAGTAGGCAGAGAGGCAGGCAGAGAGAGAGAGGAGGAAGCAGGCTCCCCGCCGAGCAGAGACCGGATAAGGGGCTGGATCCCAGGACCCTGAGATCATGACCTGAGCTGAAGGCAGAGGCTTAACCCACTGAGCCACCCAGGCGCCCCAATATTTTAACTTTTAAGACTATTGTACTCACGATAAAAGCACTCCCTTGCTACAGATTTAAAAATACAATGGAAAATGTTTAAACATCACAGAACAAAATAAATAAGCATTGTTTTAGGGAAGCATCTAGGTTTTCCTTCCCCTTTAAATAAGTAAGATAAAAGGGCTAAAAGGAGGAGGGGTGTAAACCACGATAAGGGCATGTTTTACCCCACCAAAGACTGTACAGCTGAGGAAGAACATTCCAGAAAAATGTACAGCCTTTGAATGTTTACATTTAGCCTTGAAGCAAACACACTAGGACAATTATCCCTGAACCTGCTATCAAAGAGAGTAAGGAAACAAGAAGAAACCTCACTCAGAGCCAGAGGCAGTAGCCATAGAAGCCAATCTCCTGGAAGATGTTTTTTACCAGCTCCCTTGTGGCCCAGTTCCTACATCTTTTCCCACACTCCATGGAAGTAATAAAATACCAAGGCTCTAACAAAGTGCACACTTAAATAAGGAATGGAAAAACCTTTTCAAAATTTCAGTGCTCTTTATGCCTTTAGTATTAAGACTGTTTTTCTGTAAGTTCCAGCAGGAAAAAAAAATTGAATCATTTTACTTATTAGTTTTTATCCATCTAAAATGAGGTTTAGCGTGGTGTTAGGATATTTTTGATAAAGAGCAAGTGTTTATTGTTAAGTACTTCCAAAAATTTGGGAAATGTGGAGAGATTAAATTAGAGCTCTTCCACAATCTCATCACCAAGAGATAACCACTTTCTAAGCACAGACATATTTAATTATAGATATATACTGCCAAATAATAAATTCTGCTTATTTATATATCGTTCTGCATTTCATCCTAGTTCATCTGTTAGGTAAAAGTCTGTAATTATGTTCTAATACAGAATTTATTGCCCAACCAATGGCTTCAAGTTTGTATGTTACAGATCAGAAATAGAAGGATGCTACAGATTGTAGAGCAGAGATGTCAAATGGCTCTAAAAATCATTCAGGTGTTTACTCCCATAATTTAGAGTTTGCAAAGGACGGAATTATGACACCTATAAGCAGGGGTCAGTTTTAAAGCAATCTTGAAATTATAACATCTTACTTTCAGATCTCAAAGCACACTTAACCTAAAACCTTCCTCAATCAACCACTTAAAACTGATAGCACAAAAAAACCACAAAATTCATGGAAGTCAATCAGTTCATTTCTACAAGCTACATTTTACAAAGTAACAACACAGTTGGGAATTTAGGCCATAAAACAGAACTATTTCCTTCCAAATATTTCCCCCAAAGGTGAAGGGCAATGTGATTCATTCCTGAGACTCACTTTCAGAATGTTATCTCCACACAATTCCCCATTTTAAAAGTCTTAAAATAGCCTGCTGCCTCCGTTCATCGTGGAGATTAATCAATTATACATATATCCCTCTGTCTCACCTATGTGATAGAGAGATACAATAAATATCATATATATATATATACACATACATACATAAAAATTTGCTTTCATCCAAAGAAGAAAAGTATTATTAAAATTCATTCTTCTCACACTTAGCCTATAATATTCCCAAATGGTGAGAAACCATTAATCGGAAGTAACAGAAATCTGGAGTTATTTTTATTTTAAAATTTTCACTTAGAATTTCATCTGCTTTTCCGACCAATTTCAATGAAACATGATGGTCTAATGGTTACAAAATTAGCTTCAGCAGCTGTGCTTGGGTTTCCACAAGTGAGAACAAGTATGTCACAGAAGTCCACTGTCCTCTTTCTGCACAAGGATGCTGTTTGGAAATACTAAAGAAACCTAGTCGGGGCGCCTGGGTGGCTCAGTGGGTTAAGCCGCTGCCTTCGGCTCGGGATGATCTCGGGGTCCTGGGATCGAGTCCCGCATCGGGCTCTCTGCTCAGCCTGCCTCTCTGCCTACTTGTGATCTCTGTCAAATAAATAAATAAAATATAAAAAAAAAAAAAAAAGTTCTGGTCACCTTTTCAGCTGACCCAGGTTAGTGTAAAGTCAAGTTAGCTTTCCATCATATCTAAATGCTCTACTTTTCTCTGAGGCCTATACCCTGAAGACACTAACTTAACTCATTTTTCCTCTGCTCTTAGAAAAGTGGACAGAAGGACAAGTAAGACAATGCTTTAGAAATTTAAACTATTCCTTACCAATGACTTCTAAGTGGCCAGATTTGCTTTTTTCTTTCCTTTTTTTTTAAACAATTAACATAAAGTGTTGCTTGCTTTTTTGATTATTAAAAAATGGCCCTCCTGGCAGTCTATTGTATTTACTGTGTTCTCTATGTGTAAAATATTTCAAAACTCAAAATGAGAAACATTAAGTCATAGGAATTTCCTTTCTTACAAGAAACGAAATCACCCATCAACCCACCATCCAAAGCATTAACATTTTAATGCATTTCCTTCCAGTCTTTTATTTAATATAACAAAACCGGACTTATACCTTATTGTATAGCATTGCATAAAGGTATTTCCACTGAATATTATATTGTTAGCATTTTCCCATTTTAGTAATATTCTAAGAAACCATTATTATTTGAAGAACTATACTGAATTCCATCCCATTCCCTGTGCCATAATTTGAGTATGTCCCATTTGCTTTTTCACTATAAATACTGATAAGAATATCCTTGTTTAAAAATCTGTCCTTATTTTTATTTCTTTCTTTTAGGTTACAGAAATACAAGTGGGATTTCACTCCAAAAAGTATAAGCATTTAAGGTTTCTGTTATATATATATAACCCAGTTTCCTCTACTAAGTTTGTATTAATCCAAATATTCTCCCAACAGATAATGCAGAGTTCCTATTTTATAGCCTTATTTACCCACCAATTAAAATGGAAAAATTAATCTAACTGTTTTGTGTTTCGAATTACTGTGAATTTGAATAATTTAATATAGTTATTATTGGCTTCTTTGATTTCTTCTTTTATAAACTATCTGTTCATATCCTTTCCCCCAAATAGTAGGACTTCAGTGTTTCCTTGTTTGTTAAAAATAGGCATTAGTTAGGTTTGCCTTTCCTATAATTTAGACATGATACATATGGACAAGTTTAACATAGGCTGAACCTAGCATTCTTTATCTAATTGATGGTATTTTTACTGGAATATCTTTTCTGAAAAAATCAAAATATTTATTTGAAAGAAAACATAAAGTTGAGACTAAGCAAACTATCCATGTCTTGTGGTAATTAAAATGTATTGTGATAGACAGTGGATTATCTCACTTAGCTTTAACAATCCTTTGTGATAGGTACCACCAGACAGATGGAGATACTGAGTCTCACAGAGAGGTCAAGGTAATATGCCCAAGGTCACTCGGCCTGTACAGGGAGTCACCAGGTTGTGTAATTCCACAGCCTAAAGCTCAGGACCCTTGCATCCAACAGCCTCCCATCAGTCACTCTGGCTCTGATCTCTCAACTCTTCCAACATTATCTCCACTGAGGTTCTGCTGGAACCTCAGATTGAACATGTTTAAAGATAAAACTGATTCTCTTCCCTACTAGATTTTCACTATTCCCAGGGTCTATTTCTGTCATCATCCAAGTCTGAAATCCATGTCACCTTAGCTCCTCATCCACTTAGATCTACCTCCCACCCATTCACTCTACTGGCAACTGGCACAGGACTGGGTCATCACAGCCTTTCTCCCATCTCTCCCCTCCTTCTCATTCCCTTGGTTACCACCTTTACCTGCTCCCTTAACCTCCAGACCCCCCGCAATCACCTATTTCCTCTCTCCCTGCTTTTGATTACTTTCTGTTCCACTCTATTTTGAACTCTGCCAGAGTGCTGTGTTACTCAAATATCTTATCATCACAAAATTTGGGGGATATACAGGATCTTAAAATTAAGCATGAGATCTGATTAACTGGTAGTTACTGCCTAGAGCACTATGTTGAGAACGTTACTGAGGTTTTACCTCAGTTCTGTGGAAAAAGAGTGTCATGCCTGATTTTCTAGTTCTGCCAGGGAGGGAGGGACGGTGCCCAGGTGCCATGTTTTAACCCCCACTATAATTTCATCTAAGCTCTTCATTTTATAAATTTAGAATTGAGACCAAAAGAGCAAATGGCTTGCCAAAGTCACACACCAAATCAATAAGAGGTCTTTTATGTTCTGGGGACATTAGAGAATATTATTTTATACAGTAGAGTATATAGTCTTTAGATCCAGGAACTAAATTTTATTCACTATTAAACCAGCACATACCATCACTCTAACCCAATTTCAAGCCCTGGCAAGAGAAGGTATCCAATAATTTGTTCATTGAATCAAAAACAATATGGCAGAGTAATCTTAGAGTAGCAGCAAAAGGAGAACAGTAGTATAAAATACTTCTTGGTAAAAAGACCTATAATTACTCTACTTTCAAGAACAGGAACCTGAACTGACAAAGGGTTTCCAGTAAGTGGTCTTGTACAGCCTGTGCTGATCAATACATAAATCCCACTGTAACAAAGCCTTTTAAAAAAATAAAAGAATAAGCTGTTTATTAGCTCTTTTGACATAAAAATATCAAGGCAGTTTTTGGAAAGCATTTAGAAGAGGTCAGTGGCTCATACACCTTAGGTAGTTTGAAGAGAAGTAATGCAACTGTTATTAACTGAACACCTACTGTGTACCTAGCACTGTACACTGCTGTCTCCCAACCATATCAGGAAGTATTATCATTTCAATTTTAGGAAAATGTTTCTATTTCAATAAGGAAACTGGTTTCAAGAGTAATGAATTATCCCAAGGCCAGATCCTAACTGTGACCACATGGCTAGTATACAACAGCATTAGGATCTGAGCTTAGATACGTTTGATACCGAAACTAATGCTCCTTCCCAACTGAAAAAAGAAATTTTCCTGCCCTAACAAAATTGTCCTCGCAAACCTTAAAGAACAAAAATTGATTATGACTCAACTGAAATTACGGATGACTGTTCATCAAATGAAACTACAAAGAGTTTTTAAAAAACACAAACTGGGAGGTAATTTTTGTGATACATATAATCACAATTGTCTGCTAACAGGGATTAGCAGACAATCTACATAAAGAACTCCTACAAATCAATAAGAAACAAATCTAAAAGATAAATAGACAAAAAGTTTAATGGGGACTTTACAAAAGAAGGAACTCAAATAGCCAATAATATAAATACTTAACCTCACTGATCAGAGAAACGGCAAATAAAAAGCCTGATGAGATATCATTTCATAAATATCAATGGGACAACATTTTAAAGTCTGGTAAATGAAGTATTGGCAAAGCTGTAGAATGATTATAACATGTACACTACTTGTAGGAACACAAATAGTATGATCACTCAGGAAAAAACATTTGGCATATTTAATAAGGTTGATGATACACATACTCCATTATCCAGCAAATTTTACTTGTGAGAGAAAGAGACAGACAAATGTGTGTGTGCTTGCATCTATCTCCATTATATGTATTAAGAGACATATAGAAGACATATTCACAGCAGCCTTTTTATAAGAGCAAAAAAACTAGAATCAATTCAAATCTCTATCTACAGCAGTAGGAATAAATAAGTGGTAGTAGAATACTATGTAGCAGTAAAAATGAATGAATCATAGCCACAAAATGAATGAATCTCAGGAATATAATGTTAATTTAAAGTGAAAGTCACAGAAAAATACATAAAGTATAATTTCTTTTATATAAATTTCAAAAACATACAAAACTCATAAAGATAACCCATAAAGAAGAGCAAGGGAGGGAATGATAAACTTAAGGTCAGGACAGTGGATACTTCAGTCGGGATGACAGAGGATCAACCACACAGGCAACTATGAATACACAATGATAAGATTCTTCTTCCTGAACTGGGTGATGGGTGCCTGAGTGCTCACTGATTTATGATTCTGTAATAGATCTTTTATGAGCATTATTTTGTACATACAAATCACTTAAAAAACTTTAAGAAGGCAATGGACCAGAAGGGCATGACACTGAATATACCAGAAGTAACTGCTGACAGTGAACAAGATGGCAGAGAAGATCAAAGGGAGCAGAGGGGCACTTGCACTCAGGGGCTTAGGTCCTGGACTCCAATTCTGCTATCTCAAAGCCAATGCCTTTTTATCTAGGCAGGGAGGGGAGACTGTTTTTCAACTTTAGAGGTGTTCTAGAAAAGAACTAAAAAACTTCACTAGTCTAAATAACTATTAAAATTTATTTTAATAATTGAAGGGCTCCTCCATCTAAAAATTGAAGAACTTTACAAAGTATTTCTGTATTAAATGATTTACAGTCAGTGCATCCCTTTCTTCAACACCACTTAGCTACCCAAGGCGGGGGGGGGGCGGGGGGGGGGGGGGAGGAATGTGCTGATATTTCAGGCAAAATAAAAACAAAAGAAAGATACTAGAAGGCTATGGAAGTTCCCTTAGCTGAAGGAGTAGAGCAGTTTCTCCATTTAACATGCATACAAGTCACTTCGGGGTCTTGTTAAAATGCAAATTCTGATTGGATAGGTCTGGGATGAGACCTCTAAGAATCTGCCTTTCTAAAAAGAACCTGACTTGGGTGTTCCACAAACCTCACTACTGCAACAAGAGACATTATGAAAACACCTTCTCCAGGGACAGCTAAAAACAGAAGTGTGGGTGTCTCTAATTGGGATAGTTTCATTTTACCCACCAAGATAAAGAAATTGAGATACTCTTCCTACACTATATAAACTTGGGTACAGGATACCTGTTATCAGAAAAATCAAGAATACTAAACTAGGTCTTTTGCAAAGAAAAGGTGCTCCAGGAGGCAGCAAAGACTGAAAACTTAAAAGAGAAATCCATGAGAAGTTTTACTCACTTCAACAGTAGCCTTTCCAGAAGGGATATTAGCCCTTTTCTTATGGAAGAAACCAGAAACTACCAAAAGGAAATGCACAGAACAGTAATTAAAGACTCATTATAATGCAGATATTGGTCATGGCCCAACATAATCAAAGGAGCATCACACAGGTCTATATATTACATATATATATGTGTATGAATAGCTCTAGAATTCTAAGAATATACTCTTAAAATGAAAAGCTTATTATTTTAACGGAAACCACATCAAATAATTCCCACTCATCATGTCTGTTTAATAGTAGTAAAAACCCTTCCATCTCAAAATAATACTACTGCATGTAGAGTCATGCTTTCATACTGCACTCAATAACCACTCAAACTCTTCCAAGGAAACACCAATGCCAAGTCTACACTTAGAATGTGTCACAGCAGAGTGAGGTCTTCTCACTTGCTCCTACAACATCACAGACTGTTGTTACTAGTCTCACCCTAAGAGACGCTCTGCACAGAAAGCCCGCACAGCAGTTTCCTCACTGCCCCAATACTTACTCTCAGATGAAGGGTTTGGTTAGTCCAGAGATAACAGAAAGAGTGTAGCCTAACAGAATTCTGCACCTGGTGTGTTCTTCTAACAGAACAGCTAAACCCCCTGTGCCATCAACACAGGATATTTTTTACAACATAATAAATCCAAAATGTCTGGATAATCCTTGGAAACAATACTCCCAAACATCTTTAGGCATCACAATTTTACACAACCCAAGCAACGATGAAATCCAAATTCAAAAATATTCTACATTTTAATGGCCCTCTATTAGAGAAATGCAAAAATAATGCACATAAACCACACAACTGACAGGCAGTTCCACTCTGCAGAACCACATGAAACCAAATGGGGGATTCATTAGAGATTTTTTAAAAATAAAAGTAGATATGTCCTTGCACTGAAGCACTGACCTTCCCTTCCGGTTTGCATACTGAAATTCCCTTTTTCACGCATACATTTTAGAAGAGGTGACATTTAGATGTCTCTCATTTGCCATCCCACATTGAATAAATGAATTGTAGAAGTGGCATTTAGAAGAGAAATTCCCAGTGTTCCCAGACTAAACAGATGAGGACTTTGGGAATCATCTTCCTCTAATCAGATACCAGCCACAGAGGCCTTGGTGGTCTGCCTTTGACCATCCCACCCCTCCCAGCCACATCTGCAAAAAATACGTACACAAAAAAATACATATAAACAAACACAAATGCAGTCAGTTACCATGATAATCCCATTAGTCATGACTGGATACTTAACGCAGCTATCTAAATCAATCTGACTACCAATATACCAACAATCATGGCACTCACTTACCTAACAATCCTTAATAGAAGAATCCAAATCTCTAACTGTGCTTAACAGAAAAAGCAAGTGATAAAAAGAAAGCAAATACGGGTTAAAGAAACGATTTACAATCCACCAAAAAAATACGTTTTTCTTAAAACAACTTACTGAATGTTAATTTTTTTAAATGTCTCAGAGACATAATAACTAAAACACATCAATCCTTTCATTTAAAAAAAAAAAAACGGTTTCCTATAGGAAAAATCATATTCTTAGTATTAACCAAAGAGAGAGGTACTGTAATGTCATCGTCGGAAAGCTTCAATTAATCATTCTTCACATACGAAGAAATCGATGGATAGCTGGGTTGTAGTCACAGATTATGGGTAATGCACAGAAAAACAGTGCGACTCCCGATACTGACTGCACCACTGCCTCCGCACACCACCGGGCCTGTCCGCCCTGCAGCCCCTCCCTACGGCTCAGGTCCCTCAGTCGGAGATCAGATTCCGGTCCGCACCGCAGGCCGGCTCTCTCAGCCTGCATTAGCTCTGCAGGACGCCCCTTCGTCCGAGCACTGTCCCACTGTCCGACCGGCGGGGCGGGAGGGGTCACCCCAAACAGCAGCCCCCCCCCACCCCCCGCCTTCACGGCTAGGTGACCTGGTCCTCCTGACGCCACATCCAGCTGAAGCAGCATGACAAGGTAGAAGCAGCTCCCGGCCGCGGCCAAGGGCAGCCCCGGGCCTGGGTGGGGCCAGGCGGGGGCCGCAGGCGCCGAGTGGCCGTGCCAAGCCCCGGCAGCGAGAACCAGGGGAGGCTGCGATACTGCTGCATTGTGCTGCATCACGGCGAGGGCACTGGGAGCCATCCATCTTGCCAAAAAAGCACATCCCCGCCCAAATAAACCCACCGAATCCATTTTTCTCCTCTGCTGAAGCACCCCCCACACTCGCCCTCTCCTTGCTCTGAGGCCCGGCTTTTGATTGGAAAAATAATGGACTTGGTTTGTATACTGACATCGACAACACTCCCCTCCTTCCCCATCTGACGACAAGCACTTGGCATCGTTCCTCTCACAAAAACAAAGAGAAGGCCCCCCCCCCCCAAAAAAAAGAGGGCCGCGGGCGCGGTGTGAGGGATGAGAATAGGGGCTTCCAGCCTACCCCAGCCAAAGGCCGGCCCGGAGGGTCCCCGCGCTGGTACAAACCTGTTGAAGAGCGGGTGGCTGGAGCTGAAGGGCGGGCGCCGACGCGGCTCCGCGCCCCGAGGCGGCTCACGCCCAGCCCTGGGAGAGTGGGGACGGCGGTGAGGGCGGGGGACCCGCGCGAGGATGGGCGGCGGGGAGGGGGGGCGCCGGGCCGCCGCCTCCGGCTCAGCTGCAGCGCGGCGCAGCGGGGACCACGCCTGGCCGCATCCCCCGTACCGTTACGCGCGGAGTCGGGCCCTGTCACCGCCGCCCCCGCTCCCCACCAGCCCCGGCCGCAGGGAGCACACCCGAAAATACGCCCTCCCTGCTGCCCACTCCGTACCCACCCCCGCGCCGGGGGCAGCTGCGCCCTGCTGGAGGGAGGAGGCGGTGGAGGCAGAGAGAAGGAATCGGCGCCGCTGCGCCCGACGATGGGGCTGGGTGACCCCGGTGCGCACAGGGGTGCCGTGTTCCCTCACTGCGGAGCCTGCCGCCCCTGCCCGCATAGTCCGCGTACTGACGAGCCCAGGAGACCCAGACTCCCCGCGCCGCCCCCGCCCGGGCTCTGCAGCCTCCCTGCCCCCACGCCGCTCCCAGGGCGCAGGGCAGCGGTGGGGCAGCGGCGTCTTCCCGGCCTGGGCCCGCGCCCCTCCTCCTGCCCTCCCGCCGCCCAGGAGCCGGCCCGGGAGGCAGCCCCAGTGAGTTGGCATCTTCTTGCCTAGGCCCCCCCACCTACCTCCCACGGATAAGGGGGTGGGGGCGCCGGGGTCCCGTCCTCCTCCCGCTCCTCGGCGGCCGGGCGGGTGGGCCGGGAGGCGACTCCGCGGGGCTGTCCGCGGCTGGGGCCGGGGCTCACAGGACGGGACCGGTGGGCGCTGCTGCGCGGGGCTGCGCGCTCGCTCCGGGCGGAGAGGCGGCCGAGGGAGGGACTGGAGGAATCCGCAGCCTGCACGGCAACAGCTGCACTGATTCCGGGGGCTGGGCTGGAGCGCCGGGCGGGGGGAGAAGGGGAGGGAGCAGGCAGGGAGGGGGGCGAGGGGCGGGGAGAGGGAGCGCGCGGGCTCCGGGGGCGCGCACAGTCGCGCGCGCACACGCTCTCTCCCGCACACGCTCCACACTCCGCTCCACACTCCGCTCTGCTCGCCGCTCCTCGCTCCCTCGGTTCCTCTCTCGCCTGACCTCTGCGCCTGCCGGGAGCCCTACAGCCGCCCACCCGGCCCCTGCCGCGCGCGCTAGCCGAACCTCGGGCGCGTCCACGCACTCCCCGGCCCGGGCTCTGCTAGGGCCCGCCGCCGACCTCGTCCTCTGCCGCGGGGACCCACCAGGGCTGGCCTAGGCAGGGTGGGCACCGCCGCCGCCACCACCCGGGCAAAGGGACAATGGGGGCTTTGTCCCCACAGCCGGCGAGGGCCAATTTCACGTTTAATTTGAGGCTAATTTGATTATCGCCTTGGAAAGGGGCAGGCTAATTTTCTACGTGATTTGTGCAGCCTCTTTTCGCCCGCGATGTTTGCGTTTGGAACGCCGCGGAGTGTTGAGGGAGGTTTTAGAACGTGGTTTGGTTGGTTTGGTTTTAGAATTTAGGTGGTGATGCCTTATAGGTTCCGCCCAGCCTGAAGAAGGGCGACAGGGACCTCTCCGTGGGAAACCTTGGGCGATGGGGGCAGAGAGTTGTTACTCGATGAAGTCAAGCTCTTACCTACCCCCCCCCCACTCCGCCCTTTTGTGAGATTCTTCACCCAGTCCCTCCCGGTGGCTGCGAACAGACACTACAAGTGGTTTGTCCAACTCCTGCCTCTGGGCGTCCTGGCTCGCTTTACCCTAAAACCGGGTCCTCTTCCCGAGCCTCCGTTGCCGAGTGGGGTCTTCGAAGCTTCAGTGCAAGCCCCTAAGATGGCTTGAGGGTTTGATTTCTCCCCCGTACCCGCAAACCCTGAGATGGACACCGGACGCTTTGTCGAGTTTTTGTCAAGTGCCAATGCCCCTTCTCAACCAGCTTGTCCACCCAGTCAATCCCCCAGGCTATGTAGAAATTCTGGAACGGCCAGTGCTGGGGCGAAAAGATGGTGTCATCACCGTGTCCACGAATAGAAACGCTCTTTAGAGAGCAGAGTCTAGGGAAACTGACGTTCTGCTTGCTATGTAGGTGCCCAACGTCTGCACTGTAAGCTTTCAGAGGGAAGAGGGCCCTTCTCCGTTGAAAAACCCCAAAGGCTTTTCTCTCTGAACATCTGACCCTCAACCCATGAATTAAAAAACAAAACAGAAATAAAAGATAGTTTAGATCATGTTTATATCTCAAGTCAATAGACTCGAGGGCTGATGAGTTTGTATTTTTTACATGTATTTTTAAATGAATGTTTTTAAATAAATCTAAATGAAATTGTTCCATCAAAGTGAAGATGAGTCTTCCTTTTAGTGCTTCACCATCAGTTTGAATGTTTGTACCAGTGTTTACTTTTGATAGATGTGAAAATATACCGACAAAGGCAAACAATTTAGCATTTTTCTCAGAGGGTTGATCAACACCTCCAGAAGGTGAACCCTCCAAGGACAGGGTTCTTTTGTAGGTTTGTTCACGGTTTGTACATAGCAGACACTTAGGAGGTGCTCAAAAAATATTTGTTGAATTGAATTGCACAGAATCAACATGTAAGTGGCTGCCCTCATTAGGTAATGCAGGAAATCCACCAGGAATGAAAGTTGTTTCCCTTTCACTTATTTTGTTCCATGGCCCTCAGCACCTCCCCACCCACAATGTTAATGAAATACCAAAGTAAACAATGACAATTCTGGAAAATGCTTGTTTAAATTCTTCCACTGTTATTCTTGAAATGGTGACTCTTAACAGCTTCCTTTATCACAGATAATAGTACTTGACTAACTTTTCATTTGCTGGATGAGTCACCTCCCTTACCCCATTCCACTCCCACCTAATTTTTAAAAATTTCTTTCGGAAAGGGAGGTCACACACAACCTTAGCAAGGTATTCTAGTAAGGTGCCAGTAAGTATTCCAAAAATGTAAAAGGTAAGGATTCAGAGTTTCACTATAAATACCTGGATTTTCACCAGACTTTCACTATAAATACCTCACAATTTTGAATTCTTACCCTTTGGTGGGGAAAAAAAAAATCATCATCTAGGAAAGTCCAGGGTACTACTGACTAAAAAAAAGGTAATAGGTCAAAGAAAAGAGTTTAAATATGGAGAGATTATTGCAGGGGGTATATATTTCTGTGAAAGGCAAGAATCTAGAAAAAGATGAAAAGCGTTAGTAATTGTGATAACTCAAAAGGATTATTCTCAAATATCTCAGAAGCAGCAAGTTGAAGTTCTTCCTCACATCACAAGATGATTTAAAGGAACCTAGAATTCACTGGTATCATGTCTGTAACATACCATAGTCCTACCCTCCATTTTTAAAACCGTATGATTATATATGGCTTTGTCTCCCATAGAAATACTACTTTATTATAAAAATTTTTTAGATATAAATTGCTAATTTAACTTTCCATTCAAACTGTAGGGGAAAATATTGTCAACATATATATTAGTCACTATACACTAGGTTATAATGTTATTAATACACAGTTCCCAAATCCCAGTATAATACGAAAGTTCCAAATCAGCAAAAGTTTAATTATTGCTTATATAAAATCAACTGTGGGGAAGCTGTCTGCTCTGTGTCAGCTCAGTCTTCCAATATTTAATATTATGGTTCCTCCATGTCAGTAGGTACTTCTACAATCTCCACTGTAAGGGAAGAGCATGATGGAGGGCTAAGTACAAGCAACTAAACACGTCCACCCAGAAATGACACAGGGTTACCTCCACTCACATTTTATTTGCCAGAGCAAGTCACATAGCTACACTTGAAACCAGATATTGATAAACAATAGTATTGTCTGCCTGTTTTGTTTAGAAAAGAGAGAATAGCACTTAGAGTAATTCCTTGGTTACATTAAATTAACCCAATTAAAACCCATCTTTTATTGTATTGATAATAGCCTTAAAATTTTAAATTTAGAACACATTTTGAAAAATTGAATAAGTTTTGGGGTTTTTTTTTTTTCATCTCTGTTTACTCCTAAATTTGACTTCCTTTCAACTCTGAGCTAGTCTGAGAAGTTTCCTCATAGTAGAAATGTTATATTTGGGGCTTCACACATACTAATTTTGCACTGGGAAGCCTAAAGACTTACATGTTTGAGCTGTCAATATCATGAATTATCATGAATAAATAGTTTTTGAGCACTGGTAACACATTTATAGATGTATAAAATAATCCATTCTTTCATTTATTCAAGAAATATATGTACCTTAATCTCTTCTAGGCTTTGCAATAGAACAATGGGCAAAACAGTACAAAAATCACTGCCCTCAGGGATCTTCCATTCTAGTAGGATGGAAGTCAATCAGTCAATCAATAAACAAGTAAAATATATGTATGATGATAAACTTGAATAATGTAAATATGTAGAAATAATATTTATAAAATTATAAAATTATAAGAATAAGTAGCCTCGGCTTTCTAGGAGAGAATCCTCAAATTTTCTGTTAATAAAAATAACCATAAATAGCAATTGTAAAATGTTTTCCAGTTTTTAAAGTGCTTTAGCAGATATATTTTTTTGTTCTTTTTGTTAGTTCTGTGGGGTAGATATTAACCCCATTTTATAGGTTAGAAAACTGAGGACACCAGTAGGTTAAATGAGTTGCCCAAGTCCACACTGCTACTAAGTGCCACTGGTATCTGCTTAGAAGATAGTATATCAGAGCTGTGTGCTTGGCATTGTGTATTATTAAAAAGAATTTATATTTGCAAGATGAAAAAGTTCTTTGTGGGGCACCTGGGTGGCTCAGTCAGTTAAACGTCTGCCTTCGACTCACATCATGATGAGCTCCCCGCTCGGCGGAGATCCTCCCTCTCCCTCTTTCTCTGCTGCTCCCCTTGCTTGTGTGCCCTCACTCTCTCTCTCTCAAATAAATAAATAAAATCATTTTTTAAAAAAAGAGAGTTTTTTGAGATGGATGGTGGTAATGTTTGCACAGCTATGTGAATGTACTTAACACATTGAACTGTACACTTAAAGGGGTAAAAAATGGTTAATTTTGTTATGTATGTTACCACAAGTTTTAAAAATCTTCTTAAAAAATAAAAACTAAAATGTTTTAAATAATTCTAAATCGAGACCTCTAGAATAATAGAGTAAATGCTTCTTAACTTTTCTTCAGTTAACACACTTGTTGCATTACACTATTCATTCTCTCTGTATTGTGAGCATATGACATGTCCACCGCACACCAAGCACACTCTGACAGTAGGCTATGCTCTGCTACACCTGTATTTTTCAGTTCCCACCATTGTGCTATGTATTTACCAAGTCAGTTCGGTTTATTCCCAAATTTATTTATGCCAGTTATGACAATTGAACCTATTTTACTTAATAATTATAATTAAAAATTACATCAATCAATTAAATATGAGTGTGCAGAGAGACTCCTTTCAGTGATAAGTTGTATATACTTAAACATCTAATTAAAAGCTAAATATATTGCCATCAAATTATGGGTGGATAAGATAACAATAAAATTTAGGAAGGAATGTAAATCGTAAAAACCTTGAAATATAGAGTCAGATGGCTTTGTAGTGTCTCTAAATTCTTAGTCAACTTAAAAGAGAGGAAAGTGTATCAGATAGCTGGAGCTTCTGCAAAAACAAAGTGGTCTTTCACTCCATAAACATGTTGGAAGAAACCATTTGACTATCAACAGATTAACAGGTGAACATACATTTATAAGTTCCAAGTAAAGTAAAATTTTATCTCTTTTTCCGGATATAAATCTATTCTTTTTTTTTTTCAAAATGTGTCTCAAGGATTAGGCAATTAATTATGCACCAAAAGCATGAGCAACAACAATATAAATAGACAAATTGGACTTCATCAAAATTAAAAACTTTTGTGTATTGAAAGACGTGATCAAGAAAGTGAAAAAGCAATCTAAAGAATAAGAGAAAGATATTTGCAAATTACACATCTGATAAGGGTCTACTATCCATAATATATAACGACTTCTTACAACTCAACAGCAAAGAAACAACCCAACTAGAAAATGAGCAAAGGACTCAAATAGAATTTTCTCCAAAGAAGATATACAAATGGACTTCAAGCATATGGAAATATGTTCACCATCATTAGTCACTAGAGGAACTCAGATCAAAACCACTCTGAAATACCATTCCATACCCTCTAGGCTGGCTTTAATTTTTTTAAAAAAGGAAAGAAAATAACAAGTATCAGCAAGAATGTGGAGGAACGGAAGCCTCATATGTTGCTGGTAGAAGTGTAAAATGGTTCAGATGTTATAGAAAATAGATCGGCAGTCCCTCAAAGAGTTAAATGTAATTACCATGTTATCCAGCAATTCCATTCCTAGGTATATGACCAAAAGAACTGAAAACAAGTACTCAAACTCTTGTACACAAATGTTCATCATAGCCCTATTTACAATAGTCAAAAGGTAGAAACAACCCAAATGCCCAATAATGGATGAATCAAAATATGGTATATACATACAATGGAATAGTATTCAGCCATAAAAGGAATGAAGCAATGATACATGTTACAATGTGAAAAAAATAACAGACACAAAAGTCACTTATTATATGATGCCATTTATATGAAATATCTGGAATAGATAAATCCACAGAGATAGAACATAGATTGATGATTGATTGCCAGGGACTGAGAGAGGAGCAGGGGAGAGGAATGGGATATACCACTCAATTGGTATGGAATTTTATTTGGGAGTGATGAAAGTGTTTTAGAACTACATAGAGGTGGTAGTTACACAACATAATGAAGATCCTAAATGCCACTGAAATGTTTGCTTTAAAATAGTTTTATGTTATTTGGATTTCACTTCAATTAAAAAAATATAATTCAAAAGTTGAAGTCTTTTTTATTCCTCATTTCACATCATTTTCTTTTCTTTTCTATTTTTTTTAAAGTTTTATTTATTTATTTATTTGGCAGACAGAGATTACAAGTAGGCAGAGAGGCTGGCAGAGAGAGAAAGGAGGAAGCAGGCTTCCTGCTGAGCAGAGTGCGCAACAAGGGGCTCAATCCCAGGACCCTGGGATCATGACCTGAGCCAAAGGCAGAGGCTTTAACCCACTGAGCCCCCCAGGTGCCCTCACATCATTTTCAATAACCAATCAGCCACTTGTCACATCAGGTAAATGGGCTTCTGCATGTTCTTTTTTTTTTTTTTTTTTTTTTAAGATTTCATTTATTTATTTCTTAGAGACAGAGAGAGAGCAAAGTCGGGAAGTGGTGGTGGGGGGAGCGGCAGGCAGCACAGTCAGAGGGAGAAGCAGGCTCCCCGATGAGCAAGGAGTCCAACGCAGGACCCTTGGGATCATGACCTGAATCGAAGCAGATGCTTAACCAACTTAGCCACCCAGGCCTGCATGCATATTCCTTAAAAGTTGCCTATATGCTCCTCTTGAAAGAGGGTTTGTCACAATTTACCTCTCATATACAAGCTGATTGTTCTACTTGTCTATTTTCAGACAGCTTGATTCTAATTACTCTGCCACAGAAATACAGAAGTGATTCTGAGTCCTTATTGTTGGAAACACACAAAAAATTTGGGGGGGGGTGCTGCTGGAAACGTCCTTTGGCATGCACCTACTGAGGATGAGGACGGGAAGAGTTCAGAGTGTGATGGCCCACCATAAAACATCGTGCAATCTTCATCTTCTCGGCCTGCGCTGTCCCATACAGTAGCCTCTAGAAATGTGGCTGGAGTGACAGAGAAACTGCATTTATAATTTTACTTAATTTTAATGAACTGAGATTTAAATTTAAAAGTTGGTTCTTGGTTTCAGTTATTAGAAAATTTTTAACTATGTTTGGAACAACTTGTATATTTGAATCTACTTCCTTTAACAGTAAATTTAGTGAAATCTACATACACACCAGATTCAAAGACTTGGTTAAAAAAAAAAAGATGTAAAATATCTCAGTTTTTAAAATATGCATTATATGTTGCACTGATATTATCTTGGATATAATGGGAATGAAACCTATTTTTAAAATTAATTTTACCATTTGTTTTTATTTGTTCAAATAAGACTATAGCAAAATGTTTAAATTACATATATGGTTCGCATTCCATTTTAACTGGACAGTTTTATTCCAGACATTGTAAAAGGGGACTCCAGTAATTGGCAGCCTCACTATTTAGACTCAGGAAAACTGAAGAAAAGCAACTAGAATTTGGAATATGCTACCAAGTGAGAATCCAAAGTGAGGTCAAGTTCCCAGCTTCCAGGCTTTCTGTAGTACTTCCATCACAATGGCCTTGGTATCTGTGGGTGGCAAGCCATGGTGCTCTTTGTGAGCAGAAGGCAGACATGGCCAATATTTTCATGACTGGTGTCATTCTTTTGGAAGTCCAAAGATGACCTTGGCAATAAGAGAGGACCATTGCCTCAAGATAACCCTACCCCACCAATGTGACATAGTTTGCCATCCTATGTAAAGGATTCCAGAAGTGGGCTAGATTCATGCCTAGAATTCATTCAAGAAATTGCAAAAATTCATAGGCTGATGGGTGAAGAACAAAGAGAAAAAGAAAAATCACTTCCCCACAGAGATCAGAAAAGTTTAACATGCCACTGATTTGAGGAGAAACTCTTCAGTCTGGATCTAGTGATTAGATCTTGTCCACTTTGCCTCCTAATTATATTTCCGATGTTGGAGTATCCTCATTTCCCATCCTATGTCTTCAGATTCTCAGTGGGTGGAGATGCCCAGTCACAGCATAAATCCTATGTCTCATTCTCAGGGCATGACAATGTAACATTAAGACTATCTGAACACTTGCTGTGGAGGCAATGAAATTCTTTCCTTGCTTGCTTCCCATGGTTGGCAAGCTGGTTTCTTCTCTTGAGTTTTTTCTTTTATACACAGGCTAAACCAAACAAGAGTTCAATTTTAATGATAGACATTTATTTAAGACTGAGTCCGGAACTCTTAAAGAATCACAAAAAAAAAGAGAGAAAATACTGTATTTGCTTAATTTCAGTTAGTAAGCATTCCCCCCAGATGAGATGTGAAGTATAATAAAAAAATTTTTTAAGTAGACTCCAAGCCCAGAAGAGAGTGCAGTGCAGGGTCTGAACTCCCCACTCAGAGATCAAGACCTGAACTGAGATCAAGAATCAGTCACTTAACCGACTGAGCCACCCAGATGTCCCAAAGCGTAATAATTTTTTGTAATTGTTTTAATACTGTTATTTTTGTCACTCATGTATATCTCTAGGCACTTTGATAAGTACATGTTCTCATTTTACTATTACTTATATCTGTTATGACATGTACTCATACTCTTATTAAACCATTTTAACAATGAGGAAATTGAAGCTACAAATCGATTGGGTCAGTTGTCTGAGGTCTTACAGCTAGTAAGTGATGAAAACAGAATTCAAACCCAGATCTGACACCAAGTTTCTAAGTCTGGAAAGGGAAATAAGATTCTTTTGTAGAATAGTGCCTGGAAAGTATACAGCACTTTAAAAGAAATTTGATTTATTTGAGTGAGAGAGGGAGAGAGAGAGCCTGCACTAGCAGGGGGGAGGGGTAGAGGGAGAAGCAGATTCCCCACTGAGTGGGGAGCCCATCACGAGACTCCATTCCAGGACCACGGGATCATGACCTGAGCCAAAGGCAGACACACCCAATCAACCGAGCTACCCAGGAGCCCAGGAAATAGGATCTTATGATATTTTTCTTACTAGCTTTAAAAGCAAACACAATGACTCAAAATATGGGGTCAAAGTTACCCTTTTTTAAACTGAAATAATTTTAATAAAACTTTAAAGAGACTCTTTTAGATGAAGCCTGAAAGGGTGTATCTAAGTTTGAGGAAGTTTTAAGTACCCGGATTCTTATGTGCTTATGTTTCAAAGTTCATTCAACTTGAAAGTCATCGGTTCCTTAACAAGTGTTGCCAATATGAAATAAGAAAAAATACTTGAAACAGAAAATCCCCCTGTGTTTAGTGAACAGAGCGGTATTGTTGTTTGTTTTTTGAAGGGGACAAGAGATGGGGGTAGTGGTGGGGGTGTTTGTTTTTATGAAGGCTGCTTTGAAAAGCTCTTCTGAAGCCTTCCCAGGAGCAGCCAAGCAGGAGTGCTGGAGTTGATGCTGTCCATGCTGGCTAACTGTGGGCCTGCTTCAGCTGCAAGTAATTTAATCTCAGGATTCTCTCCAAACGGGACCTTGGACCAAAGCAAGCTGGGAATGCCATACATTGGATTTCTCATGGCTGTGAGACCCTGTGGTAGAAACAAAAATATTTACAGGTCAAGATTCTTAAGGTGGTGGGTTACCTAAATTGGAGAAGAACGTGGGATTTCACCCATTTGGGAGGAAGGTTTACGCTCTCCAAGGGAGAGAGTCTGTGGGCAAGCTGGAAAAGTTATCCGAAAGCATTCCCTCAACTGTGTTTTAGCTGTTGGAGTGTAGATTCTATCTATCATTTTTAACCATCCTTAAAAGGAGAATCAGGGCCTTCTCTGATTCCTCTGCTCCTGTGTTTATTTGCCTTTCAAGATGATTTGAGAATTTGCTAGGCTGCCTCCTCCATTCCTCCTCATCATGATTCTCCATGTTCTCCAGAAAGAGCAGCCCAAGACCTTTCACGTGACCATCAGCTACATCCCAGATGAGTGGAAGCTTCTGGTTGCTGAGCGTCTGCATTAGGTGGTATGAACTAGGGAATCAAGATGGCAAGCTTGAGAAGAAAACTCCAAGAAGACCCAAGTGGCCAAAGTTTCACCTTTCCAATGACAAGTATACCATAGGGGTTCATATTCCCGCACAAAGCTGCAACAATAAATTAGTACATCATTCCTTAGTTCAACCTTAGCCTAACTAAAAACTGCAAATAAACAAATAAGATAAATGCCTATTTTTGCTAAAAATCACTGTCACAGTCAGAGGTTTCTCTTTTAACTTTTTCTTTGACAAGCAATACATTCCCATAATTAAAAAATCAAAATGGTAGGGAATGCCTGGGCTGGGCTCAGTAAGAAGAGCATGTGATACCTCAGGGTCGTGAGCTGGAGCCCCATGTTGGTCGTAGAAATTATTAAATACATACATATATACATACATACATAATCAAAATGGTATTAAAAGGAATGCACTGAAATTCTTGCTCTCATCCTGTCCCCACCCACCCCATACCCCACTCCATTTCCTATAGAAAACCATTTTAAAATTTTCTTGTGTCCACTTCCAGGGTACCTGCCCAGTGTCTGTTTGGGCATATATAAACAAAATCACATATATATTCTTATAATTTTTCTCTCTTTATCATACAACAGGCGGCATTCTACAAACACTGTTCCGTACCTTGCTTGCTTTTGGTCACTGAACGTGTCCTAGAGATCATTCCTCATCAGACTTCCTTCTTCTTTGTTGTTGTTACAGCTGCATAGCATTTTGGGATACACCAACTTAATTTATTTGGGTTGTTTCAGTCTTTTGCTTTTATAAACAGTACAAACAAGTGTTTCTGATCAGACATTTCTGTCTCAAACTTTGTTCCTTCTATTTTCTTGAAGTTCCACGTGCTTCTTGATGGCTGCCCAAGGGGTGTGCACTAGACTGACAGAAGGGTAGAGATAGAAGAGGCTTTAGAACGGGCTTAATCCAGTTTACTGTTTTAAGAAAGGGAAACCAAAGCTCCTATAAAGACACTTGCCCAGGGGTACAGAGTGATTGGTCTGGGACCAGAGTCTGGGTTTACAGAATCTCAGCCTGAAGTCGTACCTGGTAGATTACACTGCTGGGTGCTGGGTGCTGGGTCCTGGGTGCTAGGTGCTGGCTTCTGAGTGTGTGTGTGTGTGTGTGTGTGTGTGTGTCTGTCTGTCTGTCTGTGTGTGTCTGTGTATTGCTCCTCCAGGAATATAAAACTCATTGACTACAAAGTCAAACATGGTAAGCTCCAGGAAAGGACTACAAAGCCCCTTGGAGCAAGGGATCTCCCAGAGCAGGAAGATACCTAGTTAGGGAAAATCTGGATAGGCTTCATCAAGGAGGTAGCATTCATGGCAGGCCTGGAAGGATGGATAAGATTTCACCAGGAAGAAAAGATGAGGAAAGGCAAGAGCACAGATGTGGATATGGGAAAACATCAGGTATCTTTGGGTAGCAAGGAGCCTGGTGTGGCTGGAGCGTAGTGTATGATTAGAAAATGAGATTACTAGTTGCTTTATATTTTTTTAAAGATTTTATTTATTTATTTATTTGAGAGAACAAGTGGGGGGAGGGGCAGAAGGAGAAGCAGACTACCTGTGGAGCAGGGAGCCTGATGTGGAACGTGATCCCAGGCCCCTGGGATCATGACCTGAGCTAAAGGCAGATGCTTGACTGACTGAGCCACCCAGGCATCCTACTAGTAGCTTTAATGAGAGTATTGAACACTTGCCCAATGCCAGGTGTTATTCTTAGTGCTTTATCAATACTAGCCTTTAGTCTTCACAACCTGTGAAGCAAGTACCATTTTTATCTCCATTTTACAGGTGGGGACACTGAGGCACAGAGAACGTCAATAACTTGCCTCAAGTCGTAAGTCACACACTTGGTAATATTGCATTCTATAGAGTCTGACTCTAAAGCAATGTTAACACTTCCCCATGTTCCTGGGAAATGAGACTGGAAAAAGATAGTCCTATTAGAGAGGATATTGGGATGCGTGTTGAAACACAGACAGATTTATACCACCATGTTTGTAAACTCAAGGAAATAAATGCTTATTGAGCATATACTCTATCTCCAAAAAGTTATGTATGATAAATATTATTTCCCATATAATTCAGAGGGGGAACTAGGGTTCTGAGTGGGAAAGTAACTTATGTAGACTCTCAAAGCTGTCAGGTGGCACAGAGAGCCTTCGAAGCCCATGTTTGAATGAAAACCAGTGCTTGTTCACAGGCTGGCGTTTATCCAAATGTAGCCCACAGAGTCCTAGTGCATAGCCTAGAGCGGAATGGTGTCTGTGGTCAAATGAGCTTAGGAAATGCTAAGATGAACAAAGTTAGTCCTTAATTTAATTTCAGATTTTCTCAGAGATTTTAATATACTTCCATGTTTCATAAATCAACCAAGAGGTAGATGTCATATCTCACATTTCCAAAACTGATCTTACCACGATGCTCTCTTCTTCCACCACTCCCAAGCCCTTTGTTCAAGTCACACTCCGTGGAAATAGTGCTGGGAGGTACACCAGTTTGGGAAAGCCTGAATAGAACATACTGAAGAAAGAAGGGAAAGAAAGTTGTGTTTCCTGATCAGCTGGGCATACACTCACACTGATCTATTGTGTTAAAATATGAAGAGCACTGGAATCTTTCTTTCTGAGGACTGCATAGAAAAGAAGTTATCCAAACTTCCATATCACAGAAGACTGATATATTTTGTTTTGTTTTGGCTTTGGTTTTGGTCCTTGTTTGTTTTAAGTATCAAAATAATAAACCTGATTTGATTTCTAAAGCAGAAATCTCCCAATTTCTATTCTAATTCTTTCCTATCCCAAGGTAAAGGTGTTCGGATGTGGGAACCAAAAAGTGCATCCTGACCATGCTTTTTAGGTTATGCCTGTGAACTTAATTTCTGATTAGCTGGTGGTTTAATTTATAACTTGATGTTGTTAATGTGTTCCCATAAAAGAGAGTATGTTAAAAAAGAAGACCTTCAGGGCACCTGGGTGGCCCAGCTGGTTAAGCATCCAACTCTTTTTCTTTTCTTTTTTTTTTTTTTAAGATTGTAATTTATTTATTTGACAGAGAGCGAGAGAGCACAAGCAGGCAGGGCAGCAAAGGGAGAGGGAGAAGCAGGCTCCCCAATGAGCAGGAAGCCTGATGCGGGGCTTGAGCCCAGGACCCTAGGATCATGACCTGAGCCCAAGGCAGACACTTAACCAACTGAGCCACCCAGGTGCCCCAGGCATCCAACTCTTGATTTCAGCTGTGGTCTTTCTTTCAAGTCTAGGGGACTGAACCCCTCATCAGTCTCCACGATGAGTGTGGAGTCTGTTTGGGATTCTCTCTCTCCCTCTCCCTCTCTTCCCTACGTCACTCCTGTGCATGCTCTTTGTCATAAACAAACAAACAATAAATAAATGCCTTCATCCTTTCCTTCGAATTGCCTCATGAAATGTAAAACTTACACACATGGCATGGGTAAACCAAGGAAAACCGTTGTCATTAAAAAAGGATTCTGTGAATCTTAAACACCGTATGCAAATAATACCTTCTACTGGGTACAAATTCTGCCTGTCAAAGGACATTTTTGTAGGCAATTATTACATTTGATAAGTTGAATGGAGCTTCCTTTTCAATTCTAGGAGTACCTTTTTTTTTTTTTTTTTAATTTGTGGGAAGGTTATTAGAATGGCCAGAAATGCTATCGGTGCTGGTTTTGTTGCCCGATAAAATAACCAGCTATAAGAATGAGAGGACGACTTCATAGCATTCATTCTTATTTTGAGAGCTGGGATATATGTGTGGAGGCTTAGATACTACTCCAAGCTCTTGCAAAAACCTGGAAGATCACTTGTAGTAGTGTCGTGTCATACTTTTGAAGAAGTTTGATAGGGGTCTCTTCGGATACAGACAAGATTAACTGTTGGATATTTTTTCTAAGGAAGTATTTATAATACAGTACTTTGCTGATGATGCTGCTATTGCTCTAAAACTTAATTTTAATGACTCATGGCTGTGAGTAAAGTCCAAACTCTCTCTATTGAACCCCACTGCACTCTGACTGGAAGGTAGAATATTTAAGATAACCATCACTTCCTTTCCCTAAGTCTGTAGGAAGAGGAACCCAAGGGAAAAACACAAATGAAAAAGATGTATTCACTCATAATCTTTCTTAGGCCAAAATGAACAATATATAGATACAAATGCTAGTGAAACAGACTGAAAATTAAACAGCACAGGAAAATTGAGAATGATGCTAACCAAATGCAATAAAATACAAATCCATCCATAACCTAATGAATACAAATAATCTTCTTTCTTTTCACACCCTATGACCTGGTCATACACATTGGGATATTTCTCAAGCATGGGAAACTGGGATCCACAAACTGTGAAACATACCAGCCTCCTGAGAAAGCTCTCATCTTAGGAATCACTGGAATTGGGATTCTGTACCATTCTAGTGGCTTTTTGGTTTTGGGATTGGGTCAGAAATATTGGGTGAAAGGACACTTGAGATGGCCGTCCTCAATTATAACCTTGGCACCGCCCACTCTATGAGCTCAGACAAATGATTTCATCTCTTGTGCCTTTTTCATTATCTCCCATTCCTATTCTCATTCTTTCATATCCAGAGGTACATGTCATCTTGAAGCCTTGGGCACTTTGCATCATAAATCAGGAACAAATCCAGGAGGGAGAAAGAGTGAAGGAGACAAGTACCCTGGTTAGGAACCTAAATTTCTGCATAATCTTTGTATTTGATTTTTATTAACGGCATTTCATGTTCTGGACTGTTCCTTACATGTTTGTACATTTTCTCCTGGTCCTCGGAAAATTAAAGTCTCTGTAGAACATTCCATGAATGATCATCAGCATTACAGTTCCACTAAAATAACTGGGACCTATTTATAAACCACAGGAAATTGTTCTTGCTCAGGATACTGTCTGAATAAGTAATTTAAGAAATGAAAAACACTGTCAGTCATCCACATGCTTTCTCTCTTTATTGTTTCCCAAACTGGCCTGGAGTGTTCCTATCTCTATACGTTTGTTTAGGCTCTCCCCACGGCTTGGAATGCCTTCCCCAGTCACTCAAATTCTCTCCTCCTTTAAACTTCTGCACAGACATTATTTCAGGTAGAAATTTCTATAACTTTTGACATGACCCCTTGCCCCCTAAAACCCAAGAATCTTTTTCTGCCCTCAAATCTGTGAGTCATTTGTACCCCCAACACATCACTTAGCATTTAAGTCCTACCCTATTTTGTTTTCTCCTTTATATCATTATATAAAACTGGGATTTCCAGAGAGACTGTGAACTCCTTGAGGAGAGCGTCCTCTATGATATAACCAAGGAACTATCCAACATGGAGCTAAGAACATGGATGGCACTTAGTGTGGTTGATAAAAGGTGATGGTCTCAAAAGGTCTAAAGCCAAATGAAAGAAAATTCCAGAAACCCTATGTGCAAAATACACAAAAGTTGACCTAGTGTGGTTGAAGTTGAGGTAAATGTAGGTATACTGGCATCCCGTAAACTGGACCCCATTCCCTACCCTCCTCTCAGTGCAGGTGCTGGACCATCCCCACAGTTCACTCTACCTTTCTTTCCTGACCTGTGGGTGCCCAGTCTTCTCGGGCATCTGTGTGGGGAAGATAGCCTTCCCAGCACCCCAGAGGCCTCATTCCATTCCCTCCAGGCATAAACATGGCTGATCATGGATCATGGAAGAGACTTTGGGTCATATTCCCCACTGCCTACTGCCCCAGCATATTCCCTTAGGAATGCCTTTGTGTTTGAAATTCTGGAAGTCCCCAATAGTACTTTCTGTCAACACAAACATACTCTTCCCCATAAGCATAGTTCTCTTTTCTCCTTCATATTCTCAGTTAACTGCAAGGCAATAGAGTAAACAAAGTTACTGGTGGTACTTTTTTTATTGAGGTAAAACAGACATATAACATTATATTAGTTTCAATGTAATGAAATTGTAATGATTTTATACAAATATATATTGCAAAATGATCACCACAATAAGTATAGTTAATATCTGTCATTGTTCATAGCTACAAATTTTTTTTCTTGTGATGAGAACTTTTAAGATCTACTCTCTTAAGAATTTCAAATATGTAATACCGTGTTATTAACTATAGTCATGCTGGTGGTACTTTTTTTGTGCTATTTTTAATGACTGAAACAAAACAGATCTAAAACTGCAGTTTCTGGAAAAGTCATTTGTTCTTGCAGGTCTTGTAACTCTCCTCGACTTTGACCTTGGCTTCTCATCAGGCCTTGCGTTTAAGAGCAGGGTCTCAGAAGACATCCTTGTTGATGACAGTTTTGTCTACGGGGATAGCTACCTTCTGGGCATGAGTGATCGTAGTTATAAACTTTTGTAGAGAACTTGATCTTTGACCTCATGGCGATTTTCTTCTTACTTGTGGCAGCTGTCACTTTGTGGGGACAAGAGGTCAATTCCAGCCACCAGAGCATTGCTGTAGGGATGGTCTGAGCTACTGTCATCAATATTCTTCATGATGACTGCTTTGTGTCCAGAGTAGCATCCAGCCAGGACCAGCACCACCTTCTGGGGTTTCATGAACTTGACCATCTTGATACCAGCTTCTCAAGCCTACAGCAGAAAGCTCTGGTGGTACTTTTAATGGCACAAGGCAGATCTCATTCAGAGCACAGGAACAGAACGAAGAGTGGCCATACCATCCACTCCTTGGTGCTGGAATTATCCTAGCCCATACCACCCAGCGCTGTACTGCACTCTGCAGACATCGACCATCATGGCTGCCTGCTCTCCCTGGCTTCACGCTTGCATTCTTGCTCCTCCCTTGATTTGTCAACATGCTTATTGGACTAACAATGGCGTTGTCCTTGACTTTACATCCTGTAGACCTCTTTGGGTGTGGGGATCCAGTTTTCACTTCAGACCCAACTCAGACCCTGGTGCTCTTAGTTTTGTTCACTGACCATTGGCTTTTCCAGGTCCACTGATCCTGGCCACTTCAGCCACTTCAAAACACCAGGTGCTGCCAATGACACATGGCGAGATGAACCTGCCAGCTGGAATCTGGGGCTGTCTTCCAGAGACACTCTTGCCTGGTCCTGACTTGCCTGTGCTACAAGCCCACTTCTGTTCAGATCCACACCCTTAACTCAGCAACTTCAATTTCAGTAGTCTCCTGACTTCACCCTGCATGTGTTCTTCCAGATATTCAGACGCAGGTTAGCTCTACAAACTTTGGCCTTGGGCACCTTTGTGGCTCCCTGTGCCCTCTCAAGCCCTTTGGCTGCCCTGCCCCCTAGTACCTGGCCCACTACAAGGAGAAGTCACAGTGTCACCATCACCGGGGCTGGACTTCCACTGGCCCCCGAGGAGCAGGCATAAGTCAGTCCAGAGAATCATTTTCCTGATAAACCAGTCAGAGAGAAGAGCATTTTGATTTTCTAAAGTCGGCCGTGTGGATCAGAAGATAATTCTCAGAGAGAGATATAAAATGGGGAACGTCAATCCAGAGTCTCAGTCAAGTAAGAAGGAGGTACACACATTTTGTAAAATAAAAGTGATTTACTCTCTCTCCCATCATTCTACCAGATGGGATGAGTCCTGCTGGGAATGTGCTGTGAGGAAATGTTTATCAGGAAGAGAAGGAGAGGACTCAGGACCCTTGTTACCCATCTTCCATAAGCAGTCATCTTTCTTTCTTTCTTTCTTTCTTTCTTTTTTTGGGGGGAGAAAAAAGTGTTGGCTTGAACTTCTTGTGCTTTCTTATGTAATAAAAAAGTCAAGCAAAGGTCATGTCTTGGTTCGGCTTGGACTCGGCAGACTGCCTGCATTATTACAGTGCTGGGAGTCTGAAGCTCTTTGCTCCTTGAGGATTACCATGCAAATCCTCCCCAAGTGGTTAAGCCTCTTTCCATGCAGAAGGGGCCTGTCTCAGAGCAGGCCATCATTGATGCTTACTTCGTTGGTGATGTTCAGCAAGAGTTAAATGCATCTTCGGGGTTTTATTGTAAGAATTCTAAACTTAGGGGGAAGATTTCCAAAACCAGTGCTCCTTTGAATTAACTATGGTAAGTCACTTGCCCATCTGGGACCTTTTGCTCATTTGTAAAATGATAAGGGTTGATCTCATGCAACCTCAAAGACACCCTCCAGCTTTGAAATTCCGTAACATTGTAGTGAGCCTTAGTTGGTATCTAGGCACTGATTGGAAATCTATAAACCAGATAAGATATTCTAAAATTGAGTGTATTGCTATCCCTCAGCAATCACAGTAATAGAGTCTTAGCTTCAAAAGGAAACCATCCTGGGGCGCCTGGGTGGCCCAGTGGGTTAAGCCTCTGCCTTCGGCTCAGGTCATGATCTCAGGGTCCTGGGATCAAGCCCCCCACATCAGGCTCTCTGCTCAGCAGGGAGCCTGCTTCCCCCTGCCTCTCTGCCTACTTGTGATCTCTCTGTCAAATAAATAAATAAAATCTTTAAAAAAAAAATAAAGGAAACCATCCTTTTCTTCAATAAATAATAAAGATTAAGTGAGATAATATATCCGTGGGCACACCTACCATGGAGGGGCACAATACATTTCAGTTCATGGGGCATTTTACTAGCATTTCCTCAAATATAATTCTAGAAATGCTATTCTTTCACCAGAGTCACCAAGGCAATTATATCCTAAAAGTTCTTTATAATTTTTTTTAACGCATTCAGGATTCAGTCAAGGATCACATATTGTTTTTAGTTATTGGCTCTGCAGAATAGTCTCCTTTTCATTTTTCATAACATTGATAAATTCAAGGAGTCTAGGTTGATTATTTTATAAGCTGGATTTATGTGGTTGTTTCCTTATGTTTAGATTGAGAACAAACATGTTTGGCAAAAAAACTAAGTAAGTGATGTTCATTTTGTTATTTTTTTCTAAAACTATTTTTATTTTACCTTTCATCTGGGATCAAATCTGACAGAAATACCTAAGGTGGAAAAGGAAGGTGCTCCAAAACACCAACTCCCAGAAACAATCAGCATTTACCTTTTACCTTTTAATATATATGCCATTATATTTTTTTCTTTCATACAAAACAAAAATGGAATCTTTTTCTACATTATTTTTTGTTAACTGGCTCTTTTTTCCTTTTTATTGCCTCTTGGGCTTTCTGTAAGTACCTGTAGCTCTACCTCATTCTTTTTTTTTTTTTTTAAAGATTTTATTTATTTATTTGGTAGAGATTACAAGTAGTCAGAGAGGCAGGCAGAGAGAGAGAGAGAGAGAGAGAGAGAGAGAGGAAGCAGGCTCCCTGCTGAGCAGAGAGCCTGATGCGGGGCTCGATCCCAGGACCCTGAGATCATGACCTGAGCTGAAGGCAGAGGCCTCAACCCGCTGAGCCACCCAGGGGCCCCAGCTCTACCTCATTCTTTTCAGTGATTTGTTTCCAGTTGTTAGCTGTTTGAAACTGTGGTGCAATCATCATCCACGTACATTTTTGTCTTTGTGTACTTCTGGGAGTTTTTCTATAAATCATTTTCCCAGAAGTGAAGTTTCTGGATCAACTTTAACATTGCAAAACTGTCACCACCCAACATTGTGTCAATTAACACACTCAACGAAGATGTATCAAAGTGACTGTTTCCTTACATCTCCACCTGGTTTTATCATCACTCTTCTTGATTTTACCAATTGGAAGTGAAAATTGCTGTATCATCATCCCTGGAATTTTTTTTTTTAAGATTTTATTTATTTATTTGTCAGAGAGAGAGAGAGAGAGAGAACACAAGCAGGCGGAACAGCAGGCAGAGGGAGAAGCAGGATCCTCTCTGAGGAGAGAGCAGGATGCCAGACTTGATCCCCAAACCCTGGGATCATGACCTGAGCTGAAGGCAGATGCTTAATGGACTGAGCCACCCAGACGTTCCCCTCCCTGGAATTTTTAAACCATGAGCAAGGTTAAGTATATTTTTGTAAGTCTACTTCCTGGGTTTTTGTTTGTTTGTTTTTCCTGAATTATCTGTGTCTATCCTTTGCCTATTTTCCACGGGATTGTTTATCTTTTTCTTACTGGTTTGTAACACTCATTTTTATGTTAATTAACCATTTCTTTTCTTTTTTTCTATTTATTTTTAAAAAGATTTTTTATTTATTTGGGAGAGAGAGGGAGAGAGAGCATGTGCACAAGCAAGGGGAGCGGCAGAGGAAGAGGGGGAAGCAGGCCCCCCAATGAGCAGAGAGCCTGATGTGAGGCTGGATCCCAGGACCCTGAGCTCCAGACCTGAGCCGAAGGCAGATACTTAATAGACTGAGCCACCCAAGAGCCCCATAGCCATTTGTTTTCTGTAGGTATAATAATTCTTTTCTCCAGTTAATTGAAGCATCTAAGTAACATCCTATGAAACGTGTTCTAGAGAATATACTAGCTAGGAAAAAAGCCATAGATCATTCTCCTTGAACTTTCCATACAGGGAATAGGGACAAGGCACCTACTTGATTCAAATCTCTATGTGTGAATAAAATATAAGTTATATATTCATAACACGTACTCTTCTCACTGTATGTGTAATTGGGAAGTGATTTTTAAAAAATTTTTCTCTGTGCTAATTTTCTTTAAAATAAAACTATGTTGAGATACTTTCAGATAAAAATTCTTAAAATCTGGGGCTGTGGTGGGTTATCAGGTAGAAGCAGAAATTGTTCTGAAGCTGGAAATAGACTAATAATCAAATCCAGTGTTTACAGCTGGCACAATCTTTTTTTTCTCCCTCTGGCTGAACACGGTTTGGAAATCATCCCTTTGGAAGGTCTCAGGAAGCTCTGAGGACAGCATCTTCAGAAGTTCGACTCTGTCCACTGAATCTTCTCCCACCTTGAGCTTCTGGGTTCAGCGCCGAGGCTGCCCTTGAGCGGCGTGTAGATCGTTCTGTTACATGATGTGCACTGCCAGCCTAAATCCTGTCTCTGGAAATATTTCCAAATGGAAATGACTTGTGGTCCAAAGTTGTCCTTGTTTGTTTGTTTGTTTGTTTGTTTTCCTTTGCCTTACCTATCCCAACCAAGTTGGATTCTTTTTCTCACAATTTGGATCATGTCATTGCATTCTGTGTGAGCAAATTTGTCAGCTTCAGAGATGCCTCCTCTATTTGGTGATAGTGAATTATGTTCAGCTCTTTTACAACATTCTTCATAATCATCTATCCTGGGAAAGTGGATGTGCTGGCTGTGTGCCTGGTACAAAAATTAAAGATTAGTTAACTGGACGCACTAGGTACATCGCCCCAAGCTCAATCGAGGACACATGATTAACTCTCTCAGCTCTTCTAAGTGTTACATTCACTCCTCGGCCTAAAAGTAACACAATTTTTTTTTTTTCTTGTTCAATACTATTGATTCCTCCATAGAAAGAAACAGGAGAAAAAAATAATCTCCAATTTTGAATACTCCAGAGCTGGATTTGTCAATGAACTGGAATACATTCAGTCTCCAGTAATAAAGAATTTTCCTATGTTGCTTAGAGGGAGTTAGAATACATTTCCTAGGAATTTGATTTCATACATGGAGGCAGTCCATGAAGGCAAAAGTTAGATAGCCACCCCCAACCCCCAACACAGCCAAGAAATAGGAAATAGAGAAATAAACACATACAGCCAAAAAAAAAAAAAAAAAAAAAAAAGGAAATAAGGAAACAAACATACTTTCTGACTGCTAAACTATGAAATCACCACATAACGGCACTGGCCAGAGATACCCAAAATCTTCTTAAAGGGACAGAAGTCAATGATCTATCCTTTGGCTTTAAAGCTAAAATGCCACTGACTCAAGCATAAACTCCCATTCAAAGAAAAAAATTCACATTACTTGTAAAAGGAAACATACAAATGTTGCACGGCAGCTTTTTTGGTGGTTATATAATATAGATATATTAGTTTTGTTTCATCATTGCTATTCTTCCCATGTGCCTTTTTTCCCCCACAGGAGATACTCACGGGAACAAAAATACTCTTCTGCTTTATTTTTTTTTTAAAGTGCTGTAATTGCTAACATAGTGGTTCTGCTTCAGGACTGTGATAAAAAAAAAAAAAATTCATCTGACTTGGTTGGGACAGACCCTCTTATACCTACTCGGTTTGTTAAGCTACAACAGAAATATTTTGATAAAGAAAAATAGGGAACAGCTCTACAAATAAACAAAGGTACGTTTATGGTGAAATCAAAACCTTTTCTTCGAGAAGAATAAACTAGCAATATCTCTTCTTTTGATTAGAGAAAAGCTCACATGGAATATGGTTTATTGCACTACTGATAAATTTATTTAAAAACCAGTTCTTACGGATGAGACATTGACTCTCATATCCCTTGGTTCCACTCCTCAGCAAGTATACAACGAACTGGGGCTTTATAAATGGAACATTGAGAAAAATATTCCTGCTGCTTCACGGACACGCCCATAACACACTCACACAGTGGTCTCTCTACACCCTGGGCTTACACACTCCTGTGGTACACAGCAAACAGCAATTAAGTACATGTTGATTTGATTGTGTCACAAGGATAGTCATCCTAGTCAATCATCTGTAAGGGATATCACTTATCTCTAAAAACTTTTTTTTTTTTTTTAAGATTTTATTTATTTAAGGGCACCTGGGTGACTCAGTGAGTTCAGCAAGCCTCTGCCTTTGGCTCAGGTCATGATCTCAGGGTCCTGGGATCGAGCCCCGCATTAGATTCTCTGCTTGGCAGTGAGCCTGCTTCTCCCTCTCCCTCTGCCTTCCTCTCGCCTACTTGTGATCTCTCTCTCTATCTCTGTGTCAAATAAATAAATAAAATCTTTAAAAAAGAAAATTTTATTTATTTATTTATTTGAGAGAATGGGAGAGAGCGTGAGAGGGGAGAAGGTCAGAGAGAGATGCAGACTCCCCATGGAGCTGGGAGCCCAATGGGGGACTCAATCCTGGGACTCAGGGATCATGACCTGAGCCGAAGGCAGTCGCTTAACCAACTCAAGGTAGTCGCTTAACCAACTGAGCCACCCAGGCACACCACTCACCTCCAAAAACTTTGAGTGGCTGGACATTCCAACTAAATTTTGACCCCTACTACCCTACCAATTAGAAGAAGAACCAACCAACCAACCAACCAACCAACTACAGCCCTCCTCATTCTTTTGATTTGCATGATTGTGCCATGATTACCTAATTTGTGTTTCATACTTTGCTGAGGAATTTAAATAGCTAAGATGTTTAACTCTTGCAAAAAACGGTGACTAGTCACACATAGCAACTACTTCCTTTGAGAAATGTCACAAGGATGTTTGCAATGTATTACTGGGCGTGTTCAGCATAGCATGCAAACCAACTTAACATATTTACATCCTGTGTCAAATGTGAGCTTAGAAACAAAGGCACCACTCAAGCCAATCAGAGCAGGGACCCTCCCTCATTTCCCTCACTGGCAACCCCACCGTGCTGCTTCCCTCACTCTAACATTTTTCTGTATGTTAAAATGGTTCCATTGCCATGCTGTAGGAGTGCATGTATGTGTCAGACCCACCAAAACAATCAAAAGGTGGTCAGGGCACCATGCCGGGACTGTCTGTAGGACTCAAAGCTGTTGACCATAAGGAGAAGGGAATTCTACCGCAAAGGCCTCGTTGAAAACCACGGCCATGGGGGTTTAGGGGACACTGCTCATGGGCCCTGGGGGAGAGCTGTGCAAACAGCCCCTGTGGCATCACAGTGATGCCAATACACTTGGGGAGTCAGTCCCTGACAGCACACCTGAAAGCACAGGAAAAACGCATTTAGGCTGAAGAAATGGATTCTGAGACGAGAAGCACTTTGGAATAGGCCTGCCGCTCCCCAGGACCCCCATCCTGACAAAAACCCTCTGCAGTTGCCTACTGCTGTCTGAAATGGCCTTCTTTCTTTCATTTAGAGCTCTCTTAAGGCTTTTTTAGATGAAAATAATTTGAGAGAGAGGTATAATACTGTTCTTACTATAATACCTAAGTGTAATAGCTGTTCTTAGTAACTCATGCCTTAATGGGAGGAAGGAATAGAACGTTCCTAAGATAAAATGTGCTTATGGAGCACAGGGAGGGAGGAAGAACCTTCTTGGGGAGAGGGTGCTACAAAGGCAAGGAGCTGGGGGTTTGATGCTTGACGTTTTGGTGATGGTCTTGCTGGTTTCCTTCTTAAGTTTCATTTCAGTGGAGAGCAGTCCTGTTTCAGCTGCCTGTAAGTGATCCCTTAGAAAGCTGGAGCAAATGGGGAGTGGGCTGCCCGAGTGTCAAGCAGAAGAAAGAGCTGCTGATCCACAGAGGCAGGGTTGTGTAGTAGAAAAAAAACCGGGGCTTGTGCTTGGAAAACCATTCGGTATCTCTCTGTGGATTACAGGTTCTTTCTATGTAATCAAGTCCTCTGGAGTGGAGGATCAGCCTTCTCTAGATACTTACAAAATTAACATTTGAAGTTAATTCCCAAACTCAAGCCTGGAGAAGCTTCCATTAAACAAAATAATGGCAACTGGTGTTTCTCAAGAGAAGAACCAACATCCCTCCCCCATTCCTCACTTGCCGCCACCACTTTGTCTCTGCTCAGAGATTTAAGATTTGTTTTGCACCTTTCTGAGTGGATCTCAAAACCCTTGACAGACAAGAATGAGGGTTATCCCAGGACAGGACTCTCAGTTTGTATTCATCAGATTACACTTGGCCAAAGCAACAGTCTCAGTTGGAAGCAGGAACCGGCTTCAGGCTTCCTAAGAAGTCTGGTGGGGATTTTGAAAGCACGGGATGAGTCCGGAGTATGAGGCAAGTCTCAAAGTAACTAAAAAATGTGACAGAGGTGTGCCTCACTGTGACCTATACACTGCATATGCTCTTTCCTTTAATCCAACAGGCCAGTGGTGATAGTGGTTATAATGGGCAGTAGATGACAACAACCAGCACTTACATAGCATTATGACATGCCAGACGCTGTTCTAAAACCCCTACTTACATCAACTAATAACAACCCTGAAGACAGGTACTATTAGCATCCTCCCATTTGACAGATGAGAAAACTGAGGCACAGAGATTAAGTAACTTGCCAAAGGGCACATAACAGTAATAGACCTATATGTGTGTGTGTGTGTGTGTGTGTGTGTGTGTGTGTGTATCTTAAATATTTTATTTATTTACTTGAGAGAGAGAGTGCAGAAGCAGGGGGAAGGGCAAAGGGAGAGGGAGAAGCAGTCTCCCCACTGAGCAGGGAGTCCCATATGGGGCTCGATGCAGGACTTGATCCCAGGACCCTGGGATCATGACCTGAGCTGAAGGCAGATGCTCAACCAAGTGAGCCACCCAGGCGCCCCAAGCTAACTACATTTTAAATTTTCAAAATAACTGCTAGTGTTATTGCCTTCATTTTGCAGATAAGGAAACTGAGGCTCAGAAGCCTGACCTAACTTATCTAAGGTCACACAGTGTTGAAGTGGTAATGTGGCCCACTTCCAACATTTAGGGGGCCTACAGCAAGAGGACAACTTGAGACCTATATTCCATGGCAAAAACTATACATCAAGCTCACAGTTAAATAAAATCTCTTCTGCTTCATAACAACCTGGAAGGCCAGATTCAAATTTAGAATTTTTAGACTTCTGAAAATGCTGAGCAGAAAAGTCTTCTGTAAAGTCTGAGCCAAAAAAGAGACAGTGCACAGTGAGTTAATGCCCCAGTCCTTGGCCTGGTGCCCTTCTCTTCCCACCCCTGAAACTCTATTAAACAGATACTCCAGCACACACTGTCCAACTCGTGTCCATACTCTCTACAAACAGCTGCCCCTACGCCATGCTGGTATCTAGGGGATACATACCCTGGGGAGGACACGCCTGGGAAGAGGCCTGCACAGGTCCTGCAAACAGGCTCAGGGCCATTGGCACAGGGTGGGGTCTCACGGTCTAGAGAGGGAGATACAGGGTCTGTTAAGCAAGTTTCTTTGACCTAGTGGACTCTTACCTCCACAGGGTGAGACATGCCGTGAGAAGGGTCATAGTAAAGCTCTCTAGACCTCAGAGCCCAGGGCAGACGCCCCTCCCATCAGGGTCTGAGAGAAGCACTGGTGATTGTATCAGAGCTTTAAGCCTGCCTGCCTGACTCCAACATCCTCACCCTACTGAAGCACCACGGATGTCATTCCCCTGCTTTTGACTCCAGTATCCATGTCACTGGGATTTGAAGTGGTAGAGGAACACTGTGGGAAGGAGGGACCCCTAAGAGTGGGGGACGCTGTGGGTGAAGGGAAGGAGCCTGAGAGCTTTCCCCTCACCCACACTCACACTCCCCTTTTCCTCAGGGTTCTGCCTCAGGCAGTCAGCTAGCGCCGCCGCCAAAACACTGCCCAGAGCCAATCCAAGACCCGACCACACCCTTTCCTTGTTTACCGACACAAAGCAGGGAGAGAAGAGCTTTGAGAATGATTTTTTCAAACACTGTTAATTCTCTCTTAACCTGGAGGATTAGACTTCTGAAAAATTAACTAGCCTTAGAGAAAAGCCCTTTTTCTTCCTTCAGATTTTCAAGGATAGCCAAGGGGCCTGTCGGCCTGACCTAGGCGGTATTGCTCCAGCAGTTACTTCCTGGCACCTGGCATGGGCTATTTACATGGATTTAGGAAGGATCCTGTCAATCTGTCCAGGCTTCTAAATTTAGTTTCCATACATAAATGCAATTTCCTGTGTTAGCTATCATAATTGAAATTTTCCACAGGCTTAATTTTGTATTGTTGACGCTCGGGTGTCATCGTTCGCGGTGTCATGCTTCCCGTTTTAAAGAACTACATTAACACCCCCACTAACCAACAGCTTGCAAGCTCCGGTTGTATTCGGGCAAGGGCAAGGGCCGGGGATCCCGACTGCTACAGCTACAGTCCCCCTCACCCGAGCGGGCCTCAGTTGCATTCTCTGTCCTTTTCCAAAGGCACTGGGGGAGTGAGCCAGACTTCATGCTGGAAAACCAGAGCGCAAGTCTCCTAGTCCTGCGACCTCGGAAACCCACCCAAAACCAGCATGAGCAAAAACACAGTATTCCGTCATGAAGAGCAGGCCAGACTCTGTCAGAGAACATATCCAGATCTCTCCAGAGGATTGAAAACAGGTCCTGAAAGCTGTCAGGAACTGATCTCTTCTCACCAAGCCCCATCCTGCCTTGATAGTTCACTGTATCTCTTTTCTCTCCCTACCGCCCACTTTTCTCTGCTTTCCCACTCCTTTGTACCCCAAAACGCTGGGCAGGCAGCCCCATAGGCCCTCCTTGCGAGCACAGGCTTACCTACTGCCCAATTCCAAACTGAGAGCATTTGATTGGCCCCGCTTGAGTCAGGTGCCTATGTCTGGCCCAATCAGCTGTGGCTCAAGAGGGTGGGTGGGGTCAGAGACAGTATAAATGGGGCTGCAGGCCTGGGCGTAGTGATGGGAGTGGGTAAGAAGTCGTCGGTGAGTTTTGGGTGGGTAAATGCTCTCGCTTGGAGGCCTTGCTTTGCTATCTAGATTGTGCACTACAAGCATAAGCTAGTTAGAGGAGTACTTCTTTACCTTTCCCTTAACGCTCCTTGAGGTCGTGTTTCACACTTATGTGTGTTCTGTTGCACATCGTGCAGGCTTCATTACCAGGAATCGTCATCATGGCAATATCCTCATCATCCTACCTCACATCAGTAATACTTTTTCTGGCTTTCTGTTGTGGAGCCATGCCTGAAGGCCAAGTTCAGAAGTAGGAAAAAACATTGTTGAGAGCCCAATACGATCACCGCTTAACATTTTGCCTGGTTTTAAGCCTGCTTGGAACTTGCGGAGAAAAATGGCTGCTGTCAATTTGATTCACTTTTTAGGCCCGGAGCCCAATCACTGCTTTCATTGCAGTTACTTGACTTGTCTAATATGTAAAACAATAGCCCATTCTACACTCTGAAATATCATAAACCTCTCAGTCCATAAATCCCAGACTGGGATATCTGAGGAATTTTTGGCAGATCCACCCAAGGAACATGGCCAATCTAGATGTAAGAGGAATTTCTTGAGTTTCAAGCCAACCAAGAACATTAACACTTCACCCATATTTCAGAAGAATGCAATCATTTTGTACAGTTGGACAGTCTCTAGGGAATGGGCAATATGACTATTATATGTTTTAAGAAATGTATATTTGGTTTCCCCAATATTAATGTTCATGGGGAATAAAGCACTCATTGCAAACTAAATTTTGGGCATGATGTAGTCTGTACAGCCAGATTATTTTCTTTTCTTCTTCCTCTTCTTCTTCCTCCTTTCCTCCTCCTCCTTCTCTTCTTCCTCCTCCTCCTTCTTATTCAACTTTTCTTGCTGGAATGACTGAAGAAATGTTCTGCACCAAAAGCAAGAAGTTAGCCTAATTTCATTAATCTCTTCATTAATTCATTTATTGTTTATTGGGCCTTTGCTATATACTGGTCCCTGCATTAGATGCTGTGTATGCAGAGGTGAAGACCCAGTCCTTTCTCTCATCACACTCACAGTTCATCAGATAGATTTAGAAACCGAAATAATAGTGCGATGGATCAAGGGTAACAAGTTCATAGAATGATAAAGGAGGACAGAGCAGTGACTCCTAACTCAGTCTAGGTTGGGTTAGGGGGCGGAGGTTGGTGAGGAAAAACTTCCTGCTGGAGAATGAAGTCTGATCCAAGTTTTAAAAGGAGTTAATTAGTTAAATGAAATGCGAATGGTATTCAGGCGGAGATGAGCATGAGAGAGCACGATGCACCGTAGTGTCTGGTGATGGCTTCTGTTGGCTGCAGTGTAAACCGGGATTAGTACAGCTAGAGCTGGAGAGGTTGGCCCGGGACCAGGTCGCAAAGGGCATTAGGCCAGGCTGAAGTACTGGGACTTTATTCTCGGGTGATACAGAATCTTCACAATATTTCTTTTTGAAGAAAGAATTGTATTGAAATGTAAAATATATGCAGAAACATGCACGTATGATACATGTTCAGCTTGATGAATTTTCATGAACTGAACACAGCTGGGTAACCAGAAACTTGATCATAATGTAACAAGAACCCCTGAAGGCCCATCTTGCTCCCTTCCAGTTCTACTTCCCTCTCCAAGGGGGACTGCCTGCTTAACTTCTAACACAATAGATTTGTTTTGCCTGTTTTTGAATATTATTTAAGTGGAATTTTTAAATGTGTGCTCTTCTGTCAGTCAGCCTTATGTTTCTGAACATAATGTATGAATGCAGTTCATTCAATATCACGGGTTGTAATATTCCATTATATGCATTTGCCATCATTTATTTAAACTTTCTACTACATGTCAATATTTGAGTTATTTCCAGTGTGAGACTATAAGGAATATGCTGCTGTGACATATGCTTGCATATGTCTTTTGATGAGTATTTGTATGCATTTCCACTGGATAAAATACCTAGGAACAGAATATCTGTGTCATAAGCTTAGTATATATTCAGCTTTATTGGATTTTGCCAGTCTTACAAAGTGATTGAACTAATTTAAAGTCCCAGCAGTATATAAGAACTTCAGTTGTTCCAGCTTCCTACAACCAGTACTTTTCATCCTTTTCATTTTAGCTCTTCTGGTGTGTGTGTATAGTTGATATGGATTGAGTTGTGCGCCCCCCTCCCCCACCATCCTGCCAAAAGCATGTGTTGAAGCCTTAATCTTCAATGTGACTATATTTGGAGTTAAAGTTTAATGAGGTCATAACAGGGGGACCCTAATCTGATAGGACTGGTATCCATATAAAAAGGGGAAGAGACGCCAGAGCTCTCTCTCTCTGTGCACACAAGGAGGAAAGGCCATGTGAGGACCGTCAGAAGGGCAGGTATCTGCAAGCAAGGAAGAGAGTCCTCATCAGAAATAAATCCCACTCACACCGTGATCTTGAACTTCCAGACTCCAGAACTGTGGGAAAATAAATATCCTCTGTTTAAGCCACTTCGTCTGTGGTGTCTGGTTATGGCAGGCCAAGCTAATGGAGTGAGGAATCTCGCTGTAGTTTTAATTTGTGTGTTATTCCTTTAAGTGTTTTAAATAACAGAGGGAAGTTACTGGTTTTGTGCTGTAGCTGCAGGACTAGAAATAAGGAGACTAATCAGGAAGCTAAAGGATTAATCTAGGCAAGAATGTATGACCTCCTGAGCAAAGTCAGGGCCAGTGGCGTTGGATAGAAGGAGCTAGGTCAGTAAATGGAAAACAGGTAGAATTGGTGAAACTTTTAGATGCAGAAAATAAAGGAGAGAGCAGTGCCAATTTAGCATTTTGTCCAAGAATGACCTTGGAGTCAAGCTATATATATTTAAGACCTGGCCCTAGCACTTAGTAGCTGTGTGGCATTGAGCTGTATATTTTACCATACCAAACTTTCATGACCTCAACTGTAAATTAAGCAATTAATAAAAATAACAACTTCTTTCTAGAGTTACTATGAAAACTAAATGAAATATCGTAAAGTACCTATTGGGAAGAAAGCTAAATATAATATAATTGTATTAATAGAATATAATTAGCACATATTTATATAAATTTAATATAAAATTAATATAATATAATCAATATACTATTAATACATTAATAGATGAATATTTATAATCAACATAATTCACTGTAAATTTTTATTAATGCCACTATATTAATTATACATACTAAAATTAATATATAAATTATAATATGCTGTAATATTAATTATAAAATTAATAATTTTATAAAGTTGAAACCAGAGGCTACAGTTTACTTATTATTAAAATTATTTACTTATTATTGTTAAACTTGGAAGAATGAGAAAATTCTTTTAAAGTCTGATGAGCACTAGTTTTCTATTATTTTCTTTGTGAATACTTGTAATTGTGGAATACATATAAATTTTGTATATTTTGTATCCTTTTCTAGTCTGGGTTTTCTTTGCCCATATTTAGCTGATGAAAGTAGAGGAGAAAATATCCAGAAAGTCCTGAAAGCCATAATTAGTCCAGTCTAGGGCAGGGGATTAATAAATCAAAGTTTCCGTTAAGTGAAAAATATTTTGTTTTGATTTAATCCTTGTGGAATAAGTTGTTTAAATGATGCAATTGTGTTTTCAAATCATTCTTGCTCAAAGCAGCTTTCTTATTATTAGGACAAGAATATAATAATGAATGAGGAATTTAAACATCGATTTAGTTGTTTTATAAATGAGAAGTTATTGACCCAAGTGCTTTTGAGAATGCAAAGCATTAGATTAGTAACCATGTTTGTTTTAGTGTTAAACAAACAAACAAAAAATTGGGATTACTGTATTTCCATACCATAAAATGTAGGTTAAATTTACACATATTCTGTATCATCTCATAATAAAGTTGCAATTCCCCTGTAAATAAAATAAAAGGTGATTTTAATGAATAACCTTAAACACGTTGCAAGATTTGTCTTTTCCTTGAGATAGCTCAGAGGAGGGTATGTGCTAGGCACTCAGTGAACGTTAGCTAGCTCCCTTCATGACCACCCACCACCACATTATCGATATGGGGGTGTCCAGGATTACTCCCGTGTAGCACTCCTCCACCACTCTGGGTATCCATACCACTTGCAGTTTGACTTTGCAGCTTTTTCCACTGGAAGGCATTGTGTATTTCTCCATTCTCTGACCCTGGGCTGGCTTTGTGACTTCTTGCCAATAGAATGCAGTGGGAGTGATAGTGTGTTAGTTCCCATCTTGGGCCTTCAGACGCCTGAAATGGTTTCTGCTGTCTTGGAACTCTGTAGCTTTGCTATGTGAATAAGCCTAAGCTAACTTGTTGGAATATAGACCATATGGGCCCATTGGTGCAGCTGTCCCAGCTGAGGCTCCAGACATGTTCGAGAGCCCACCCAGGATCAGCGGAGTCTGGGTCAGGGCAGCAGAGATGCCAGCTGATCCACAGACTTGTTAAATGGTTGTTGTATTAAGTTAGTGTTTGGGGGTGATTTGTTAGGCAGCTGTAAACAGCAGATACAAGTTCCAAAGAAAGACATAAACTAAGGTGGAGAATACAGGAGGCAGTGCCCATCTGAAGGTGGGAGAGCTCTACTTCGGAGAAGTGGAGTTTCAGGGAGCTGGAAGACATTCTGCAGGGGTGCTGAGAAGTCCAGTCTGACCTGAAGCAGAGATGTAAGAGGACTGAGAGTCAGAGACTCCAGGAATGAGTTATATTTTCCAGGAAGACAGAAAAGAGAGCTGGGCTAAGGACCTCAGGGAAGTCGACATTTAAGGAATGAATGAAGGAAGAAGGTGGTATGAAGGAACAACCAGAAGAGAGGCATATATGGAAGAAAGGCATGACAGTTTAAAACTACGTTATCACTACAGGAAGGTAAGGAAAAGATCCGGAGCCCCCGACCTCATCTAGTTGACTCTGTTGTCTTGGTGTTACGAGGGAAGCAGGGGTGAGCCTGAAAGCTCGTGACGGAGCTCATATGCCATTCCAAGGGGTCTGGATTTTATCCTCAAAAGTTGTTAGCAAAGGAGTGACTTGAACAGATATTTTGTATGGTTGGGGTTTTGTTTTTTTGTTTTTTTTTGTTTTGGAACATCACTCTGCAACAACATGTTGGGCGGATGGATGGGAGCAAGCAAGACAGACGTTAGAGAGGCAATTTGGAGGGGCTGTCAGAGAAGCCCACGTGAGAAAGGAGGAAGGCCTGGGCTTGAAGGAATGACTGCAAGCATGGAGAGCAAAGATGGATTCAAGTCAATGTGGGGCGACAGAAATGACCCAACTTTGTGACTGAATATGTGTGGGATAGGTCAGAGAATAATACCAAAGGACTCCTCATTTTCCGGCTTAGGCATTGAAGTAACTGGTCTAATTCGATGGGAATAAATGTCATCTCGGGGAATACCCTGGCCCCACTAGCCTGTGATAATGACATAAAGTTATTCCTCCTTCATATGCCTAAATTCTTGCAGCCTAGAGCCTGGCCCAGAACTGCTTGCTGGAAACCAGCTCCCGTCACAGTGTCCTGTTATTTCTCAGCGTTGAAGAGTGCCTCACAGTTGAGCTACAGAACAAGTCCCTTGGGTCCTTCCCCTCTAACCTTCTAATCTTGCTGCTTTGCCGCTGCTGCTACTGTTCATGCCCTTCTGAGATCCCTGCTCTGTGGGACCAGCTGACATCCGTGTGACTGCTCCCTGAGGGCCCCATTCCAGCCTTGAAAACGGGATGTGCCCTCTCCAGACTAACCAGGTCCAGAACGGCTGCCTCAGTCTGGCATCTTCAGAAATTGGGTCCCTCTTGGCCTCTCCTTGTCAGCCTTCACGCTGTGGCTAGATCAGAAATTCGGTGTCATCATTCACTGCCTCCATGTGACAACAGCAATTCCTCTTCTCGTAGAACAACTCGAGGCTTCGCTGTATCTCAGATCCAGACTCAGCTGGTCTTAGGCACAAGATCTTTCTTTACTCTGGTTCAAAGCATTCCCCGCCTTTTATTTCTTGTCCCCAGAGAAACTACTTAACAGGATGGTTGAGCCAGAACGTCCATTCTCTGCTGGGAAAACCTCTCTCCCCACGCACCTGCGTGTGGTTTTATTCCATTGTTCTAAAGCTGCAACCACACAAGAGTTCAAGGTTAGCATATTTTCCCAAGCCTGGATCATTCACTCCTATCCAGAGTTCCCTTGATAAACTGGGAATCTAGGAAAAGGTTTATAGGAAGATTGCCTGTCCCTTCTGCTCCTGATGATGTTGAGAAGATGTGACATTCAAGGAGATTTGAAATGTGAAACAAACTCAGAAGTGGGAGAGACACACACAGAGAGAGGGAGATTCCAGATGTGGGCGGTAGTGGAAGTGATGGGGGTGGTAGGCGCTGGAGGCTGGCTCTCACAGCTGGAAGGGCCAATTTTGTGCATCAGTTTCCAACTCCACAATGACTGGTAGCTTGAAATCAGCAGTGATGAGAGTATTTACACCGCAGAAATCAGCAAACAGCACAAACCTGAACGTTTATTGCACACTGTCGTGGGTGGAGGGTGAGATCATCCAAAGAGCGAATAAAATGAGAGAGGAAGAGTCCTGAGAAGGAGTGCTAAGGAAGTAACATTTAGGGAATGGACAGAGAAAGGCATCTGAGTGAAGGTTTTACATATGCAGCTGGATATATTCATTCTGAGTTGTAAAATACAGCGAGAAGCATCCAGGATGCAGCAAAAGGTTGAGTTATTGACATGAGGGGAGGAGAGAAAACAACGCTGTAAGCTGTGTGTCTCATGTCCATACCCAAGGTCAGATGATGTGGTGGAGACCAACTGATCAAAGACGGTTATTCTTATTTTCTAAAAAGTTATTGTAACTCTTTCGAAAGCACAGTCGTTAAGTTTTAGGCAAAGCATGATCAAGCCAGTAAGTGGTTACAGTTGCTGAAATTTTTAAATCCAGTTATCTTGGACATTGCAACAATGGAATGAGGTTACTAGTTTATTCTTGGGCAACAGATCTATTCAAAACTTCTGTCCAATTGCACAGAGTTATAAACACCAAACGATATTATTCCGGAACTCAAAAAGACCTTAAAAATCATCAATACTCTCTGATCATCTGGCTAAGAAAAAGACGGCTCAGAGAAGGGTGATGCAGCACGTCGGAAAGACACACGGCTGGCTGCTGGAACAGACAGCCTAGATCCCATCGGCCAACTCCTCTCACCTGCTGGACCCACCTATTCACAAAGACTTTCCCCAGGAGGGAAAGATTAAACTAAGTTCAGTTGAGACGAATGTTGAAGCAAAAACGTCAGCACTCTTTGCAAACTTTCAACTAAAATTCAAGTAAACCAGGGTCGCTGGATCTACTTTCCTCTGCTTGTGTATGCATTTCCAGGAGTATGCAGGAATGAAGCCCACAGTGGGCTCTGACTGCCAGAGCCAAGGCGGGGAGAGGTTGGACAGTGTCTGGGAGCCACTTTGCTTTCAAGATGTTTCCAGGAGGACTGTGCTGGGAAGCTGTTCTCAGGTCAGGAAAGTTGGTACCCACTACCTTTGCTCGCCCTGAGTATCAGAAAAAGGCCTGCTGACTGCTTGCTGAATCGAAAGGTAAGATTTTGAATCTGATTTGAAATCACATATAGTGTTTCTTTAAAATATGACAATTTCTACTAGAACTTAATAGGGAACATAGCTTTGGTTTTACTGGGAATTCAGATCTATCCACTCGTATCATTTTCCACCAAAGCTCTTCAGGGGAACTGTGGTTCGCAGTGCCAGTCTACTGAACAGCCTCGTTTCCTGACTGCTGTTCAGAAACTCAAAAAAAGCCCCCCCCACCAACAGCTTAGGGAGCGTGTGGGAGAACATTCTACTCCTTCCCCTCATCAGAGGGGGCGGGGCTGGAGGGAGGAGAGCTGCTAATTGAGTTTTCTTACTTTTTTTGACTTGAGTGGATCATGCAGCTGCCACCTGCAGAGGGAGGGTTCCAAATTGGAACTATTATGATTCCTCTTATTATTGTTTATCTAGTGAGCCAGAGAGTGTCCCTGTTTATTACCCTCCAGAAGCCCGTGGGTCAGTGAAATGCTTAGAACACTTAGTCCTTATTGTTATTTGCTTCTTGTGTATGACTACAGTCACCCGATGCTCCTCCTGAATCCTGAATTAATTTCTTAAAATGGCATCTAATGGACAGTGACACATGTCCCAGCTGCCCCCACTTCTTTCAGATTCCAGCTGGCTAATGCCCCCTCAGCCCACAATCTTTCTTCTTCTCCCGTTACAACTACTTTTCCACTCACTGTCCTTTGTATTCTGCATGTTTTCTGCAAGCAGAGTTTCCTCTTTTCATAATGAAGTAGGTCATCTAAGGTAATTACTCACATTTCCATTTGCAAAATATATTCTCCTTCTCACGTAGGCGTTACTCCTAAATAGTTTGGTTCAGCAGCAAATGTAAATAATGCTTGATATCAACTGCCTCACTTGGTTTTGTTTCTTAGCTTCCTCAGTAGACTAAACACTTTTTTTTCCAGTCGTCTCTGTTATGGGTGCCTTTTCATCTTATTCTTTAAAAAGACATTCATCTTTAAAAGTATTTACAGTAAAATGAAAGGGAATTCTCCTTTGTGCTCTGTGTAACATGACTGTGATCATGAATATTGTAGTTATTAGTTTCAGAAGCTCCTACTAACTTTCCTTACATAGGGAAGCTGTATCAATCCACGATTATATTCTTAATGCATTACACGCACACATGCACACTCATACACGTACCCATGTGTACACACGCATACAGGTTTGTTTCTTTACTTCAGATATCTTATGTGGGTTTTTGTTTTTTCATTTTGGTATGTCTGGCCTCATAATTTGTTAATGTGTGGGGAAATTTCTAAGTAACATTTCAGTGTTAGGTTTTTTAGGTTGCACACACACTACAATACCCTAGTAAAGAACATTTATTAGAGAGTTTCAACTGGCCAATGACATGGGAGGAAGTAGATTTAGGAGACTTGCCAATGATTGCTTGTTGATCTTGAACAACGATTCTGCATGTGTCAGGGGATGACATTTCTGAAAGATGATGGCGCAGTGAGAGCAATGAAGTCAATAAAGGGGGCAAATGAGGAAATGAAGCCGATATGTAGTTCTCATAAAAATAAGTTTATTCAATTTAAAAAACAGTGAAGGTTGGGGCGCCTGGGTGCCTGAGTAAGTAAAACGTCTGCCTCCAGCTTGGGTCCTGATTACAGGGTCCTAGGATGGAGTCTTGAGTCTTTGTCTAGCTCCCTGCTCAGCAGGGAGTTTGCTTCTTCCTCTCCTTCTGGCCCCCATGCTCTCTCTCTCTCAAATAAATAAAATATTAAAAAAAATAGTGAAGGTTATTTATGTCTTTTCTCCTTTTTGGAAGTTAAATGGACTTTATTTTATGGCATGATGGCGATAATACGATAGATGATAATTTTCTCCCTAATATCTTTACTCAGGAAAACAAAAATAAAATGATTATGTTTGTCTCTCAAAGGTTTTCTGAACATTTAGGGACAATTTAATTCCTTGTGTTTTTCTATTTGCTTACTATACCCCCAACATCTTCTGCCTGCCTTACTGTCCCTATGGCATTTACTATCCTCGAATCAATTTAGAAATTCAAGGTCTTGCCTGAACTGGTATCTTCCTCCTTCCCAGTTATTATGCAGGCTTTCTGTGATACTTACCCTCTGGTTTTATGGGAAAACAGATCCCCAGAGAGGCATTTGTTCATGCATGTATGCATTCAGTAACAATTTGTTAAGGGCCTAGATGTTAGTGGAACAGCAGTGACTAAGACAGATGAGTCCCAGCTCTCCTGAGGCTCATTTTCTGTCGGGGTGGGGCAGGGGCAGAGCTGTTGGGTTCTGGGGATAGGGGGAAGTAAGAAGAAACAAACAAACCCTTAGGTAACAGAATTCCATGTAGTGAGAAATGTGAGGCTATGGGGCCATTGCTGGTTATCTTCATGACCACCAGAAAGACTGTTGGTGGTGCTGGGGAAAGGGGGGGGGCTACTTTTGAGGGGCAGAGGTGGGGACAGCTCCACAAAAGAAGTGATGTTTGAGTTGGGATCCGAGTGACAACAAAAAGCTCTCCAGCAAATGACTAGCAGAAGAGTGTTCTAGACCCAGGGTACGGCATGTGCAAAGGCCCTCACCCAGAATTTGTTCTTTGGGTGTAAAAGGTGTAGAGTATAAGGAATAGAATAAAAAACTCTGTTCTGAACATATTAAGTTTAAGTCGATCATTGGCGTCATTGGCATCTGAGTGAAGGTTTTACATATGCAGCTGGATATATTCATTCCGAGTTCAGGCAAGAGGTTGAGGCTCTAGATAAAATTTGGGAAACATCAGCATATGGCTGACATTTAGCCAGGTAATGGGGAGAAAGATAGGGCCAAGGAATGAATGGAATGACCCTTGTGTGAAATGACATTGAGGAATCAAGGATGAGCAGTCAACAAAGGAAACTGAGAAGGAGCAGCTAGCGAGGTCGAAGGAAATCTAGGGAAATGTAGAGATGAAAGTATTGCACAAATGAGAGCCAACTTTGCCAAACTACAATGCCAGTGGAATTTTTTTTAAATACAAAACACAATTTTCATTTCTGTTGTTTTAACATATCTGCAGTTCTAATACATGTAAAGGCGGCTCCTTCCCCTTGATTCAGGCACCACTCAACTTAAATTAAGCCTGGTTCCACGTTCACCTTCCCACTGCTCAGCTCTGCTTGCTGCTTCTGCTTCCAGAACAGCTGGGGCCCCTGGATGCTGAGAACCACACGCTAGGCTGAGGTATGTTCCCCGTCCAGAGCCCAGAGAGAGTGCAGCCCCTTGACACAGGGTTCACTCTTAATTGCCCTTCTAAATTTGAAGGCTTGTGTTCTTCTCCTGCTGAGAAAAGAGAATATAAATTCTTCTGAGATGCCAAGTTGGCTCCAATTCCAAGATAGATTCAACCCCCATCTCCCTGTACCTCATCAATATAGATTAAATTTATTTTGCATAGAATAGTTTCAGTTTCCCTTTAACTAGGTTAGTGAATGATCAGATTCCCCACCTCATTCCTTTTTTTGGGTCGTTGCTGTCTTTAAAGACTGTCCCTTTTTCCTCTTTAGGTTTGAAAAACAGGCAGAGAAGCAGAACATTTAGAAAGCAGCTTCACATGGGGCTTCTCACATCCCTCTTTGATGGAGAGATGCCTGTGAAGACAGCCCGGAAACTGCTGAAGCTTTAGATTCTTTTGTATTATATTCTTTATTGTTATTATTCTCTTTTTGTATATCATTTGGGCAAAGGCATATGATGGAGCCAAAAAGTACGGGGACTGGAATTTGAGAAAACCAAATTCTGTTCCTAACTCTGGGCAAGTAAAAGATCACTTTGATTTTCAGAGGCTCCCAAGGAAAAGGGGACAGGCTTCCCTGTAGGAGCTGTCTCATAGGGTAAAGCATAATTTTCAGAAGAATAAAATCCTATTTCTCAGGCAAATATAATAATACATGGCAAAGATTTTATTTATTGAGGGGGACATTAAGATGTTAAAACTGGTCAAAAGAGCATTGAAGATGTGTGTGTACGTGTGTGTGTATACACTATTTAATACAAAAAGTAAAAGATGGTCAGTTTAGATACAAAACTAATAAATGTCCAATAGGACAATAAACTGTGATCTTTATGCTTATCTACTCTATTGGACAGAAATTATTTGCATTTTCATGAGAAAAAATTTTTCACATTAGCCCCTATACCTTCAGAGTTGTAAAGTCAATAGAAAATTAATCTCAAGACTACACTGACAGAAGGCCCAGTAATCTTTTCTGCTTATTTTCAAATGTCATATAATTTTGGAGACAAATATATATGATGCTAATTAGCATTTCTTTAGCGCTTAGTACATGTTGGACAACACTGACATACTTTACCAGTTTGAATCCTCACCACAACCCTATGAGGTAGGCACTTTTATTATCCCCATATTATGAGAGACAACTGAGGCTCAGAGTGGTTAATTAATCAGCCCAAGGTCACACAGCTCATAAGGCAGGGGTGGCAATCAAGCTGAAATCTTATTCCAAAATCTTTGTTTGAACTCTTGTTGTTATTATGCGAAAGGTCAAAAGGAATAATGAATGTGAAGGTGCTTTAAAGATTGTGAATATGCTAGAGAATGAAAACTGTTACTGTTAAATCTAGCAATTCTTACTGCTGCCAGCCCAGAGGGAGGTGGGTTAATTATGGAAAAGGTCTATTGCCCTGGGAACGCCTCTGAGCCTTTATCTTAAATCTATTCCCTTGAATTGAATAGGTTTTGCTTAACACAGCCTACGTTTTCCTTCTGCCTTTTTTTTTTATGGAATGGATTTCACTGAGACCATTTCTTAGCCCATTTTTTATTACGTGCACGGAAAGGTGTTTCACTCTGAAACCTTTCCTCGCGTCTCTTTGCATTTCTTTTCTCAGCCTAGGAAACTGGAAAGAACACAGGTCTCAGAACTGGATAGGCCCAAGTCTGAACTTCAGCACCAAGACTGACTTGGTGAAGATTTGGGGCAAAGTACTTAATCCAGCTTGTTGTGAAGTCTCACTGCCCCAGAATCCCTTGGGGCAAAGGGGTATCACTCACTCAGCATGCAGGAGCGAGGCCTGAAGCATCTGAAATTTCAGGTCCTCACTGGTGAGAGAGCAGCATTGGTACTGACCATGACGGTGGTTTTGAGAACTGATATTTAGTAGGACATGGGAAATGTTAGCTCCCTTCTTCCTGTCTTCTTTCCAATGAAGTCTGTTAATTTGCCATTCTTCTCTCCCCTGGTCCACTGTGTGTTCCCGCTCCTTCATTCCTGTCCTCTCCCCTCCAGTCCATCCATTCCATCATCTCCTGTCGCCTCCTTCCTTCGCTTTCTCCTATCATCCCCTCTGCTCCCTTCCTTCCCTCCTTTTGTTCCTACCTCTCCCCTCCCCTTCTTTCCCTCTGTCTCTCCCATTTCCTGGTGTCCCCTTCCTTCCCATTATCTCCTGAACCTCCCCTTCCCTTCCCCTAAATTCCTTCCTTTCTGGTTTCCCCTCCTCTTTCCTCTATTCTCTCTTACAAGGTCACTGAGACCAGATGGGTCCCTAAATTCGTCACCTTACTAATTCACAGGAACTCAGGAATTTTAATCTAGCAGAACTGCTGGAGCCTCATTCTGTTCCACCTCTCACCGTATTGATGAAGGAACTGAGAACAGAGAGAATAAACCCAAACCCTCGTATCCTGACTCCTGTCAGAGCTCCCTCTATCACATTGCTGAGCTACCTCTGTGTCTGTGCTTCATCCCCATGGGGGTTCATCCCCATCTTTGCCTCATGCTGTAATGGGGGGCTGGGGAGAGATGGGATGATGAATTATTGCTGTAGTTTGCTTGTCAGGAGTGTGATAAGGTCTTCTAACCCCTGAGACCACCAAAGAGAGTATGTCATAGTGCATAAAACAGGGAAGGTCAGGCTTCACCATCACATGTAGAGTGTCGTCCTTAACCAGTCAGGAAAGCAGCAAACCCAGATTTCGAGCTAATACATCTGTGATCATTTCCACAGAGGGCCCCAGTTTTTGCACTCAGTGTCCCTGGGAAGGGAACAAAATGGCGTCTGGCAGGAGAGAAGCCTGGCGAGGAAGAGAGGTAATGAATTCGGGGACGGCAGACAGAGACCAAGCCACCAAACTCACCATGTCTACTACAAATGTGGAAAAATGAAAATGCTCCACCAGAAGGTATACTTCCTCCCCAGACACATGCCGAGGGAGGGAGCTGAGGGGGTGCTCACCTCAGGGAAGGCCTAGCTATGCACTCTCTAGATTTACATGAGCCTACATTTAATTCCCTTGTGCTATGTCTGAACCTTTAATCGGTGGTGGTTAGTGGCTTTGAGGCAGCTGTACTTGGGGGAGGTATCCACACCTGGGTCAGAACATTGACCAAGCTGTTGCCTCTCTTTACCCTGACTTGGGGAGGGCAGCAGTGATTTGGGCGGCTTCTCTCAGCGCAAGGTGGAGAAGAGGCAAGTCTACAGACACAGAAGGTAGATTTTTGGGTGCTCAAGACCGGGAAGAATACAGAGTTTCTTTTTCAAGTGATGAAAGTGTCCTGGAATTAAATAGTGGTGATTGTTGCACAACTTTGTGAATATGTTAAAGCATTGAATCGTACACATCAAATGGGTGAATTTCACAGCATGTGAATTATATTTTGATTTTTTAAATTTGAGGGGGATAAAAAGGGCCAAGGTGGGTTTTGGCCCAGTGCTCAGGGTTGCCAAGGCCAGTAGCTGCTCCCTCCGCAGGTATCCTGCCTACATATTTTAAGTGTTTTTAAGTGTCTTATATACTTACTCGTAATTTTCATTCTTATGGTGGGATGATGGTCTGCTTTGTGTCATAATTCATGAAGAGATCTTTTCAATGCTGATGATTTAAGAATGTTCCACATTTTACTATTACAGATGTCAAACAAGGTCAAAAAAGTTCTCTGCACTCTGCCACAAATCTTGGTTTTTCCACAAACTTACTCTTGGAATCTCTATTCTGATAGTGCTGGATGACTCATTGTCCCTATTTTAACTTTCTGTCCCTTTTTGCCTACAGTTTCACCTCGTCCCCTTAGGTAAGCCCGTCATAAAAATCTAGCTCCTCTGATTTCATCTGTGTTGCTTTTTTTTTTGGCTGGACTCCTTGCACAATGTTGTCGTGTTACTTGTTTACCTACCTGACTGCTCTGTCAGACTGTGAGCCTCCTGAGGTCAGACACAGTGTCTTATTAATTCCCAATTCCCTATTGCCTCTGCTTGGCAGGTGGAATGTATAAAATAGATGTGAATTGAATTGAATTGTATTGAATTGCAAAGATTCTGAAGAACGGTACTGAGGGTGTCTCTCCGCTTCTGTTCAGCAATTCTCCTTAGGGCTAACTGCAAACACTGGAATCACCTGGTTAAAAGGCACGAGTGTCTCTCCTTACTTGCCATGATGCTTTCTCAAAGCTGATACCAATTTGTAGCACCACCGGAATGGAACACCCATATCACCAGCCACTTGCCAGCCCATCCATTTTTTTTTTTAAAGATTTTATTTATTTATTTGATAGACAGGGATCACAAGTAGGCAGAGAGGCAGGCAGAGAGAGAGAGGAGGAAGCAGGCTTCCCACTGAGCAGAGAGCCTGATGCGGGGCTCGATCCCAGGACCCTGGGATCATGACCTGAGCCGAAGGCAGAGGCTTTAACCCACTGAGCCACCCAGGTGCCCAAGCCCATCGATTTTTAAAAGATGCTAATTTAGTAGGTGTCAAGTAACATTTCAAGGTTGCTTTAATTTGCATTTCTTTGATGACTACCAGGGGTGAACACTTTCTCAGGCCTCTTTACTGGTTCTATTTCTCTTTGAGGGAATCGCTTATTCATATGCTTCATCCATTTATGTATCAGAGTAAAGAAATATCATAAATTTGAATAGGATCCTTTTATATCTCATATGACCTTATATGCTATCACATGTATATATTTTTCATATTCTATATCTTTTCTTACATTTTTCCTGTTTTTCCTTGTACAGAAGTTTAAAATTTGTATGTGTCACTTTCTTTTTTAAGATTTGAGCTTATTTATTTATTTGCTATTTCTCTATCAGAGAGAGTAAGAGCACAAGCAGCGAGAGCTGCAGACAGAGCAGGCAGAGGGAGAAGCAGGCTCCCCGCTGAGCAAGAAGCCCCATGTGAGCTCAATCCCAGGATCGATCCCTGGGATCACGACCTGAGCTGAAGGCAGACGCTCAACCGACTGAGCCAGCCAAGCCTCCCCATGCATCCCTTACTTTCCTTCTAACTCTTTACGAAGTTTCAGGGGAAAAGAAATTCTTTTCCACAGATCTGCTAAGTGTTTTTAGTCAATGTTCCGTTCTTTTCTCATAATAAAAAAATTAATTCGTTATCTAGCTAATTATGTCAAGTCTTAGCTATTTTTAAAACTGTTATCACTAATTTCTATACCTCTTATCAAATATTTCTTGGGCCAGTTATGATTATGCGACTGCAAGTAACATAAATCCAAATAACAGTGGTTTAAACAAATAGGGGTTTAGTTTTCTCACTCTATAGAAGTCCAGAGGTTGGTAGCTTTCCTGAAATGTGCCTGTGGGATTTTAGTTCACAGAGGTGACTGAGTAATGGCACTGAGAGATCTGTGCCACTGGAAAAAAGAATTTACTACTTATATTTCCTGCTTGAAGAGGGCATGCCATACCACACAGGACCGCAGGAGAAGCTTGAGATTTTGGTCAGAAGCAGTCGCTAGAGAAGGCGTAGGCCGGAGCCTTTACTGGGGTTTCTGTAGGCAAGACAAGGCAGGTCAGAGTAAACAGGTTACGAATGACTAGTTTGAATAATTCTGGTGGGTTTCAGGCTATGAGGGTGGTCTCTCTAGTTGCCTGGTACCTGGCCCTGAGGTGATTTTGGACTGGAGAAATATTAGCTTGGTGTGTGAGAGTTAAATAAAAGGGGCGGTAGGTGTGTACGGGAGAAGTACAAGTAAGTTTTTTACTGTCTTGAGATATTAGCTAGCCCTGGAAGGGCCATTCTCCCTGGCCAGTAAGATTTTCAAGCTGTCAGGACATCATCAGATACAAAAAAAGTTCAAAAACAAAATGAAACAAACCATGACTGATATAGTAGCTTTTGGCATCATTTCAGTGTGTCCATGATTTGGGGCTGGCGACTCTAAAATTCTCCTTGCCTTTCCCCTGTGCTTACCACCTCAGGGTTCCAAGATGGCTGCTGAAACTCAAGCTATCTTATCTATATTTAAAGCAGGAAGAATGTTGCATTCAAAGCAGCAGGAAGGAAGGGCAATGGGAACCACATCAGTTTCTTTTATCAGGAAAACAAAAATTTTCTCAGAAACCTACAAGCAAACTTTCACATATGTCCCATTAGTCAGAACTACATCATATGGTCACATCTAGCTAAATTTAATTCTTCCTGCTTTAATAGTAGAAGACAACAAAAAGAGAAGAAGGTTGAGAAAGACCATTGAATTAGCCAACTAGAAGAGTCTGCCACACACCTTCCTTCTCTCCTTATATTATAAAAATACTATTTTGTAATACATTAAAATACTTTAAAAGTATATGCGTGTGTATGTATATATAGTTTTATTTCCATTTATTCTATGCAAATGCTTCTATAAATTATTAGGCCCTTTAAGTCTCTTTATTTGACTCCATTAATCTGTGATCTATCTAGCACATTTCTTTAATCCTTATTCTATTATATAGAAGTTTTTAATGGCTGATATTGGCAGGAACCTCACTGCCTTTCTTTTCTATATTCCCTGTTGATGGAATTATTATTTTTATGCATACATTCTAGAATAATTTTGTGGATTGAACATAATTATTGGGCTTTCAATCAGAATAGTATTAAATTTATAAATTTAATTAAACTCAAATCCAATTCTATTGGTTGGTTCAGATATTTTAATATTATTGTCTTTTTACCTTGGAATTATCTCTATTTCTTATATGAACCGTCATCTTTTAAATGTTCTAACAAAGTTTTGAAGTTTGCTTTTTAAATGTCACATGAAGTAGTTCCTAATCATTTTAAGTTCAGAAAGTTGTATGTGTGATGTGTGTGTGTGTGTGTGTTTTAATGTAATCTTTTTTTTTTTTTTAAATTTCTTTATCAGGCTAATTAAGTGTATGTAGGAGTTATCTTGTATTTTGTGTTTTCCCTGAAAATCAAACTGTGTTTAAATGAACTTGTAAGTTATAGATAAGGGACTTGCCTACTTGTTGATCAACTCTCACCTTCTGTATCAGTTAGTTTGGGACTGATCCGTAAGGAACAGAAAACTTAAGCCAAGCTTTCCTAAACATGGGAGGCTCACATCACTGAGGTCAGTTCAGCAGCTCTACCAGGTAATGAAGGGTTGAATTTCTGCTTACTCTTCACTCTGCTGGGCAACATAACCTTCCTGCTGAGGCTGCTGGTCCTTGTGGTGATCAGATAGCCAACACTAATGACTAAGTCTGTGTACTTCCTAGGGTGCCTGGCTGGCTCAGTCGGCAGAGCATGTGACTCTTGAACTTGGGTCCAAAGTTCAGAAATTACTTAAAAATAAAATCTTTAAAAAATTTTTGTGTACTTCCTTATTCATGTCTATTAAAGAAAAGATAGTATTTTTTTTTCCAGACCTTCTTCTCAACCAAACTCCCCTCTTTCCCACATCTTTTTTGGTCATACTGCAGCTTATGTCTTGCTTACCCCGGGGCCAATAACTGGCTAGAGGGATGGATGAATTTAGGCTATTAGACTTGAGTTGAGAGTGGTGAAACTGTTCCCCCAAAGCATGTGGGGTTCATAGAGAAGCTATGACTATCACCCCCACTCAACCAACTCCAATCGCTACCACACATTAGGGTGGTTACCAAGAGTTGAACAATGGACATCTAGGAAGCAACCATAACATCCATCACACTTCAGATGTCACTTTTTCCAGGACACCTCCTTTGCTGCCCTAAGTCCAAGTTCCAGGTCTCTCTTATGTGCTCTTTTAACACAGGGGATCATATCTTAGTAGACCTCCCAGCTGACTTATGGGACCAGAAAAATAATAATGTACTTATAATCCCCTGGCCATCTTATAAGGAAGATGTATCCTCCTCATGGGAGAACTTCACTGGACACTTAAGACATAAGACTTAAGTAGTCTGCATAAGGAAGAGAGATCCATAAGTGCAGCTTTCAAGGCAGACCCAGGGCCAGGGTCCTGTCCCTAGACTGGGAGACTGGGGGTGGAATAGGGTGGTTGGGTGAGGAAGTTAAGGATTGATGTAGAATGAAGACAAAGATGTTTATGGGGACTTTCAGAGAGAAACTCTGAGCATTGTGAAGTGTACACTACTTCTATGCATTCCTCAGTGAAATATCCTTCATCTGGGCATAATAGTGAATTTATTTTAGGAGCATGAAGAGAAGGGCAGGAGTTTGCATTCAAAATGGTAGGGCAAGAATGGGAGGGAGCCTTGCAACATCATGACATTGGGTTTCACTTGTCTGTACTCCTCCCTAGACTCCAAGTTCTGTGAGGGCAGAGTCCAGGTCTGTCTTGCTAACCTCTTTGCCTAGCTCAGTACCTAGTACACAGGAGCTTAGTAAGTACTTGTGAATGAATGAATAACAAATGAACAAACAAACAAGCTTGGTAAAATCAGAGAAACATTGGTAAAATCCCATGTCTGCCATTTTTTTAGCTGTGGAATGGGGAATATGATAATCTCCTATGTAATCTTATCATGAAATTTGTATCTAATTTAATAAATGGTAACCAGAACTAATTATTAGTTCTTCCCAAATTCTACCAGCTAAGCTGCAAATACTAATAGTAACAAACACTAACATTTATTAAACACATTCTTTGAGCAAAAAAGCACCTCATGTGCATTGCTTTAATTTTAATCCTCCCAAGCACCCTATTCTTCCAGGATATTCCACATGCCCATCATCCAACAATACCTCTAGTCACTCACAGGCACTAAAATCTAGGTAGGGAAAGAAGGAATGCTTTGCTGATCTGTTATTTGCTACTTCAGTTTCTGGAGGTGCACAGCTTAGTTACTCTAACAAGATTGGATAGAATGTAAGTGACTGACAATTTACTTTTAATAGTGAAATGCAATAGATTCATGGTTGTTGTAGCAACAAAGATCACATGACCTTAGAGGCAGGCAGAGGCTGAGCTTGTGGTCACTGGTAATAGGAAATGTCTGAGAATGGATTTCTGAGTGTCAGGAATCAGTGAGCTTTATTTTCTCACAAGGTCCATTCCTGGAACATTGAAAATGCTGAGGGCTAAATTCAGATTTCTAGATGATACTCAAAGATTGCTTGGCAAGGAGAAAAAAGAAAGGGACTTTTTTTTTTTACTGTTCATATAAGTCCTCTGGACATATTAGCATTTCAGGATGTGAGTTTTCTCTTTTCTAGAATAGGAATAGTAAGATCTGATTCTTATCTCTCATGGGAGTGTTTAGGTGTTTAATAAAGTGATGTTTGGAATTTCTCTATGGAAAAATGCTACAGAGATACAAATCATTTCAATCACTAAATATATATGAACTCCATATAAACTCTGAAGTGTTGAAGGAGAGATAGTACAGACTCACTTAAGATTAATTTCTCTGTGAGTTTCAGATCGGTATTGTGTACTTAAATCTCCTGAATAATATCTTCAATTCAGCATGTATATAAAATATAAATAAATGTACTCTTATAGTTGTGGATGCTCTTAGATACAGAATTATGTGCTTGTTGCAGTTCTTAACTCCGTAGATTTCTGTCTTTTCAGAAGATATCAAGTGATCACTTTGACAATATTGTACAACACTATCATATGAAGTTGTCACTTGCTTTACAAGTCAAAGGGACTTCTTAAAGCCTAAAGCAGCTGGCAAAGGAAAAATATAACAAGAAAACCTGACTTCAAGAATTTCAAATCTTCTAGACTAAAACAACGCCATTGTTTAGGAAAAGTATTTTCATCAAAGCCGTAGACAATTTCAGTAGAGAGCAATAATGATGGTCATAATGATTGCTATTAAGTTTTGGTGGTTGAAAGGAACAAGCTTCAGTTACCTGAAATAGATCCCTTGACATGGAATGTTCAGCTCTCCCTGTGAGCTTTTTTGTCACTGATCCATGGGGTGACCTGTGTTCCACTCCTGATTTGGTGGGTGTGGGTGATCTGGAGAAAGTCACCTAATCTCACTGCATCTGTTTTCCTACCTGTCAAGAGAGGAGACTGGAGTAAATAATCTCTATAGCCCTTTCAGCTCTATGACGTTGTGATCACCTTCAATCATTTCCAGAAAACTTAGTGCTTGTCTTCGGAACAGTGTTAAGCAGCAGCCTGAAAGGAGAGCTTAAAATTAAATGGAAGTCACCAGGGTCACTGTAGTAGCTAATGCTGCCATTATCGAGTGATCCCATTAAACCAGACCCCGCCCCTCAGACTTCTAGTTTACCATCCATTTAATCCTCAGAACAATCTCCTCGGGTTTTAACAACTTGCAGAACTTCCATTACCAACCCACTGGTTTTTTTACCTACGTAAAAACAGATCTAAAGCCTGTGGATGCCGCCTTAGAACAGTGCAGGAAGAGGTTTGCTTTACATGGTTTTTACCCACTATTGGCATTTGCTTAGGTGTTCACCACGTCCGGAGCAGATCAATTCTTTGTCTTCAACTTCCAAATCATTTTGGTAGCATTTGACATAGTTGATTGAATCAATTCTTAAGACAATTGCCTCATGTACCTCCGATGACCTTGAACCTGCCTAGGTCTCTTGGCACCACTCCGGCCACTCTTTCTTGGTGACCTTTACTGGCTCATCTCCCCAGTTTCCACTTGTTGAAGGGCCTTTTCTCTTCTCCACCTGCACTCACTCTCTGGTGATCTCATCTGGGCTTGTGGCTTTAAATATGACCTATACGCCGATGATGCTAAAATTAAACTTCCATCCGGAGCTCTTGAACTCCAAACAAATATATTTAACCGCCCCCTCAACAGTTTCACTTGGATACCTGATGTCAAACAGAAGAGACCAGAACTTTTTATTTTTCTCCTCCAAACCTGCCCCTCCCCCCATGTTCCAAAATGCAGTCAAAGGCCTTAGGATGGCCCCAGCTGAGAAACTAGGAGTCATCCTGGATTCCTCCTTTTCTCTCACGTGGCAACTTTAACCCATCGGCAAGTCCTGTCAGCTCAAGCCTGGAAGTTATCCAGATTCAGAAGGCTGTTCACAGGATCCTTCATCTCCCACTCAGTCCACACGCCTAACACCTTTGCCCAAGACTAGTGCAATAACCTCTGATGGGTCTCTTAGCTTTCACTCTGGCCTCCAATCCATTCTCCAAACAGCAACTTGTGATTCCCCTAAAATGCCTGTCATTGCAAACTCATGGACCTCCCTTATATTGGCAGCACAGTCCCAACTTCATAGCTTGGTCCGTGAGAGCCTGTGGGATCCCCCTTCTAGGTCTCTCTGCATCCACATCTCACTTACCCACTCCAGCTACCCTGGGCTTGTTCTTTTCTGTCAACACATCCAGTAGTCTCAGGTCCTGGGACCTCTTTACTTTCTCTTCTCTCAGTCAGACAAAGCTCTCATCCAGATATTTGTTTGTTTCAGGTTCTAACTTCATCCAGGTCCCACTCAATGGCACCTTATCAGAGAAGTCTCCTCTGACCTGCTCTTTGAGAAAGAGGTTTCCCCTTCTCCTAGATGTGTTCTATGCCCTTCCCCTGCTTTTCTTTCTTGGTAACTGTTCACATTCTTCTCTGGCTGGGGCTTTGTCTGTTGTGTTTAATGTTCCATCCCCGTGGTTACAACAATGTTTGGTACATAGCAGGTGCTCAATAACTATTTGTGGAACGAATGAGTACATTGACAGACATTATAATTACAAAAGCAAGTTTTATGACGTGAATAGATATTCCATGAAGGAGAAACCATCATAACAGTAAGAAAACACTTTGGCAGCCATCAAAGACACATTCTGTTCCTGTGACTTTGAAAGGTCTGGACTTTCTTCTGCCCGGCTTCAATTGCTCATGAGAGGTCCTCAGTCCTTGTTTTTAACTTCCTGTCTGCTGCCCTGGTCTCAGTGGGTTCCCCAGCCCTTGGCCATGTATTCATCTCTCCACCTCCATCTTCCCGTTTTAGGTTTTCCATGTTCTGATGACCTGTGTGGACCCTTTCTTGACTTTCACATTTATGCCAGCACTATCAAAGCCCAACTAATTAGTAAAATAATATATTGTCATTGTTTTATAGTCATTATCAAAGCAATACATATTCAATTTATAATTAGAAAAAAAACAAGGTAGAAAATAAATTAGACAAAACTCTTACACTTACTCTTCAGAGATACCCTTCAAAAGACTACTAACATTTTGGTTTAACTTAACTCTGGGTAAGAAGCTACCTTGCCCCAACTATGGTCATATAAGATCCTCCCTGGCTGGTTTAGTCCTCTGGTCTCCTTGACAGAAAAAAGGAAAAGAATAGAAATGAAATACAATGTAGCATTTTATTTATTGTGAATCAGCAAAAAACCCAACAAAACAAAAAACATCTAAATAATGATAGTACCATTCTGGTGATGTTGTCATTAAATTTACAAATTTGTAATATGTATATGTAACATGTACGTATACATATTGTACATAATTTCATATAAATAATTTCAAGAATTTTTTAAAAAGATTTTATTTATTTGACAGAGAGAGACAGCAAGAGAGGGAACACAAGAAGGGGGAGTAGGCAGGGAGCTGAGCTGGAAGCCTGATGTGGGGCTTGATCCCAGGACTCTGGGATCATGAGCTAACCTGAAGGCAGACACTTAATAACTGAGCCACCCAGGTGCTCCTAATTTCAAGTATTTTTAATTTCAACAGTTATTGTGACTATATGAAACACTGACAATATCTTATAAGTTATAGAAAATATTCATAGCTTTTTTAAAGTTATATTTAACATACTATATTCATTTCAGGTATACAGAATAATGATTTGATATTTGTATATATTGTAAAATGACCACCATAGGAAGAATAGTTAACATCTGTCACCATACATAGTTTAAACATTTTTTTTCTTGTGATGAGAACTTTTAAGTTTTAATCTCTTAGCAATTTTCAAATGTGCAGTATTAGTGACTAAGTCATCATGTTGTACATTACATCCCTATGACTTCAGGAGTTATTTTATACTTAAAATAATCTAATAGCAGAAAAACTTATACAGGAAGATGTTATTAGTATATCTATTTTAGCCAAAATACAATAGTGTAATCTTGGAAAATCATCTAAGTTCAATAATAAGGAAATGGTTAAGTTGTGATATATCTTAAAGAAAAAACTTCATTCACAATTATAATTATAAATAATAGGAAAATGATTATAGTATAATATTAAATGAAAAGAATACAAGATTGTAAACAGGTAAAAATATTTAAGAAAGTAGACTATGAACAGGGAATGTGGACTATGGACAGAAGACAATACACACAAAAAAATTTTGTAACAAGAGGATGGGATTATGAGTGATTTTTTCCCTTATTTCAAAATACTATTTTAATATATTTACTGATATTACTTTGATTTTTTTTTGTTTTATTTTTAAAAATATGTAATTGTTGATCTCTAAGAGCTTATACTCTGTGTCAGATGTTTGTGACCTCCTCAGCAGTGGTTCCGAGCCCTTTTCCTCTTTGCCCATCTCATAAGTAAGAGATTGAAAATACTATATTGGACTTCCCAGCCCCCTTCACAGCCAGTGCTTGTCATGACCCACTCCTCGCTAATGAAATCCAAAGGGAAGCCTATTGGACTACAGCTGCAAAAAAGTTTCGTCCCTAACAAAGTCAGGCCCATTTAGAGGACCCTTTTTGCCTTTGTCTTTTTGCTCTGCCTTTTAGCTTATGAAGACTGATTCTGAAGGCTGTGGCAGCCATCTTGAAACATCACCAGCTCTTCATTGAGGGTGGGGTAGAGTGACAGAAAGACCCTTAGTTAATACAACCAAGTTACTGAACAAACTCAAGGAAAGATTGCTTCAAGACTTTTTGATAACTAAACAGTAAATGTCCTTGTGGTTTGAACCACTATTAGGTTTTCTACTACTTGAAGCTCAATGCATTCTAACCAATATAGCCGGACAAAAATAAGACTCACTGGCACATAGAGCTATCTAAATATATGGAAACCACACAGTGACAGGAAACATCACAATAAACACACAGATTAATTTAAAAGTATGTTATGCTCTTATAGAAGGAAGAGAAAAAACTGATGACCCAATGCGTACTTATTTGCTGCTAGGTTCCCTGGATCTGTTCATGTTTCTTGGTAGAAAAAAAAAATCACTTTATATTTCTGATTAAAATAAAATGAGCATCCAGATACCTTTTTTGGCTCGTAATCTTTTTCAAGTATGTATATCTCAGAAAGCAGCCTTTTAGGAAGTGATATGGTGGTGTTTTTTTCTCCCTCCCTATATCCTCTGACTTCTTTTATTGTTATAGAATACTACTAAATTATGTAAGATGGAGCTCCCTGGGATTTGAGGATGCACTTCCTGATGGAGGTGGGGGAAGAATATGATTTCTTTATTGATCCAGTATTGGGAGTCTCTTCAACTCGGGCTGTGTCTACTCAGTACAAATCTGTTTTTGAAGATGATAACGAGTAATTGAGTTTGCTGAAAAGGAAATTGATTCCCTAAAGCTGGAGAAGTTGGTGACAAACAGCTTTTTATAAATAGACTTTAGAAATAGAATTCTAATGTATCCTATTTTTTTCTAAATGGTAGATGACCCTTAGGTGAAACATAAAGCCAGGAGAATGGACTCTGTGATTATTGTCAGTGAGGTGGTGAATCTTTGGTCTGGTATAGACTGTGAGAGTGGAATTTAAATGGCACCTACGTGATTAAAGACACTGGCTCTGCCCTCCAGTGCTCTTTTTTTTTTTTTTTTTTAAGATTTTATTTATTTATTTGACACACAGCTCACAAGTAGGCAGAGAGGCAGGCAGAGAGAGAGGAGGAAGCAGGCTCCCTGCTGAGCAGAGAGCCCGAAGTGGGGCTTGATCCCAGGGTCCTGGGACCATGACCCAAGCTGAAGGCAGAGGCTTTAACCCACTGAGCCACCCAGGTGACCCCCTCCAAAGCTTTTAAATGATGGTGGGGTGGGGGTGAAGTGGCCATAACACGTTTTATGTCTGTGGTCATTGGTGTTGGTTTGGAGGCTCTGGCTGGCTGCAAGTAGTGGCAGGAGAGAGGAAATGTGCCTCCTCCATCCTTTACTTCATCATGATGGTCAGATGAAAGTTATCTGCAAGTAACAGAAAACCCATCTTTAAGTGTCTTATACAGATGTCTGTTTTCTTTTTGTTTTCCACATAACAAGAAACCCAGAAGTAGGCTGATGCTCATTTAACTCAACTGATCAACAGTACCACCGGGCACCTAGTCTCTTTCCATATATCAGCTCTAGCATCCTTAACATGCTGGTCTTCACCTTCCTCATTGACTCCTGATGATGGCAAGATGGCTGTACTCCATCATTTGAATTCAAGGCAGAAAGAAGGGAATGGGACAGGAGGATATTACTAGCCATATATATGTATATATATTGGACAGCAGATATATACATATATATATATATAATATATGTTATGTAAGTATATAATATATATTCAAAATCTGGAAAGCAAAATATTTCACAGAAAAATTCAGGAGACATGTATTTATATAATTATACTTATATATATTTATATAAATATCATACATATATATGTATAAGCTCTGGAAAGCAAAATATTTCACAGAGAAATTCAGGAGACTTCTGTTTCTGTGTCAAGGGTCCAGATTGTACCACATGGCCATCCCTTGATGCAAGGGGGCTGGGGTAAAAAAATAGCTTATCCCATTGCCTGCCTGAGCAAAATTGGGATTCTGTTAGTAAGATGCTGCCACCAAAATACAGAAAGAATAGAAACATTCTCTCCTGATCTGCTGAAGATCATTAGTCCATTTTGAGTTCTTCAAGGGTTCCTGAAGCCATGGTGGAGCCTGGTGGGAGACAGCAACAGAGCCCAGGAAGGGCAGCAGCGTTCATGGGGAGGGACACCCCCAGAACAACAATCTGGCCTCTCTCCTCATGCTTTACTCTCTTCTCCCCATGAAACGAATAATGACTTCTCTGATGGGAGATTTTAGAGGAAGGAACTGGGCACACTCTGATCATTCCTTTCTTCACTCCTCTCCTTTGGGATTTTCTGACTCATCTGTTCCTGATCATGCAGGAAGCTTAGTGGACAGTCCTTGACCCTATGGGTGAGGATTGAGATTGTCCAGCTGTGCCTGTGACCCGGGGCAATGTGAACGAGGCCTATTGTTGCACAACTAGCTAAGTCCTCTAATTTAGCATTTCTCAGTAAGAATGCCGATAATTTTCATTTTCACTTATCTGACACCTGTGTCTAGCTCATAATTATTATTGAACTCAGATGGGTGAGAGAGAGGTCACATGCATGTGCACCCTTTTACCTCTCCGTGCATGAACCTCTGTGTGTCCTCGGACTAGTATGGCCCCGGGACACTCAAAGCTCTAATGAGCCACACTGATAAATCTGAATATGAAGATGTTATCAAAAGATGTAGTCTCCTTTATGTGAGTAATGTTTGGCTTCCATTTTTACAGCCTTTTTTCTTGCCAGGATCATGTAGTTGAATGCTTTTAGGTTCAGCTAGACTAATATTAGTCTGTTTGCTTGAACTTATACAAAGTGAATTCAATATAAGTTAGCTGAGGTTTAAAGACGATGAAGGCAGTAAGACCACCCCCGAAATTACTTCAAGGATGGATATTTTGTTAACACAAAATAAGTCTTCATTCTTAGATTGAGTGAAAAACAAACTCCAGAGGAAAGAAAACAGATTTCTGAAAATATCCTTTTCTTCCCCTCATAAAAAGAACATTGGCAATTCTACATTGTTAAGCAGCTCTGTTTGGAAACTGTTCTTATTCATCTAGGTTTGGGGTTACTTAAGATCCTGTACAAGTCATGACCCGTATACCTAAGTCTGATCCAAAAGAAACTCTCAGGTTTAAAAAAAGGAAAAAAAAAAAAAAGTCATTATATTCAGGAAAGTTCAGCTATGAGAACAATACTGAGAATTTCCTAAAGTGTTTTCCAGATCCCACCAGCTCTGTGCATAAATATGCATGTAACCAAAATGTAGTTTTGTGGCTTCTGGGCAACTCTCATAATTTAAATCATATCCTTAAAAATCAACAGACCCACCCATGTAGAAGAGTTAAATAAATTCTCACTGCTTGGCTGCCCAACGGGATTATGATTTTCCCTGAAAAGACCTTTATACAGGATGTGTGAGTCCTGTAACATGGTAGGGAGTCTGAGTGGCCAGATTGGGGGGTGGCAGTGTGCCCCAAACCGCCTAGTTCTTTCTTTTTTTTTTTTTTAACATTTTATTTATTTATTTGACACAGAGAGAGAGAGACAGTGAGAGAGGGAACACAAGCAGGGGGAGAGGGAGAATCAGGCTCCCCTCTGAGCAGGGAGCCTGACGCAGGGCTCGATCCCAGGACCCTGGGATCATGACCCGAGCTGAAGGCAGATGCCTAACGACTGAGCCACCCAGGCACCCCTCAAACCGTCCAGTTCTGCTGGAAGACTGGCAGCAGGGCAGTCCCAAAAGTGCAGTTTGCACTCTGGCTGCTCAGTGCTCCATTAACCCATCGTGTCCTTCCCGTAAGAGAACTTAAAGAAAAACTGCTGAAAAAACCCCAAACTATCTTAGCATGGGATGGAAGCTGATTGCATGGAACGTTATTGGTTTGAATTCCAGAGGTGTGACCCAAATAGAAACGTTTAAATGTAATTGCCGATTTCCCACCAGGTGAGGCTAACGGACAGGTAACCTCGCTCTTTTCAGTCGTATCCCAAATCCTTTTTACGTTTATTCGCCAAAATGCACCCCATCAAGTAAAATGAGTGTTTCCACAAAGGTTTTATCAGAGAAGCACCATCACTAGGGGTGATATAATAACAAGGGATTGATTATAGGGATTTCACCATATGCAGTGTGGGAGTTGTTGAATAGTCTCTGTGAAGTTTGCTTCTGCCTCTGGTACTGGAACTCAAAGTTAGCAAGCAGGCAGCTAGGGGGAAAAGATGGGCGGGAAGTAGGGGAAGCACAGAGTAAGTGGACCGTGTGAGGAGGAGGCAGAATCTGCAAGGACAGCTGGACCTCCAATGGCACTCTCAGGCACCAAGTCTATAGCTCAGGTGACCTGCAGAAGAAGCTGCAGCCCCTCTGCCCTGGGGGAAGGTGCTGGGAACCAGAGGGAGCTGGGAGCACTGTGGTCCGGCCGCTGCTGCCCTGGTGCCGTCTGGTGGAGCCTCTGAATCTCTAAGGACAGGTGTGAGGGACACCAGTGCTCCGGGTCAGCACGAACCTTCTGAGCACAAAAAGAAAATGGCTACTTCATTTCTGCCTTCTGAATCTCAAACAAAATTTCTCTTCAGACCTGAGCCAACTGCGCAAGGAGGAGGACTCTGGGAAACCTAGTCCCAGCTTAGCTAAATTGACAGAATCCACATCCCACATCCACCCCAGAGAGGAAGGAGGAAGCTCGGTCGACTGTAAAAATATCAGAATCTCGATTATGTTTCTGGATGGAAAACGGAATGTGCTTTACAATCAAGTAGCCAGGTCAACTGAGGGCAGGAAAATGGGACATTTTCACTTTACATGACAAAAGGAATCTGAGATGGAGCATAGACAAGCTAAAAGCCCAGCATAAATTATTCAAAATATCAAAAGATACAGAGGAAATTAATAGACACCTTGAATAGAATCAAAGTGTTAAAGGCATACAAACCGCCTCAGGGAAAGAAGATTCCTTGAAAGGGCTCTCTCTAGTAGTAACAGCAGTAAGAGCACGGGTCAAAGGACATTTAGGTCTTCACCAGCATCCCTGTAAACGAGCAGGAATGCGCCAGAGAGTAAATCAGGGGATTTCTGGGCTCATAAAAATCCTTATGAAGGAAAGAGATCCAGCTCTCTCTGTCAATTCTCAGCATCTCTGCTAAATGATCCAAGGGACAAAGTGAGGTAATATACCATAATCCATGGCCTGCCCGTATTGTCACATCCTTAGTAATCTGGGGGTCCCAAAGGTGGATTTCTGACTGGGTTCCTGGAATTCTTAACACACACGTGCTCACACACTCATACTCTCTCCTCTCACATTTTTCAACCCCCATAATTTTCTAATGGGAAACTAGAGCCTTGAGTTGTAACCAGATGGGTAGAACGAGCCAGCACTTACTTCTGCAAAGGGACATGGCAGCCTTTAAAACCTTCACTGTGATAACTGCCAATGACAGACATTCTGAAGTGTTTTAGAGACATTTAGAAGATGTGCTTTAGCTAGAGAGGCTTCTGTTAGTTGGACCTGCCACTTTTTCTATATATCATTAAACTGTGCTGCTGCTAATTGCAAACATACAATTACCCTCAAGTGCACTTATCCTTGACCTGCCCACATTATAAATATTTTAGAGCTACACGCTTCTAGTCTGAGAAGATGACTGGGATTCATCTTTTCCTTTCTGGGTTACAGACCAGGTTGCTCTTTACAACTGGAACAGAAAGCCAGGACTCATTATATCTTGATTTTTATGACGATATTTTAAGAGGAGAATAATTTTAACTAACATGCATGACATAAAATGTAAATCATGACTACATATATTTTCTTAAGATTTTATTTTTAAGCGATCTCTACACCCAAAATGGGGCTTGAACTCATGACCCCAAGATCAAGACTTGCATGCCCCACCAGCTGAGCCAGTCAGAAGCCTCATGGCTATATATTTGAAGACTTTACTTATTTATTTATCTGAGAGAGAGAGGGCACAGACATGCAAGCAAGGGGAGGGGCAGAGGGAGAGAGAATCTCCAGCAGACACCACGATGAGCGTGGAGCCCCACACAGCACTGGATCTTATGACCCTGAGATCATGACCTGAGCCAAAACCAAGAGTCAGTCACTTAACTGACTGGGCCACTCAGGCACCCCGACTGTATACTTGAAAGGGAAATTATGCCATGCAAATTTAAACTAAGAGGGGAAAAATAAAATAAATACATTATTTAACTGGTAAAAAGATAGGCATCTTGTTGACTCTCTAAAGAAACAAAATCTCTCCCTGGACATCCCACATTAACCTCAGAGTGTTGTGTCCTATGTTTGACAGAAACTGGGCTTCTACGCTGACAATGTGAGTGTAATTTATATTGACTATTTCAGTTCTTTAACTTCTGACCGGAACCGGAAACATCTCCAGATCACAGAACACGTAACAACAATTGAACATCTCAGCAACATAAAAAAATACTGAAATAACATTAATACATGATTTCTCATACTTACCCAAAGTATTCCATGGATTATTTCAAGATCTATATAGTTCAAATCAATTTCTATCCAGAGATCTACCTTCAAAGTTTTGAAAGTTTTACCACTAAAGACAGAATTTTAAATAAGAGCCCATAAGGAATGAAGCCTTGGCTGTCTAAAGCTCTTAACTGACAGGAACTAAGATACGTCCAAGTTCCATCCAAAATGGAGGGGCCCTGGCAAGCTCCAAAGAGCCAAACGGACCGGCCATTTGGTATGAATGATGCTGTCTTTGCAGACAGCTTCCCTCAGCGGTAGATTGCTCCCAGCTCTTTTGGTATGGACTCAGGTCGGCCTCAGACAGAATCACTCCCCAGAGCCTTGCTAAGAGTAAAGCAGGACAGCTAATGGCTGTGGGCAATGGACGTGGTCAGATGAGGGGACCACCTTTTCTCTAGAATTAATTGTGTGTCCTTCCTAAAAAAAAAAAAAAAGACGAGGTTCATTAGAATAGGCATGTCTTCTTTTCCCTCCATGCTCTTCCTTCCTCCCCACAACCAAACAGGACAAAATGGCCATTTGAATGAATGCTTTGAATGCTTCCCCTATCACCTTTGACATTACCACCTGGATGGGTGAGGCCTATTGTGTTTTTCTTCCTCTTTCCCCAGCTCGGCTCTGAGAGAACATGGATGCAGTTACTGATAAATTATTCAGTGGAACTCAAGGACCAGTCCTTAGTTTAATAGAGTAAAACAGATTTCTCTCAGGGTAAAAGCAAGGCCTTAGCCATGTCTGCGAGGGAGTCAACCTCTTTCTGGCCGCTGGTGCCTCTGTTTGCTGGGAGAGCGTCAGAACCTGGAGAACCTCATGTGTGTCATGCGTGTTCTCCAAAGGCATGCTCTCTGCAGTACCCTCGGCTTTGAGAGGCTTGACTGAGGAGCCCATGCTATTCCTGTGGATGCCTTAGGGGAGAGTAGGGCAAGGTAGAAATCATGCTCAGCACCCAGTAGTTTCCGTGGGGCACCGGTTTCTAATTGGCTCTGGCACTGTAACAAGCTCTTGGTTAACAGAGGCCTCCAGTTTCCCAGAAAACCACTACAAACCAGTGTGACACCAGTGACCTCTCCATTCCCAACGGAGAGCCTCTGGGCACAGAAGCAGATTTTTTAAGTCTCTCCATCTCAAAGCCCCCAGTAAGAGAGCTAGTGCTCCACCCCGCATAAAGACAGGACTAGCCCCTGAGGAGCAAAGGGCTGGTGGTGTTACAGCAGGTCTCACCCCCACACCAAATACACATACCCATTACAAGCCTACTCTGGAGAAGGGGAGTGGAGCTTTGAATCGCTTATGAGGTTAGTTTGGACAACCTTTAGTAACTGAAAGTGACCTGAGAGATGTCAGATCTGCCTAAAATAACACTAGGGAATGAACTGGAGGATATGAAAAGACATGTTTGAAAGCCATAATGGTTGAAAGCCAAAATTAACAATATATAAAGCCAGGGGTGCCTGGGTGGCTCAGTCGGTCAAGCTTCTGCTTTCGGCTGGGGTCATGATCTCAGGGTCTTGGGTCCTGGGATCCAGGCCCTGGTCGGGCTCTATGCTCAGGGTCCTGGGTCCTGGGATCAGGCCCTGGTCGGGCTCCATGCTCAGCCCATGCTTCTCCCTCCAACCCTCCCCAACCCCCACCCCTGCTTGTGCTCTCTCACATACTCTCTCTCAAATAAATAAACTTGTGCTCTCTCACATACTCTCTCTCAAATAAATACATAAAATCTTTAAAAGATTTAAAAAATCTTTTAAAGCCATTCCCTTCTTCAAGTTGAGGCCCCTCAAATAAACGGGTTACCTAAAATGCATAATAATTTAGTTCCAGTAAATTTTTAGAGCTAAAGCAACATCACGGAGAAAAAAGGAATGGGCGAAAATCTTCAGATTTTCCTAGCTCTCCCCTAAGGGTATTTCACCTGTCCCTGAAAAGGAGCCCCATGGCAGCCTGGGGTCGGAGAACTGGGCAGGGAGTCAATAGACCAGAGCCCTGGGTCCAGCAATGGCAAGGCCACAGGCTCTGACAAGCCCCACTGCCTCCCCAGGCTGTTTTCTCATCTCTCAGATGCCCAGCAGCCCTAGCTCCCCAGCTGCTTCCAATTTCCCCTCTACGTGCTCGTGAATGACTCATAACCTGACCTTTTATAGGGGCCAGAGCATTTGAAACACATCAAATATAGGTAAAATACAATTCTAACAGTTAATCCACAGAAAACATCAATTAGAGTAGTACAAAGATTCCTTCACTCCAGGGTTTGTGCGTTGCTCTGGAAATCAGAAGAGATCTCACCCACGTTCCAAAGTGGAGTTATTAAGTGGACGTTGGTGATGCAGCGAGAGCCTGAGGAGCCTGATGTGGTGGCTGTGAGATGGTTCACCTGGGACCCGGGAGTCTCCGCCCCCATCCGCTGGTGCCGGCTGCGGGCTTCCCCAGCGCAGCTGTTTGGCCGTCTCCGTATAAAAGGAAGAGAGGAAAAATCCCAGAGCGCCTAGGGAAGGAGTTACTTCTGGCTTCTCTTTTTTATTCCTCTGAAAAAGTTTTTAAAAAGTTATTAAATAAAAGTTATTAAGATACAGATAAAGTATAACAGTACACGTTTACCTTACCCAGGTTTTAAAATCAGTAACATTTGGCCACATGTGCTTAGATGAAAAAACCACAAGGAAGGATGGGAGAAAAACATTTCAGCGGGACTCAAAATGCCTCCCCAATCTCAACTGAGGAAATACTGCCTCTCCCCAATGGTAATAACTTTCTTATTCATGTGCCCTTTTTCCTGCTCATGTTTTTATACTTTTCCTACAGATTTGTTCATGAGTATATATGTTTTAATATTTTACATAAAGGGTATCATACTGAAAATGACATTTCGTAACTTGCACTTTTGACGTTTTAGATTAATCTGTGTTGAAATATATAGATGTTGAATCATTTTAGCCGAGTATGCTATTTCCTTGTACGATGTTGAAACCACAATGATCTGTCCCACTATTGGAGGATATTAAGCCTTCTAATCGAGTCACATGACAAACAGTGCTGCTTCAGGGGACACCGTTGCCTGCCCGTCTGTCTTTGCCTGTACCTATCCAAGTGGCAAATACTGAAGGGAAAATGGATTCTCCGAGGGGTGCAAACATCGTCTACACTCGCAGAGACTGCAGAATTGCTCTTCTAAGTGGCTGTGCACATCGACACCCCTTTAGTAATAGGTCAGTTCTTAAGCTCAACATCCTTGTGAACACTGATCATTACCAAACCTGGATTTTAATTATTCTGTTAAGTGCAAAATGGTACCTAACACCCTTGTGATTATAACTGGCATTTCCCTGAGGACGAGAGATGGAGATTTGTTTCATGTGTGTTGGACTCGAGAGGCTTCTCTTTTATTAACTGTTTCTGTTCTTTGCTAATTTTTCCATTGGGTTGTTGCCTTTTTCTTATGGGTTTGTATTTCTGTTTTGAGATACTAATCCTTTCTTGGTTGAAAATGGGAGTGGCAAAATCTGACTTGTTCTGCTTTCTGCTTGTGGATGTGGCTGTCTACCTTGTGAGAGTGGTAACAACTGACACTTGGCTTTGGACTTGGGGATGGAGAAGAAGAGTTAGTTTTTCATTTAGCTGTGGTTTTGGCTACTGGGGTGCAGCCAAAAGTATTCATTAGGTCCAGCCTAGCTCTCTACAATACTACAGTGAGACTTGGGGCTAAAGCTCCTCAGAAACGATTACTTGTTTTGTTTTCTTCCCTGTGGGCCTCATAGGAACGGAGGACTGGTAAGGAAGGGCTTAGGATCCCGGTGATCCCAGCCCCACATTTTTCATGGCTACCTGCACATTCACATCTCCTGGGGAACTTGCAGGAGTATGGATAACCTGGCTTTACCCCCAAAACAATTAAAATCAGACTTTCTGAGGATGGATTCCAGGCATCAACATTTTAAAACTTTCCAGGGGATTCTAATGTGCAGCCAGGATGCTGAACCACTGACTTCAACAAATACCCCTTAACCACGGCGCATTGTTACTTTCCATGTTTTGAAGTTTAAGTCAAGACACCTGCCCTCGTTAAGAATTATTAATTAGCTCTGGGGAGAGGTTAAGGGTTCTCTGTGCAGATATGAAATAACTCTGAACACATGTGTTTTTAAAAGGCCAAGAGACTGATGACTATGTGATACAACAAGGTTTCTAAATCACAGGCAGTGTTGAGGTCAGCAAGCTAGGGAGTTCTGTATTCCCTTTTCCTACCCCCTCCATTATTTGATCTTTGTTTTGGTCTCCTTGGAAGACAAAGATGCTCAGTCTATAACATTTTTGCAGCTGGAACTGTGGTCCCTGGAGCCTGAAGCCTTCATTTTATGCTGAGGGTTGTGAGGGTGACCCGGCAAGATTTATAGTATTTTTCTGTCCTGATGACTCCCTTCTCTATTTCCCAGCTAATCCCTGTATTAGGAATCTTCTCTGCTATGTTGTGATGCGTTTTGGTTCCACAAAGGACCCCTTTGGCACTGACCCCCCTAGATCCTATTCTCCAGGGCATCGGGGAGCTTCCCTCAGCTCCGAAGCCTTCTTGGAGGTAGAGCCAAAAGTCTCCAGCACACACCACAGGGAAGAACAGAGGTTCTTGGAAGATGCTGGGTCTCTGTCGACAAACGTTTCCAGATTTCCCTTTGAAGCTGCCCTATTCGTCTCTCCAGGGAAGAAGGACAAGATTTCCTCTTGGCATTGGCAGACTATTTAGATGCAGTCCCAGGGTATAGGAGCAGAAGGTCCCGGGGCTATTTTCAAAAGGGCACGTGTCTCAACTTGAAATGTCTGCTGAGAGGAGCTAATAAATGCCCCTTTGCTCAAGCGGTTAGAAACTCACTAATGAATGACGGAAGGCCCAAAACTTCAAGTTGTTCCCCTCTTCCCACTGCCCCGGTTGACACTGACTTCTGGCTCATTCTTCGTCACTCTACCCTCCACATTCAATGATAGCTGTGTTTTTTAGCCTCTTTCCTGGCCCAGGCTGTGGGTCTTTTCCTTTATCTTGTTTTCCACATCTCTTAATTTGTTCTTGAAAGAATGTTAAGTTTTTCTCATACTAATTGTTTGCTTTGAGGTTTGGTTTGCTTCTAAAGCCTTTTTTTTTTTTTTTTTTTTTTTTTTTTTTTTACCACTCCCGTCAGAAGGTTTAGCCTGCTCTTGAACTTTCGGTTACCTCAGGAGGATGGATTGGGAAGGGAACAACAAGGTCATTCGCTTTTTCTTTATAAAAGTTTCTTTCTTAAAATAGGCAGTGTGACTTCAGTGAAAAATCTTAAGAAGTACATTTAGTCACAAAACCAAAAGAAGCGCACCCTTTGTTGGAATTTGTGCAACCCCGTACCATGTACACTTTGTGATAAATTTATGCATTCTACCTATGTACATGGACACTGTCCAGCACATAGTAAATGAACAAAAACAAACAGATGTGCCATCATTTTGCAAAACAAAGGATTTGTGTGGAAACTGTAGGTGAGAGGAAATTCCGAGTTAAATACGAAAATACAGCGCTGGGCCCAGTGTGGAGCGTGCTGTTGATGGGCAACTGCTGTTTTCTTTGTTCTTATCTGAGAAACTGGAATGAGTTAAAGTCAAGGAACATGCTGAGCTTTAACTCCTTCCATAGTTGCAAAGTGACACGAGGCATGATTTAAAGCCAGACAGCCTGCCCAGGTTTTCAGTTCTTAGTGGAAGTTGTCTGTCTTTGATTGATGACATAGGACTTGGGGTTCTGAACACCCATTGTGACTGACCTAGGGCTGAATGCAGCCAGGCAGATGGTTTGCTGCATTCCCATAATTTTTTTCTGGCTCCAGTTAATGCCCTTGGATTTGAGTAGCTGTGGGATTGACCCGGGGATTGTTGGCTGGTCCTGGACCCAGCATCCACTGATAGGACCCCAAGGAGTCAAGGGTCTTTGCATGCCAGACCAGGGCACCCGGACCTTGAGACTGACAGCAGGCTCTGGGGCCTGACTCAGACTTGGGTCACCCACAAAGCTAAGGTTGGGCTCTAAGCTAAGTTCCACTGGCAACGGGAGGCAAGGTCAAGTGGGAGCATTCATAGCCCCGATGGCTTGAGACAGATGGAATCCTTATCAGACTCCTGCCCAGCAGGGGGATCAGACAGGACCTGTTCTGACCTCAGCAACATGGGTTCAGCCGACCCTGGGTCAGCTTTGGTTTTGGCCCAGTTGAGTTGGTATCAATGCTGCTCTTTCAATTTAAAGTTTTCCTTGGAAGTAACCAAAAATAGGAGAGAATTACCTTGTAATATATTTTTTGCAAATACATCTTTTTGATCATCATACTCTGTAGCTGCATTTCTTTTGTTGTTGTTGTTAGAGGGAAAAAATGTCTGAATCCTAGGGACGCCTGGGAGACTCAGTCGGTTAAGCATCTGCCTTGGGCTCAGGTCATGATCCCAGGGTCCTGGGATAGAGCCCTGAAGCTGGCTCCCTGCTCAGAGGGGAGTGTCCCCCATCCCCATCCCCCTGCCACACACACCCATGCTGGTACCCCTGCTTGCTCTCTCTCTCTCTCTCTGTCAAATAAATAAATAAAATCTTAAAAAAAAAAAAAAAGTTCGAATCCTAAACAAACAAAAAACTCTATTAAGTGGTTACATTGGTGGTTGGAAATGATGCTCTTGGTAAATTTCTTTTTAAAGTATAACTTGTTTTCATTGGCATAGAACATTCCACAGGGATTTGTGAAAAAGTACAGGGGCTTCTTTGTGTTCTTAGGCCCTAATTCAAGGAATTGTTGATGAATCAATAATGCTACAACTATTTAAACTTCTGAGAGAATCCATCCTAATGGGGTTTCTTTAAGTTTAAGGGAAAATATTTTTAGGAGGCTTACTTTGATGGGGGAGAATTCAATTGTGGATTCATGATTGGTTAGGGAGGGAGAGTTTGGGAAGTTTCCTAATGACCTCATTCTGAGTGAGGAGCCAAGTCCAGCCCCTGGGACCACACACTCACATCCTTCCGGCTATTCTAGCTGTGGAGGGAAGTCCAGGAGTACCTCCTGTCCTGAGACAACGGGTTAGGGTGGGGACTGGTCAGGAATACAAAGCGAAAGTACCAGAAGTTCTCTCTGTATGTGTTCTGGGCCTAAATTCTCGCTTGATTTATTTAGCCTACAATAGCCCCCTGAATTGGTGCCCTTTGATAACATGATTCTCCCCAAAGGATAAGAGTTTATTTATAATTACTCTATGATGAAATCAGCCATAGTAGAAATTAATCCTATGCACTTTTAATATATAAAATTGCTGAACGGTTCATGTTCATTCTCATTTCATCTTAGTTCTCCCAAGACCTATCCTGGCCAAAATGTTGATTGTGATATTTAGAAATGACCTGGGCACTTCTGTTTTTATTAAGAACTGATGTACTTATAGCTGGACAGTCTTTTACTATCTGTGTCTACCTGATAACATAACAGAGATTCAACAACTACTTCATAAATGAATAAAGACTAAAGGAGAGTTTTAATTCCATTTTGAAGCATTTATCAAGTACCTAGTCTATCTGGGAAGAATGGACACAAACTTCTGCTCCCAAAACTGGCCAATCTCAACCTCACGCTTGCTGTGTCATCCAAATAATTAAGAGACGGTTCCCCTCACTTTGAATCACTTGTTCCTTGAGCACAAGTTTAAGTTTGATTTCTACATATTACACAATAGAGTCAACAAATGAGGTTTTCTCAACGTGGATATTATTGGCATTTTGGACTCGATAATTCTTTGTTTCAGGGACTTCCCTGTACACCGGGGGGCATTTAGCAGCCTGTCTGGGGGCTGGTAGGACACATCCCCCGCTTAGACAACCAAAAATATTTAGGGATTGCCAAAATGCCCTTTGAGGGGAAAAATCACCATGAGTTAGAAACCATGGCTCTCTGTAAAAGAGTAGTATGTGGTCACGCCATCTTAAACAGTACTAAAATTACAGAAAAACCCAATAACCCATTTTTCTTGTTGTTCAGTGAAGGTGTTTTGTAATACTCTGCTCTGAGGAACATACACTGAACGGACTCTTCTCTGGGAAGCAAGGTTTTTGTTTATGGGAACAGGAAATGTTTTAGGTCAGAGATTGGTAGTTAAAAAACTGAGAAAAATAGAATATTAATTCTCTGAAACAGAATAATGGGAAAATGAAGACCCAGATAGTAAAATCCTCACCAAGGTGGACTCTAACATTTACAGAAGTAAAATGAGTAAGTACACGCAATAAAACGCGAATTCAAGAAGGTAAAAATGGAAAACCCATGTCTCTCCCCTCCCTGATCCCCCTAACTCTCCCCAGACCTAACCACTTTAAACATTTTTTTATTTCAGGAAAAAGAAGGTTTACAACCAGGAAGGTTTAAGGTCTCCTTGAGGGGATTGGAACAGATACAGGTGTGAACTTGGAAACAGGGCAGTGACTTGAAGCTAATGCCAATTCCGAATAAATCAGAAAGAGCAGGACTTTGAGACTATTCATTACTTATCTCCCCTCCCTAGGAAGGGATCGTCTTCTTTTTCCCAGGCTGCCCTGGCTGCATACTTGAGAAATGGAGCTGCTGTAGTTTAAATCTGATAGGGTTTCACTCTAGAGCAGGCTTGCAGAGACTGGTCCTGGCAGGGAGTCCCATCCCCATCTTTGTTAAGGCTGACCTGCTGTGTCGGTGCCAGGGACTCATTTACGGCCTTTCTTCCTTGGTACACAGGGCACCCACTCTTTCACTGCATTAGCGTGTTGTTCTGAAGAGAACAATTCGGCCTTTGTCGTCACGCCAAGGTTCCTCCCGCCAGGACCTGTGAATGGACACAGGTTTCTAGAGAACTGGGCACCCCCCCGCCCCAGTACAGTAGTTCCTGTCCTCTCCTTAAAGGTGCCTGTGGATTACAGTGACTCGCCTTAATGAGTCGGCTCTTCAGAAAGTCCCGAATTTGTTTGATGTCCTGAAGCACTTTGGGCTCTTGATCTAAAGCTGTAGACTTTACAAAGAATCTCCTAGTATTCTCGAAGCCTGATTTCCCTCCAGTGAATGAATCTCTTTATGTGTTCTAGCCGCTAACTCCCTAAAGTTCAGATGCATACGAGTAAAAGGGGGCATTTGTAGGAGGAAAAGATTCAGGACAACAGAATTTTTGGACTATGGGTGAACTTCCATGACCTTTCCCTTCTTAATATATTACCATTTGTTCGTTCACATTTTCATGCAGTCACAGACATGGACTAAACAACTGAATGCAAGAGACTGTCTGGCCCTGTGTGGGATACAGAGATCCCCGGGAGAGGACAGGTCAGAGAGGCCGAGAGTTCTGAGTTTGACTCAGAGCACTTAGCAGCTTTGCCTCTTCGGGGCCATATGATCTTGGAGCAAGTCCCTTCCCCATTCTGTCTCAGATTCCACATCTGAGAAATGACGAGGATTAATGGAGACATGCTTGCAAAGCATATACTGCCTAGCATCTTCTAACCACTAGTTTGATGTTCATGGAAAAATGGCAAATAATTATAAGCATTGTGGGCAAGAACAGTAAATGCTAGGAGAAGTCAGAAGGAGGGTATATTTGCAAAGTAGGGAGCACTAGCTTCTCTAACAAGTCCCGCACCTATGGTTGAACACAGAAGGGATGGCTTCCTAGGCTACCTCTGTTCCCACTGACCCAGGATCCTACCTCCTTCCATGGATAGCCTTCTAGAGCTTCAGAATCCTTGACTTCAAGGTACCCTAGTAGGGAAAAAGAGAGTACGAGTTTACTAGTGCTCAGGACATCTTGTACCGAGCCCTGTCTTTCTGTTAGCTATTGTTGTGACACAAAGGTCCTCAAACTTAGCTGCTTAAAACTACTCTCAGTTTCTGCGGGTCAGAAATTCTATGGAGGCTTAGCCAGGTGGCTCTAGCTTTGGGTCTCTCCTGAGGCTGGAATTCAGATTTGGCTGGGCTGCAGTCATCTGAAGGCTTGAATGAGATCCGAGGATCCCTCTTCCAAGAGGGCTCATTCACACGGCTGTTGGCAGACCGTCTCAGTTCTTTGCTGGCTGTTGGCAGGAGGCCTCGGTTTCTTGCCATGTGGACCTCTCCACTGGGCTGTTTGAGTGTTACTACAACATGGTAGCTGGCTTCCCCCAAAACCAGTGATCTGAGAGGGAGAGCAAGGAGGAAACTCTAATACCTTTTATGATCTAGTCTCAGAACCCACATGCTGCCATTAGAAGAGGGTCACTAAGTTCAACCCACATCAAGAGAAGTGGAATTCAGCTCCAGTTCTTGAAAGGAGGGGTATCACAGAATTTGTGGACCAAATATATATTGGGCACAGAGCTCCTGAAGCCCTGGGAATTTCTTAAGTGATACAACGAGATAAAGGTGAAAGGAGTGTCTGATTATTTAGAAGAAGCTCCTTTCAACCACACCTCAGTTAATTTTATTTAATGAGGTGAATTTTGGAAAGACCCGAGGGTGAGGAGAACCAGCCCTGTGATTAGAGGGTTAGCATTCTCAGCCCACTCCTTACAACTTTCAGTGAAGGGCTAAAGATTGAGTTCCATAAAAATCACCAAAGTATCAGTTCATAGAGCTTCCTGGCTGGGGAACACAACCACATGCTAGCATGTGGTGCACCCCAGCTCCACGGGAAAGAGAAGTTCTTGTGCTAAGGACCCTTCTGGACCTTGCCCTGTGTATCTCTTCTTCTGGCTGTTAGTCTACATCCTTCACTAGAGCTTTTATAATAAACTGGTAAATGTGTTTCCCTGAGTTCTGTGAGCCACTTTTACAAATTACCAACCCTGAGGAGATGGTTAGAGATGTAAGTGATAATGTGGGATATGCAATTGGCATCTGGATGGGGTGAGAGTCTTGTGGATCAGGGCCCTTGTGGGAGCTGAATGCTATCTCTAGGTGTATCGTGTCAGAACCGGGTTGGACAGAATGCCCAGCTGGTTTTGGAGAACTGGTTGGTGTGGGGAACCTGGTCACAGAATTAAGTACAACAGTGGTGGAATACTTCACCGAAAAAAGGAAAGGACTTTTCCTTTCACAGGTTCTAATTCCTTCTTGGGTCATCATTAACTGTGTCCCTCCGGGCACTTCAGTATCTATCAGTCTCAGTTTCTTCATCTGTACAGTGGGAACAATAGTATCCCTTTTAATGGGTGTTAGGAAGATCTGAGAAAACATGTATAAAATACTTAGGGCAGCAAATGGTAGCTCCAGTGATCAACGGACGCTCTTTATGGTGAATAAAGAAATAGTCCTAGAGAGTTTTAGCAACTTGCTCAAAATCAGAGAAGGGCTAAGTTAGAAATTGGACTAGAACCTCACATTAGAACCAGTATGAACATAGGCACAGAGATCCAAAATCACACCTGGGTCTGAAAGAGAGGTGGCAGAGGAAGATTTGAACAGAGAGGGACAGGGCAACACCAGCAGGAGAAGTACTTGAGCTGCTGGAGTAGAGGGAAGAATGGGATCATAAGTTCTTGGGCAGGAAGCTGTTTTATGCAAGCATATCCTGAGATTCAGTTGCAAATAGATGAATGATATAATTAATACAATAGACTTTGAATCGAGACTAGGAATGCTCATTCAGCCACCAAGCTCAGTTGAGAAAGATCTACTAAAAAGCATTCAGAGGCTTTCATCATGTAGTCAAGGAAACAAGGAGACTAAAAAAGATATCACCACAGAAACACTGTTTTGAAAATATCTGTACAAGAAAGAAGAAAACCAGCTACATATTCTGTACCCACGTTCCCATGGTAGCATGTGTCCGTATGGACTGTCTGTCTCATAAAGCTCAGGAATGAGAGAGAGAGAGATAGAGTGTGTGTGTGTGTGTGTATGTGTGTGTGTAGGGCAGGTGTGGGGGATTCATACCCAACCCATGTCATATTGTAGTTGGGGGAGAGCTTATAGGTAGATGAGAAATTTCCAGGAGCTTTTTGAGCTTTTAGCTCTTCAAGAAAATGACCCGTGGAGTAGGAGTAGCATCTCAGAAGTCCTCTTGGTCAACATAAAAGTATCAACAGGAACCCGGGATCTCAGATGTCTGCGAATAGAGAGGTGCCCTGGGTAGCAGTAGGGAGAGCAGTGGAACGTCATGGAAAGAACTGAAGACATGGGGCCGGCTAGATCTGCATCCAATCTGGATCCAGTCTGAGCACTGATTCACTGGGGGGCCTTTGGCCATTTGTCTTATCCACACATCAGTGTCTGAGACTCCTTTCTGAAAGAGAATGACAAAATTGACCTTTAGTGGTGTGAGAATCCGGGGTGGGGGGGGGATGTGCTCTGGGAGCCACTGAACATGCGTTTCTCTCCTCTCTCCCTCCTCTTCTCTGTAAGAGATTCTTAAACTTGAGAGTACATAGGAGTCACGTGGAAGAGGCAGGCCTTGCCTCCCACCTAAGAATCAGGTCCAACAGCCTTCCGTGTGTGGGTCCAGGAATCTGCATATTTCCCCAGGACCACAGGAGATCTGAAGAGGTGATCCAACAACCCTACATCTGAAAACACTCTCCTGGAGGAGATAGGAACTAGAGAAACCTAGAAATCAAAGGATAAGGTCTCAAGTCAACACCAAGGGTTGCTTTCTGACAATTTTTATTATGCAGGGAATGAGGAGGGGTTGTTGGGGGATAGTCCCATTACTTTTCAGAGATGCCTGTCACACTGACCCCAGGCCTGTCCGCCACATTTACAGCAAAAGCTTCGTTCGTAAGTTCGTAAGTGTGAGCCCCTTGGGTAAGGCCAGAGGGAGACACTGGGCCCCACAGAAGCTGAGTTTGCCCAAATCCGTAGTGCCTGTTCACTGCCTATTATATGAAGCTTACATGAAAGTACCTGCTCTCTGCCCTCTAAGCCAGAAGATGTTAAAACAGGACAGTCTAACCATCTGCAAAGATGACAGTACAGAATGTGACAAAGGAAGAAATCAAGCAGGAGAGATAAAACTTTGTGGAGCTGTGGGAGTTCAGGGGCTGGGTGTCCAAGAGCCAGTTACTGGAGGCTTTGCGACCCAGACTGGGATTTAAAAACAACATTTGATTTGGACAGCTAGAGTGAGTGGAAGGCATTCCAGCCTTCCCCCTGCATTGAGTACTTCTTTTTTATTTATTATTTGGTGAATCCTTATGTATCCCTTACATATCCTACCATACATCCTGTTTTTTGATGTGTTAGTAAGTTTTGTCATCATTGTTCAAACCAGCATCTCTGTCCTTCATTGTTGGTTATACTGTTTCCTGGGGAAACTGAGAACTCTTGTATTTTTCTATCCTAGACAATTTTTTTAAAATAAATTCATCTCCTTATTTTCTGAAACACATTTTAGAATAAATGTCTGACATTCTTAAAAAAAAAAAAAAAGTCCATTCATGCATACAAAGCATGTGATTTGGTCAGTTAGGGAAGAATTCAAATCGCTGTGATACATAGTTTTTCTGTTGAAATACTTTGTACAAACTGTTCAGGCTCACTGAGGAGCAGGCCTAGCACCCTAGGTTAGCTCTTCTGGCTGCAAAGACCTATGAGGCTGGATTGCTCCCAAGAACGAGGAGCACTGGTCATGCTAGGTGACCCAGAGGGCTATTACCCCCACAAACCTAGGTCGGCTCTATCTGTAGAACCTGCCCCACAACTGCAGCTCGCCTTGGAGATGAAACGGGCGACCGTTGCCAGGCACCAGAATGATAAAGTCAATGTTTCTCCCACCTGATTTCCAAATCAGGTAAAAAGAAAAGGAGTCCGGATCAGCCTGCCGTGTCCTGACGCTGCCTGGCTCCGCAGGTCTCTCTAAATAGCCCCAGTGCTTTACCTGGGATCTGTGGAGATGCTGGCGGAAGAGAAAGGGTACTGAGGAGGACGAAGCTCCTGTTAGACGCCCAGTGTTGCACAGACAGCAGCCCTTAAACCTCCCATCTGCTTTAGGTTTAACAATGTTCTCTACCCACTGTATCTCTCCTTTTGATTACATAGGTAATATTAAATCATTATATTAAGAGCTAACGATTAATTAAATGGTACATTGGAACAGTACTGGTTTATTTGACTCCAGGGTCCGTGCCTTTCCTTATCTACTGAGCCATCAACTCCAGCCCCAAGCCCAAGGAACTGTGAATACAGACACATGGATCAGCATAGACACTGCCTGTCAACATATAGACACGTGGGTTGTCCAAACCATAGGGAGATCTAGATATCCATTAAGGAAATAAATGACTGTGATTTTTTCTAGGCAAAAGAGTATCTGTACCATCTTGTACTATACGAGTCTCAGGGCATGCAGGAGCCAGTTTGTACTGGCATGCAAGAGCCAGCTGTTAAATTTTCAGGAATTTTGCGAGAACACTCTTGAACTCGGCCATTATTAGATGCTCAGCTATGGACATCTATGATTAAATAACCTATTAAAAACAAATGTCACAAGTGCAACTCATTTCCTAATGATTTTACTACACTTCACCATTACCTCTGCTCTTGAGGTAGAAATAGTATACGATGGTATGTTATTGTGTGTGTGCAGTTTTCCCAACATTCAGTGTCCTTTTGCTGGTACCTTGAACTCAGTGCTGAAGTTGCAACGTCACTAAGGAAATTGATACATAAGAGAAGCCAGGGGGTAGTTTCTCCAGGAGAGCTCATTGTTAAACATTTACCAACACACCACGGGGCACTATCCACGCAGGTGTCATAAATTCCCTCTGTAAGAAATAAAGAGTCCACAAAGACTAAAGAATACCTTCCGTAAGCCAATGTGCTATCCTTCCAATAGAGACTGGGCCAGGAGACTGGAAATCAACAGAAAGTCTGCTGGAGTATTATTAGTAAGTGGAGTAGTATAGACTCCTTACATCAAAAGAACACTTGGCCATTCACAAAACTGTGACACTCATGCGTGAGTTTCACACTGTTTTTTTCTTTGAATTGCCTGTTCATGCCCTTTGTCCACTTTCTTATTAATTTTTATTGACTTAATCAGACTTCTATGAGCTCTTTATATAGAACATTTGATCACCTCACATATTAGGGATATTAATATTTGTAGTGACACAAATATTTTCTCGCTTTTCCATTTATTTTTTTCAAACCTTATTAAAGTTCTATTTGGGGCCGTATTTACATTTTGCCTTCTCTTGTAGATAAATCTGATCTGTTCCTTAGTTCTGTAGCCTCTGGGCATAGGGTGGTGTGGATATTCTGAGGTGCTGACAAGGTAATTAGAAAGACTTGAGAAAAACCTTGAAAGTTTGACAAGTGTCATAGAAAGACAGCCAACATTTTAAAAAATACTAGATATTATGTACAAAAGCAAAACAAAGAAAATATATTTCCAATAAGCTTAATGAATGCTTTTTATAGACCACTAAGGCCAGTGAAGGGTAGAAAGCAGCACTGAGAGTTCTGTGCACGGCAGACACGCACAGTAGTGGAATAAAAGAGCCCGACAGGAAGCAGGAAAGGTGTCTTGACATGTACATTTCATCATTTGCTCTGGAGCTGAAATTTAGCACTCGCTCATTCTGTTTGTATTTTATAAGTAAACAAGAAAGGAATAGAAATCTGATGTTTAAGTTCTTTAAATGTAGAGACCAATTATGCTATAATTTTGGAAGGAATTAATTATTCCCTAAGAAACTTAGGGTATATTTCCTGGTTCTGTAAGCATTATTTTACCTTTACTTAAAATATCAAAATCTTTATGCTCCTTTTGCCCTAGATAGTTTTTCTTTAAATGCCATCAATAACCAAAGGAACTATGAATATCTAATAATTATGAAATATCATTCTTCAACCAGACAACCCTAATCTCATTGCTCAGAACAGCTTGTTTTAAATAGGACTTCCAGTGCATGGGTATGTAATTGCTTGAAATATCTCATAATAGAACCAGAGAAAAGGAAAATCTTCCATTTGCAGCATTTTAGGATTCCATCTGTAAGAATAACTGTAGAGGTTAATGGGTATAGGGTTTTCTTTGGGGGGGGGGTGATGAAATTGTTCTAGAATTAGACATTTTAGTGTTCTTACCATAGTGGTGATGACCACACAGCATTGTGAATGTACTGAAACCCAGGGAATTGTACACTTTTAAATGGTCAAAACAAATTTTATGTTCTGTGGATTTTACTTAAAAAAAAAAAAAAAAAAAAGGCACTAGTCCTCCTGATCCTCCCAGCCTGCTGAGGTGAAGTCACTGCTGGATTCACGTTTGGAGCTCCAGTGGAGAGATCCCTCCCCAACTGTGGGTCTCCGTTTTATGGGTGAAGCATGACAGCATGAGGGCATGATGCCTGTATGATGTAGTCTGGATTAAGGATTTCAGCTGTTTTCAGGAGTTGTTTGGGAAGGGCAACTCTGGAACTTGGACATCTCAGGAACTACAGAAAGCTACAGTCTCTGCTCTCAGAAAGAAGGAAGCTCCTAGTCCTGCAGGGAGCTGCGTGTAGGCTCAGTCCTCCTGCCAGTAGAAGACAGAGACCCCCTGATTGTCCATGCCGCTCAGAAGGAGCATCCGGGTCACTTTCGAATCATCCTGCTCCTTGCATCACACCTCTGTATTCACATCTCTACAATATATGCATTGTGACCACAAGACATAGATTATCTTGAATTTAATAAAATATTTATAAATAAAAAGTAACTGCAGAGCAAAGGGCACTCCGCTAGAACGGCAACAGCAGTTACTCTGGAGGACATGGAGTAGAAGAGAGAAAGCACTATGGCAGGAGGATGTCACACAGTAAAACACAGGGGACAGTGACTGGAAAGGGGGCGGGACACTGTGTCCCTGATCTTCTGTGTCTACTTTCTGTTGCTTTGGTGATGGGCAAGAAAGAAAGCGCACTTGCCATTGAACACCCAGAAATGAGCATGACCTCCTGCCTCCTGGTCATTCCTGAGCCCTAAGGTGGGGATTCAAAGGCAAAATCGAAGAATAAAGTTTGTCCAAGGGAAAGAGACTGTTATGAAGATAAATATATGAGTCGAAATCCGAAAACTGAAGACCGTGCCATGCTGGCGATCATCTGGGTACAGAGGAAGACTGGGTCAGAAGCAGCACAGAGGTGGGCAATACGCTAATCTGTCCAACTTCCTGGGTGACTTCAACTGGTTGACCCTGACCCCAGGACTCCTTCAGTCCAAAGGCATGGATCACAGATGCTGTGCCACGTGATGTCTTCATTCAGTGGGGGGGGGGGACATACATTTTTGAGGGGGGCGGGGGATGACCTGTGGGCAGCTGTACTTTAAGAATACAAATTATATTAGGGTGAAGATTATTCTCTGAATTAGGGTAGCAGCAGTGGAAATCCCAGAAGCATTGATAGAGTACATCTTGTATGCCAGGAAAGCTACACAGTAGACACTGGAGACGCAGAGAATAGAGACAGACAAGTTAGTGCTACAGAAGTGACACGCATCCAGGGAACAATGGGCTATTCTGCTGGGAACAGTTTGTTCTTTCTGAGGGTTCGTGGAGGTGGAGCTTCAGAGAGTGTGAAATGGGAGACGTATGAAGGTGGGCAGTCCAGACAGGGAACAGCAAGAATAAAAGCACAGAAGCATGAATGTGTCTGGAATGTTCTGGAAAGAATGAGTAGCTCCATGTGTGAGCACAGAGCATTAGGTTGGCGGCGTGGCTGGCTGGAGGGAGGCTGCCATACCAAGGCGGCCTTGGAAGTCTTTCTGATGGCAAGGAGGAGCCTTTAGAGAGTTTTCCACGAGGCTAAGTCTGATGAGACTGAGGGGAACCTGCAGAGACCAGTGAACGAACAGGGTATGAGAAGTTGAGGCTGACAGGCCAGTTAGGAGACTGTTGCCTGAAGACAAGTGGAGTGCTGTGGTGGTGAACTGAGGAAGGCAGAGGCAGTGGAACTAGGAAACAGGAAACAGATGGAAGAACTAGAATTTGGAGACTGATGGGAGATGGAACATGACAGTTTCTGACCCAGCAGTTGACCTAGGATGCCATTAACTTACAGGCAGAAATTTGCAAGGGGGAACATAGATCCATCGGAGTCTCATTTGGGACACACTGAGTGTTCCAGTTATCTACTACAAGACAATAAACAAACCCCAAACTTAGTGGCCAATGATAATAACCATTGTATGATGCAGTGGGCATGGCTCACCTCTCCTCTCCAGTCTGGAGCCTCTGCTGTAAAGAAATGAGACTGGCCGGAGCTGCTTGCACGCTGACTTTTTCACTCCTATATCTAGTTTCTCCATGGGAAAAAACTTGTGGGCTGGGCTCAGCCAGGACCACTGATTGGAAAGTCTATGCCTGGCCTTGCCTGTGTGGTAGCTTTTGGGAAGTCTTACCTCTTTCATGCTGGCTTAGGGTACCAATGAACCACGGCCGTTAGCCTCGGAAGCCTGATGTCATCGCTTCTGCCTTGGTCTATTGGTCCTAACAGTCAGGAGGCCACCCAGATTCAAGGGCACGGGACACAGACCCATCTCAGGGGGAGAGAAAGTTTGAGGTCATGTTTGAAAACCACCAAAATGAGTTAGAATAAAAACAAGAAGACAAATACAAGATACAAATAGGTGATACAGATCTTAGCAGCTGATTCAATATTACGTCGGGGGAAGGAAGCCTCAAGGATGAACATACAGGGGGAAATTTCCCTCCTTGTAATGTAACTGTTAGGATCAGAGAAGAGCCTCTGAGTCTGACTCTGTGGGTTTTAATATCTCTTAACCGTTTGGCCATAGACATGTTAGTTAACAACTCTGCCCCTTTTGCTTTACCTGTTAACCCATTTAATGATTGCAGTGACAGTCACCTCCTTGAAGGTGTCGATGAGGATGCTAGTTAAGAAACATTTAGTTCATGTCACAGTACTGGGCACACGGCCTGCTTAGCTCATACTCACGGCGCTAATGTTTGCCAAACATTCCACCTGCAAGATCTCATGGACTCCCCCGGACGCTGTGATGGCAGTCTTTGTGGTCTCTTCGTGTCTCAAAGGAGAGGAGAGGTTAGGTGATCCAGAGAGGTTAGGTAACATTCTCACAGTCACACAGCTGGGAAGTGGCAGGGATGGGAAACCTGCCTTCCTACTTCCTCAGGCTCAGCTCCTCCCTCAGCAGCCCTGCAGCTCCCCAGGGAGAGCCAGAAGCATGCCCAGGCCCCTCCTGTGCTCACCCACAGTGTGGGATGAGTTTCCCGGCAAGTCGCTGTGTTTCTGGCGCTGATGCCGTTCCCCTGGGAGCTGACTCTGTGGTGGCCTCGGCCCTCGCCCACTATTGGCATGTCTGAAATTTACTAGAAGGGAGACTCCTACAACTGTGATGGCAGGTGGGACTCCCTCAGGCACCCGCCTCCCTGCTTGAAATCTGCGGACTGTTGTATGTTGCATTTGCTCTGGGATGGGTGTGGGCTGGGGTGGGGTAAGGGTGTAGCCCCTTCCTCAAAGCCAATGGGAACCAGGATGGGACACATTAGTGCTTGGGGACAGAGCGCCAGAACGGATGTTCCTGTCCCTTTTCCTAGCCAGAGGGAGAGGCCCAGACAGCTGTGGGAGGAGTGTTGAGTAAGGACAGGCTGGCTTTCCCCCTAAAAATCCAAGAACAGCCAGCATCCTGGGGAAGACTGTCAGCTCCCAGGGGCCGTGCCTGCAGGCTGGTGGGTGCCTTTCAGTCCCTGGGCGCTCTGGCCTAGCTCGGTACTTTGTACATCTCGACCTGACCTGTCTTCCTATGCGGGGTGCTCAAAGTCAAACAAGACAACATTCAGCATAGTGGCAGCCTTCCTCCTCATCCTTGAGCAACCTAGCACATTGGCACATCTGCGAGAAAATGAATCTACCCACTCATCAGAGACCCTGAAACTAGCTGGGAAGGCACGCCGATGTCCGCTGCTGTTAAAGGGCACCCTCCAGGCCCCGAGGAATTTTTCCTGAATTACAAAGGAGAAACAGATCAAATGCCTGTCATAACACACTCCAGAAAACAAGAAGCAACCAGAAGTTCCCATTCATCTAAGGAATCTTTGAAAATCCTGTCTTGGGTGGAGTGACATTTGGTAACAATAAAAGCCGTTCACTGGGCAGGCAGCCCAGAGATGGCCAAAGCCGACTGGCAGCCAGTCCCTCCACAGGCTGTGGCTCACCTCTCAAGGCTTCCAGGAAGTTCTCAAGAATGTCAGGAACCCTGTCTGGCCTTGGTGGGTCCCAGCCCACCCCCACCCAGGCTTCCTCTCCACCAGAGTCACAAGACAAGGCGCCTCCTTCACAGAACTTTCTTCCTCTGAAAACTAGCAAGGCTCCTTCACCTTTTCCCACAGCTCAAGCTGACCAGATCAGCGTCAGAAGAGCCACCAGATGTAACTACCCACAGATTTGAGTGCATCCCACAGGTGGTCTGGGTTCCTGCCCAAATCAGATCCTAGGGTTGGAATCGTGGATGGCAAACCTGAAACATCACATCAGCTAGGCAGCAACAAGTCTGAGTTAATAAACTTGCTACTCTTGTTTATAGGTTTTTTTTTTTTTTGTAGCACCAAAGTAACAGCTAATATTTGTAATGCACTGTTAAAGGAATATATGAAGTACTTTTTACAATTGACATCTCTTGATTTTCATTACAGTCTTACAGGGGTGATAGGGAATTTTATTTCCTTTCCCTCTTCTTTCTCTGAAAATGTAACTTTCACTCTTTTTTTTTCTTTTTGATGGCTGGCAGCACTGAAATATAATATAGGGCTAAAGTAGGATGGAATTACGCAGTGTTTTGTGCTGTGTGAATGTACTGACAACAATGTTAGAAACAAGATGAAGGGAACGTCCCACAAGACCGCCCTGCAGTGGGTTCCTTTAACAACTCTGGCAACTTTGGTGTTGTTAAAAACAAAATTCATCCACATAAATTTAAAGATCAAATTGGCTTTATTCAATAATTCATAAATCGAGCATCATCCCACCCAGGAGCTCTTTTGAGCTGCAGAAAAAGTTTTTAAGGACAGAGAGGCAACAGGAAAAAGGATGTTACCAACAAAGAATGCATTGTTTCAGGCAAGGTCACCCTGCTAAGGGGAACACAGAGCGTCTCTCAGGGGTTACCTCCTTGTGCTGACCAGGAAACCCCAGGTTGGTCTGTTAAAGGTCACATTCTCTAGAGGGTTGAAAGTGCAGTTAGGTTAGGTATTGAATCTTGATTTGCTGACATGGACCTTAACCTGAAGTGACTCTGTTTTGGGCCTGTGATTTTCTTTTTAGCAGGTGATGAGAAATGTCAGTGTCACCTCAATTTACAAACTACTCTATGGCCTAAAAACAAAACTTTTTTTTTTTTTTTTTTTTTTAAGTAGGCTCCTGGAGCCCATAGAAGGGCTTGAACCCATGACCCTGAGATCAAGACCTGAGCCAAAATCACGTGTTGGATGCTTAACCAACTGAGCCAGCCAGTCACCTGTAATATATATATTATATATATATAGACATATGAAAATAAATGCACACAGTAGTGTTCTTTTTCCTCCCTTCAAGAACAGTGTGCTTCACTGTAACCAAGGAATTTTCCTAGTTATTTAAACAACCATTTTTGGTTGTCTATTAAAATTTTCGCAGGATCAGGACTTCAAAGATAAAGAAACTGCTCATCAGTCTGTTGTTTTATACATTTTAAACCCTTTCAAATACATTTGTGTTTCCAGTTTGATCTTTCAGGTCACCTGGGACTTAGGCAGAGTGAATGTAACTGTTCTTGGATCACAAAACTGATATTTATGTACATGAGATGGCCTGTTCTAAGACCTGCCTTGGGGTTAGAAACCAGATTTTTCAGCATTTGGCTCAGGTTTGGTGCCAGGTGCCTCCTCAGAGATTTCCAGGATTTTTTTTAGCCTCCTGAGAAGGGATTACTGTTAGGTGATAGGAGTCCAAATATCTGTAAATCTAGGATCATTTCACTTCAGATAGTCATATGGAGACACACCCTACATTAATTTTTGAAAGTTTTGTCTGTGTCAGTTTCATTTTACTTTTCAGCAAACTGAGGATTTAATTTCTTCTTCTGAGAGGAATATTGTGCCGTGACCCGGATGATGGTTCAAGACTCTCATGGCCAGCTGTGTGTCCTCTGCATAAGCTGCACAGCACTACAAGTGAGCTAGGGCCCTTAGAGGGAGCGTATAGCTCCTGGGGAAGCTGCAATTTGGTTCTGAGAGGATTCAAGATTTTTAAAAAGGTTGGAAGGACAGTTGGGCTGGACATGACAGAACTGCCCTACTGGGGTAGAGTTTCAGCCAGGTTCCCAGGTGAGGAAGGGTCCACCAAGGATAGGTGCCCCATTTCTAAGGGAACACCCGGGCTGGATCTTGGTGCTCTGCTGACCAGGTCCTACATGTGGAAGACAAAGGACGTGATAGCCAGGACCTGATGACCCACTTCAGAGGGAAACCCCCTGAGCCTGGTCCCCTTCCCAGTCTAGAGCACAATGTCTCCAAGAGGGCTGGTGTGAGGAGATGAAGAGCTTCTGAAGAGGATGCATACTTGGGGCCCAAGGTCTGGGTCTGGCAACAATACTGGTATTTATTTGACCAGCTGTGTATTTAAAATGTCTCTGAATTATGATGTCCTGAGAAGGGGCCTGGACTCCATAGTTTACTGTAGGTTCAAGCACTGCCCATTGTCTCATTTTTAATAACTTCATTGAGATATGCTGTTGACCCTTGAACAACATGGGTTTGAGCTGACTGGATCCACCTATATGCAGATTTTGTGGATAATTATAGTACAGTATGGAAATTCTTTTTCTGATGATTTTCTTAACATTTTCTTTTCTCCAGCTTACTTTATTGTAAGAATACAATATATAATACATATAACATGCAAAATATGTGTTAATCTATTTGTTAGTAGTAAGCCTGCCATCAACAGTAAGCTATTGGTGAAGATTTTGGGAGCATCAAAAGTTATACGTGGATTTTAGACTGCATAGGGGGTTGGGCACCCTGTTTCCCCGCATTGTTCAAAGGGCAACTGTAATCGACATGCAATAAAGTGTACTGTTTTAAAGTGTAGAATTCAATGATTTTTATTATGAGGTTGTGCACTGATCACCCGTCTGATTGCACAACATTTTCATCACCTCAGAAAGAAACCCTGTATCCATTAGCAGTCACTCCCAATTCCCCTTCTGCCACTCCCAACCCCTGGCAAACACTGATCTTTGGTTTCTATGGATTGGCCTACTTTGGACATCTTCTGTACATGGAATCGTACAACCTGGAGCCTTTTGTGTCTGGCTTCTTTCACTTGACATAATGTATTTTCAGTGTTTGCTCTCACTGCCATATAATCTTCCATTGTATGGGTGTACTGCGTTGCGTGGATTCGTCTATAAACTGGTGGACATTTGGCTTGTTTCTGCTTTCTACCTATTGTGAATAATGCTGATACGAGCATCGGTGTGTAAGTTTTTGTGTGGATATATGTTTTCTGTTTTCTTGGGTATTTTCCTACAAGTGGGACTCCTGGGTTGTATGTTTAACTTTTTGAAGAACTACCAAACTATTTTTACAGCGGCTGCAGCATTTTATAACCCTACCATCAATGAATCAGGGTTCCAATTGCTCCACATCCTGGAAGACACTTGTCGTCTTTTTGATTTTGCTATCCTAAGGGGTTATGAAGCAGTTGTTTATCGTGGTTTCCATTTGCATTTCCCTAATGTAGCTTGGTGTTGGGAATCTTTTGTATGGCTTCCTTAGAGAAAAGTTTATTCAAATCCTTTCCCATCTTTAATTGGTATTATTTTAATTGTTGCATTTCTGAATGGTTTATGTGTTTTGGATACACGTCTCTTAAATGATTTGCAAATATTTTCCCCAGGGGGTTGAATTTTATTTTTTTGACGGTGCTCTCTGGAGCACAGATTTTAAAGTCCAACTTACCTATGTTTTCTTCCTTTTCTTGTGGTTTTGGCATCATATAAATCATTGCCTAATCCAAGGTGATAAAGATTTATATCTATGTTTTATTTGTAAGAGTTTTTTGGTTCTCACTCTGACATTTGGGTTGCTGATCCATTTTGAGTTAATTTTTGTTAAATGTAGAGAAGGGGTCCAACTTTATCGTTCTGCATGTGGTTATCTAGTTGTCTAGTGCTGGTTGTTGAAAAGACTGTTCTTTCCCCCATTGAATGGTCTTGGCACCCTTGTTGAAAATCAATTGAACATAGGTGTATGAATTTATTTCTGAACTGTCCAATCTTCGTGGATCTTTATGTCTATTTTTTAAAAGATTTTATTTCCTTAATTGAGAGAGAGAGAGAGAGAGATAGCAATAGAAATAATGAGTGGAGAGGAGAGGGAGAAGCAGGCTCCCCGCCAAACAGGGAGCCTGACATGAGACTCAATTCCAGGACCCTGGGATCATGACCTGAGCCAAAGGCAGACACTCAACTGACAAAGCCACCCAGATGCCCCTCTTTATGTCTCTTTTTATTCCAGTACTACCCTATCTTGATTCATGGTAGTCTTGTAGTAAATTTTGAAACCAGGAAGTTTGAGTCCACCACCTTGTTCTTTTTCAAGCTTGTTTGGCAGTTCTGGGCCCCTGGCATTTCCATATGAATTTCAAAGATTATTTATTTGACAGAGAGAGAGAGAGAGATCACAAGTAGGCAGAGAGGCAATCAGAGAGGCGGGGATCGGTTGGGGGTGAAGCAGACTCCCCGCTGAGCAGAGAGCCCGATGCGGGACTTGATTCCAGGACTCTGAGATCATGACCCAAGCCGAAGGCAGAGGCTTAACCCAATGAGCCACCCAGGCGCCCCTCCATATGAGTTTTAGAATCAGCTCCGATTTCTGCAAAGAGGACCTGGGATTTGAAAGGTTTTGTGTTGACTCTGTCAACCAGTTTAGGGACTGTTGCCAGTTTAAAATTATTTGTTCCAATCCATGAACATGCACTTATTTAGAGCTCCTTTAATTTCTTTCAACAACACTTTGTGGTTTTCAGTGCAAAAGTCTTACACTTTTTTTGGTGTTTTTTTTTTTTTGCTATATTTATTCCTAATTATTTTATCCTTTTTGAGAGTGGGATGGGAACAGGGCAAGTTAAAACACCACAGAGTTTACTGTTCTCATACAGACTCAGTCATTTTTACTGAAAAAATGTTCTTCCTATTGTTGTAAGCCTTTGGTTAATTTTCAGAGTTTTGAAACAGTTGCTTTTGACAATATTTGTCAGTGTTCTCATGTCTTTTATGGAGGAGTGGATTTTTAGAAGGGTTTTCTCTGATGTGCCAGAAATTAGAACTGCCCATTGTTTATACCACTGTCTTTCTTGGATCACCTGCCTGGTCGCTGAGGATATTTGAGATATAGAAGCAAGTGACTGGCAAATAAAGAGGTTCTGGCAAATACAGAAATTCATTGGGCCACAGGGCATACTGGTGGCTGTCATATATTAACAGTTATATTGGACCAAAATGCTCATCACTGAAGTCACAGGTAGAGTGGTAAAACAGGTATTAGAAGTTATTCCTCAGTGAACTAGAAGTGAGAGAGCAATGAGGCATCTGATAATAAGGCACATTTTTCATGTTTCTTGGTTGAAGCCCAAACCAGGAAAATATCATTAAATTCCAAATCTAGGAATGACAAGTACATTTCAAGTGTCAACTTGAATCAATTCATAATAATAACCTAGAGCTCAGTGTTAAGAAAATTCTATGATCACATGTGACCTTAGTGCCAATCCCTATATTGGTCAGGTCCAGCCATGAAAGAATGGCCACTCAAATTGGGTGAAAGGAGAATTTAATAAAAGGGTTCTTTGGGAAGCTGTGGGCAGAGTTAAAGGAAGTCTATGAGGGAGTGATGCTGGACATAGGACAAATTGTGATTCTTACTCCTAGGCCTAAAGGACCTTTAATAGGATTAATTGAAGAAATGAGAGTTTTAGTGATTGATCTAGAGTTCTTCTTTTGGCCATTTTTTAGTCTCATATGTGAGTTATGTATAGTAAAACCAATAATTTGTCCTTAAAAATATTCAGCAGTTCTTAACTAAAAAATGCTTGGGAAGATTTTTAGAGCAAAAGAAATACAATTTATTATTAACTTTTATCAAACATTTCAACTTTAATATAGTAAGAGTTTCCACACTACCAAGGATTTTCACTATAGACATCTTTATCTTGCTTAATTTTCACAACAAATAAATCCAGAGTGCAAGGTGTGAGAGTCTCCAAGCCCACCATGACTTCTGACATCAAGTTTGGGGGTTGTCACAACCACCCTCACATTCAATAATTTGCTGTAAGGACCAACAAACTCACTAAAAGCTCTTATACTCACAGTTATGGTTTATTACAATGAAAAGATACACATTAAAATCAGTGGAGAAAAGAGGCACACGGGGCAGAGTCCGGGAGAATTCCAAGCATGAACTTCCATTTGTCTTCTCTCAGTGAAGTTGTGAGCAGTGCTAACTTCTTTCAGTAATGTGTGATGGAAACACATGGAATATTGTCAACTAGGATGCCTTTCTGAGTTTTGGCATCCAGAGTTTCTAATTAAGCTTGGTCCTTTAGACAGGGTTGATGCCCACCTGGCTGACCTTATTCTCCAGGCCCTCTGGAGGTCAAACTAATACTGTGTGGCCCAAGACCTCACCCCCACCAAAAATTGCATTGTCAGTATAGACTTTCTTTGCATTTCAGTATAGACCCTGGCATGGCCTAGGGTCCCCAGATAAACAAAGACACTCTTGTCAAGCAAGATATTCCAAGATCTTAGAAGTTACCTCACAGAAGTCAAGGGCAAAAGCCAGAACTCTCTTTGGGCAAGGTTAATCCTTCACTACACAAGCATGTACTAAGGTTATAGAAGCCTAATATAAAAACAGAATAGAGGAAACCCTACAGGTAAGCAGACATCTGATAGGGATTTCCTTTTTGTCCCAAAGCTCATTGGTATTTTTTGGTAATTAAGAATTAAGAATTACTGTAAGAATTACTATATACAAAATTTTGTATATTGGACATCATGGGCCAAATAGGGCATTTTCAAGGGAATTTTGGCATTATAGACCAAATCTTAACAATACCTTCTCAATATTCCCAACTCCTTCCACAGTGAAACACACAGACTCTTGCATAGACTTGCATGAAACACATAGATTCATAAAAAAAAAAAATCAAAAGCAAAGGGGTGCCTGGGTGGCTCAGTTGGTTAAGGGCTTGCCTTTGGCTCAGGTTGTGGTCCTGCTCAGTGGGGAGCCTGCTTCTTCCTCTTCCCTGCTCTGCTCATGCTCTCTCTGTATCTCTCTCTCAAATAATGAAATAAAAATCTTAAAAAAAAAACAAAAAACAAAAGCAAAGCAACAAACAATAGCACCCTAAAAGAACTAAATTGTTTTTACAGAAGAACTTAATCTGGAAATTCAGTTTCTATTACTGCCACAATTAAGATTCTAGCCATGGAAATTGTGCTAGGTCCTACATTTTTTTCAATTCATTTGCGTATGATTGTGAAACAAATTGCTGGGAACTCTGGGGACCATTTTCAGGGTATCTTTTCTGATACGAAGGTGACTAAAGAATGGGAAAATTGTGTGACCTATCAAATTACTTAGGAGTAAAATGTTTGGCTTTCTTAATCTTCAGCACTAAAAAGTTTACAGAGTAATTTGAAGAAAACTTTATAATAGTTATTATTAAAAGTAAAAAGTAACATATATTCTCTATGTCTCACAAAATTCACTCCTTCAGAAATGTTCTGTGTTTACCAATCTTTGATTTTGGTGGGCATGTAACGGCACTGGGCTCTGCCTTCTGGGCTGAAATATTGTAGATCGCCTTGATATAATTTATCAACAAAAAGCATTCTCTCCATAAACCTTAATAAGTTAGCAATGAGTTTCTGTGGTAGAAAGGGTTTTTTTCTCCTTTGTTACCTTTTGATTTATAGCATGTCCTTCACAGGAGCCATGTTTGAGGAAAATAGCAATTCTCACTAATCGTTACATGCAGCCTATCCTCCTCACAGAATGAATACAAATAACAAAATATACTAATACCAATAAATATATTTTTGTATGACACACCAGTAATTAACTTTGCAAATTTGCCTTTAAAAAAACACACACACACAAAACAAAAAAACCTTTGTTGCACAATAGATCAATGGTTGCCAGACTATGATTTCACAGACTAGGAAAATTACCAAAATTTTGGGAGGAATTGACATAGAGTTGCCAAATATTTTCTTTTGCCGAATAAAGATACTACAAGAGGAAAAAAAAGTCGCCTAGAATCTAATATCAGAATTATTTCATGAAAGGACACTTTTGTAGTTAATACATTAGTGGATCCATATGATTTGCTGATTTATCTTTCTCGTTTTTCTGCTTACATCCTCCTTGGGTCTGTCCAGGCTCCATACTGGTCTTTTGCATGTGATCCTTGCACAGGGGCTGTGCTAATCTTCTGTATCATTCCAATTTTAGCAAATGTGCTGCCAAAGTGAGTACCAGGCCATCTTTTAAATGACTTCAGTAGTAATTTCATGGAAGGTCTGGGCATAACAAACTCTTCCTGTGAGGGATTACAACGATGGAATCTGAAGCAGGCTGTCCATGCTTGAATCCCAATTTGGACTCTTCCTAGCTGTGTGACCTTGGGCAAGTTACTTAACTTTCCTGTATCTTAGTTTCGTCATCCCTGATATAGTAATACTTAATAGTAACTACCTCAGAGGGTTGTTGTGTGGATTATGAGTTAAAATAGATAAAGCACTTAGAACAGTGCCTTGTAAAGTTGTATTATATAGGTACTTGCTGTCAGTGCTAATCTGTGTATGTCTGGCAGGGTCCACATTTTGTCCTCATTCTCGAGTTACAGTTCAGCGAAGCATGGAATTCTATGTTGAGCCTTACTGCCTTTCAGCATTTTCAAGATATTATTCCATTTTCTTTTTGCATCCCTCATTGTGTTTGAGAAGTTTATCTTTCCTTCGAAGTTTATCTTTCCTTATGGGCAACAATCTCTCTTCTCTCAGATTTGCTTTTAAAGTTTTTCTCTGTATGTTTGGTGTTCTGCTTTTTATTATTCTATGTCCATGCGTGGATTTAATCACATTTTTTCTAGCTTAAAATTCATTCCACTCCTTCAAATCGGAGACTACCATCTTTAATTGTAGAAAATTCTCAATCAGAAGTTATGATGAGATTCTGCTGTGAGTGTTTTAAAAACAATTCTAAATCAAAGTGGTTCCTACAAGACAAAAGTTTCTCTTTTTCACATAGATGAGGCTTTCCAGGTGGCATTTGATGGTGTCAGAGGCTCAGGGATCCTTCCATTTTATTGTTCCACCATTCATTTTCAGCAAGTAGATTCTCTAATCAAACTTAAACCAGGGGCACCTGGGTGGCTCAGTGGGTTAAAGCCTCTGCCTTCGGCTCGGGTCATGATCCTAGGGATCGAGGTCCGCATTAGGCTCTCTGCTCGGTGGGGAGCCTGCTCCCCTCTCTCTCTCTGTCTGCCTCTCTGCCTACTTGTGATCTCTCTCTGCCAAATAAATAAATAAAATCTTAAAAAAAAAAAAAACCTTAAACCATACCATCTGCATTTGAGCTACTAGGAAAGAAAAAGTAGAGAAAAAAGTCCTATCTCTTTCCTTTAAGGACATTTCTGGAAGTTGCACATGCTGTTTTGTTTACATTCTAGAGCTCGGTCATATAGCCAATCCAGGTATAAGGGAAACTGGGAAATACTGTCTTTATTCTGGGCAGCCTAGTTCTCAGCTGAAAATGGGTGATTCTGTGAAAAAGGCAGAGCGCGAGACTGGTTATAAGGAACAGGCAGCAATCTCTAACATAGCCATTTTTATTGCAGATTTCTCTCATATTCCCTCTATTGTGTCCTTCTGGAACACTTAGTAACATTCTATTCTCTGTGCCTCTTTCTGTTTAATATTTCTTTTTTTATCTTTTTGAGTTTCATTCTGTGAGATTTCTTCAACTCGCCTTCCAACTTACTTTCTTTTAAGCTATGTTTAGTCTACTAAGTTTTTAAATTTTTTTAATCTACTGAGTTGTTTTGAAAAAATGCTATGTTTTTTATCTTTGGAATTTCTATAGCTTTTTTTTCCCTCCCTGAACTATGTCTCTTACTTTTTAGGCTGTTCTGGTTTTTCTGTACAGTTTTTATTCTTTTATGTCCAGAATCATTTAAGCTTATTTACTTTATAGTCTCTTTGCTCTATTGTCTGTAATTCTTGAGGCATGAATTCTGCTAAGTCCCTCCCCTGGAAGATAGGTATTTTTCATCTTATCTTAGGTATTTCTTTCCACGGTGTCTCATGCCCCCAGAATTATAAAGTGTGACTATGCGGCAGTATCATATTTGTCTTTTGTCTATACTAGGGTCCTTCAGGTTTCTCGGCTTCTTCTGGATCTTTGGTTCTCAGCTTTTTCTGTTGCTACTTCAGTTTGGGTTTTCTGTGTTACTACTCAGGAGTACCCCTGTGGCTCCCACCTTGTGCACAGTTTAGTCTGGGAGGTGAGCTGTCTTGGTGGTAATCAGTTTGCTTCACCCCCTAATTCTCAGACTAATGGGACAGAGATTCTAGAATCCTTTTCACAACAGCAGAGCTCTTCTGGGATCCTGGCTCTGCACTGAGTGCCAGCTCCATTGCACGGGGGGCCTCAACTCCCACTGCAGCCCCTAAGCTCAACTTCTGATTCCACTTCTCCAGCTGCCTGTTTTGCCTGTTTAACTTTACCTCTTGATCATTACTTTTTAGTGTTCTCTTTATTTCTGGCACCTGAAGATTTCGCTTTCCTGTTTTAGTGCATAGTTGTGTATTTCAAATGTTTTTGTTTATGGAGCCTTTGTTGCTGTAGTTACGATAGGTGAGTTGATCCCACATTAGCTCCATCCGTCACTGTCCTAAGGAGCCTCATTAAGAGCATTTTAAATCTCCCAAAGCAGTAAAATGACAATCTCTTAATAAAAGTTTTGAAATTATTTTCTCTGATACTTGTTATACTACTCTTGTTTTTTTGTTTGCAATGGGCCAGCATTGTTCTAGGCATTGACATTTGGGAATGAATGGGCAGAGCACTGAGAAACTTAGGTTCTGGCCCTGGTTTTGTTGCTTCCTAACTGCCAGCTTGGGGAAATTACTTAAGTTGTATTTGTCTATTAATTAGCTGGAAGATTGACATACATAGTAATATTTGTCCTGCTTCATAGGATTATTGTAAAGATCCAATGAGATAATAGATTGGAAAATGCTTTAATTCTTAAAACACACAAAGATTTATGGTATTAATAGCAATCAATGTTAAGGACTGAAAACCATTAGCTCATTCATTAAGATTTTTTTTTAAATATTAAATTTTATGAAGGTCCATTTTTTTGTTTCATTTTGTATGGTAAACAGAAAAAAAAAATCCTCTAACCCGGTAAAAGCTATAATTCCAAGAAAATACCTGATAAAGAAACTACTTGAAAACATTCAAATATTCTTGTAAAATTTAAGAGCACTATTTGTACCAATAGGCATTTATAACTTTCAGAGACTATGGAATTCATTGTGGAGAGACAAACCCTTAGCAGTTAAAAAAGAGACGATTGAACCCGGAAATCATCATTGTATTTTGTTATTATGTGTTTTCTCAAACAATGGATACTAAAAGTTCAATTACATTTTGTAAGGAACCATGAACTTGTTTTAAATGCAGAAAACATGTCCTTATACTTGAAAACGTTGAGAACCGCCAATCTAGCCTATAGTTGTAGTTCACTAACTGGGCTCCATCCCTCCATCTCTCACTAAAACACATTCCCTAAGACAGAAGGACCATGACAATTTTCACTAATGTCTGCCGGTCAATTGTGAGGTCTATTGCAGGGAATCTGTGATTTACTAATGTCCAAAGTACTAAGTTTGCAAATGATTTACTTAAAAAAAATCAGAGAATGATTCAAGATGGCAGATTGGTAATACACATCTACCACTTACTGCCCACTAAATCTCATAAAAATATGTGTAAATAGATACTGATAGTTAAATACAATTTAATAGTATTGGAAACCAGAGAGACCTAGTATCAGAAGAAATAGACTTGTATTAAGTTCTGAAAGATACTACCAGAGAACAAGTGTTTGGAGGAACAAAACTAAATGAAAGAAAAACTCAGGGGCACCTGGGAGACTCAGTCAGTTGAGCTTCTGACTCTTGGTTTCTGGTTGTGATCTCAGGGTGTTGTGGGATCAAGCCTACATGGGGCTCTGTGCTGTGTGTTCGGTCTTCTTGTGATTCTCTTGTTTTCCCTCCTCCCTGCCCCTCTTTCGCTCTCCCCTCTCATGTACACTCTTACTCTAAAGCAGATAGATGAAATCTTAAGGAAGGAAGGAAGGAAGAAAGGACCCAACACAAGTGTAGAGATGACTGCTGTAGAGGGACGTTGCATAGAACTACAGGGTTAGAGCTAATGGATATTAAGTAGTAGAAAGGGCTCTGGGGCATTTATCAGTTTGAAAAATTAGGGGACTGCATAAGGAACAGCAAATTAGTAACCTCTCTCTGTTCTGCATGCACTGAGTGCTGGGAGGCTGTGGATGAACTGACTCATACACTAGGGCTAGAAAAACAGGCCAGTGCCCAAGTAGCCACTGACCTCCAGGAGGGTCAAAAATCCCATCACACAGATCATCTTTAGATCCTGTCTGACTCATATCCCAACCCTGTCCAAAAGTCAGGTGCAACAGAGAGAAACAATTTACACTGATAAGGATCTGAAAATTACATAATCAGAGAAGACTATACAACCAAGAATCACCAAATGTTTGAAGAATAAAGTATAATACCAAGAAATTGAAGCATCATCCTCAACAAACAAAAATCAATAGAATTAAGAGCGCAGAAAAAGACGTTAAGATGTTAAGCTTTATTACAATGTTCTAAGAGTGATAAGAGAAGCTATCATATCCATAATATAGGAAGAATCTTGTGTATTAAGGGAGCATTTACAGATCTCGTAAATTAAAAAATAAAATACTAATTAAAAACTGTTTTCCATAGATGGCCTGGTGTAACAATTAACAAGGCTGGGAAACAAATTAGTTAGTAGAAAATTAGTGTCAAGGGATTCTTGCATTACTTAGTGGTAAAGTACCATGAAAAAGATAATGAAAGAAAAGTTAGGACACATAGAAGATAAATGCCAGCATTCTATCATGCAGCTGGCAGTTGTTCCAGAAGGGGGGAATGGAGAGATGGGGGAGATGGAAATAACAGAAAGGCTACAGAGTAAAAATTTCCAGAGTGCAAGAAAGACAAATGCCTTGAAATTGAAAGTGTTCAAATTCTATTACCTCTAGTTTTAAGATTTAACCATTCCTTTTGTTATACTTCAGACTCTTTCTCAATTTGGTTTTCTTTTTTGTGATCTGTAACTTTTGTTTGTGACCTTCCCTTAGCAGGGACTGTTACTTTCATGGATTGTGGAAATCTCTCTCCAGGGAAGGTTTTGCATTTGCATTTCACCAGCAGGACTAATTTTTATGTTAATTTTGTGTCCTATTAGATGTTCTGCATGAAAATTCATATTCCAAACTGGAATGTGGCACAAGCTTGAGGTTGTACCTTCTTACACAGACTTTAGCCATGGTCTACTGTAGGAAGATCTAGCTGTAGGAAGAGGAAACTTTCTTGCTGTCTGCCTGGTTGTACAAGTGAAGATCTTCTAGTCTGCCTTATACCAAGATAGGCCAACTCTTTGAGGTTCTAGCTTTATGTGGGTTTTAATCTCAACTCTAATATGGAGGCCATAAATTTCCATCTCTATTCCACTGTGGATTAAAATTCAAGCCCTTAGCCTGTAAGACTTCTCTCGACATTTGCTATCAAACTCCCTGCCCCCCTCTTTCCCACATATACACTGAAGCTTACATTCTTTGGGCTCCAATTCTCTACTATTATCTATACTATGGAAGACAATGCAGCAATTAAAATAATGAGATACTTTACATGTGTCAATAAAAGATCTTTAAGATGCATATTGATACACAAGCTATTTTGCAACATGAGGGTTTCTCTGTTTTGTGAGCTTGGCTATATATTTTATTCAGCATTTCAAGGTGTGTGTAATGAAAGGGGTTCACTATTACCCTTAATCTGTTGTATTGTAAGAACTGAAATTTCCCAATACACAAATACATAATAATGGCGTTCATTCATTTGGCAATCTATTAAAATTTCTTTAGTGGAAAAGAAAAGGATAAAGATACACCTATTGTCTTATCAACACTACAGGTAATAGTGCAACTGATATATTGCCATGGACATTTGCTGAGCGTATAAATACTCTTTTGGCAGCAGAAAGATATTCCACCTACTGCACTTGTGTGCAAGAAAACACAGCTCCTGACAGATACATTTTGGCACACCAAATGTGCCAAATAGGAGAGCTGGTAGAATTAACCACACCAAATTCATCTAAAAAGCAAAGATTGAGTTAGTACTAGAAGTGATCCAAGTAAAATAGAAAACAACTTAGGAAATATTTTTATATTCTAGGTACCCATATATCTTTGAAGTAAGAGTGTGTGTGTGTGTGTGCACGCGTGCACGTGCACATTTGTGTAAATAGTACCAGGAGAAATGTTTTTAATTTTTCACACTCTTAATTGTATGCGGAAGGACTAAAAGTTTTAAAACGAGGAGGGAGGGGTACCTGGGTGGCTCAGTGGATTAAAGCCTCTGCCTTCGGCTCATGTATGATCCCAGGGTCCTGGAATCGAGCCCCGCATTGGGCTCTCTGCTCAGCAGGGAACCTGCTTCCTCCTCTGTCTCTCTGCCTGCCTGTCTGCCTACTCGTGATCTCTGTCAAATAAATAAATAAAATCTTAAAAAATAAAATAAAATAAAATAAAATAAGGAGGAGGGCGCCTGGGTGGCTCAGTGAGTTAAGCCTCTGCTTTTGGCTGGGGTCATGATCTCAGGGTCCTGGGATCAAGGCTGGCATAGGGCGCTCTGCTCAGTGGGAAGCCTGTTTCCCCCTCTCTCTGTGCCTACTTGTGATCTCTCTCTCTCTGTGTCAAATAAATAAAATCTTTTTTAAAAAATGAGAAGAATTTAAGGTTACAGGAGAGTATTATCCTTCAGCTGAAACTTTAATTATAGTAATAGTGATAATGTAATCACATTGGTTACTTGCTGATCACTGTATATAATCTCATTATCACTAACCATGGGAAGTCACTATTATCCTGATTTTACAGATGAGGAAACTGAAGTCTAGAGAAGTTAAGTAACTTACCCAAGGTCACACAGCTCATAGGTGGTAGAGGCAAAATTCCAACCCTACTTTGATTCCACAGAATAATTATCCCATAACGCCTCTCATAAAAGTTTTATATTTGTTAACTATGTTCATTTTTGTGCAAAACAAAATTGTTTTGTTTATAAATAATAAAACAGAGATATGTCTCATAATCCACTACTCATCAGAGACGACTCTTAAATATTTGGTGCATTTTAATTGTCTTTTTTCATTTTCCCATTTACGTAAATTCAAATTTGAGGTTATTGATAACAGAAAAAGCAACTGTGAGGGTTTCTATGATTCCGCAATTCCTCTCCATCCCAAGGATTAGATTTTTATCTGAAGAAGGTAATTTATCCTGACTTATCCTGACTTTTTATTGGTGGATTGAAATCAAGCCTGGGGAAAAGAGCATTTACTGCAGTTGCTTGGAAGATGTCTGCAACCTTCTCCCTTCTCTCAGGACTTCTGGGGCATGCCTTGGCTGCCTCTCTGACGTCTGTTTCTGATAAGTGATTTTCAGTCTCTAACAGCTCTGGGGAATTTTGTCGGCAGAGACCTGGTGAGATCATTTTGCTTTCCGCTGAGTTTCCTTTCTCTGTTTTTTTGGACTGTTCTGATGAGCATGACCCTAGAGGATTCCGTAATACCTCCGTTCCCGTAGGAATTATTGGCCTACTCCCTGGTTTTATCTCTGTCTGCACAAAAGCTCCATGTCGCTGGAAAGGAAAACAAAGTTGACATTAACCAGGGCACACAAGTTGCTGGGAGATGCAGCTGTGAACTTATGTGCTAGCTCAAGTTCTGGTGAGGCAGGCAATTCTCTTCCTGCCTCCTCATTGGCCAACACCTAAGTCTAAACTGAAGGCAGCAGCAAGATAATTATCAGTGAGACTTTTACATCAATGGTAAAGTAGGGTGAGCCAGAAATAAAAGGGAAAAACAGAAAGTCAAAGAGGCAGCCTCTTGTTTCCCGTTCCCAACATTTCTATCAGTTGAATTGTATGTGTGCTCATATCGAATTTCATTTCCAGCTCTGGGGTTTGCTGTGGATACACTAGCCACTACAGTTCATAGACCTCAGCATTTGTGATTGCACCCCAAATGTCAGGTAGTTTCAACAAAAGACTTAAGGTAAAATATGAAGACAAACATTGGCAGTTGGGAAAAACATCCGGCAACCGTTACATTAATGTCTGACTTTGTATTAAATCTCAGATGCATTCCCCTGCCACGCCCACATGAGCATTGCCAACGGTTTATCAAACTGCTCTGATATTACCTTAAGTGAATGATTGTAATAATTGAAACCACACTCCAAAGACTGTGATCCAAAATTATGACATCATTCCTTAATTTTAACTGTAACATGTTGCTGAGCTTTTGATCCCCCTAACAACCACGTTAGTTTGTTGAAATAGACTTTTAGAAAGACATTCATGACTTGGAAAAGCTTAATGTTCTACCATAAACCTGTTCCATCCTAAAGTATTAAATAATTGATTCGGAATACTCTCACCTTTCCCCGGATGGGCTCGTTGGGAGTTTTCCTAGCATCATATTGATGTAAAAAAGAGATGTGTTCTATAAAATTCTTTTGAAGTTCTGCTGATGCATCAGGAGAGGCAAGTGGAACTGAGGAAAAAAAAGATTTTGGCAAGTCAGGACAAAAATTAGATTTGTATATGGAAATATAATCAATATTCATAATCACACTTTTTAAAAAATGCTAATAAAACTAAATTTTTTAAAGTATGGATAAATATAATGGATGCAACATTCTTTCTCCATGAAAAGAAATCAAAACAACTGAATTAGCCCCATATGAGGCATTACTAGTACTTTCTAAAACTAATATTAGTGCAATAATGGCTTTAAAATTCTGTTAGAAATGTCTCTTGCAAAGAAACTAACCAAAATTGTAGGAAAGGTGTAAATACAATTCATTTGTCAACTCATTTTTTACTACGTGAAAGGCTATGTGAACTTTATGCATATGTTGCTCCCCACTAGCACTAACAGAATGACCTGGAAGACTCCAGGGCTCTTGCAGTTGTAGTAGAACATGTGATTCTTTCCATTTCCCATTGACAGACGTTCTGAAAATTTGTAAGACTGTAAAACCCTTTAAAAACCACTTTTAAATAATCTTTTAAACTAGGTGATGGGTATATAGGGTTTGATTCTGTTGGTCTCCTCTGTTCCATATTTTTAATAACTTCTAAAACTCACTTTATTTTTACTTTTAGCATGCAAGGTTATATAAGGATCAGAACAATTCCCTGTTTAGTGAGGTAAAATTACATCAAGGAAAAAATTTTAAATTTCTCCCTTTTATAAAAAAGTCACGGGGCACCTGGGTGGCTCAGTGGGTTGAGGCCTCTGCCTTCAGCTCAGGTCATGATCTCAGAGTCCTGGGATCAAGCCCCGCATTGGGCTCTCTGCTCAGCAGGGAGCCTGCTTCCTCCTCTCTCTCTGCCTGCCTCTCTGCCTACTTGTAATCTCTGTCTGTCAAATAAATAAATAAAATCTTAAAAAAATATATATATATTTAAAAAAAAAGTCACATATAGGAAGTTATGTATACCTACCATATCTCTGGAATAACATTCAAGAGATTGATAAAGTGACTGCTGCAGGGGGAGAGAATTAGATCACTGGAGGACAGAGGTGGGTTCACTTTCATTGTATATTCTTTTGTGCCATTTGAATTTTATACCATATGCATGTGTTAACTATTAAAAAATGAAATTTAATTTTTAAAAAATCTTGCCTTTAAAGTTAGGGAGAATATATAAGAAGGAGAAATATGTGGAGAAATATGTTAGTAAACTCATACTACTAAGCATTCACGAATTCAATTTAATATTCAGACATTGATATAAACTAATTTTACTAGCAGGAATGATGAGTCTTTAAGTATTTATATATTACATGATTTGAAATGGCAATGTTTTCCCTGCTGGCAGGGAAAAAAAATGTTAACTGATGATATTTTCTTGATTTCTAGTTGAGATCAGTTGCTCAAAACTCATTTTCTACATAATCATTACTTTTTTTTTTTTTTTTTTAGGATTTGCTAGTGTACAAAAGAACAGCAGGTGCCAAAGATTTACTAAAAATATATGGGAACTATGACATTGAGAAAAGTCTAGCCATACTTACACATTATTTTTTCTACCATTTGGGAAAAGACTACTGGGTTTTGGGTGACTGTCATGGTCATTCATGGGGAGAGGGTTTTTAAATCTCCTCTTGACACCCCATCCCCACATTGCCTTGGGAAGGTCATTGCTTGCCTCAGGGGGGAGAAACTGGCAGCAACTTGCTAGCCATCTGTTGTCAACTGAGTAAGTTTGGAACAGCACAGAAGTCCCTTTAGAGTAGGGAGCTGATGAAAACAGGTGCATGCTGCCCCTTTGGGTATTTGCTCTGCTACCATTCCTCCAGCAACCATCAGTGCTGGTGGACTGAAAACATCAAGAGATTGCCTTTTCTTGGGTTGCCTGTTTTTAGGAATTTAAAGTGGGAGGGAGGGGTGGTGCTCTAACTAGAGGATGACCTAGTACAGTGACAGCAAATGGAAATGGTCAAGGTTGGTTTTACAGGATCTGACACTCTCTAGCCTGACCATCATTTTCTTTCCTTTAAATTCACTGGGAGGCACACAAGCCAGACCCTGGTCTTTACATTTTGCCTCTACAGGGCTGTTGATTCCCCTTGGGGAACATGACCTAAGATAATCTAGACAGACACTGTAAAGAAAGACAACAAAATTAAAAACATATACTGTGTGAGACTGAATAATTAGAACCGATACTCAAAGAATTTAAAATAAGCACAAAAAAACCCCTCAAAGACACAGAAAGTATTAATATGAAGTAAGAAGACAGTCCTACAATTATAGTGAAACAGTATTTAAAAATTAAAGGCTTATGGAAAGAAATATTTTTCATTTGTAATATTAAATCTGGGTTATTAATATAAATCATAAGTAACTATAAATAACTCTATATACAAAGGCCCCCTTTGAACCTTAAAAATCTTATATCAAAACATATTACTCTCAAAAGATTAACTGGACTTTCTGCAGACTTGATGTAACAATAGGATCCAGAAGACAATGGAATAATATCTTCCAAGTATAAAAGGTAAATAACCATGAACTAAGAATTCTATACCCAACTCTACCTTTACCCATTAGAGTGAAGGCAATTTAAAGACATTTCAGACAAAAGTAAAGTGAAGCGTTAGCTACTCCTAAACTCTCATGGGAAGAACAATTTAACGACATGTGATAGTCCATTACATTGGTGACTCTATTTTATTGGTTTTCCACTATTCACATCCCTGTAACAGTCCCCTCCTTGTGAATGTGGGCTGGCTTTGAGATTAGCTTTAACCAATAAGATATAGCAGAAGTAATACTGCCAGTTCCAGGAATAAACCTTGAGAAAGCCTTTCAACTTCTGTTTCTGAAATTTTGGGAGCCCTGAACTGCTGTAAGAAGTTCAGCTACCCTCATACGGAGGGACCACATGTAGAAAGAAGGGCCTGGCCATTGAAGCCTCCTTGCTGAGCCTAGTCCTCAGATGACCTTCCTAGTGAATGCAGTCACCCAAGTGTCCACCACTAAGACCAGCCAAAGAACTGCCCAGCTGAGCCCAGCCCAGATTACAAAATCATGAGCAAATAAAGTGATGGTTGTTTTTGAAGCAACGGAATTTTGGGGTGATTTGTTATGCAATTAAGAAACATACTTCGGAAACAAATCAATTAAAATGAATTATCTTTTAAATAGTGATTTAGGGGCATGTGGGTGGCTCAGTCGGTTAAGTGTCTGCCTTCTGCTTGGATCATGATCCTGGGCTCCTGGGATCAAGCCTTGTGTTGGGCTCCCTGCTCATGGAGCCTGCTTTTCCCTCCCCTCCCCATTAGTGCTCTTTCTCACTATCTCTTTCTCTCTCTCTCACTCCCTCTCTCTCTCTCAAATAAATAGAATCTAAATACATACATACATATATACATATACACATACATACATAGTGATCTAGAACCTCCCAGAGTCTCAAAAATAATAACTTTAAAAAAAAAAAAAACCATGTCTTTATGGGAACGAATAAAGGAAAAGAATACAAATCTGAGCTATTAGAGAATTTCTTTACCCCAACATATCTGTTAAAATTAGACATTACTACCACATTAACTTATGCGAATATATGAGATTTTTAAAGAAGCCCACAATAGTGAAGAACATTTAAGTAGGAAAACATCAAAGAAGATATTCAATTTCTTAGTGGTTATTCTACTTCAGAATTCAAGTTGAACCCAAAGTAATTACTTAAAAGAAGCCTTGTTTTATGAGAATTACAAAACATAAGGCAAAGTCCATGAAGAATGTTTGAAATCCACTCTCTGTTTCTTGGAAACTTGATCTAATTAAAATAGAAATTTTCTAAACAAGGATACGCCAAACAAGTTGGTGTCTAGCCATCTATATTTTACCAACAAAGCCAGAATTTTTATTCAAACACACAACTTGATCTTTATTGGTGGGAACTCAGCAACTTTTACTTTGGGAAATTTTCTTAACTTTTTGTGTGTTAGTCTACTTAAAAAACATTCATCTGTAATATTTTTCTATCAGAAACTCCATTCTTCTAGGTAGTATTTATTTTGATCTTATATATAAGTATTAGTAATATAAAAATAATGGTACAGATTTTCAAAATACAGTGAAAAACTTGAGCATAATTCTAGCAAGAAATCATTATGATGCTACACCTTGGTGCAAAAGAAACAACACTAAAGCCTACTTCAGAAAATTTTTTTCATGATAATCTGATATTGTAATTCAAGAAAACATTAAGATATCAAGTCATTGATAAAAACTGCAACTTTTATTTAAGTAGGACTTTCCTCACAAATTAGATCAGCCTTTCCAATTTATAAAGTTTTATGATATAAAACCCACAGTGAACACTTATTCTTATAGCAACTCAGGATATGATGGAGCCCAGCCGTTTGTTGAAGTGACCGTGGATGGCAGCCAGGAAATTGTGTGGTGGTACAAGAATAAAGGGTACTTTCATTATCAGCACAAAATGACATTGCTGAAATGCCAAAGACCAGGCGTAATTAAGTGGGCTGATGGAACAGAATGACCAGGAGATGACTTTTAATTGGTATGATGCATGTTTACATCCACAGTTTTGAAGTCTGTATGTATATGCACATATATATACATATAAGTAAAATCTGGAATATACAAACTAGTATATATATACATATTTTTTAAATGTTATGCTCAAATATTTCCTTTAAAAACCCTTTTCAGGGGCGCCTGGGTGGCTCAGTGGGTTAAAGCCTCTGCCTTCGGCTCGGGTCATGATTCCCAGGGTCCTGGGATCGAGCCCCGCATCGGGCTCTCTGCTCCGCAAGGAGCCTGCTTCCCCCTCCTCTATGCCTGCCTCTCTGCCTACTTGTGATCTCTGTCTGTCAAATAAATAAATAAAATCTTAAAAAAAAAAAGAATTCTTTAAAAAAATAATAAAATAAAAAAAATAAAAACCCTTTTCACTAGTATCCAAACACCATCCAAAATATGAATAAATTGCAGACCTATATTGTGTTGTGTATGTTTGTTTAATTACATTATGTTTTTAATCTGTTGGATAGATCTGGGCATCGTTCTAGGACCTGGGATATAATAATGAATGTGGCAATGAGAAACACCAATAAAAGAGAGAGAGAGACAGAGGAGGAGGAGGGGGAGGTGTGGGTAAAGGGGGAAGGAGGGCGAGGAAGGAAAAAGTGAGACTTCCACACTTGGTTTCCAAAGCTAAATTCCAGCTAAAGACCTAGCATAATACAATGCAATTATTAATAATAAAAATAGCTTCCATTTGTTGTCTCCTTTGTACCAAGCACTGTAGTAGGCAACTTTACATATTTTTTATTTCTCCTCACAGTCCTGCAAAGTAGGGAGTATTATTTGCACTTCTTGAACTGAGGAAATAAAATGATGAAATTTAAGTAATGAGCCTAGGGATCAAACCACTATAAGTGCTAAGACAGTATTACATTCTACAGGGAGGGAGTATTGATGGTGAGAAGGTGACCATGATTTCCAGTTAAACATGACAAATTCAACATGTGCATTTCCCCCACCCCATCCCAAAACATGGGTACAATGATGGTAAATACCTTAAAAAGCTTAAATCCTTAGGAAAATAGAGAACTAAATGAGAGCAAATATACTAACAAATTTGGAAACCGGAAAGCAGTTGGTTAAATGGCAATGAACTTGAGTAGACCACAAAAAAACCTGGAAGCTAAGTGCTTATGGGGATGGGGTGGGGTCCCAGGAGGGCTCAAAAAATGGAGGCTTCTGACAGATCTGGGACAGGGAACATGGAACAAGGTGAAGAGCCAACAGAGGATTATTGGAGAAATTCCCAGATCTTTTGTTCCCCACTCCAGACGGAGCTTTGGAGTATTCCACTCTGGGAAAATAGACTGGCTCAATAGAGCAGACCTATAGGCATTGAGGTTGAGGGTGTGGAGTGGGCAGTCTCTTAGGAAATGGCTGGGCCTTGCCTGGTCATCCTAGAACAAAGCCCAGCCCTCTGGTTTCATCTTCTACTGTGTCCCATACTGAACTAGAGTAGAAGCAACCACTCCTTATGAGAAAGAACTGGAATCTGACTGGTTACTTAACCAAAAAAGTTAAAACAAAGAATCATAGAATATTATATATACTAAACTTAGATACGTTATTCTAACCAGTTCAGTCTTCAAATTTTTATTGGAATGCCAATGCATTTCCTTTGTGGAAATATCCACTGATTAGAATTGTACTGTGTGTTTCTTGTGGGAACCACACTCCTAATGTATCCTTTCTAGTTTGTTTCTTTAAAACAGAATGAAAACTTAAAGACACATCTGAAATTAAATGACTGAAGAATCCAAGATTTAAAAAACCCACTCCAGCTCCTCTTTTATAATGATTTTGTCCACACCTAATTAGCACTTTTAAAAGTCAGTGACTTTTGGGGGCACCTGGGTGGCTCAGTCAGTTAAGTGTACAATTCTTGATTTTGGCTCAGGTCATGATCTCACAGTGGTGAGATCAAGCCCTACATCTACTTGTCCCTCTTCCTCTGCTCCTCCCCCTGCTTGTGTTCTGTCTCCCTGCCACAAGAGATAAATTAAGTCTTTTTTAAAAAAAGTTAGTCACCTTTGGCAAGCCTTTCCAAAGTATTCAACTTTGACTGTATTCTAGAAACTCTCTTAGTACTCAGATTTTAATTTATAAGAATAAGTAGATTATGGAAATATAGTAACAAGTACACAGGCATGAATCGTTTTGGAAATAGCCATGACTTTCAGAGAACATTCTCTGCCTCCTTGACCTGAGTTAAATACCCTTCTTTTTTTTTTCTAATTAAATTTTTTTATTTTTTTATAAACATATAATGTATTTTTATCCCCAGCTATACAGGTCTGTGAATCGCCAGGTTTACACACTTCACAGCACTCACCATAGCACATACCCTCCCCAATGTCCATGACCCCACCCCCCTCTTCCGACCCCTGTGCCCCCAGCAACCCTCAGTTTGTTTTATGAGATTAAGAGTCACTTATGGTTTGTCTCCCTTACAATCCCATCTTCTTTCATTTATTCTTTTCCTATCCCCCAAATCCACCACGTTGCATCTCCACTTCCTCATATCAGGGAGATCATATGATAGTTGTCTTTCTCCGATTGACTTATTTTGCTAAGCATAATACCCTCTTAGTTACATCCATGTCGTCGCAAATGGCAAGATTTCATTTCTTTTGATGACTGCATAGTATTCCATTGTATATATATACCACCTCTTCTTTATCCATTCATCTGTTGATGGACATCTGGGTTCTTTCCATATTCTAGCTATTGTGGACATTGCTGCTATAAACATTCGGGTGCACGTGCCCCTTCGGATCACTATGTTTGTATCTTTAGGGTAAATACCCAGTAGTGCAATTGCTGGGTCATAGGGTAGCTATATTTTCAACTTTTGAGGAACCTCCATGCTGTTTTCCAGAGTGGTTGCACCAGCTTGCATTCCCACCAACAGTGTAGGAGGGTTCGCCTTTCTCCGCATACTCACCAACATCTGTTATTTCCTGACTTGTTAATTTTAGCCATTCTGACTGGTATGAGGTGGTATCTCATTGTGGTTTTGATTTGTATTTCCCTGATGGCGAGTGATGTGGAGCACTTTTTCATGTGTCTGTTGGCCATCTGGATGGCTTCTTTGCAGAAATGTCTGTTCATGTCTTCTGCTCATTTCTTGATTGGGTTATTTGTTCTTTGGGTGTTGAGTTTGCTAAGCTCTTTATAGATTTTGGATACTAGCCCTTTATCTGATATGTCGTTTGCAAATATCTTCTCCCATTCTGTCAGTTGTCTTTTGGTTTTGTTAACTGTTTCCTTTTCTGTGCAAAAGCTTTTTATCTTGATGAAATCCCAATAGTTCATTTTTGCCCTTGCTACCCTTGCCTTTGGCGATGTTCCTAGGAAGAAGTTTCTGCGGCTGAGGTGGAAGAGGTTTGCTGCCTGTGTTCTCCTCAAGGATTTTGATTGATTCCTTTCTCACATTGAAGTCCTTCATCCATTTTCAGTCTATTTTTGTGTGTGGTGTAAGGAAATGGTCTAGTTTCATTTTTCTGTATGTGGCTGTCCAATTTTCCCAACACCATTTGTTGAAGAGACTGTTTTCTTTCCATTGGACATTCTTTCTTCCTTTGTTGAAGATTAGTTGACCATAGAGTTGAGGGTCTATTTCTGGGCTCTCTATTCTGTTCCATTGATCTATGTGTCTGTTTTTGTGCCAGTACCATACTGTCTTGATGATGACAGCTTTGTAATAGAGCTTGAAGTCCAGAATTGTGATGCCACCACCTTTGGCTTTGTTTTTCAATACTCCTTTGGCTATTCGAGGTCTTTTCTGGTTCCATATAAATTTTAGGATTTGTTCCATTTCTTTGAAAAAAATGGATGGGATTTTGATAGGGATTGCATTAAATGTGTAGAATGCTTTAGGTAGCATAGACATTTTCACAATTATTTGTTCTTCCAATCCAGGAGCATGGAACATTTTTCCATTTCTTTGTGTCTTCCTCAATTTCTTTCATGAGTACTTTATAGTTTTCTGAGTATAGATTCTTTGCCTCTTTAGTTAGGTTTATTCCTAGGTATCTTATGGTTTGGGGTGTAATTGTAAATTGTGTTGACTCCTTAATTTCTCTTTCTTCTGTCTTGTTGTTGGTATAGAGAAATGCAACTGATTTCTGTGCATTGATTTTATATCCTGACACTTTACTGAATTCCTATACAAGTTCTAGTGGTTTTGGAGTGGAGCCTTTTGGGTTTTCCACATATAGTATCATATCATCTGCAAAGAGTGGTAGTTTGACTTCTCTCCACTTTCTTTTTCTTTATTCTCCCAACCAACTTACTTTATCAACTACTTTTTTAGAAATTAAAAAATTTTTTTTTCATCTTTATAGGCATATTCCATCCCTTCATTGTGTTTACCCTTATATATGTTTTTCATTCTTTAAAATTTGGGAGGTAGTTTCTTCTAAGAGACCAAAATACTCCCAAAATTAAGTGGGTGACCCTGTTCTAGTCACCAGTCTAATATATATATATTTTTTTCTCTTTTTTATATTTTTTCTTTGTTTTCTGTTTTTAATTTTTTTTTTCTGAGCTTCTTTTTATATGGAGTGATGACCAGAGTGAGTATTCAATAAATACATTTTTGTTTTGACATGATCGTGCACTTCTTTAAGACCTGCGAATGTCTACTCCAGCCATAAAGATGATTAGGACATGTGGTAGGAAACAGATAGAAGCTGACTTAATGTGAAAATGTTTATTATAATAACATGGTCAGGTAAATAACTTTGAGATCTGACAATGTTTTAACAGTCCATGTAGCAGTATTTCCTACATTGTTTTGTGGGATACCAGTCATGTGAAAATCTAGAAAAAGGGTGAGGTGGTCAGTAGTGGGGAAAACCTAACATTCTTTATTCTTCCTTTTGGAACACATTATGCTTGTGCTTACAGTAGGGTTTTAAGAGTTCTGTGGCTTAAAAAAATCTGTCTAGCTTTATAAATTCAGTTCTCAGAAAACTTGAGCACTTCCTTCTTTTTTTGAACATCACAAGGAATTAGTGTCCCTCAGAGTACACTTAGAGAAATACTGTCTACAATTTTAGTAGTTCTTAAAATGTGGTGTCAACAATAGTGAGCAGAATGCTACTAAGTATATGACTTGGAGGCTGGTGTTATCATGATCAGGCCAATTTTTATTATGTTATTGTTAATATGTTTGGAGATAAGCTGTCCACCAAGAAGGGATAAAGAACAAACATGTCAAGGGCTGCATTGGTTGTATGTGTATTTTCAACTCCTATAGAGAAATAATTTTCTCAGGAGGGGCCAGTACATTGAATACACCTTAATTTGATAGCAGTAACCTGGGAGAATGGGAAAGGGATTTTATCACAGCTAACCTTACCTATTCCACAAGAAGGCTTTTGCAACTTGCTGTGTTTGACTGGCAAAACCAATGGACATGCTGGCTTTTGAAAGTCACTCCTCTGGGTGCTCTTAGTGTCATAAGGTGGTTGGAAGGGATGCTCCAGTCTTTTACCATGTGACCACCAGTCACCCTTTATGGGAAAAAAATTGGAAACACAGAATTGAATACTATAGAATATTTTCATATATTGCTTGATGTCTCTGAATGTTCAATTTTGATTCAATAAGTTATTGGGTATTCTAGTACTAAAATGGAATCCTATAATCTAAGAATAAGTATATTTTTATAAAGACTGAATTTTTTGAAAAGGTACTTAAAAGTGAATTATCATATATTTTCAGCAAAATAAAGCTGCTAAATTCTTAAACTACTTCCTGTCAACAGATGGAATGGTAAAAATCAACTAATTATATTTCTATATTTTGTACAACCATTTTATTTTATATATATATGTATATATATGGTTCGATTTAATGTAAAAATTATGTTCTATACTTTTCATTATGAAAATACAAATAATGTATTATCATCTAATATGGCAGATTTCATAGTTTTCCGTCCATGATCTACACCATGAAATAGATTTTGCCATGCAAGAATACACAATGTGTAAAGTACATAAAACACAAAGTTTCACAATATTTATTCTTACTACATGCAGTGCACTTGACTATTTTTCTATTTTATCATTTGTCTCTTCTATTCTATTTCACAATGCTAGTTGCAACCCACATTGTTTTATAACCCACTAGTACCTCAGTTTGAAAAATTTTGTTCTAAGGGAAAATATCTCCAATGTTACTAAATTTTTGATGGTAAAACCTAACTTAAGTATCCAGGAAAGGGAGAACTAATAGATTCTCCACAAGCACATATTCGCCACAAGAATCTGATCTCTTAGAAGTTGTGAAAAGAGTGAGGGGAAACTTACTCAGCTTAATTCTAAATAAACACTTTTTTTAAAAAAAATCTAGTTGATCAGGTAAACTTAAGACACCTTGGGAAGAGAAACTGTGACACCTGGGAGTTCTTGGATATTATTAAACAATGAAAGTAACTTTGGGTATAATCACACACCTACTTTGGGCTTTGAGGAAAGAGATGGGGTTTTTAAAAAATCAGCCATGATTTCATAGTCAGAGACTTGAAAAATATGATTCAAAGGGGAAGAATATGATATCACAGAAGTAAAATTCTGACAGTACAGTTGAAGCTACAGTGCTATGAAAAGTAAGAAGCATTTGAAGACATTTTATCTGACTCCATAGGGAGTCAATTCCCAAAGTAGCTTAGTTTCTAAGAAGACAGGCATGTATAAAAGAGGTATACAATATCAAATTAAAAAAATAATTTCATGGAGTCACCTTGTCAGGAGATTGTCAAGAAGCTTAGAAGAAATTCATGATAGTTGTCAAAGGCAGCAAAAATAGAGTTTTCTGGGAGAAAAAAAAAATCTATTATATCAAGAAATCACAGAAAGGCTAAGAATTTGAAGAAGAATACATAAATTCAGAGCTGAAAGTCAGAGCTCCTCAACTTTAGGTTCTTCGTTAAGGGATATTATCTTCAAACTGAAAAAGACAGGATGAACATGGACCCATGAGGGAACTGAGCCCTAACAGAAGAGAGAGTTAAACCTCACTTGGAAACTTTTAACAACTGCCAGTTTTTAGGCCAATGACAAATTGTAACCCAGGGTAATGAATAAGTTTGCAGAGATCAAAGGAATTTAGGAACAAAGGAATTTTGGAGAACAGGAGAGATGGGCTGAAGGGTGAATAACAAAAATTAAGACTACTTGATGTCGATCCTGGGAATTCTAGAACAGATTACTCAACAGATGGTGTCTTCTCACTATCTGGCTGAAAATAGTCCTATCTAACTTGTCAGAATGCCTGCTTCTTGCAGGCCTCCTCCACTGCATGAGAATGATAGTGCTTATTGTGCCCCAAGGTCTCCGATTTACAGGCCTTTTCTCACTTACCCTCACCACGATTCTGTGAGTAGATACACACCCACTTCACAGATGAGAAAACTGCTGGGAGGTTAACTTCCCCAAAGTGTATCCCTAGCAGGCAGCAGAGCTGACCAAGTCAGAGCCCTGCCCCCATCCATGCAGGCCTCCCAATTTCCATGCTTTATTGCTTTATCACATCTGCTGTAGAATGCAAAGCAGATAACCACAAACCTACTTAAATTATTTCAGGAGTAACAATAAAGAGATTTTGAGTAACTTGAGAAAGCTCTTCTATGAAAAGTCTTTAAGTACATTGTATATTATCTTCTTTGTTGATTAGAAACTTATTTTGCTAATACCCAAATTACTGGCTAAGTGACTCTGGGATGAGCAAACTTCCTGGCAGCACTCAATTATTTTTTTTGAACAAGAGTTTATTGCAAAAGTTACCCTAAAAGCAGATATCAATTCACCTCTCAAGATTTCTCATGAATTCAGAATTTTACCAAAACGGTCTCTTTAATTTCAAAAAATATAAAGGAAATAATTAACAATGTTTCCTAAAGTGTGACTGATGACTTGAAGACCTCAGAGTTGGAGGAAGTATTCTGATTAGTGTTGTAAATGGGGTGAAGCTTCACTTTGGCAGAATGAAATCCTACAGTTTCAAAAAAACTGTTTTTCTGTTTTCTATTTCTGGATAGCCTGCCCTTTGCCTGAAGAGTCTGGTTTGTTCCTGGAAGAGTGGGAATGTATGTGGACTTGCGCACATGCGCATGCAATTTTGGTACAAGCATTTGTTCATAAAAGATTATAAGATTAAAGAGATAGGTGGAAGCTTATTTTTTTGTTGTTGTTGCCTGTTTTTCCTTTTCTTCTTTTTTTCAAAGATTTTATTTATTTATTTGACAGATAGAGATCACAAGTAGGCAGAGAGACAGGCAGAGAGAGAGAAAGAAGAGGAAGCAGGCTCCCTGCTAAGCAGAGAGCCCGATGCAGGGCTTGATCCCAGGACCCTGAGATCATGACCTGAGCCGAAGGCAGAGGCTTTAACCCGCTGAGCCATCCAGGTGCCCCTGGAAGCTTGTTTTTTCCTTCACCCCATGCTGAAGCCAAAGACTAAGTATAAAAACTTACTGCTCTGTGCAGCATTGCTTGAAGTGGATTGTAAGGGGTTGACATGAGTTATTTATGATGAAATAAGCCAAGCTGGGAAAAGTCTCTACTGTGATTGCTTTGTCTAGATTTCGGGTGTCAGTCCACCTCTTACAGATTGTGGAAGGGGTTTTTCCTAAAGAATTCAAAACTTTGGACACAGAAAATGCAGGATGCCTTCCCTTCTAGCCCAAGGCCAGTCTTCTTTCCTGCCCCAGGCTAACAGTCACTGGAACTCCATAATATGGAGACATCTGGGAGATTCCCGAGGAAGAGACTCCCACTAACCCCCACCCCTGATGGCCATTATACTGTAAACCCCTTAGCCACCTTTGGAAACCACTGTGAGACAGTCTTTGTTATACTTCTGCTATCTCTAAGCCTTCAGAAATGCATTAGGAGACATTAATTAGTTCTCATTCTTTGGGAAATTAAGGAAGAGTCTTGGGAGAGCAATAGTTAAAGCAGTTGGGGCCTCGTGGCAAAGGCCGTTAAGAGAACACAAGAGGTGGTAGGAAGAGCTCCACAGCAGCAGCCTGGCAAAGATGGCTGCCGCTGGTGGTGATCGTCTGTGGAACACAGAATCCTACTTTGGGGATTCCTAGGGAAATACAGACTTTTGTCAACTCTTTACGCAGAATCACATTTTATTAGTGGAGCTCAAAGGCTTTCAAAACACTGAAGTGTTCTGGGAAACGGTAGCGTTATGTTGTATCTATGTTCATCTCTATTTTGCTGTGGATACCAGGAATGTTGAAATACCTCTTTTTAAGCAACTCATAATGTCCCTGATATGTTATTCCTAAATTGTGTTCTGTGGAATACTAGGTCTGTAGCACATTAAAAGGTGTTATATAGAAGTGGTTTCCAAAGTTAAATAAATTTGGGAAATACTGAGGTAAGTAAACTGAAATAAGTTTATCACAGGATTTCTTAGAATCTTTATATACAAATATGATTTGTGAAGCTTTAAGATCTAAATATATAGCTTTTCCAAAACGTATTTGACTTTGGAATGTCATTTTATTGAACACATAGGGCTAATGCTCTGAAACATACACTTTGGAACATGATGACTTAGTATCATCTCTTTTAAAATACCAATATTTAAAAACAAAACTTGTGATGAGAAGTGACCAAGCTACAGCTCCTTTTTACTTTTTCTGGCACCCCCAATTTTATGTCCCTATGTACAACTGTGTGGTTGTTTCATTTAAACATCTTGTAGGGGCACCTTGGTGGCTCAGTTGGTTATGCGACTGCCTTCAGCTCAAGTCATGGTCCTGGAGTCCCAGGATCACACCCTCAATCAGGCTCCCGACTTGGCAGGGAGTCTGCTTCTCCCTTTGACCCTCCCTGATCCTTCCCTCATTCTCTCTCAAATGAATTAAAAAAAAAACTTTAAATACCTTGTAATTAAGTAAAATTAATCAATCTGGTGTTAGGTTCTTAAGCTATTATCTTAGCAAAATATGTAAGAGAGCAGATATGCCACTTTAAATATGAGGCACTTTATTTTCTTCACTCTTGCATTAAAGCCAGCACTGCTATAAACGAGTTAATTTTTTAAAACAATCAAACTAAACATTAAAAAGAAGCCTATCATCTTAAATAAAGGAACAAAGTGTACAGATATGTGAAATGAACATTCTTTATTACTCCTCGAGTACGTGAACATGAGTACACTTAAGATAGCTGTTTTTGTTTTTAAAATATGAACAGTGCCTCCACTCCACGCCTAAAACAAATACGCCCTTAACTCGGTGATGTATCTTCAGTCTTTGTGTATATCTCCTCACTCATATCCACCAGCAGCCTCTCTTCCCTGTCCTCTCACTTCATCTCAAACTTCCTTTCACCATCTCTTAAAGATCTCTGACTCATTTAGCACCAATATTTAGCACCAATAAATAAGGATCCTACTGCTACTGTGTCACCCCATCGGGATCGCAGCTCCTAACATCACTTTTCTCAAGACACCTATAAACTAGGAGTAAGAGAAAATTAGTGCATTGATTTTTGAGATTTTTACATTTTATATTTCCATTCTCAAACCCATTTCTTTTCCTTAGTATCTCCAAGGTAAGGATGGATTCAGTTAATAGTTTGGTTTTAATTCAGTCCTGACTTAGAGCTCAGGAGAGTCATTCATTAACTTTTGTAAGAAACATGGGAACTTCACTAACCTGGATTTCTGGACCAGACTTATTTCCCTCAGGTAGGCCTGGACTGTTAATATCTTTAAAATCCCCTGATGGTTTATAAAACAAAATAGCCTTAAAACTGCCCACGTAAGGTTTTATGACATGACATTAATGCATATTTGACTACATTAATTCCTGCCTCAAGAAGATCTCCCATTCACACACAGTGCCCTTGTATGCTAGTGATTTTACGATAAGAACATTGGATGTTACTGATGTGAAGACAGGTCATTAAAAGCAATCTCTATTTAAATGTCAAGTTAAATCACAATTACACATAAACTCACATGCCAAAAGAACTTTGTGGCTGAGATGAAGTAAAACATCTCAGGAAGAGGACTATCCAGGATTATCTAGGTGGGCCCAATGTAATCATACCCATCCACCAAAGAGGGAGGCAGGAAAGTCAGAGCAAGATTTGAAGATGCCATGCTGCTGGCTTTCAAGAGGACGGGGCCATGAGCCACGGAAAGCAGGCAGCTTCTAGAAGCTGGGAAAGGCAAGGAACTGGATTTTCCTTTAGATATTCCAGAAGGAAACCAGCCTTGCTAATAGCCAATGAGACTGACTTTGGACTTCTGAGGTCAAAAAGTGTTGAGAATAAAATTGTGTTGCTTTAAGTTAAGTGTTTAAATTTGTGGTAATTTGTAATATCAAGAACAGGAAACTAACAGGATAAACTATACCTCAACAAACTGAAGTTTAAAGAAAGAAGATAATGAAATATACGAAAAGTGCGGTTTGACTAAACCAACCATCCTGGGTCAGAAACCTGGCTGTGACATTTGCTTACTATGTAATCTCAGATAAATGAATTTACTTCTTTGTGGTATGTTATCATCCATAAAATATTTCTAATGCTACCTCCTAGAAACTGTTGTACAGATTAAAGCCTATAACTTACATAAAACACTTAGCTCATCCCTAGCACTTCACACACTTTAAATAAACGGTAGCTATTATTTTATAGAGAGTATCATGGGAAATTTTTATAATAGAATTTGTAACACAAATACGATATTATAGATTTCTCCAGTATCTGCCAAACACTACTAAGTGGCTATAATCTGATCCAATCTAGGAAAACAATTATTTGGAGTCCTTCCCTATTTATATATTGTTTGTATGCAACAGTTATCTGGGAGAATAGTCTCAGGTTACTGCTTTTAACTATTGGATTATAACAAATATTAGTCTGAAATATGTCACATCCTTTACGTAGTCTGTGACCAAATTATCCTGCAAAACAGCTTCTGAATCTAAATCTGTATTTGTATATAAGGAACATCCGTCCAACCTGCTTTTCTGGCCCTTTTCTGGGATCTATGTAGGGAACTGGTTCATTCAATGTTCTTGCATTTGTATGAATGAATTTTGCATAATATATACGTCCTCTCCCAACAAATGGTTTTGAATGTTGTGTACTTTTTCCAGGTTGTTTGTCATGTTTGATTTCTTCTTTTTTTCCAGTTACATACACTATACCACCATCTTCTATTTTATGCTCTCTGAAAAACAGAATTACATAGTAAGTAATGTATCCCAATGAACATTTTAGGACTGTGTCATAACTGTATAAAATAAAATTTAATATATTTCAAGTATTAGTCAAGACAATTTAGGTTTTATTAATAGTTATAAGGGACTTATGCAATTAAAATATGGAAGGGTATCTTCTCATTTTAAATCATATAAAAGATGAAGGGATTTGTGTTATGATTATTCATAATAATTCACCAGCACAATGTACAGACTTTCACTTGCTTGGAATCAAAAAAGAGTAGTGATTTTATCATGGTTACAAATCCTGTTTGGAACATGTATTCATGAAGGTAAGTTACATGGTAATCTTAACTCATCTTCTTTAAAAGTTACTTAGGGGGTGCCTGGGTGGCTCAGTAGGTTGAATGACTGACTCCTGATTTCGGCTCAGGCCATGATCTTGGGGTTCAAGGATCAAGCCCAACTCTTGATTATGACTCAGTTCATGATCTTGAGACCCAGGGATCCAGCCTAGGGTCAGGCTCCTTGCTCAGTGGGGAGTCTGCTTGAGATTCTCTATCTCCCTCTCTCCCTGTCCCTCCCTCCCCGACCCCACACACTCTCTCTCTAAAATAAATGAATAAATCTTAAAAAAAAAAAAAAAAAGTTAGTTACTTAGTAAATTCAGTCACCTGGGCAAGGATAGCTATTTAATTTTAAAAGTTCACCTGGCAAACTTATAAAAGGTACCAAATGACCACTATTATTTATCTTTTCAGGAAAATACCATTGTGCAGGCATGAGAACAATCAATTCAATCTCATCACTTTTTGCTTTTAATAACTAGACTGGTACCAAAGTGAACATTAAAGAATTTTTTTAAATATTAAAAAATGTTTAGAAGCAATTTATAGAAATTTTCTCCTTTTAAATAAAGAGTGGTAGACACTATAAAAGGCAGTATTTTAAAATTTCACATACTTGGAAAATAAAGGAAAGAATGAAATAAATTAATGTGAATACTTTTTACATAGAAGCTTTTAAAATTAAAGCCCTGACCTATGGAAGGTAAGTAAATAAGATTACAAATTTATAGAGAAAATGAACAGTTCTGCTTAGTCTTGGCCCTGAAAATATAACCCCTCCGTTACTTCAAAACAAAGTCAGGTGCATCTTTTCTATCATATCATTTTTTAGTAAAAACCCCCAAATGGCTTTGTGTTGCATTTATAGTGAATACTGCTTCCTCATCAGCTCTGAGGCTGCAGGATCCAGCTCCAGCTAATCTCTTCAAAGGCAATGAGACCACTCTCCCCTCACTTCTCCAGACAGCACACCTGCTTTCAGTTCCTGGACACACCAGTTATTTTCCTTCAGGACATGTGCACACAGTGTCCCCTCTGCCTAGGCAGTTCTTCCCTGGGTCCCTGCACCACTGGTCCATTATCTTTAGGTCTCCGCTTAAAAGCCATCTCCTCAGAAGCTTTTCCTAGATTTCCCCCTTCCTGCCCCATGTAGTCTCTATTTTAGTACTTTCTTTCGTAATACCATGACTTATAATTTACGTATCTAGTTTTGTTTTGTTTTTTGGTAAGCACTACAAATACCCTTTACTGGTCAGTAGCTCTCCATAAGGGTGAATGAAGACTGTGTTTCTTTCATCATTATGTAGCTACCTGGGGAAGCATCCTGTTCATCACAGTTAAATGGACCGCCATTATAGTATTTGCATATTTCTGGTGAATCTGCTGGGATTGTTTTTTAGTCTGGCTTAGTATAACTGTATACACCCAACCCCCACTCCAATATACATACAAACAACATTCAGCACTCTTGGACCCTAGCTCCCTGCAGCCCAACACAAATTGCTCTCTGTAAAGGTTTTGGAAAAACTGATTACTGGTCAAGTGTGAGTAACTTCTAAGGCTTTTTCTATTACCTTTAAATAAACACTTATATCTCTGGAAAGGTCATGATCGATTTTATTATAGACATCTGACATCAGTTCTTTCCATCTGCTTCTCATGGTCGTAACTCAGCAATATACTTGCACTGGCATCACATCCTTGAAGGAAGGGACTGTGGCTCTATGCTTGCGTGCATATGCATTCGTTCAAGTAAGTATTTGGGGTGTGAGTAGCTATAGATTAACACATAAGTGTGAAGTATATGATTCTGTAGTAATTTCTTAATAGAAGGAAACACAAAAATGGGCAGTGAAGAAAGGCAGACAGAGTTGGAATCTCAACTCTGCCATTTAATATCTGAGCCTTGATTTCCTCCTTTGCATGGTAAGGCCAAGAATGCCTATTAAGAGAGATGTGACAATAACATTGAATAATTCATTCTTTCAACAGATATTTATTGAATTTTGTTCCTGGTGCTGCTCAAGGCACTGAGGATACAGCAGTGACAAAACAAAAATTCCTGCCCTCGCAGAGCTTACATTCTAGTGTGGCAAGGCAGATGAGAAATCAAATAAGTAAAACATACAGTCTTTTGGGTGGTGTTAAGTGCTAAGGACAACAACAGAGCAGGGAATGGGGAAAAGGAGTGCATGTATGTGGGAGGGAGGCTGCATTTTTAGACAGGGTGGAGGCTGCATTATGAAGGTGGCAACTGAAAAAAGGAAAGAGGGGAGCGAGCTAAGAGGATATTTGAGGAAGGGCATTCTAGCAGAGTGAACTGTAATTGCCAAAGTATGGCAACAGAAGCACCTGGCCTTAGGTGCTTCTCTAAGTGTGGTCCCAGAAGGAGCTGCATTGTCATCAATTTTACTTGATAGTACAAATTCACTGGCCCCATCCCAGGAAACTTAACCTATCCCAGATAGGTTCCCAGGAAACTTAACCAGCTCTCCAAGTGATTCTTAAGTAAGTTGAGAACCACTCTTCTAGTGACAAAAATACAGGCTTTGGAAGCAGATACCCCTGTACCTGTTGGTATTAAACTGTAACACCTTGGTCAATAGTTCTCAAAATTTAGGGTACATCAGAATCACCTGGAGGCTTGTTAAAACCCAGATTATTTATTGTTCTCAACTCCAAATTTCTGATTCAGTATATCTGTGGTGGGGAGCCTGCAAGAATATGCGTTTCTAGTAAATTCTCAGGTGATGCTGGATTGGGGCGGGGGTGGGGTGGGGTGGAGTGGAGAGCACACTTTAAGAATCACTGCTAGCGGGGAGGCCTGCGTGCTGGAGCAGGGTGCAGTCAGAGGGCAAGCAGTAGATAAGACCAGGTAAAGGAAAAGGGGCAGTTTGTGGCAGTCCCACAGGCCACTGCAAGGACCCATGGAGAATAGTGATCTAACCTACGCTGTAAAAAAAGGAAAAAAAAGACCTCTCAGACTGCTAAGTGGAGAACGTACAGAGGCAAGGGGAGCAGCAGAGACTGTTACAACATCCAGGTAAGAAACGCTGGGCCAGCGTGGGGATGATGCTGGAATTCTGGATATATTTTAAAGGTAAAGCCTAAAGAATTTGCTAATAATGTAGATGTGGGTGTTAGGAGTGGAAGATTCCATGGGACTTGAAGACTGTTGGGCCCGACAACGCCTGTAAAGCGCCTGACACACAGTGGGTGCCGGGTAAGCAGTGTGTTTTAAAAAAGTATTCCGGTAAGCGCTCAACTACTAGAGATAGGAAGGAAGAGGAAAAGCTCTGATAATGGCCCGAGGACCGAACCCTCGGGTCTCATTTCACCCTCCCCGAAGGAAGGAAATAGTTTCAGAAGGGGAAATAGAAAACCAAACCCCAGCACTTACTGCTGCTTATCCTCCTTTCCCTCCATGGGCTCCCGCGGCCTGACAGGAGGCAGCGAAGGAGCCTCTCGGGAAGATCTGGGACTAAGCCCTCCCTGGAAAGGGGCGCGCGGAGGGCCGTGACTGTGACTCGTGCGTTGCTAAGCGACGGCGGGCTCCCTGCGCGCGGCCTCGGAAACCGGCAAGGGGGCGGAGCCGGAGCACGCAGGCGCAGTAATCCGAATGGGCTCCGCGAGCTTGCTGGTGCGGCCGCCTGACCAGGCGGGGGCAGGTGGTTAGGTCTATGGGCGTCTTTTCCCGACCCGCCCCAGACTGAACGCTGTGTGTTTGAACTTGGCCTTTCCTATCGGTCCGGGTGGAGTATTTATTAAGGCCCACGCTGGCCTTGGCGATCAAAAGGGGGCGGTTCCCAGAGCCTCCCCCGCGGCCCTAGGCTCTGGTGCTGAAGGCTGTGCTGCTTGCGTATCCGCACAGCCTCGCAGGAGGCCTCCCCGGCGCTGCCCACGTATGCCGGAGCTGGCTCCAAAAGTGCACGCAGGCAGGAGAGAAGCTTGTTTACGTGAACCGTTAAATACTGTGCAAGTAATGATTGCTGCTCCTGGGCTGACTCGTCTTTGCTTGAAAAAGCTTGGCTGTCGCTGTTCTCCACGATTTCTGGCAAATCTTTCCATGGCCCAGCAGCAAGCATTAAAATAGAGCAAGGGAACACTCATCTCCTGCAAACGAGACTCCCCGCGGTGTGTGCATCTGCTCCAGCCTGAATGGGGTTCAGAATCCGGCGGAGGGAACTGTAGGCTATGGCAGCAGGTTGGGGCTGGTATTCGTAGCGCTTATCTAAAAAGAGCAAGTTCCTGGGAAAAGCAGTTGATGACTTGCGTCCACCTTCTGGCCCCCGATTTTCTTACCTCATTTCACCATTGCTTCCCAGTTTCCATTACCAGAGCCAAATTTCTTTGGCATCAGCCGTCGTAATTCTTGTATTTGCCCGGATAATGGGAAAAGAAAAATCCTTAATTGAGTTGAATTCTGCTGTATAACCAAGCTATGCTTGTGTATGTGTTTTGTAACCCAGAGCCAGTATTAATATGTATTTACATTTACCTGGAGTAATGTGGGGAGAATCAAGTCTGGTTGCTGGACTCACTGTACATACATGAGAAGAATATATGAATAGAAGTTTGATAGCTAGTTACCTACACAGCTAAATTGGTAAAAAGAGTGGAGTGTGTAGAAATACATGTGTGTTTGGGGAATAAGGATTGGGTGGGTAAATACGTATGGGGAGAGTGGGTTGAAAACCCCTAAATGGGGGAACTAACAATTGAGTTCCTGCTTGAGAGCCGGCCGTTTGTTCAGCACTGTATGACACCACGTAGTACTTACTTGGTCATTGTCTCTGGGGGCATAGGCCGCTGGGGCAGTCGGTGTTTGAATCCTGGTTCCACCCCTTGCTTCAGTTGAGCAAATGATCTATTCTCTCTGAGCTTCAGTGTCTCCATCCACAAAATGAAAATATTTTTTATTTTTTAATTTTTTAAATAAACATATAATGTATTATTAGCCCCAGGAGTACGGGTCTGTGAATTGCCAGGTTTACACACTTCACAGCACTCCCCATAGCACACACCCTCCCCAGTGTCCATAACCCCACCCCCCTCTCCTGACCCCCCCTCCCCCCAGCAACCCTCAGTTTGTTTTGTGACATTAAAAGTCTCTTATGGTTCATCTCCCTCCCAATCCCATCTTGTTTCATTTATTCTTTTCCTATCTCCCAAACCCCCCATGTTGCATCTCCACTTCCTCATATCAGGGAGATCATATGATAGTTGTCTTTCTCCAATTGACTTATTAAAATGAAAATATTCTTAAGGTTGTTCTCGAGTGAGGATTTCTTAATACAGGCAGAGTACTGACCGGGGTGGGTGGGGCAGGCTTATGGTCAGTCCATGGTCATTACTAGCTTGGGTTTTGACTGAGAAATTTGATGGGATATGCTATCCCATGTCTTTAAGACTTAGTCAACTCTCTCATCAGTCCCTCTAATATTGATATCATCCTTCACCAGTCTCTTCAAGCTCCTAAAACCACTCACCTTCAGGGACAATCCCAACTGCTTGCTGTGAAGAAATGAGGACTTTCTTAACTTTGTCCCTTTCAAAACAAATTCACCTGCATTCATACAAGATGACAGTTGTTTGGTTCTATTTTAAGTCACATAGTAGAAGACTAAAATCTAAATAAATCTATGTCACTCTCTTTCCAATTGTTAAGCAGTTCATATATATGTATATGTATTGAGGGATATAAGAAACATTTTAAAAAGATAATTATGCCTACCACAGAGAAGCCACAATCTGGTTAGGAATATAAGAAATAGATACTGGGAAAAGTTGTGAACAATGACACATGGTACTAGTATGTAACTGGTAGTCATAAGTGTCAAATTTCAGTGCTGAGGATAATACGGTATTACAAAAATATGTCCAGTTTTTTAAAAATGCCAATTACTTATGACTGGTACATCCTCTGTAAGGCACTGCAAAACAATGCAGATTTTATAATAATAGTAAATTTTTAATGTAGAAAAAGCACTGGGGTGTTAGTTTTTTCTACTATGAACTAGCTGCTCTGACCTAGGAGCAACACTTAAACCTGTCTGCTATAGATTTTCACTTGTAAGGGGGAAAAAAAAGGTAGTCAGATGAGATAATCTCTATGATCCCTTTCTGTAAAATACAGTGATTCTACTGGGAAATTTATGTTTGAAAATCAGTGAACACACTAGCCTCAATAATACATGTAATTTTCTCGTGTTAGGTAATTTGGATTCTTGTCAGCGGAGAATAATTCAAAGTGGCTTACTAATATTGTGCAAGTTAAAAATACCAGTGCTATTTGAGTGAGAACACCATATGTGAGGAAACACAATAGGATAGAAATTGCTCATCCGAAATGTTATAGATGCAGAAAATTGTCAACACTTTTTTTCAAACCATAGGAAAATGCCAAAAATAATGAAGGTACAGTTGTATAACTTGAGAGGAAAGGAGAGTCTGGCTTCCTCTCAATTCTTTCTTCAGTCATGTGATACCGGTGAGGAGCTCAAGAGTATGGCATCAAGCCAAATCTATCTCTACTTTTGTTTTTAAAGATAGTTCATTTGCCTCATTTATATGTATTGTATAGGTTAAATGAGAAAACCGAATTTATCCTGACACATAGTAATCACTCATTAAAACTTGGCTGTTAGTTTTCTACCTGATTTTATAATTAGTAGACAGTTCATCAAGTACATCTATTATATTATCTGTTTTTATCTTTATTTTATTACCTTAGACTAATACTTTTTTAAAGATTTTATTTATTTATTTAAGAGTGAGAGGAGCAGAGGGAGAGGGAGTCCCAATGTGGGGCTCGATCAGGCAACCCTGAGATCATGACCTGAGCCAAAATCAAGAGTCAGCTGCTTAACAGACTGAGCCACCCAAGTGCCCCTTAGACTAAGAATGCTTTCAACCCAAAATATACATTAATTTGAGGGCAATGAAAATGAGAAATGTTAGTGTTAGGTTTACCTTTGAAAATTAATAGGTTCAAATGAATTACAGATAGGAAAGAGGCCCTGAGTTTTCCTCTGGTCTAAGTTTAAAACTAAGTGATTTACATTGTACTTTAAAGAGAGATAGATGATAAAACAAGCAGGAGGTGTTACATCAATTAAAAGGTAAAAGTCTCTAGTATAAATCATGTAGATCATTCTAAACAGATATATGCGTGAATGTGTTTATATTCATATAATGTATACATAAAAGTCTTAAGTTTTATGAGCTCTCTTGAAATAACTAAAGCAATTACAGGCAGCCTGGTTACTCTGAAATCATGGTCAGAAATCATGAGTTTGGCAATTTACCCCATTGAAGGAAGAAACCTGTATTTTATGAGTTCGGAGCATTCTAGTCACCACTGTAATTCATGACTAAAGGTTTATTTTCAAATAATCCACCTATGGTACCTTACATAGAAGCTGTATAAGCGAAGGATGAATGAAGGTGGTCCTAGGCAGCTGTTAGTAAAGGGCCGTGTTGGTACTATCATGATGTCCTCAATTGAGTGGTCATGTAGTAAAGATTTATTGAATGAACAGCTATGGACATATTGCTTCTTCAGAAAGGAATGCAAAATGAAACATGGTTGAGGTGGTTACCATTCTCAAAAAGTTAGGAATCCCTAGTCTAAGCTAATTTTGATGGTTTTCTGTCTTCTAGCATATTTTTGGGGCTGTTTTCCTTGTTTGCTATGAAGCATTCCAGAGATGTAGTAATGACTTGCAAGGAAGGGGATCACATCTTAGTATCTGATTATTGAGCAATCCAACATATATTCCACACCTTGTAAGTTCTGGCCTCTCCTCACTGGACCGTAAGATTTATGGTTGATTCATTTAAGGTTCTCAGCACCCAGGAACGTACCTTGCAAACAACAGGTCTTATCAATGAAATTATCAATGAAATTAACTCAGAAAAAATACCTAGAAAACACAAAATATACTACTTTGAGCTTTTCAGTGTTTTTAATGGACATAGGTAGTAATTGTTTAACAACTTCCTTAGAGAATCTCCACATTTTAAAAATGGTAATTAAAACTACCTTCTAAACTAAGCAACTTAAGTTTTTGAATTCCTGCGAAATAAAATCTACCTTTGATCCCTTTGATGATACAACTATTCTCTGTACTTGCCCTAGGAGAGGAGAACTCATGTTTACTGAAATTCAGGGTCAGAGCTGAGCTTAAGCCCTAGCTGCATTTTTAAAGCTTTCTGACTCTGCGTAAGTTATTTAAATTCTTTGAGCTTTAGATTTGGACTATGTCTCTTATTAATCTTTAAAAAATAAATGAATGGTACTCACGTCAGTAGCACATATACTAAAAAATAAATGAATAAGATCCCAAAAGAATAGGGATGAAAGAACTTACCTTGTAGGGTAATAAGGCAAGTGTAAAGCACCTTGCATAAAGTGGGCACCCAAAAAGTATCGTTTCCCGCAGCCCTGCCCTAGCCTTACTCCTTGGTGGAAGCTCACCCGCTGGAAAGCGAAACAGCGAGGATTTGTTTTTAGATCAGTCTTTTTTACACTCACCGCCTCTGCCTAATGTTTCTCTACCTCTTGTTTAAATCATGCCAATAAAAATGGAACATAAAATTCAAAATAGGGTCTTCCTAGTGTCACTATGGTGTGAGAATGGGTAAAAATAACTAGAAAGACTAAACCCAGCAGATGTTTCAGGAGTAAAGGCCTTCAAAACAGGAAGGCTCCAATAGGGGAGGAGAATATAACAACCATCAGAGATGGGGGCAGGGGTGTAAAAAGTGAATGTTTGCACCGTCTACTTGTAAACTGTCACCATACACAGTGCATCGTCACCAACGATGCTCTGATGCTCCAGCTGATGTCGAGGGCCGCTGTTGGTAAAACAGAAACAGTAGCAATCCAAAAATAAGCTCATAATCGCTGGTCGCCGCAGCTCCTGGTACCACACTGTCAGCCTTTAGGGATGAGCTGCTGAGTGATGATAATTATTTTTTTCCTTCTTTTTAAGATTTTTATTTATTTGATGGAGAGAGACACAGCAAGAGAGGGAACACAAGCAGGGGGACTGGGAGAGGGAGAAGCAGTCTTCCTGCTGAGCAGGGAGCCTGATGAGGGGCTCTATCCCAGGACCCTGGGATCCCAACCAGAGCCACCCAGGTGCCCCCTGATGATCATTATTTTTATATGGATGGGTAGACCTATGATAAATTTAAAAATGCTTTTCTTCTTTAGTACATGTGAAGAGTTAGGAGAGAAGCTCCCACTTAAAAATGAGGGTTTTGACCTAGAAGTTAGAATATAACTTAAAAAAAAAAAAAATCACAGGTAAGATTTTTAAATAGAAAAGTACAACACTTTTAATAAGGGGAAGTTTACTTCAACTACCTCCTAGGCCCATCTTTTCAGTCTGACACAGCAAATCAACATTTCACAAGTCATTTCCTTTATCATTCTAACCTATCCCCATTTCCCTTATGTAATTATATGATGGTATTATATGCTCCAAGTTACAGTTAAATATTTTGGTGTTTATAAGCTTTTCAAGAGTTTGGAAACTTAGCCATGCTTTTTTTTTTTTTTTTTTTTTTTTTTTTTTTTTAATCATTAGGGTAAGCTGGGAGCAAACTTCTTGATTTAAATGTCTTTATTTATTTATTTATTTATTTATTTATTTATTTTTGCTTTCTCTGCCAACATTGCTTTAAGGCATTAATAATGGGTTGTAAGATTCAGAAAAAGAAATCTTTTTTTTTTTTTTTTAAAGATTTTATTTATTTATTTGACACAGAGAGAGAGAGATCACAAGTAGGCAGAGAGGGAGGCAGGCAGAGAGAGAGGGGGAAGCAGACTCCTCGTTGAGCAGAGAGCCGGATGCGGGCCTTGATCCCAGGACCCTGGGATCTTGAGGCAGAAGCTTAACCCACTGAGCCACCTAGGCGCCCCAGAAAAAGAAATCTAAAAGGATTTTCCCATATTGTAAGAGAAGGGAGACAGCATTAGAAAGAAAGCTTCCGTTTTTGCAGTGTTTTGCCATGTAGAGAATGGAGTGGGGAATGCCATAGTCCGTCCTTTCTCAATGCTAGTCAGTATCATGGGGACTGTGTGGGAGCTATGCAGGCTGTAAGGAGCGGCCACCATGAACAGAGGCCTGAGCGCCCTGACAGAAACCCAGAGGGCAAGTCTGACCTCTCAGAGCTTCTGTGCTTTTGTCCATACATTGGGAACCAACACCTACCCTATTGGCTGCAGCGATTCTAAGGGAACTGTTGCACACCCAAGATCTTTGTTAAAGCACCCTTTATTACATGCGTTGGTTGGGCCATTCTAGGGTCCTCCCTCCCTTTTGGGGTGAGTTGCAAGGGAAAAAGCAACTGCCCACAGGTGAAGTACAGTTTGTGTCAGTGTCTACTTTGGCCATAAACTCTTCTGCAAAATTTGTATTTCCTTTTGCTTTTTGTTTATTTTTAGCTTCTGCTCCCTTGTTGAGCCTGCTGTGAATCCTCATTTTAAGCTATATTTCATCTGTGTTAAGACTGTTAGACTGAGAAGCCCACCTATAAGATAATCTGCTCCAAACTCTCTGTCTGTAGATGGGCCTGAATAGAGTAGAAGATGGGACCAAGTAATTAACTTCTTAGGCTTTTGCTTTGAGTGGAATATAGTTTGATTAGCTTGGATGAGAACAAAAAACCTCACTAATGGGAAAATACAGTGACTTTAATTATGTTATTTCCTTAATGAATGTTTGAGGTTACATAAAATAAAATCTATAGAAGCCATATAATTTCATCTTGGCTATGCTTCATGAATTTCTATCCCAAAGTCAGTATTTTCTTTCTATCCTTTCCTATTCGTATTTGTAAGAGTTGGGTTTTTTTCCTTAGAATTACTACTCTTTAAATTTTTTACCTTATCTAAAAAAAAAATTTTATACTTCTTAACAGATCCATTATGGGTTTTGTTGCTGCTGTTGTTGTCGTTGTTTAGAGAGGAAGGGGGTGGGGGCAGGGAGAAGGGCAGAGGAAGAGGGAAAGAGAGACTCTGAAGCAGGCTCCAAGCCCAGCCCCACGCAGACTCTGTCTCACAACCCTGAGATCATGACCTGAACTGAAAACCAGAGTCAGAGTCAGACATTTAACCTTCTGAGCCACTCAGGCACCCCATCCATTAGGATCTTTTATTCTGAACTGAATATGGATAGAACTGAAATTCTACTTGTTTTTAATATCCTTTTTGCTTCTCATTCAGTTTTGCAGGAATATAGCAGAATAGGCAGAAACCGTGCCCTAAAGTTGGAACCACTCCTTGATGACATGACTTTGAGCAAGTTTTACCTTTCTGAACCTTCATTTCCTCATCAAAAAGTGGTAATAATGATTGTCCCTGTCTTACTCCTGGTGTTCTTATGAGGCTGTCATAAGATGGTCCGTGTGTACTACGTGACACATGGTAGGTGCTCAGCCACTTACCTGTCAGCATTACCATTAAAAAATAAATGTCTTAAGAGTTGAGATTGTCTCATACTCCTCTCTTCGCACCCAGCCTCAGGCACAGTGCTTGGGATCTGGCAGATTCTTGTTAGATATTTCCTGAATAAATGACAAAAGTACCCAGTAGTAAGTCTTACATAGTCCTCATTATTGGTTTGCCAGCCCACCGGTTTATCCCTGCTTCTGGAATTTTTCACTGAGAGTTATGGGTACCAGAGCTTGGACTCCTGGAGTGTCCTGAAACCTTGGTATTTATGCAAGAAAAGCTACGTTTTTAAAAATCAGACTGCATATTTTGGGGACATATTTTTCAGCCCTCTTTTGGCTTTGGACTTGGCACTCTTATGAAACATGGCTCTTCACACTGGCCCTACTGATCTCACAGCTCCACAGTTTGGATCCTCTAGTCCAAACAGTATTTTACCATAAACCATCCTCATTTCTACATTACTCTGTTTACATATCTAGTTACCTTACCTAGACTCTGTTCCCTCCTGTTTGGAAAAGGGGACTTTGACTTTTGCTCATGGTTTAAAAGGAAACAGTTGCTGTACTTCCAGTATCCCTCTCTGCACCCACTTTCATTCCACCAGAGAACAAACTTGCTGCACAGACTTTCAGGAATGGATGCTGACTGGGGCCATTTTACCAGCAGGGGGGATCACTGCATTAAAGGTCATTGCTCAGGGTTGGTGCACTTCCTGTCTCCAGGAACTGGACAAACCAGAAAGGGTCTTTCTCAGCTGGCCTGGCCATTTTAACACTCCATTCTACCTGCAGCTGGATGGAGCTGATGAAGCAGTCATCAGAATCATGCAACTATTTAGAGAGGGTCTAGAACTCAAGGGAGAGCACGTGAGGAGTAAGAGGGCTTGCTTTGGCCTCCTACTCCAAATTAGCTTCTGTAATCTAGCTTTTAGTCATAGTCTACTTTTACTCCATTGTTGAACTAGGTCCTTGTCCAGTTAATGAAATCATGACTTTGTTTGCTGTTGGGCTGTCATCTCTTGTCAATGTACTTCTTTGGCAGAGAATCCCAAATTCTTTGGGAAAATTTGGGAGAGAATACCATGGCTTTAACCAAAGCCATGAACAAAACCAAACCCTTAATGCTCTTCTCCATCCAGTCCAACCTAGTTCACAAAAACTTTTTAGACAACCACTGTAAGGATCTTCTTCTAAAGCTAGATGTTTTGCAATATTAAGAGAGTTAGTCTATTTTAATATTCTCCTATTCACCCTGTTGATGAGGGTGAGAGTCCAGCCTACAGTTACAGGGATGACTGAACACATGACACCTGACACTGGACAGATGACACCATCAACAGTTTACTAGTCACATATACTCAGAGCCACAGAGATGGACACCATGCCCAGCAGGGCCACATGGGGGTTGCATCAAGAATGTAATGAACACCCCATAGCTGTGGGAGGCAGGCTTTGTAGTGTCAGGAGGATAAGGTCACCCCTGGTTTCCCCCGGGAAATGTGATTGGCTTGTTTGACTACTTTGGCAGACTGGCAGGGAACTAAAACTTGTTACTCAGATAAGCAGGAAGTGCATCTGGTCCCTTGGAAGGGAGATTGTTAGGCCAGCGAATCTTTTCCCTGGGAGTGGAGAAAGATATGCAGTTGGGTCATCCAGTGTCAAGGCAGCACATATATTGGACCTTAATTTTTTAGGATTTGCACCACACAGATTATACTAACATAATGGCATTCGTTCATGACCTTGGAATTTTACTCTAGATGTGTGTTTGTGAAGGTCAAACTTCCCAGTAAGATTGTGCGCTACTCAGGGAGAGCCAGCACTTAAAAAACCATGAACACTATGGTTTTGAAAAACATGATTTGCATTAAAATGACCAGTCCTATCTCAAAGTGATTTTGTCAGTTTTAGTCCTATGAGTACCATTTAATACACCCAAGTTCTGTCCTTGGATGTGGTTAATTTCTTAAATGTAGCAAAGCTTTGAGCCCTAAAGGATGTGCTTGGTAGAATTTAAACTTGTATCAGTGAAGAGTTTGAACTCGTGGCTGGCAGCTCCGCCCACGTACTGCCCTCGCACCGCTGAATTCAAGCCCTGTGATGTGCCGAGGATTGACAGCTCTACACAGTTAGAGTTACCCCCAATTGCTGACAATTGCTGAGAAGAGCTAATGTGGTTTTTTTCCACTCTGTTTTCAAACAATGGGTAAAACAATAAAACAAATGGAACACTGGCATTCTTTTTAAAATCAGAGTTAAGCTAAGGCCTAAATACCAGAATGCTGATGTCTCAAATGTATTATTCAGGCCGCATATTTTAGGCACTAATGGGGCCCATTAAGAGGTCTTATTGTTGCTAAATTGAAGCAAATTGGTGTGAAGGAGGAAATGTGAGGAGGTCGTAGACAGATTGAAAGAATTGACAGTATATCCCCTCCATTTTCTAAAAAAAATCTAATACAAAGTCTTTTATTCATTTCAATTTAAGTCCATTAAACCGATTTTATTGTTCTACTTTATTAAAGTATTTGTTAAATTCTATGCAACTGTAAACACAAGGCTCTTCCCCTTATAACTGTGATCTAGTTAGAAAAATGAATGAAAATTTCAAAATTTCACTGATTTTTATATTGTCAGAATAATCCATTACGTCTCTAAGATAGAATGGCTTTCTTGTACTTCTTACAAATAATCCGATCTAGATCCATCACCGTACAGAGGAACTATTGTTGTAAAGAAACTACTCATTTCACTTGCACATGAAACCAAATGAGAGTTCCATTTTGCTCAACTCTTCGTTGGCATAGAAATTCCTACCCAGAGATGAACCCTGCTTTTAAGGATCAAGTGCTAATTCAGTTTCTCTATATTAGAGTTTAATTCTAAAAACTTTCTGGTGAAATCCCCACTTGAAATTCTAAATTAGGTATTAGGAATTTGATGTACACATGTTTTCAAGAGTTTTTTTTTTTTTTCTTTTCATATTATAAAAGAACACATACTTACTATAGAAAAATTTGGTAAACATAGGTATAAATAAAGCACAGTTTGACCTGCTAGAGAAACCAGTGTTCACTGTCAGTGGATTTGTTTCCATGTTTCCCTCATCGGTCTAGAGCTGTCCATCTAATATGGCAGCCACTAGCCACAGGTAGCAGTGCCTCCCTAAACCCCATTCTGTCTCTTCTCTTCAGCAAGGCCTCCATACACTGTATGGATTCCCTCTTCCTGCTCCTACAGTCTGGAAATTGCCTCTAGGCAGAAAATAATGGCAACTGAAGGGCTCACCACATTTGTTCCCCTTTCATGGGATCTCAGTCCTGCGTGGCCTGTGGCCCGATGTCTGGAAACAGTTGTTCTGTATATTTTGCGCGTGTTCTAGTATTTACCATGGGAGGTTAAGTTTAGGGCTTGTCGCTATATCACAAATGATAGTGGAAGTTGTCACCTTATGTGTTTCATAACATATGGTTGACTATGGGAGAAGTTGTGCATAGGGAATTGAAAACCTCTTTCATAGACTTTCATGAAGACTGAGTCTTTTGTCATCTTAGTTTAAGTCTTTGGGGGACTATTTCTTTTTCTATATTTAATTCAACAAACTCTTGAGTACCTACGATGTCCATGCACTATCCTAGGTGCGACAAATACAGCAGGGTACAAATTTACATACATTCCTGCCCTAAAGTAGCTTACATTAGGATGAAGACAATAAATAACATGTAGACTATTAGATAGTGATAGGCACCATGGAGAAAGAGAGAAGTATCTAGGGGAATGAGTGACAATTTAAATAGGTGAGCAGAGAAAGGCTGGTTGATAAAGTGACATTTACCAGAGACCTGGAGTGGTATCTGTGGATGTCTGCGAGAAGAGCATTTAAGTCAGAAAAATCACTAAGTGGAAGACGTGCAGAGGATCCCTGGAACTGGCAAGGAACACCAAGAAGGTCCATGAGGCTGGAGCAAGTGAGCAAGGGAAGAGCGGTAGGAGATGAGGTCAAAGACATAGGGGAGGCCAGATTGTCTGATTGTAATGCATTGTAACCATTGTGGCTTTTACTTAGATGGCAATTGGAAGATTGTAAGCCAAAGAGTGACACAATCTTATTTCTGTTTGAACAGTATCACTTGGCTTATGTTGAGCATAGGCTGAAGAAGGACAAAGGCAGAAGCAGGGAGTTCAAATAGGAAACTATGAGAGCATTGATGGGCACTGGGGTCAGGTGTGTTGCCCTGGAGTTGATGAGAAGTGGTTGGATTTGAGCATCTATTTTTTATCTGGAAAATACAAAGGAGAAGATAGGGAATGGTCTAATGCTCTCCTATGTGCCCACTTTCTAGTAGATGTCAGCTCGTGTTTAATCTTGTTTTATCTATACCTCAGCCACTGTCTGCCCCTCCCTTCCTCCTACTGGATTATTTTTAAGCAAATTAAGTATATTTGGAGAGAGAGATAACAGGGGAATGAATGAAAGAGAAAAGGCAAAGATGACTATCTACCCCATTCCACCCCCTCTACCCCCTCGGAGTTTTTGCCCTTGAGCATTGCAAACTGTGGTGTGTCACCATCAACAGAGATGGAGAAGTCTGTGGGAGGGACTATCAGTGAGGTGGGGAGTCTGTTGGAGTAAATTTGGAACTCAGTGTGAGACATGAATATTTGAGATGTCTAACAGAAGTCCAGTTGGCAATGTTGAGTAGGCTGCTGGTTATATGAACCTGAAGTCAAGAGAATAAGCCTGAGTAGGAAATGTAAATTTTGCAATTATCAACATGCACATGGTATTTCAAGTTAGGTGATTGGAGGGGTACCTGGGTGGCTCAACAGCTAAGGGTCTGCTTTCACCTCAGGTCATGATCCCAGAGCTCTGGGATAGAGCCCCCACATTGGGCTCCCTGCTCAGCGTGGAGCCTGCTTCTCCCTTTGCCATTCCCCCTGCTTTTGCTATTTCTCTCTGTGTCAAATAAATAGAATCTTTAAAGTTATGAGATTGGATAATATTGCCAAAGGGATGAGTACAGATTAAGAAGAGAAGATGTCTAGGACCTAAACTCTCAGATCCTCCAATGGCACAAAGTTAGAATAGGAGAAATAACCAAGAAGACTGAAAAGGTGTAAATAATGAGGTCAGAGGGAAATAAAAAAAGTGTGATGTCCAGGAAGCCAAATGGAAAAAGTGCTGATGGGTTTAAGTAAGAGAAAACTAGAGAATGTAGCAGTGGAGTTAGCAACAATGAGACAAAATTATTCAGGTTAAGAGGGGTGTCGGTAGAAGAGAGGGGGAAGCAAGAGCATAATGGAAACTGGATTACAGCCAGTATAGACTGCTCTTTGAGGGGTTGGTCTGTAAAAGTAAGAGCTATATGGTGGTAGAGGGAGGGGTCAAGAGAAGGAGAAATAATAGCAAGTTTGTAGATTGATGGCAAAGACTCATTCAGTACAAGACACAAACGGCTGGGGAGGAGTGAGATGCAGGAGCAGCGTCCTTGAGGGAATGGGATCCCAGCATTGCCTTCCCTGGGGTAACCCCATATGGTTCCTCGATAGTCATCAGCAGGAAATTCAAGGAAGTACTTGGTTACCAGGGTGGGGAGGTGGGTGAGTGGAACAGTGGGAGCTTGTGGAAATTCTCTCTTCTGGAGCACCTGGGTGGCTAAGTTAAGCATCTGCCTCTCGGTTTAGGTGATGATCCAGGGGTCCTGGGATTGAGCCCCCCATCAGGCTCCCTGCTCAGCGGGAAGCCTGCTTCTCCCTCTCCCACTCTCCCTGCCTGTGTTCCTCCTCTCACTGTTTCTCTCTCTGTCAAATAAATAAAATCTTTAAAAAAAAAAAAAAAAAGTAAGTCTCTCTTCTGATGGAAACAGGAAGCAAAGCCACGGCGGAATGAAATCATTGTTTAGGAGGGTGGGGATGAGAGAAACAGAACAGTTGCTGGGCAGCCATTAGGTTCTCTGCGAGGTGAATGCCAAAGGGCCTTGTTTGTCTTAATAAATATTTTTTAGCCAGACTTATGTACGGGCCTCTCTACAGTAATTTTTGCTTAAAACTTAACTCCTTCCTAAATATATAACTCTATACTGTATACTTTGTAGCTATATCCTTTAACTCAAGAACGTTTTCTTCTGTCATAACTGATTTTTCCTTCTGCTTCAATTATTCTGGCTTTATTTTTTTACCCTGCACTTTTACTGATTTATATGCTCCTTTCTTCTAAACCACGCATTTCCACTCTCACATTTTTTCACTGTTCTTTCTTTCACTTTCCTGCCAATGTTTTCAGATAATTCTCTACCCCAGCGTTTCCACAGCCTGCCCGATGGTCAAAATCACCTGCGGGTATTTTTAAACTTGCAGATTCAGGGACAAAAGCCATGAAAGATTCTGATACATTAGATCTGGGCTGGGGCCTAGTAATCTGTGTGTTTAAAAGGCTTCCTGAGTAATTCTGATAATCAGCTGGGATTACCAACTACTGCTCTCCCGTCACTGACATTTGCCAGTTCCTAATTCCAAAATGGATTGCCATTTCCCCGTTCCCTTCTGGGTTCCCTATAGTCTGTCCGCAGCTTAAGTGTGTGCCTGTATGTGGGTGTTACCTGCTTTTCAGAATGATTTTCACATCTCAGCTGATTTCCCTTAATCCATATATTTTATTTTAATGTGTACATTTCCCCTCCCCCACAACGGCTGTCTGCTCTTCTTTCAAAGATCAACTTTGATTGCATGCTGTCAAGGACAAAAGCAGATGCTTGCTGAAAATTTTTTCCTCTAATAACTTTTTGAGGTGTGTAGTTCACCAGACTCTGAAGGATAATGTTGCCTTTACCTTAGCTGTGGTGCTTTTTTGGGTAAATTTTAAGGCTAATTTTGTTTACTGTTTATCTTTTAATGCAGAGAATTTGGTTATATACTGGCATTTGCCAACAGAAAAATTGGTATCCCTCTCAAGTCTAAAGCCCCAGAATGGTTGATCTCGTCCAATCCAGTATTTTGTTATTTTGCTATGAGATTTCCAAGAGACTTAGTTTTTTAAAATTATACAATACAGAGGCACCTGGGTGGCTCAGTGGGTTAGGCCTCTGCCTTCGGCTCAGGTCATGATCTCAGGATCCTGGGATCAAGTCCCGCATCCGGCTTTCTGCTCCGCAGGGAGCCTGTTTCCTCTTCTCTTGCTCTCTCTCTGCCTGCCTCTCTGCCTACTTGTGATCTCTGGCTGTCAAATAAATAAATAAAATCTTTTAAAAAAATTATACAATACACATAGGAAAGGATATGTAAAATAACTTAGGAAGTTCAAATCATTATCAAGTGAACGTGTAAGGAGCTACCTGGCCTCGTTTCCCATCCAGGGTGCCACTGCCTGCGTCCTTCCCTTTCCGGCGTGCTTGGATTGAGAAGCGAGATGATGCCAGTTAGTGGAGAAAGAACGGTAGTTGTGATCAGAGAACAGAGCGAAGTCTTGATTTTTCACTTGCGACCTCAAAAAATAGTACCCAAAAAGTAGAATTTCTATTTATTCCATTTATTCTCAAAACTGATGGTACATTGTGTCTACCTGTTTATGCCAATGTCCTGGAGAAGCACTGCAAGCATATTAATACAGATTAATGTGCACTGAATTCAGTTAGAAATTTGGCCTTGAAGCTTGCAAATGACCAAATGACTGACTATAATCCTTGCTTTTAATACTTGTTTTGAAACAGAAACTCTATTTCCAATACAATTAATCTCTTGCATCTTCTCTTTCCCTATGCATTTCTAGTATTTGTAAAAAAAAAAAAAAAAAAAAAAAAGAGAGAGAGAGAGAGAAGGGGGGAAGCATCAGCTGTCTTATTGGAGGCTTGTGTTCACTGCTTCTGGCAGAGTCCACCATGACACCATGGAAAATAAAGCTAATAAAAGGAAAACATAGTTGGAGGATAAAAGCAGCATCTTGGACATCCAACCAATCATGTATGTGTTTAGCAGCAGAGAGAGCGTAAATCACATCTCCAAGCCAGGGGGAAAATCCACTTTCTGTAGAAAAACCTGCTAATCCAATCACATAGTAACTAGACTTTTTAATTCTTAAAGTTTAAAATTTTCCTCAGACTCTGGTTTTATTCCAAACAATTTGAATCCATTAAGAAAAGGAAAATTACCTCTAACACATAATTCTAAATGTCAGGTTAAAATAAAGATCTCCAAGATATGCTTGTAAAATACATTTTAATTAACCCACTAATTACATATCTGTATTTCCTCTTGTATGTTTTTCATTTTGGTAACATAGAAACAAGACCAAGGAAATCAATTTCAGAAATATTTTAGCTACCGTGGAACTTTATGGAGGCCACTGCGAAAACGAAGAATTTGTAGTACTTTTCATAAACTATGCAGGTTTCTGTGGAAGGGGCTAAAGGTAGACCCTACATGCCACACTGGCTTGATGGGAAAACAGGACATGAATTCTAGTTAAAATGTTTAGACACTCAGAAAAGAAGACTCCAGATCCTAAATTCAGTGTCTTGTTGTTGTTTGTGTTTCTTTGAGGACATGTTGTTCTCAGATGTCTTAGGGAGAATCCTATTACACAGAAGAGACGAGAGCAGGGCCGCTCTGACTGGAGCAGATCTTGGGACCCTCAGCTGGTCCATCTTTCCCAGGGCCCTTCTGTACCTCTCCTGGCACTACCTCCTGGGAGGCCCCTGGCTTACAGAAATCCTGCAAACAGTCTCAATTTAGTTGAAACTCATGATTTTGCAAACGTACCTAGGCATACAGCTAATTAATGGATAGGCTGGGCCCAGAATGCATGTCTTCTGATTCCTATTGTATACTGCACAAAGTTGCCTAATTTGCAGTTCCCGAAATTAGTTCCAGATCGAGGAAGCGCTTCCCTTGAACTAAATAAGGAACATTCTTTGATATTTAAATTAACGGACACCAGAGAGAGCGACCATATGAAATATATTTGTGAACTATAGACCTTCCAAATACAGGCTAATATTTTGGCAGTAGATTCTGGTCTTCTGTTGTCTCTAATTGTGAGCTTAGAGATAGGTGGTGCTTCTCAAAAATTCCTTTGGTAGACAGTTAAAAATATTTCATCATAACAGCAGCAACTGGCTTCCGGCACAAACTAGTCCAAGTGGCTGTGTCCCCATCCCCCACCTTTCTCCCACTGCCTGTCAGTTTTCTTCCTTCAGTGCTTCTCTGCCCTTTGTTACCACAAGTAGCTACTTTTTGAAATCACCAATATAGTGATTAAAAAAAAAAAAAAAAAGGTAGCTACCTTCAGGCTGCAGGATCTGCCCCTAAGCTTAGAGATTCCCAGTGTCAGATGAAACCTCCATTGCTTCTTCTCAAGCTCAGGAGCCCATACCCTTCCTGATGGGAAAATCTTTCCCCCACACTCCAGTCACTTCTACAAACCCCAGCTGGTGAAGAGTCTCTTTTGCATATTCCCTCCAGCCAAGAAGATTGTACTGACCTTTATTTCCTGAGCTAGCTTTTTAAAGATAGGCATTTTCATATGAACATAAAAAGTAGTATTTAATACGCTTTTACAAATCGTACCCCCCAATTCTGAGGGTGTGGGCATGTGCAGTATCGTGACACTTGGGTAATTGTCACTGAAGAAGATCTTTGGCTTAATTTTTTTTTCTTGGCTTTTTAAATGTCTAAATCTGACAACACTAAGCCTGTCAAGGTTTATTATTATCTAAAATATGTAAGTTCAAAATTCCCTATGTGAGTTCACTGTGAAAGCTGACATTATCAAGTTTACCAGTAAGATGTGTTACCTGGTCTCAATAACACGGTTTACCTTTTTTTTCCCCTCTCGTTTTCTACCCATTCATGAACACTTACTTTTAATCATTATTTACAACATTCTTCATCCAGTAATAGAATTTAGTTACGTGATCATCACTAAGCAACCTTGACTAATGTGGTTCTCTTTGTGCAGTTAGGAGATTGTGCCAGCAAAGTATGATTTTCTTACAAAGAGATCTGGCAGGGGAACTAACAGAGGGTATTGAGGTAATAAAAAGTGACATATTGGTGTCACTTCTGAGATGGTGTTTTTCTGAAATCACTTAGTCTTCCTGTGGGTAAAGAGATAGATTTTGTTTCAAACTTGAGTGTGCAAGAAATGTCTATTTTGTTTGCTGTAAATCAAATCAAGGCTGTTTCAAGTCCCATCTTGAGAGGTGGGAAGTTAATTCTCAGTCATCCCTGGGGTTTTCTACCATCTTCCGGAAGGACCACATAAAGGGTCTTATGCAGAAAGAGCATTCAGGAAAGACTTCCCTGGTTTCCAGTCCATTCCAGGTGCCAGGATGACTGTCCAAGCCACTGGTGTTTTTGTAGCACTTTGGGGACAGGAATCCTGCCTGGTGCAGGACTCTCTGGGCCTGGGATCCCACTTTTCTGGATGCTCCTGCCACACCCCCCCTCCACCGCCAGGTGCAGCCATCCTGTACAGGGGCCACTAGGGAAAAAACATGCAGGTCTCCATCTCTTGGGAAACCCACAGACTTTGGTCCCTTTCCAAAGTCTTGGATAATCTCCTCCTACCCTTGGCTCTTGCCACTTCTGCTTCTCTTTGACCTGTTAAAGGCCAAGTGTTTATCTTTGTTCTCAACTCATAACATCTTGCCCTCTTTAAAATTAAAACCTGGGAAGAGAAGTTGTCTTTAGGAGACTAGCACCAAAGCTTTCCCGGAGCTTAGGGAACACAAAAGCTTTTCTCTATGCCTTCAAACAGGAAGGAGTAGGGAAATAAAAGGAGAGCAAAATTCAAATGAGTGTCACAAGTATAATATTTGACACATGTTGAGTATAATACTCAACGTGATGATAACACTAGAATAACAGGAAAGTTCTTTATTATTTTAAGTGTTCTTGGAAAGTTTAAAAAATATCTTTGTCATTCACTGATGTTGTACCGTCGTATGTATATTTGATATTACCATTATCCATAGAGTTAACCTTTCAAAGAAACAACGTCAGCCCCATTTCATTTCCTTTTGTCAGTTCTAATCTTGCAGCAGGTGAGGGAGAGAGGCCTGAAGTTTTCTTGCTCCACACCATGGAGAGGAGCAGTGGAGATCAGTTCCCTAGGTGGAATGGTGGTTTCTAATGTGTATTCCTAGGGTGTGTGAAATTGTGCAAGGCCGACAAGCTGCAGCAGAGCAAGTGAGACCAAGCGTGCAGGCATGCAGGGAACTCTGTGCCCATTTCAATCATACTAGCTGTGCTGTTGTACTTCATGTAAAATGTTGTTTTCATGAAGGATTCCAGTGTTAGAAAAATTAGGAAATCCTTGAAGGATATATGCATGTATAGACCTGTAACATTTGAAACTCCCCAGCATTTGGAGTTAAAGATCTTCCTCTTTCAAGAGTGTAATTCTATGATATAGAAATGAACCTTCCCCTTAAACTATTCTGTTCCTTAATTACCATTTACAGATGAAAATCCCCAAATGATAGGTCAAGGTTAGAGGACAGGATGATTTATTTAGACTCTCAGTTCCTTTTCTGGTTAATAGGACATTCATTGTAGATAGCTGTTGACACAAATCTTGCTGCTGGTTATACTGTAATTGTGGGGTCTTATCCGGCTTACTATACAGAACCATATAGTTCATAGGAAGCATTAAGCAGCTCCAACCTCAACCAGGATTTTAAAAATTAATTCCTTATTGATAGGACTTTATGGTTATACTAATCATCATACATTTATATCTAATGACTGGGTCTTTATTTTAAACAAATGACTCAACTTCAATAATGAAATATTATGCAGAAGGTTTTAGAATTCATTTCAGACAAATAATCCTTAAATGGTTAGCTTTATTTTAAGCCTAGCCAAATAACATGTTTGCTAGAACATTCATTAGACTTAAAGATTCCATTAGCAAGTTTAAATGTTCATATTAAATGTTTTGTAATGCGAAGTTTTTACTTTTTAAAAACATAGTTGAGTAAAACTTTGTGTCAGACATTTTTAGTAACACATTCTGTTGCACCTTTCAGAACAGAAAGTTCCTTTTTGAACTTAGTCTATTAATATTCTAATACAGACTTAAGAATATCTAGTGTGCATTATAAGCATTAAAATTTTTATTTCTCTTCTATTAGTATCGAATACTAAAATCTGAGTAGTCAAGTTTAGAAATGAATTTTTCATTAGAAAAGTTCGTGCGGTCAATGCGAGAGCTAGGACTTCCAACTTTGCACAGCCAGGTCATCCTACAAAAAATAAACAAAAATTAGCATATAATGTGTTATCAGGACATCCTATAAAAAATAAATATTAGCATATAACATGTATATGGACTAGCTGAAATAATCCTGCCCCAGGTCCCAATGGGAGTTTACTCTTTTACATCTAATGTGAAATAAAATTCTGTTATGTTGTGTACATCATGTATGTATCAGAGGACCAGAGAGTTTAATACATAATCAAATTTGGACAAAGAAAAACTAATAGCAAATTAAGCACAGTTAACTGATGATTTCATACTGGAGTTATTTCCCCCTTCTTAAAACATCCGAAGCCATTATAACCTAGCTCTTAAATGCAAAAGGATTATATTTTTACAATTCTAAAGTGTAATAAAAACAATTCATCGTTTTTTCTCATTATCCAGCACATAGTAGATCACACACACACACACACACACACACACACACAATTTGTACAGACTGAAAGAAAAAAAATGAAAAAATAAGTGTAAAGAAAGTGATTTTCCACAAACATTAAAATGAAATTAGATGAACTTTATCTATTCAAAAACCTTACTACATATATTACCAAAGTGACATTAAAAAGGGACAAGCTAAATCCTATGAAAGTATTTTTCTGCTTCTGTAGTACAGTGGTTTTTATTAGCAAAATATATATGTGTAATTTATGCCTTATCTGAGATGCTTCCTATACCATTCGGGCTTATTTTAATATTGTTGACATTTCAGATATTACTGCTAAAGATTTTTCCAGACTTTCTACCTATTAACAATTAGTTGGGATGACCAATGAAGTGAGACGACAGGTAAACAGTATGAGGCAGTTTTATACAAGTGGTGGCTATTACCCAGCTGTTGCTATAGAAATAGTCAACCAGTTTGCTCCTGTCCCCCAAGTTCTTTCAGGTTGCGAAGTCAGAACCATACACAGCTGTGTGATATCATAAGTAACAATCTCCTATAACCTTGATTTAAAAATATTTTGTAGGCTAAAGGTGTCAGATTATCTGAAAATTACTCTTACTCAGGCTAGAGGATTCCAATGACTCAAATTGCCATTGTACTATTTAACCCTTTCTTTGGCTCTTGGGACAGGTTTGTGGTAAGTTAAATTTTTTTGTTTTTCCTTCTAAGAAGCTAAGCTCAGTAACACATCTTACTTTATTCAACTCTGTTAAAATCTTAAAACTTGAAATTGCATGTGTTGAACAAGAAAATTCAGTTGCATTAAAAGGAGCCAAGGGCTTCAATTTTACTAGTCCTATCTCCTTGAAATCTGGTCTGAAACCAGAAATAATAAAAACAAAAATATATTGAGCACATTTTGCTCAGCATTGTGTTAAAAGTTCTTTATATAGACTTTTAACTCTGATTGACACATTAACCCTGTATGTTATAGTCCATAGAGAGCAGAACAGTTCTGTATTTTGCTCAGGATAGTAACAGTGGGGGGGTGTGTGTGAAAAATGGTCAGATTCTGGATGTATTTTGAAGGTACAGTCAATAGATTTGCTGGCAGACTGGACATGGTCTGAGGAAAAGAGAAGACTGAAGGATGACACCAGAGTTACTGGTGAAAAACTACTTGGTTGTTGTGATTCACTGAAATGGAGAGCCTGTGAGAAGAGCAGGTTGGGGGTGGGGAGATCAGAAGTGCAGTTTTGGAATGCTGACTGAGCTAGTTAACTAGCAGACACCTACATGAGACGTTGTACAGCAGTTGGATCTTTGGCTGGAGAAGATAAAGTTGGAATTTTTCTGCAGGTAGCCAGTACTGAAGGCATGAGACTGGATGGCATCGCCAAGAAAATGAATATAGAAAAGGGAAGAGTTCTGAGGCGTGTGCTTTACGTTAGGGGACCACAAAGTTCAGAGCCCAGGAAGCAAAGGAAGAACCCGCAAAGAAAAGCAGCAGCATCCAGAAAAGCTGCAAGGGCATCCTGTGCCAGGAGTCAAATGCAGCCCTCCAGGAACAGGGAGGGATCAACAGGGTCCATGCTGCTGGCAGGTCAAGTAAGGTGAGGACGGACTAAGAATTAAACATAGCGGCAACACACTGGTCACTGATGATCTCACTAAGAACAGTGTTGGTGGGTGAAAGCTGTGTTTAAATGGGCTCAAGAGAGAATTAGAGGAGAGCAACTGTAACCAGTGAATCAGTACTAATGGCTCCCTGAGTTGCAATGACTAATCCACCTAGGATGATAACTCCATGTATTTAGCCAGTTGAGAGTCTGACTACCTACTTGTAGCTGGTCTTCAACATCATTAAGAACTTCATCAGCCAGAAGTATGGTCAAGAAGAAATCTATGTCACTGGTAGGGGCAGAATGGTTGTGCTGTTCGGGGATCAGCTCTGTTTATAATGTGTATTTGTATCTGATGGAGGGCCGCTTTGTACCATGTTTCCAAGCCTGGCACCCCAGTTGCTAGGAACCATCTCCCTGACCTACCTACTCCCTGGGGGTGTCTGGTCACCTGTCATGTTGCAAGCCCTAAGGTACAAGCCCTAAGACTTGATTTGTGTGCTGCTCCTGAAGTCAGCCCTTTATAGGTATGGCTCTGGCCTGGAGATGGCAGATCTAGGAGTTCTAGCTAAAGTGCTTTAATTTTACTTCCTTGTTTCATGAAGAGTATTAGTTAAGAACCACATAATCAAACTGTACCTGTTAATTCATTTCAATTCAATAAATATTTAAGTAGCACTGTATGCAAAGCATATCCCTGATATTGGGATGCATACACAGATATCTAAAAGGTTTCTTCCCTCAGTAACTCAGAATCTAATGGAAAAGTTTGGAAAAAGATAAAAATATCTATAATTCAGAATGTGATGAGCAATGTGATTTTAATATAAAGGGAAAGGAACTGGATGGGGTTAATTTCTAGACAAGGTGGTACTCAGGGAGAGCTTTGTGATAGCAGTGGCATTGAAGCTAAGTTTTAAATACTAGAGAAATTTCCAAATCTTAGAATAGGAATTTTAAAACAAAGACTGTAACGAGATGAAGAAGGACTCTTCAAGGGTCTATCCAAGGATAGGATCTAACAATTGTAAATATCTATGCCCCTAACATGGGAGCAGCCAATTACATAAGAAAACGGTTAATCAAGATAAATTCATATTAATATGAATACATTAATAGTAGGAGATCTTAACGTGCCACTCTCAGTAATAGATCATCCAAGCAGAAAATCAATAAACAAGAGCATTGAATGACACATTGGACCAGATGGACCTCATAGATATATACAGAACATTCCACCCTAAAACAACAGAATACTCATTCTTCTCGAGTGCACATGGAATTTTCTCCTGAAGAGACTACATCCTGGGTCACAAATCAGGTCTCAACTGATATCAAAAGATAGAGATTATTCCTTGCATATTCTCAGAACACAATGCTTTGAAACTGGAACTCAATCACAAGAAAAGGTTTGGAAGAAATTCAAACACTTGGCAGCTAAAGACCATCCTGCTCAAGAATGTTTGGGTCAACCAGGAAATCAAAGAAGAACTTAAACAATTCATGGAAGCCAATGAGAATGAAAACACATCAGTCCAAAACCTATGGGATACAGCAAAGGCGGTCCTAAGGGGGAAATACGTAGCCATCGAAGCCTCACTCAAAAAAATAGAAAAATCCCGAATATACAAACTCTCCTTACACCTTAAAGAACTGGAGAATCAAGAGCAAATTAAGCCTAAGTCCTGCACGAGGAGAGAAATAATTAAGCTAAGAGCAGAGATCAATGAATTAGAAGCCAGAAATATAGCAGAACACATCAATGAACACATCAATGAAACCAGAAGATGGTTCTTTGAAAGAATTAATAAGATCAATAAACCACTGGCCAGACTTATCCAAAAGAAAGAAAAGACCCAAAATAATAAAATTATAAGTGAAAGGTGTGAGATCACGATTAATTCCAAGGAAATAGAAACAATCATCAGAAATCATCAAGAGCTATATGCCAATAAGTTAAACAACCTAGAAGAAATGGATGCATTTCTGGAAACCTATAAACTTCCATGACTGAAAGAGGAAGAAACTGACAACCTGAATGGACCAATAACCAGTAATGAGATAGAACCAGTAATCAAAAACCTCCCAAAAAACAAGAGTCCAGGACCTGATGGATTCCCTGGGAAATTCTACCAAACATTCTAAGAAAATAATAGCTTCAGGAGAATAGATATTTCAAAAAATAGAAACAGAAGAAAAACTTCCAGACTCTTTCTATGAGGCCAGCATTACCTTGATCCCAAAACCAGGCACAGAGTCTGTCAAAAAGGAGAATTTCAGACCAATATCCCTGATGAATACAGATGCCAAGATTCTCAACAAGATACTAGCTAAAAGGATCCAACAGTACATTGAAAAGATTATCCATCACTACGAGGTGCAATTTATCCCTGGGATGCAAAGGTGGTTCAACATTCACAAATCAATGTAACAGAACAAATTAATAAGAGAAGAACCACATGGTCCTCTCAATTGATGCAGAAAAGGCATTTGACAAAATATAGCACCCTTTCCTAATTAAAACTCTGAAGAGTATAGGGATAGAGGGAACATTCCTCAACTTCATAAAATCCACCTATGAAGAATCTATAGTGAAGATCATTCTCAATGGGGAAAAGCTGAGAGCCTTTCCCTTAAGATCAGAAACATGACAAGCATGTCCACGCTTGCCACTATTGTTCAACATAGTACTAGAAGTCCTAGCAACAGCAGTCAGACAACAAAAAGAAATAAAAGGTATTCATATTGGCAAAGAAGAAGTCAATCTCTCTCTCTTCACAGATGACATGATAATTTATGTGGAAAACCCAAAAGACTCCATCCCCAAATTGCCAGAATTCTTACAGCAATTCCGTAATGTGGCAGGATACAAAATCAATGCACAGAAATCAGTTGCTTTCTTATACACTAATAATGAAACTGCAGAAAGAGAAATTAGGGAATTGATTCCATTTATGATAGCACCAAAACCAGAAAGTACTTTGTAATAAACCTAGCCAAAGAGGTGAAGGATCTACATTCTAGGAACTGCAGAATACTCAGGCAAGAAACTGACACAAAATTGACACATGCAAGAAGACACAAAAAGATGAATCAGAAGAATAAACATTGTTAAAATGTCTATGCTGCCGAAAAAAATGTCTATGCTGCCGAGAGCAATCTGTACTTTCAATGCCATCATGATCAAAATACCAGCAGCGTTTTTCAAAGTGCTGGAACAAACAACCCTATAATTCGTATGGAACCAAAAAGGACCCCGAATCACCAAGGAAATGCTGAAAAAGGAAAACAAGACTGGGGGCATCACGTTGCTTGAAAAGCTATATTACAAAGCTGTGATCACCAAGACAGCATGGTACTGGCACAAAAACAGACACATAGACCAATGGAACAGAGCAGAGAGCCCAGATATGGACTCTAAACTCTATGGTCAAATAATCTTCGACAAAGCAGTTTTCCAAACTCAATAGAAAAAAGACAGTCTCTTCAACAAGTGGTGTTGGGAAAATTGGACAGCCACATGCAGAAAAATGAAACTGAACCATTTGCTTACACCATACACAAAGATAAACTCAAAATGGATGAAAGACTTCAATATGAGACAGGAATCCTTCAAAATCCTAGAAGAGAACATAGGCAGTAACCTCTTTGACATCGACCATAGCAACTTCTTTCAAGACATGTCTCCAAAGTCAAGGGAAACAAAAGTGAAAATGAACTCTTAGGACTTCATCAAGATCAAAAGTTTCTGCACAGCAAAGGAAATAGTCAACAAAACAAAGAGGCAACCCACCGAAAGGGAGAAGATATTTGCCAAGGACACTGCAGACAAAGGGCCAGTATCCAAGATCTATAAAGGATTTCTCAAGTTCAACACCCAAAGAACAAATAATCAAGTCAAAAAATGGGCAGAAAACATAAACAGATACTTCTCAAAAAAAAGATATACAAATGGCTAACACACATGAAAAACTGTTCATCATCATTAGGCATCAGTGAAATTCAAATCAAAACTACATTGAGATACCACCTTACACCAGTTAAAATGGCAAAAATTGACAAGGCAAGAAACAACAAATGTTGGAGAGGATGTGGAGAAAGGGGAACCCTCTTACACTGTTGGTGGGAATGCAAGTTGGTGCAGCCACTTTGGAAAACAGTGTGGAGGTTCCTCAAAAAATTAAAAATAGAGCTACCATGTGACCTGGCAATTGCACTACTGGGTATTTACCCCAAAGATACAGATGTAGTGAAAAGAAGGGCCATATATACCCCAATGTTCATAGCAGCATATCCTTCTGGAATATACAGAGATGGAAAAAGCAGAGATGTCCTTCAACAGAGGAATGGATAAAGAAGATGTGATCCATATGTACAATGGAATATTAGTCATCAGAAAGGATGAATACCTGGCTTTTGTATCAACATGGATGGGACTGGAGGAGATTAGGCTGAGTGAAATAACTCAAGCAGAGAGAGTCAATTATCATATGGTCTCACTTATATGTGTAACATAAGGAATAGCGTGGAGGACATTAGGAGAAGGAAGGGGAAAATGGGGCGTGGGAATCAGAGGGGAAGACTAACTATGAGAGACTATGGACTCAGGGAAACAAAGTGAGGGTTTTAGAGGGGACAGGGGTAGGGGATGGATTGGCCTAGTGAGGAGTATTAAGGAGGGCACATATTGCATGGAGCATGGGGTGTTATATGTAAACAATGAATCTTGCAACACTACATCAAAAACTAATGACGTACTGTATGGTGACTAACATAATAAAAAAAATGTTAACACAGATTATGCAACAAATGAATATGTTACTTTTAAAGCATTTTTTCATTTTGTATTAAGTCACAATTTATATATAGTAAAATTCAATCTTTGTATACAAAAAATGCAATTTTTTTGTATACAAATATATAGCCATCTAATAAAAAAATGGTCAAAGAATGAACAGATGAAAAGGAAAGAAATATAAAGGGCCAATAAATATGTACAAATATTCTCTCTTACTCATAATTTTAAAAATACAAATCAAGCAAGAATGAGATACCATCTGTTACTTATGGAATGGCAAATATTTGAAAATTTGATATCGAATAATGACAGTTAAGGTGTGGGAAAAGAGGCACTTTTCTGGATTGTTGATAGGAATGCAAATTTGTACAGCCTTTTGAAAGGGAAACTTGGTACTCCCTATCAAACTTTTAAATGTCCATGACTTACAGAATTGCTGTCATAGAGAGTGGAGCCTGGGATACAGACTCTGAGATGGCGACTAGCTTGTAGAGATGCTCTCAGGTTCAAGAACTGTGGGAGGCAAGGACAATAGACAGAATTGGACTGAGGGAGAGGCTGGGTGAGATGCAGCTTCATTGAAGACCTCAGCCAACACATGAGGAATTATGAAGCAGGGAAGACCCTTCAGTGTTGTCCCAATTTACAGTGAGAGGGCAGGTTCTTAATATCCACCCCACCTCCCACTCCCACCATGAGCCAGTCATTAGAGAAGAGCTGCCCAGAGAAGGAGGTGTGACAGTATGGTGACTTCGTTCCACTGAGGCAACTCCTGAAGTGGGCTGATGGCTGAGGGCCACCTTCTACCAGCACTCCCAGTATCTGGAGAATAAGGCCCTCAGTTTTGAAAGGGAGGCTGAGTGGCACATCTCAGCGCTACTGCACACATTCTAACAAGTGGGCAGAGGGAATGAATTGAAGATGCAAGACAAGTGGTAATCAGTTGGACAAGGCTCCAGGGCAGGTTGGAAGAAACAGGATCATTAAGTACTCATTAGGTTTAGAGAAGAGGCCACATCTTCTCTGTACGTAAGAGAAGGAGTCAAGAAAATGAGAGCAACTTGGATATGAAGAGATATTGGCGTAAGACAGCCTCCATTTCTTAGTAAAGTAACAGATAAAGTTGAGGTTTAGGGTTGAGGAATTAGAGTGAAAAGGTGTAAATAATTGCTATGGAAGTTCTTGCTGAAGAGCAGGGAGAGCCCCTGAGGGTGACCAGATGGCCAGGAGCAGTATACATGCTGCCTGCATTGTAGGACATCTGTCCTACAGCATAGGTGGGACCAGTGGGGCCAAGGATCAGTGCTTGTTTGGGCCAAAGGCTTCTCCACTGGGACATCCCATCTTAGAGGCAGAGTTAACAATTCATTCAGATGTTTCCTAGAGTGAACAATGGAAGGCAGGACTTCCCATCCCCCAACCTAGAATGGACTTCTCTTAAGCCAGAGGCAGAGCTGTGGTCTTAGGTTTACTAGAGAGAGGTCAATAAACCATTTCATGGGGAAGCCTCTAATTTTGATATCTTTGTATCTCTTCTCTTGGTCTGGGCAAATCTTCAGGGAAGGTGTGTCTCATATCCCACTTAGAGTCCATCAATTTGGCTGTGTGTGTTTTGGGAAGAAGGGTAAGGCCTCAATATTCACTGTGTAACTTTCACTGAATAACTGTTTTCAGCTGTTCCTAGAAGACCCTCTCTAGAGCATGAAACTCTGGCTTCCACCTAGGTGGGCAGGGAAGCTACTTCATAGTGTAGGAGGTGGAGAGAATAGCTTATTAACAAATTTTAAATCCTTGTATAATGGACCCCACTTTTCTGCTCCCATCCAGTGGCCTGAGTCTTGGGGTGTTTCCACTGTTGAAAGGGCCATATCTCTGCTCCTCCCACTGGACCCTTACCACTCAAGTCACTAGCTCGTCTGATTTCTGAAGTTTTGTTGCCTTGTTTTTCAAAGTTTTGTAGCTTTCTCTCCCATTTTTCATTCCTGTGGGTGTTTAAACCTTAAAAAAAAAATCAATTTTACTCATACTTAAGTGGGGTTTAGGTGGGAGCAGAAGTAAATGCATATGTTCCAAATGTAACATCTTGAATTGAAAATATGACTTTATTCTTTATATTTAAATCTTTAATCCATCTGGAATTATATGATTGCATGGTATGAAAAAGAGGTCTTAATTCTGAATGTTTATTTTCCCCAGACCAACTATAATCATAGATTAAATCTGTGTATGTGCCTGAATATTTTTCTAGACATTCTATTTAAATCCATTGATGCCTTTGGTTAATCCCTAAACCAGCATTAAACCATCTTATTTCTTATAGCCTTAGAATATATATTAATGCTCAGCAGTCCAGTCCCTATACTTCCCCATCCCTTAACCTAATAATTCTATTTCTAATTGTCCTTGTTTATCTAGAGGTCTACTAGATTTTAGCATACTTTAATCCCTTCAAATCCCTTTTAAATCCCCTTCAAATCCCTTTTAAATCTTAAAGATTTTATTTATTTATTTGAGAGAGAGCGAGAGACCGCACAAGCAGGGGAAATGGCAGGCAGGGGGAGAGAGGGAAACAGACTCCCCGCAGGGCAGGGGAAGCCCAATATGGGACTTGATCCCAGGACTCTGGGATCTTGACCTGAGCCCAAGGCAGCGGCTTAACCTGCTGAGCCATCCAGGTGGCCCTCCTTTTAAGTCTTAAAATAATTCAGAAAGAAGTGGCATTCTAACATTTAATCTTGTCATCAAGAGTAACAATTTTTCCTGCTTTTGTTCAAGTCTTTATGCTCCTCATCAAAATTTTACAGTTTACTTGATTCAGGTCCTATTTCCTGATAATACTTAAATATGTTCTATTTTTCTTGCTATTTTGAACAAGATGCTTTTTAATTGTCATGTTTTTAAACTAGAATATAGGGAAAGTAGAGACATCTTCATTGTAATCAGATGCCTTACTCAAGTTCTTTAGTGGAATAGTTTTCTTTTTGGGGTTCGTAGGTAAACCACCCTATGTAGTTCTCCAGAATTTGTTCTGTCATCCATTTTTATCACCTTGGTTGGATAATTTCAAACTCTTTACTGTAGACTATCAAGCCACATTCTAGCTATGTCCGTACCTTCAAGAGAATTGCCTTAGTCTGCAAAGAAAAAATCATAAACACTGTTCACTCAGGACAGGGCCAGCATACGCGGCTCTTGCTCCAGCATATTTTACCTATTAGGTTAGTAGACTGAACAAATACTGATGGATGGTTGGAAGGACGAGTGAATGACATTTGCTTGAGCGACACTGAAGTCTCATATTTCTGCGGTAAATCTCAGTCTGCTTTGCGTGTGTATATCTTTCGGGTATTTCTATTTAAGAAATATGATCCACTGATAGGCTTTAAAAAAAAACAAAATAAGACAGTTCAACTAATAAAAACGGAAGGATAAGATGTTAAGGGGAAACTCTATTAACATGAGTCGTGTTACTTGATAGTCATGTTCTCCCTTCACTCTAATATATTTTAAATGCTGTACGTAGAGTTTCTGCAAATGAAACTAATTTCTATTTACCTAAATCAAGTTGTCCTTAACAATAAAGTAATAATCGGGGCGCCTGGGTGGCTCAGTGAGTTAAAGCCTCTGCCTCCCGCTCAGGTCATGATCCCAGGGTCCTTGGATCCAGCCCCGCATCGGGCTCTCTGCTCAGCAGGGAGCCTGCTTCCTCCTCTCTCTCTCTGCCTGCCTCCCTGCCTACTTGTGATCTCTCTCTGTCAAATAAAATCTTAAAAAAAAAAAACCACAATAAAGTAATAATAGAAGAGAAAATTTCATTATGGATGCATCTCTTACATGTTTGATGAGGATTATACATAGCTATAAGAATAATTTCTGTGTGGAATGGCAAAAGACAAGAATCTTGCATGTAGTTAAGTATTCTCCAGGCCATCTTTGTGCAAAAGAAAATGAATAAAACATGGTGCTGATAAATGTAAGATGACCAAGGAAAAATCTATTCATTTAATAAATTAACTATGTTGTGTTTTTCCATTCCTGCTCAGGTAGGCACCAACTATGGGTCCCCTCGGGGTTTCCAGGGCACTCTGACTGTTCGGTGCAGATGGCACACATTTTCTATCAAGTATAGTAAACGCCACACATTTATGGCCTCAGCAGCCAGCAAAGAGGCCAGCTGTGGCCTTCTAAAATGCACTCAGGTTTCTACCCTCCCAGAGACCCTTTGCTGACTGCCCCTATCTAAAAAGGACCCTGCCCCCAACTATGATGTGTATCATGGGAATGATCACATTCTGTAATTGCTATGTCTATGTAATTCTTGATGTGTTCACTATATGCCTCTTCCACATTAGAATGCAAATTCTAAGAAGGCAGAGTAGGAGTCTGAGTCACTGTTGCCTCCCCAACATCTCACATGGTGCCTGATGCCAGTGGGCACTCAATAAATATGATATGTACTGAATGAATCCCTTAGTCCGCTGCCTGCCTTCTTCCAGTCTAGAGATTCCATGCATGAGAAAGGGGGGCATTTCTCAGGTGTTCTACAGTCCACACACAGAAGGGAGCCCTAGGCACAACATTTTAACTCTGACTTTATCTCACATGAAACAAAACACTCCCATTTTTAACACACTTTGAAAGGTAAACAAAGAGTTGCTCTTATCACAGGAAAATGATAAAAATTCATGGCAGTCCCTATGAAATAACACGAGTAATGACTATATTCATCCTCTTAGAGGAAGCTTAGAGGAAGCTGAAGGTCTGTGGGTCTGACCTAATACCTGCATGTAAGCACATGAACCAAGTTTATTTGTGGAATCTCTTCACCTATTTTTGCCAGCCTCCGAATTCTTGTGATTTTAAGTTTACTCATTACATAAGAAAGCATGGTAACGGACTTCACCCAGAGTGCTGAGTGACTATTAGAACACCCCCGGAGGGCCAAGTCCGTCCGTAAACCCAGTCGCACAACCTGCCACCATTTAAGTTCAGGGCACAGTTGGTTGTATATCTTCAGATGTACAAAAATCTTTAGACATTATTCTTAGTATTCCAAAGATGTGCAAACGCCTACTGTCGTAGTTGTAGTCAGGCTTTTTAAACTTTTTAAAAAGAAGAATCCCTTCCAACATAATCTTTCATGAAAGCTTGATGCTTGTAGAAGTGCGTGCTTCTCTGAAGTAAGAGAATGGTTGGGGGTGAGGTGCAGAAACTCCCCCTCAGGCCTCCATTTCCCAGCTCTACCTGGAGCACCTCTGGGGAAACCCAGGGGCTCTGAAGAGTCCAGTGTAAAAATTGCCCTATTAACTGATCACTGACAAGGATATAGGGAGTGCAGTGTATGGAGAATCCATTGTAAGTATAAGTGAAAATCAACATAGTACTGTCTCTTCTATTACTCAAGTAATAGAAGTAACATTTAGTGTTTCCTACAAAATGTAGTAAGCTCCTGGCATGACAAGAAAAATTCCATTTAACTAATATCCTTCTTGAAACAAAGAGGTGGAATTAAAGCACTAGAAAGCCAACACTATTAATAATTCATACCGGTTCTATTTCCTGGGTCTGAAGTGGGGCAGAATAATCCTTTCGGATATCTTTGCAGCACTGGTGTAAAATGTAGACCATAGCAAGAAAGCAGACAGTAAGAAGAGACAGCTAATGAATTAAAAGCAAACGTGGTGCATGCTGGAAAATATTGAGTTGCCTGCCCATTTTAAGCTTTTAAAATAGCATTAATAATGGAAGGAAAGTACATAATATTTTTGCTATTCTCCTTTCTTAAGCATGTTTCTTACTCCATTACGTGTGGACAAATAATGCCATAGACTTGTTCATTATTGATACAAGCTTTTTAAATGGTATTTTACTATATAGTTGACCCTTGAAGAACATGAATTTGAACTGCACAGGTTCACTTGTATGAGGGTTTCATATAGCACAGTACTGTAAATGTATTTTAATAAAATTTCTAGCTTATTTTAAGAGTAGAGTGTATAGTCAGGGGCACATGGGTGGCTCAGTCAGTTAAGTGGTTGCCTTCAGCTTAGGTCATGATATTGGGGTCCTGGAATTGAGCCTGCTTGGGGATCCCTGCTCAGCAGGGGAGTCTGCTTCTCCCTCTCCCTCGGCCCCTCCCCCAGCTCATGCTCTCTCTCACACTCTCTCCCTCTCTCTCAAAATGTTAAAAAATATATAGTATATAATCTAACATACAAAATATGTGTTAATCAACTCTTCCTGTAATCAGTAAGTCTTCCTTCTGTCAATAGTGGGGATTAGCAGTTAAGTTTTTGGGGATCCCAAAGTCATACATGGATTTCGAATAGTGTAGTGTTGGCACCCCTAACCCCACCCCCAGCATCGTTTAAATATTAACTGTAATGTCTAAAATTTCTCTCATCTATAGCCCATGAGCAGAGAAGTGTTCAGTGATTATCAAGGGAATCCCAGCACTTCCATAATTAACCTGAACCCAGATTACTCCTCTTTAAAATAGGGGTAGCCCCCACCTTACTGAGCTCCTGAATGAATTAAAGAGAAAGTATAGAAACTGCCCAGTGCAACATGTGACACACAATAAACTCTTAATAACAGTTGCTACAGTATACTTGTTCTCCGTCTTTGCCAAGGATGGCGGAGAGCCTCTTAAGCAAGCTATGATGGTCTGTGATGGTCAGAGTCCTGTACTTCTAGTGCAGTTCCACTAGGAAAACCCACTGGCGTTACTGCTCTGCTGCAGGGGGAAAGGGCGTGTCATTCCACCTCCCCAGCTGGGAGAGTCTGGAAGAGCTGCCCAGGCTTCTCAAAACCAGACATGGGGATCAAAGGGCCTGGGAGCATAAGAGGCAGAAGTGAGGGCATGACTGAAGCCTCTGGCTTCTCTGTCTCACCGCCGTTTTCAGGTCAGCCAAGAGACAGTTACCCTCTCCTTTCTGTTTTATGGAGGAGAAAGACAAGAGAGAATGGCACAGTGGTCCTGGAGGAAGACTTGGGGATCAATTCCGCTGGAGTGCGAATCAGCTACCACCTCCCCGCTGGTCATGTGGGGCAAGTTTCGTCAACTCTCAGTGTCCCCGTCGGTAAAATGGAGAGTATGTTACCTGCCTCTGAGTTGTTACTGAAGATGAAATGAGGTCATCTGCCAAGTGTTTCAGACAGTATGCAGAACCTAGGAAACCCTCCATTTTTAGCTATTGTATCAGGGGGCTGTAGCAGGTGATGAAAACCACCTTCGCGCTTTCAGAAGGGAATTTGGTCCTTACAAAATCACTAGGAGGGCTGGAAGAACATACTTAGATCAGGTCTGTTGGAGCAACTCTGTAGAATTGGTTGCTAAAGAGTAAAATGTTAAAACTGAGATTCTCCTGCAAATATAAAATGACTTGTGTCGAATATCTCTATTCAATGCATTCATTGATGACAGAGCATCTGCCAGGTTCTATCTGGTTCAAAAGAGAATTGAGAGACGCATACACATGTAGACATATGCATGTATATAAATACATACAATCAGGGATGCTGAACTCATCTGGCTAAGAGGGCGGAACCTGGTTGAAATTGGGCAGGACTGCCCAAGAGCCGTAAGATGAGCATCTTCAAGGAGCCGTATTAAAGTAAAAATAAGTAGGTGAAATTCATTTTGACATTTTTTTAGTTCAGTATATCCAAATTACTATTTCAGTGTATGATCCATACAAACAATGAATAAAGCAAGCTATTTTACATACTTTTTATATTGAGGTTTTGAATTCTGGAGTGTATTTTACACTTAAAACATATCTCAATTCAAACTTGCCACACTGCGAGTGCTCAATAACCACATCTGCCTAGGGGCCCCCATATTAGTGTAGTTTTAGAGCAATTAAAGAAAAAGTGTTTGGGACTGCCTTTTCTTAGGGGCAAGAGTCAATTCTCTATCTACCAGAAAAAAAGTAATTTGCTTTGCTATGAACAAGAAGTATTTGCATTTCTTTAGTTGGCTACAAGTAAATTTCTACCTTAGAGTTGTAAAATCGCCTTGTTAGTAGAAAATTAAAGGTGCACATCTGTATAGAATCAGAAAATTCCTGAAAGCCACCTGCAGAGAATACCCAGAACTTCCCTGAAAGACACTCCCTAATCTCCTTTGCTAAGCCTTGGACAATTTTTTTGTGTGACAAGCCCATGGGGGAAACTGCTGGGGATCAGGAGGCTGGCACCGAAATCACTGCATTAATGACCCTGCTACTCTCACTGCACTCCAGGCATCAGGAAGTCCACCAGGATTGCTCCAGAGCCCAGGACGATCTGCAGGATCATCATACCAGCTAAGTGCATGACTCAGATACGCCTGCCGCTTCGCTTTCCACCTAGATCAGTTTCAAATTCAGATGTCACATGAGGACCTCTGATGGATGAAATTACATCTCCTTTGAGGCTTTAGCTGCAAGGGAGTGAGGAAACCAGGTTTCCTACCTCGCCTCTGCAGTCAAGGAAAGGCACCAGAGGGAATGTCGAACCATGATTGAGCAAGGCAATGTACCATGTCCACCACTGCTGTTATTCAGTGAACTAGAACTGAATGAACTTCTACACTAAGGGATACAGAGGTTTTTTGTTTGTTTGTTTGTTTTTAAACTAATCTGTAAGACAGCAACCCTGCTGTGGGCTCGCTCAGATCTGGAGTTCCTCTCTGCACTAGAACTGAATTCCAAGGAACACCAACATTGAAGAGGCGGGTGGAAAAGTAGAAGCGGGCAGAGGACAGGTGGAAGGAATGACTGGCGAACAGGGAGATATCCACAAAGTATGGCGTTGAAGAAAACCCAGGCCACAGAATATTTTAAGAAAGACGGAGAAGTCAACTTCCAGATGCTGCTGAGACCTAAATAAAATCGGAGCTGCAAAATGCTTTGGGGACCTTGGCAGGATCAGCCTCAGTGATGTGGTGGGGTGGAAGCCAGATTAAAATGGCTTCAGGAATGGGGGACGTGAAGCAACGTAGACAGCGAGAACAGATCAATCTTCTGAGCTGTCTGATGCTGAGGGAGAGGAGAGACACAGAGGAGCTTTATATATCTTTAAGGTTCTGTTCTTGGCAAGCAAGCCTGCCTCGATTCTGAATTCAATGCCTTCCAATATTTATGAGCGCTTTGTCTCAGAAGAACAATATTTGAGGAGGATTGTTTTAATAACACACAGTCTAGGGCGTTTCCTATTCAAGATATGTTAAAATCTACTCCTACATGAAGCCAAATGAAAAGTGAGTTGGCCAGACTCCACTGTGTTTTCATCCCCTCACCCTGACCTCTCCACCTCCCCCGCCTAAAAAATGCTCACAAGCCAACTGAGTGGGGTGATGCCATTAGCTGATAGAGGGCTACAAGACAGTTTAGACAAACTGTGACCCACCCAGAGCAGAGGTTATTATTTTATACATTTTTTTAAAGCCTTGTTCCTGGCCCTAGTTTATGTTCCCACCCTTGTTTTTTGTCCTCTTTCACTTTTATTTTTATTTTTTTTAATTTTATTTATTTGACAGATCCCAAGTAGGCAGAGAGGCAGGCAGAGAGAGAGAGAGAGATGGGGAAGCAGGATTCCTGCTGAGCAGAGACCCCGATGCAGGGCCCGATCCTAGGACCCTAGGATCATGACCTGAGCCGAAGGCAGAGGTTTTATCCCACTGAGCCACCCAGGCGCCCGGTCCTCTTTCACTTTTAAATGTACACACTCTCAGGGTGCGTACATTTAAACCCACTGGGTAGCTCAGTGGGTTAAGCCTTTGCCTTTGGCTCAGGTCATGATCTGAGGGTCCTGGGATAGAGCCCCGCATCTGGCTCTCTGCTCAGCAGGGAGCCTGCTTCCCCTCTCTCTCTGCCTGCTTCTCTGCCTACTTGTGATCTCTGTCAAGTAAATAAAATCTTAAAAAAAAAAATAAATGTATGCGCTCTCATTATAGTTTTTATATTTTCTGGCAAATCACTTTAAATCATGTGGGAACAAAGTGAGGTATAAAAACAAAACTGAAAGGTTTTTCTTTTTCCCTTGCTGATACTGTTTCTTTGATTTTTTTTTTAAAGGAAATTATTGGAAAGGAGGGTAGAGATTTATTTATGAAGTTTTTCTTTACCATCGACTTTATTAGATATTTTTCCATTTAAAGCAAGGCAGGTAACGTTCCGAGGTCCTAAAGATATGACTCTTTAGGGCAGTGGTCTCTGTTGCTGACTGCCAGTCTGCTGATGGCCCTGAACTTGGGGATTAAGAGCTCTCATGGCAGCTTGGAGCTGGGGGGTTCCCCTTAACAGAGTGGGGCTGGCCAGGGCAGAGACCTTGAGTGTGGTGCTGGGTGAGAGCTCCCATACAGTGCTCTCCCAGAGTTGCTGTGGAGGAGTATAGGCTCTCCCAGTCCAGGCCAGCATATGTGGAGTGGAAGCCTCGTGGGGAGGTGTGTGCGCAGGCTTTAAAGACAACTTATGAAGCATCTCCCTGACAGTCACTGAAAACAATTTGCGCAGAATTCAATCTCAAGAATAGTTCGAAGGAGAATGGAGAGGCAGGCAATAACACAGGAACCACCGGAAGAACAAGCAATTTGACAGGTGGAAAATGTGAAACAAACATGTTCATGGAGAGAAGACTGTCAGGATTTCTTTTAAGAGCATCGCCTGTGACAGAGTTTATTGCACTACATGTTGTTAACCCTAAAGATGGGGACCTCCGTAAGGCCTTTAAATATTCACCAAGGAGTCAAAATAGCGAAACTTTTCTTTATTGGGATTTTTTATAATTAGGGAAAAGGCTTATCTTCTGAACCTACCAGGGTTAAAAAAAAAAAAAAATTTTAGATTCTCATTTTCCCCTAGAAGAGTATTTATTCTTTAAATCTGCGTGATTCCGTTCATAGGGAGGCTCATGATAGGATGTAAGAACATCACTGAAGTGCCTCAGTTCATAAGCGGCCACCCACGAGTGGTACTTGGGTATTACATTCTGAGTATTTTTCAGCACTAATGTATTCAATGCTCATAAATTTCAATCTGTTATAAGAGATTCAGAAAGACCCGTTTCCCCTCAAAAGGTTTTCCTTTTTGTATTCATAAAAATATATGCCAGTTCATTTCCTCCTTTTACAAAAATAAAGAGCAAAACGGAAGGTGAAGGAGAAAAATACGTATCCTCTTAACATTAATGATTTTTTTTGCAGATAGTCAAAAACACTCATTGTTAAATCCCAATGAACCCTTTGGCCTAAAATTTAAAACCTAAAATTGCATATATTGTCACCTTAATAACAAAAAAACTTATATAGTGTGTGCTTGCTAAATGACTTTAAACAGTTATATTTTTCATAAAGGAATCTGATGAATCTTAGGCAACTTGAATATATTGATGATGTCCTTTTATTGGTCTATTGAGTGAGCTGAAAAGGGCAAAGAAGAACAGACTACAGGCTGAGGGGGGAAGGGAGAAGATGTAATGGAAGACGCTGAGAGACAGGTGATGATCCCTCCCTGAAGTAAAATGCTTCCTCATTTTACTACTGCATTCTAAGATGTGCTCTCTTTCTCTGACACCATTAATAAAATGATCAAAAAACGTCTAGTCACTCGGATAAAAATGCCATTTAATTAATTATATCTCCCTCTTCTGAATCGAAAGCTTCTTAGAGAGTAGATGGCTGTCATATTTAGTTTTCCAAATGACTTTTAGATGAAGCTGCTCGAACTGGGCATATAAACCCAAACTCACCAGCGTGATACGCTTGCATTTCAGGAGAATTGAAAGTATGAGGTTTCCAAAGTTACAAGCACAAAGCTGAAGTCAGTAGATAGATCCTACTGTGGAAGGAACTGGCTGGCCTCCCTGACACTGGGTCTGGCAATCATCCAGATGAGGACTAATGTTTGGGAGCCTCTTCTAATTAGACACACTTTCTTGCTACAGTGACACTTGGATCAAAGAAAGAACGAAATTAGCTAGCAGCTTCCTCTAGAATCCTTTTAGTTATCATTACCTTGGTGAAGACGCCCACAGTCTTTGGTGGTCTAGGAAATTGATCCTAAAAGCTTTCTCTGAAATGATCCGGTTTAGAGGCACAAATAAATGCTAACCAAATTCACAGATCAACTTATAAGACAGAAGACCCTGTCTTCTACAGGTGCTGTATTTGTCAAATATATCATCGGTTTGTGCAAGAATTTCCCACCTGAGGAAGTGTGCTGAAATGGAATTACATTAGATTGCTTTCTCCAGTCTAGGCATATTTTGGTTTAGAGAATCTAAACGGACAGTCCTTCTTCCCAAGGAAACATTGAAGAAGTGATAATATAGATGCCCTTTTTACAAACTCTTCATCACCTAATGCTTTTCACTCAGCACATCATTGCCTCAGACAGGTTAATGAGGCTATCGTTTTCTTTACGCTTGCTTTGCTCCGGTCCTGAGCACATTCTCTGGCCACCTGGATTACGCTGAAACTTAGTCTTGGTAGACGCTCATTGTCCTCTCCACCGCATTTTGTCTGACAGAAGCCAGTCACCAAGGATCACCCATATTCAGGGGCAGAGGAGTGGAAAAGAATTTGTGAGCTTGTTTAAAATTACCCCAATAACTCTGTAGAGCTGAAGAATTATAGGCAATCATACCCTTTATTTATTTACTCATTCATTCAACAAATATGTGTTGAGCTTTTACTATAAACTAACTTAACCTAGCCTTCTTAAAGGGTTCAAGATACCCTAGCCTGAAACAATTCCTATTTGGACATGACATGCATCAGGAAGAATGTACTTTATTTCAGGCCTGTCATATGAAAGCACGTCAACACAAAAAATCAGATGATGACAGTCATCCATTGGGAGGGGAATATAATCTCAGCGCATAAATGCATTTTTATTAGAACTCATTCAAAATAACCTGAGAAAAAAGCAGTATAAATCTTCATTAGATACAAATATATTCTAGAAAATGTATTTGGTGAACAAATTTGTGTAAAAGCAAATCTTTTCTACTAACTTTACACGTTTAGTGATGAATATATAAGAAAGTTTTCCTTGACTTCCCAAATATTCCAAATTGCTTAGTATGTGAAAGGAGGGATGTTCTCTGATAGGCCAAAGATAAAATATGGAATACACAGGAGAAGGTATTGGGTAGGAAGAGATTCAGCTGTGGGGCACAGTGACACTGGCTTGAACAAGGGAGGTCTTCACTTGGAAGGAAGCCTGGACGCAGGTAGTCCAGGACTGATGTGACAACTCAGGGATCCTCAGACACATTTTCAACTTACCACTCCGCTAGCTCTGGGATGTTGTCCTCATCTTCCTTACCCAAGACAGACACTAGAGCTCCAACCATTGTGTTTGTATTCTAGGCGGCAGAATGGAGGAAAGGTAAACAAAGGGGCCAGGAATGTGTGTCTTACGGTAAACTGCCTTAAAGTGTAGTTCGTAAATATGGTACAATAAGTATTTCCCAGAAGTGGCTACAAAGTACTTCCAATTACGTTTTATTGGCTAGATCACACTATACAAGAGACTGAGAAATGTAAGCCACGTTGACTTTATCCTGAGTGGCCATAGGCCCAGTAGAAGTCACTAGCATTACAGCAGAAGAAGGGGAAGATGGTTCCTGGAGGGCAGCAAGCAGTCTCAGCCACAGCATGGAAATCAAGTACTCTGTGTTGCACATGTGAAGCGTGAGATGCCTCTTAGACACTCAAGTAAACAACAGTATATACGAGTCTGGAATGTAGGGGAAAGACTGAACCCAGGGTTAACAACTGGGAACTTGTTGGCCTACATATGATGTTAATAATATTAACATGTTAATAATATTAACATCATATGTAGGCCAACAAGTTCCCAGTTGGGAATGGGCTGGATGGCAACACGTGAGGAATGAATGGAGACAGGGAAGAGAAGTGGTGAGCCAGAATGGCCGCCCCCAGAAGAGGCTAAGAGGATGTGGTGAGAGAGAGGAGAGGAAAACCAGGAGACTCTGGTACCCTAGAAGCCACGGGAAGAAAGGATCTAAGGAAGACCAGAGTCTCCACAGTCTCACAGGCTTCGGGGAGTTTAAGTAACACAAGGCCTAAGAACTGATGACTGACTTCAACAAGGAGATCAAGGAGACCAGATGTGCCCAGTTACAGCATAGAGGTGGATGGCAAAGCCTGCTGGAAGGGGCTGTAGGGGGGCTAGGAGAGGGAGGAAGTACAAACCAACACTATCTAGAGCTTTCTCCAGGAGATGTGCTGTAAAGGACAGTAGCTGGAGAGGAATATGGGATCTAAAGAAAACCTTTAAAAACATGACTGTATATAATAGAACATATTTGCTTATGGAAGTATACTAACAGAAAAGCAAAAAGTGATGATGTGGAAGAAAAGGATAATTGCAGTAGAAAACGAGGGTCCAGTATATAAGTGGAGAGATGAAAGAGTTTAAAGAAAGGATAGACAAAGAGCTTAGACAAGAGAATAATGTAAGAGTTACTGAGAGAAATCAAGGAAAAATACATGGTGAGTGGATTCTGGCAGTGGAATCAAAGAGCAAATACTCAAAAGACAAAGAGGATTCACCTCCACGGCCACCTGGGATTCACTGGTGGTGGCTGCCTGGGTCTCTGTGGTGAGCAGACTGGGAGAAGCCTTATCCACCTCAGCAGGGGACACTGCAGTGATCAGTAATGTGCTCCCCAATGTTCTGACCTAAAATGCTTAGGAGCCTACTTTTGAAAGTCTGTTTCTTTTATTTGGTTAAATAATCACTACTCCCTACATGAGGCTCAAACTTATGACCCCAAGATCAAGAGCAACATGCTCCACCAACTGAGCCAACCAGGTGCCCACTAGTAGCCTACGTACTGTTGTAATCTTTCCCACTTAATAATATTAAGACAATTTGCTTTTATGTCAATGGATCAATCTAATCTCTACATCATTTTTTTTTTTTAGATTTTTATTTATTTCTTTGACAGAGACAGATCACAAGTAGGCAGAGAGGAAAGCAGAGAGAGGAGGAAGCAGGCTCCCTGCTGAGCAGAGAGCCCGATGTGGGACTCAATCCCAGGACCTTGAGATCATGACCTGAGCCGAAGGCAGAGGCTTTAACCCACTGAGCCACCCAGGTGCCCTCTACATCATCTTTTTAAACGTCCCTCAAATCTTGCATTTTATGGATGGACCCCTTTGTACATACATCCTATTGTTGAAAATCCAAGTTGTTTCAGTTTCAAAAATAAATATTTACTCGTTAAACTCCTCCTACTAGATTACACAGACCTTGTGATCTGGAAGACACTGTGAAGTGGTGGTTTAAAAGAATGGACTGTTGAGCCAGAGCCTGATTTAGTCCTCTGGGATTCAAGTAGCTACTACCTTAGTTCCTAGCTGTGCAGTCTTGAAGTCACCTATCTGTGCCTAAGTATTTTCATCTGTAGAATGGGGTTAATGATATTTCTATTGTATAGAAGTGACATAAAGACGAAAGGATACAATATTTACAAAGCACTAAGCACCATGCTTACAGCATGGAAAGCATGCAATAAAGGCTAGCTTGTGTAATTGAAGGATATTCATGTCTGTCCAACTCTATCCTCAGTGCCCAGCCCAGGGGCTGACAAGGAGAAGATGTTCAATAAGCCTATTGAATGAGTAATTTGTACACAGGGTCTTAGGTAACAATATTCAAAGATTACAATCCTAGTAGGAGAGACAGGACTAAATTGTAGAATCCCGAGCCAAGATATACAAAGTTAACAGAGGGTTTATGTATAAGAATTACTTGGATAATTTTTTTCTTTTTATTTATTTTCATTCATCTATTAGGACAAAACCTAAAATATACATCATTGATTTAAAAACACCACTGTGAAAAATGTAAAGATTTCAAATCCGTGGTGGTGCTATTGTTTCACAGTGCTGTTGTCTTAAGTATGTGAATGCTTATTAGAAATAATCATATTTTTATTCCTAAGCTATTGATTAAAACAACAATATGTGTTCATTTTGGCAGCACATATACTAAAACTGGAATGGTACAGAGAAGATTAGCATGGCACCTGAGCAAGGACGATACATAAATTCATGAAGCATTCCATGTTCTTAAAACTCTGACAGTGTAGGTCTAGAGGGTACATATCTCAATACCATAAATGCCATCTATGAAAAACCCACAGCAAATAAAATTCAGTAAGGAAAAACAGACCTTTCCCCCTAAGGTCAGGAACATAGCAGGGATGTTCACTCTTACCACTGCTGTTTTCAACATAAGACTAGAAGTCCTTGCCTTAGCAATCAGACAACAAAAAGAAATAAGAGGTATCTGAATCTGGCAAAGAAGAAGTCAAACTCTCACTCTTTGCAGATGACATGATACTCTATGTGGAAAACCCAAAAGACTCCACACCAAAATTGCTACAACTGATACAGGAATTCACCTAAGTGGCAGGATATAAAATCAATGCACAGAAATCAGTGTCATCTCTATACACCAACAACGGACAGAATAAAGAGAAATTAAGGAGCTGCCCATTTACAGTGGCATCAAAAACCATAGGATACCTAGGAATAAACCTAACCAGAGGCAAAAGATCATATTCAGAAAACTATAGAACACTCATGATAGAAATTGAGGAAGACACAAAGAAATGGGAAAACGTTTCATGCTCATGGATTGGAAGAACAAATATTCTTTTTTTTTTAAAGATTTATTTATTTATTAAGATTTTATTTATTTATTTATTTGTCAGAGAGAGAGAGAGAAAGAGAGAGAGTGCACAAGCAGGCAGAGGCAGAGAGAGATGCAGGCTCCCTGCTGAGCAAGGAGCCTGATGCAGGATTCGATCCCAGGATTCTGGGATCATGCCCTGAGCCAAAGACCACAGCTTAAATGACTGAGCCACCCAGGCATCCCAAGATTGGAAAAACAAGTACTCTTTTTTTTTTTTTTTTGAAAAACAAATATTCTTAAAACATCTATGCTACTTAGAGCAATCTACATATTCAATGCAATCCCTATCAAAATACCATCAACTTTTTTCACAGAACTGGAACAAGTAATCCTAAAATTTGTATGGAACCAGAAAAGACCCCGAATAGCCAAAGGAATGTTGAAAAAGAAAACCAAAACTGGTGGCATCGCAATTCTGGATTTCAAACTCTATTACAAAGCTGTAATCATTAAGACAGCATGGTACTGGCACAAACACAGACACATCGATCAATGGAACACAACAGAGAACCCAGAAGTGGACTCTCGACTCTATGGTCAACTAATCTTTGACCAAGGAGGAAAGAGTATCTAATGGAAAAAAAATAGTCTCTTCAACAAATGGTGTTGGGAAAACTGGACAGCCAAAACATTCAGAAGAAAGAAAGCGGACCATTTCCTTATACCATATATAAACATAGACTCAAAATGGATGCAAGACCTAAATGTGAGACAGGAATCCATCAAAATCCTACAAGAGAATATAGGCAGCAACCTATTCGACCTTGGCCACCAGAGCAACTTCCTGCTAGATACATCTCGTCTCCAAAGGCAAGGGAAACAAAGGCAAAAATTAACTATTGGAACTTCATCAAGATAAAAAGCTTCTGTACAGCAAAAGAAATAGTTGACAAAACCAAAAGACAACTGACAGAATGGGAGAAGATATTTGCAAGTGACATATCAGATAAAGGTCTAGTATACAAAATCTATAAAGAATGTATCAAACTCCACAGCCAAAGAACAAAAAACTCAGTCAAGAAATGGGCAGAAAATATGAATAGACATTTCTTCAACGATGAGATATAAATGATGCATGGAATACAATGTTCCACATCACTTGGCATCAGGGAAACACAAATCAAAACCACAATGAGATACCACCGCACACTGGTCAGAATGACAAACATTAACAAGTCAGGAAATGACAGGTGTCGGCGAGGATGTGGAGAAAGGGGAAACCCCCTACATTGTTGGTGGGAATGCAAGTTGGTGCAGCCACTCTGGAAAACAGTCTGGAGGTTCCTCAGAAAGTTGAAAACAAAGCTGTCCTACAACCCAGCAATTGCACTCCTGGGTATTTACCCCAAAGATACAAATGTAGTGATCTGAAAAGGCACCTGCACCCCAATGTTTATAGCAGCAATGTCCACAATAGCCAAACGATGGAGAGAGCCCAGATGTCCATTGACAGATGAATGGATAAAGAAGATGTGGTATACCTATATACAGTGGAATATTATGCACCATCAAAAAATTGAAATCTTGCCATTTGCAGTGACATGGATGGAACTAGAGGGTATTATGCTAAGTGAAATAAAGCAATCAGAGAAAGACAAATATTGTATGCTTTCACTGATATATGGAATTTAAGAAACAAGGCAGAGGAGCATAGGGGAAGAGAGGGAAAAATGAAACAAAACAAAACCAGAAAGGGAGAAAAACCATAAGAGACTTATTCTTAGGAAACAAATTGAGGGTTGCTGGAGGGAAGGGAGTGGGGATGGGATGGCTGGGTGATGGACACTGGGGAGGTAATGTGTTGTGGTGAGTGCTGGGTGTTGTGTAAGACCTATGAATCACAGACCTGTATACCCCTGAAATAAATAATGAACATTATATGTTCATTAACTGAATTTAAATTTTAAAAAAGCAAAACAAAACAAAACCAAACCCAGTAATACCTGCTCATCAAAACAATCTCAGTCTTACAGGATACAAGTATAGGAAGCAGAAAGTGACAGCTCCCCTTCGTACCTCCCACCCCACTCTTAGATGTTGCCACCCCTGAGGTATAGTCTCTGACCCTGTTCCTCTGCATATACAAATACAAGTATACACAAAACTCAGTGTGCGTATACCCGCACAGAGAATCATCATCATTGGATCTTAAGTCTCAAAATGGTGCTGTACCTTCATACTAAAAACAAAACCAAACCAGCCTCTAAGCGATTGCCACAAGAAAAGATTGTCACCAATCTGGTGTTTTTACCTGCTGAAGTTTGTTTCCAGTGGCATGTTATGCCTGCGAGTGACCAACTTAGTACTGTTGGTTAATCACTGCAAAACAGATTAGATGTTTTTGTTCTGTTCATAAGGAAGTGCTTTTTCTTAAACATTCATAGGAGTACATGGGGCGGAGGTGGGGGGACGAACACATAAGACCAGAACTAAGACCAAATTAGGGAGAATCATGCTCTAGTTCAGAACTAATTTCCAAGATCTTGAAAATGAACCACAAACAGGGTGATCTGCCAACCAAGAAGCAAAGTCAAGACTGAAACAGGCAGAGGACACAAAGGAGGATTACAAACCAGTTTGGGAACTGTTAAATTCCCAACACTGAAATTCCCAGCATGAACACTGATTTTTAGTTTCCCATCATTCCTGATAGTAGGATTTGCTAGTCATTTATTGGGGTGTTTTTTTTTTTTTTAAGATTTTATTTATTTATTTGACAGAGATTACAAGTAGGCAGAGCAGCAGGCAGAGAGATGGGGAGGCAGGCTCCCCGCTGAGCAGAAAGCAATCCCAGGACCCCGGGATCATGACCTGAGCTGAAGGCAGAGGCTTAACCCACTAAGCCACTCAGGCGCCGCTATTGGGATTCTTTTATTTAAAGCCCCTGATCTCTACCCCAAACAGACATGGGAGTGTAACTCATCTTGGGATACAGTTGTATTCCAGAGGAATTTGCGAGGGATTTGGAAAACCTGGATACTCTTCTGAATTGTTCTTTCCTAAGAGATTTGGATTTACTATATAAGTCAAATGTTGGAGGCAAAAATACTCAAATTAACATAAATTTCATTTCCAAGGGAACTGGGGTCTCCTGTGTAATGAATTATTAATAAAGCTACCTAAAGTGAATAGCAACAGTCACTTCAGCTCCTTTGTGGAATTAGATAGTATATAAATAAGTAAACGTATAAATGAAAAAATGAAAAAATAAACAGCAACGAAGTTTGCTAATTATGTTGCTTGCTTCTGTTATAACTCCATTCTAAAGAAGGAAATAATTAGTGGGTAGGGCACAATTACTATTTTTATAACTTTCTTGTTCAGACATATTTAACTGAATTTGTGTAATGGGAAAAAAGTGGGACTCCGTAAAGAATTTTCTATAATCCTCTAGGTTCTCTGTCACTTGGATCTATATTTAACTCCTTAGGACACAATCAAGGTCTCCTTCCTGGTGTTTTCACCAAGAGATAAGCTACTGTCATTTTAAAGAATATGGTTCCAATTTTGTCTTTTTCATTTTACTTCAGGATACCAGAGCCTAGAACCAACTTGTATATCACAAAAAAACTGAGCACCCAGGTTTCACCAAACTCTAGCTCAGGTGACTTCTGTCATATGATGTTTTCACTGTCTAGTTCCAAGTTATCTTAAATAACTGACGTTTGCTCTGGTCCCAAACCCAGCCCATCCGTACCTTTCCTGGGCATTATTAGGCTAATCCCGTGTACCTCTCAGCTTACTGACTGAGGCGCTGGTATCCATAGAGTGTCCATGGACAGAGCCCTGTACAGGTGCACTACAGCAGCACCCCTGATTTACTTTGTACATGGTGCTTACTTTGATGAACTGAATTAGTTAGCTACCTGGATATGATTTAGCAATCCCATTTCTGGGTATTTCTCCTCAAGAACTGAAATAGAGATCTCAAAGAGATATTAGCACTCCCACCTTCACTGTAGCACTATTCACAGTAGTCAAGATAGGGGAACAACCTACATGGCTTGTTGACAGATAAACAGATGAGGAAAGATGGATGAATGGGTCAAGAAAATGTGGTGTATATATACAAGGGAATATGATTCAGCCTTAAAAAGAAGGCTAGACCTTGAGTACATTATACTAAGTGAAATACACCAGTCATAGACCAATACTGCACCATTCCACTTATATGAAGTATCTAAAATATAGCTAAATTCATAGAATCACAAAGTAGAATGGTAATTGTCAGGATCTAAAGGGAGAAGGAAATGAGGAATTGCTTAGCAGTTGCCGTAAAATTTCAGTTAAGCAAGATGAATGCATTCTTGAGATCTGCTGTCCAACACTGTACCTGTCATCATCAGTAGCAAACGTACGAATGAATGATGGAATACGAACATAACTGTTTCATACACCTAATAAATTTAAGAGCGTAGCTCTCATGTTAAGCGTTCTTATACAGACACAAAAGTTATCTGGCCTCCAAAGCATCAGAATATATCCAGTTGTCAGAAGAAGGGACTCGTGCCCTGATTTCTGAGCTGTAGTGACAAGGTTAATCAGAAATAGATCCTAATACTAAGTCACCATGACAGAGACTAATCAAGCGTTGAGTCAAAGTAATAAGTGGGAGTTGATAACACAGAGTGTAATGAACTTTAGAATAGCGCTCTGCTATTTCAAAGTGTTTTTGATTATGTTATTTCATTTAAACCTCCAACATCTCTCTCAGGAAGATAGTATTGCCATTTACATACAGAGACCTAGGATCACAGAGATAAATTCCTTTCCCTCTTCGTGAAGTCTCCTTTTCCACTTGACTTTTAAATGCCTCCCCACTATGATCCTGACACCTGGTCAATTCCCTTCCAACAATAAATCAATAATGCTAACCATTTGATGGAACATATACCCACTTTCCAATTACCATCTCATTTCTCTGTTTTTCTCTAATTTTTTTTCTTTTGTGTCTTCGGAGTAAAATGTGTTCAATGCCTCTTCCCTACCCCGCATTAACTCTTCAACGCATCGAAATTGGCTTTTAAGTCTACTCCTCCACTAAAGCTGCTCTCAGCCAAGTTAGCAGAGACCTCCGTATCCATTACTCAATCCAAAGCGTCATACGTTTTGGCTGTTTTCTTACTTGCCATTTCTCCTCCTCACAGCCCTCAGCTTCTGGGACATCCCATTTTGTCTTCCTACCACATCTCCAGGTGATCCTTCTCAGGGAGAGTTCCTCTTACTTTGTTAAATCCTTACTTACTTACTTCCTTCTGGTCTCTAGGCTTCTGCTCCTAATCCTCTGCTCTCTCAATCTCTATCTTCTCTAAATGATTTTTTTTTTTTTTTTTTTTTAGATTTTATTTGACAGAGCTACAGTGAGAGAGGGACACAAGCAAGGAGAGTGGGAGAGGGAGAAGCAGGCTTCCCGCTGAGCAGGGAGCCCGATGTGGGGCTCAATCCCAGGACCCTGGGATCATGACCTGAGCCAAAGGCAGATGCTTAACGACTGAGCCACCCAGGTGCTCCCTGAATCATTTCATCTAAACTTAGATTTAATACAAAAGCTCCAGATTCATATACTCCTCTGCCTACTGAGTGTTTCCACTTGATTGTACCGTATCTACCTCCACCCACACTTCCCTTATCCAAAATGCTCTTCCTCGCACATTCTGAAACGTGACAGAACCTGGGGAGTCATGGACTCTCAACACTCCTGCATAATCGATCAGCCATCTCCTGTTGATTCTAGCACTCTTTCTTCTCTCCTGTCCATTTTTATTGCCCTTGACTTACAACAGGCTCTTCTCTACTTGCCAGGAATACAAGTCAAAATGGGCTCTGAGGCTTGGGGCCATTACTTATCAGGTGCAGTGAAAAGACTGGAGACATGTTACCTTCCTAATACAGTGTTCTGACTCTGAACATCTCCTGTTGCTGGGAGATTAGGGATGGGGAGGCGCTTGCTCAGGAATGGAAAATTATAAACTACAATGTTCGCGTTTCAGCTTTACAACAGTTGAAGTTTATCTTAAAGTAGCCATGAAAGATGAGGTGTCAAATGCAAACCAATGAACAAATAGTTGTTAGAGATTTATTCTGTCACGTGTGTTGGGTATCTGGGTTATGATGACAAATGTGGCATGGTTTCTATACCCAACAAATTCACGATCTAGTGGGAAAGCCAAATGATTAGAATTCAGCATGATGAATGGGATAACCAAGGACTATCTGAAGCATTGTAGGAGCACAGGACAGTTTTCATTCTGCCCTTATTGCAGTAAGTACATAAGGTGATGGAGGAGGGAGTGACATTGGCCTGAGGAGGCAGAGTAGGGCTTCCAGAAGATGTGAAAACTCGCTCTCTCACAGAAATCTTAAGGGACTGTACCTCCACAACCTGACAGAGATGACGTGGGGAATTCAGCCAGCTGTTTTCTCAAGTTACATAACTGAGGTGATTCCCAATCTCTCCATCTCTAAAATGAAAAGGCTGGTTTGAATCAGAGCTTCTATAAAGGGCCAGATAGTAAATGTTTCAGGCTTTGTGGTCCGTATAGTCTGTCACAACTACTCAACTCTGCTCTTGTAATGCAAAAGCAGCCACAGACAAGGCAAAAACAGATGGGCCTGGCTGCATTCCAATACAACTTGATTTACAAAAACAGGCAGTGGCCTGGATTTGGCCTAAGGGATGTCTTTTGCCTAGGCTTTATCTCAATGATCTTGAAGATGCCTTCTAAATGTACCATTCTATTGGTTCATGAAACGGTAGTTCTCAAAAACTTGATATACTTGATATTTTTTAAATATACTTTTGTTGTGGCTAGTGAGCTCGGTAAGTTTAAATCAAGTTAAAGTGAGATTAAAAATAAGATTTGGGGTTTGATTTCTTGTGGGTCACTTAGCTTTTCTGCTCCAAGACCACAAACCACAAACCACACTGGGAACTTGAACAGATTCATGGTCCTGCCTGGAGTCAGGTAGAGCCTTGTGACCAGGTGAATCCCAGACTTTCCTGCTTCCACAAACAAGCCCCTCCCCCCCACCAGTGCTCCCTTAATGATGGGGCAGCAGCCCCCTCTTTACACGTGTACCAGCACCACTGAGTCCATTTCAAAAGAGCAACTTATTTTCGAGAAAGGTTGTCAATGTAAAAGCAGGCTTTGGGCATCTGTAGGTCAACAGAAACATCTCATAACTTTTTCATTAAACCAAATTGGTTTTTATGGCTGCTAAACAAAGGAATGGTACAAAAGCACACTGTTACGGGCTTTAGCTGAAGCAGAATCAGCAAACTACAGGGCATTGATACGAACAATCCTCCCTCCCTGCCTCCTCCCTTTCCTTTGGTAGACATTACTAATTAGTTCTAGCACTTTTCCCCACAGAGCTGGAAGTGTTCCCCTAATTCTTCCAAACACATGGAACCAGGAAGCTACACTAAGGTGAACGGCATCACTGTGCTAGATTAAATCTATTGTCCTATTACAACCAATAGGCCTTACTTTTCCTATCATCTTCCCTTCCTACCACCAAGTTTCTCTTGTTAAAAAAGATTACGTAAAAATAAAGGCATACAACCTTGAATACAGCAGCTCTAAAATTCAACAAAACAAAACTGAAGCTAGTGTAAATCTCGTAGAGCAGATAAGAGTATAAATCAGTAAAAACGTTTTATGGAGAAAAACTCGGCATGGTTTATTAAAAGCCTTAAAATGTGCATACAAGTCGTGTACTTGGGGCTTCATTATATTGTTCTTTCTGCTTCTGAATGTGTTCAAATTTATCTGTATAAAAAAATGTTAGTGTTTAATGAAGATAAAAATATCATGGTAGTAAGTGACATAGTACATAAAAGTAAAATCTAAAGTAGTAGTACAGAACTGAGATAATTTCACGTTGCCTTATTGTAGAAAGCTTTTGTGTCCGTGATTTTTTTAAGCATATGAAATTACAAAACAAATTCTACTACTGAAACCATTTTACTAGTCTCTTAACAGGCATACTGAAGGATTTACATAAGTTTATAAATGCATGAGATATTTCTGGAAAAATACATGGAAACCACCATAAGTAGCTACTTCCCAGGAGGAAGAACGGAGCCTTACTTTTCAAGGAATATCCTATTGTTCTTTTGGAATTTTTGTACATCTTGCACACATTGCCTAATTAAATAAATAAAATGTGACTCCATGATTCCACTCCTAAAAATTTATCCTAAGGTAACAATTGAGGAGTAGCTAAAGATCACACCTCAAAGATATTCACTATATGCACGAAAATACTTCAAGCAATTTAAATTAGGAATTGGTTAAATAAGTTACTATATATAAAGGACTATAGGAGATAAATTACTATATATATATAATTACTATATATAAAGGAATATAGGAGATAAATGTTTACTTATAACGATGTTTGTAATATCGTGTTAAGTTTTTTAAAAGCAAGTTTCACAACAAGATGTATAGTATGACTTTAGTTTTATAAGAAAATACACACGGACATAAAAATATTTGAAAGCTATATATCACAGTGATAATAGTAATCATCTCCTGAAATCTGGATAGTTTCCTTCCTTTCTTCATTCCTTCTTTGTTTACTTTCAAATTTCTCCAAATAAATATTAATCATTTTAAATTAACAAAAGATTACTGGGAAAATGCCTAAGGGAATAAAAATAATTTTTCTCTTCTTCCTGTGTGAAAGAGCAATCTGACACAGAAATAAAAAATTTTGGCTTTTGTGATCAAAGTCATTACAAAAATTGCTGAAATTTTATTGACAATGTCTCTTGCAGGGGGATAGTGACATCCAGAGATGGATACTACTAATCTTTTACCAATGATATCAAGTTTTTTCAAATTTAGTAACTCCAACATGGTGATGTCAGGAATGATTTTCTCCATATGAAAAATAGGTTTTGTAATACTAAAAACGGTTAGACATATATAGAATCTGTAATTAATAAATGAGAATATTGGCTGAAATACCAGGTATTCTAAGTGGGAGACTCATATGATTTAAATAGGCTATCGCGGCCATGGGCTTGATGGTGAAGGGTCTTGTACAGTGTCCAAGGGATTTGGACTTTTTCTATAAAGACACGGACTGAGCTTATTTCAGAATGAAAACTCAAGGTGTCCACAGAGAGTAAAAATTAAAAACAGTAGTGCAGCTGGGGCATTTTTTTTTTTTTTAATTGACAGAGATCACAAGTAGGCAGAGAGAGAGAGAGGGGAGGAAGCAGGCTTCCTGCTGAGCAGAGAGCCCGATGTGGGGCTCCATCCCAGGACCCTGGGATCATGACCCAAGCCGAAGGCAGAGGCTTTAACCCACTGAGCCACCCAGACTTTCTTTAATCTCCCCTACAAGGATAGAAAGGGCCCACTAAAAGCTATTTGATTCAGAAAGAAAAAAGATATATATATACTTAAAACCCATAGCAGGGGTGCCTGGGTGGCTCAGTGGGTTAAAGTCTCTGCCTTCAGCTCAGGTCATGATCCCAGGGTCCTGGGATTGAGCCCCTTGTTGGGCTCTTTGCTCAGCAGGGAGCCTGCTTCCCCCCTTTTTCTCCCTGCCTCTCTGCCTACTTGTGATCTCTGTCAAATAAATAAATAAAATCTTAAAAAAAAAAACCACAAAACCCATAGCAACTGTTATGTACACAATTAAAATATATATAGTTAGGAATATGCTTAATGTTGCCTTTTATCTGACTAAATATTAACTAATAAATTATATTGAATTGGAACTTACTTTGTCCTTATCAAATACCTTACACTAGGTAAATCAAGTACAGCTAGATGTTCATTATAAATCAATACATGCTGACATTCCAAGTTCGCCTACATGGAATTCACCTAATATGTTAGATTCTACATATCTACTTTATCATTTCTCAGAGATTAATATTCCTTAGAAAGATAAGTATTAAATACAAAGGCGATCCCCACTCTGAGGGCTATCCGTTTCTTCCCATGGGACCCTCGAGAAGCACAGCCCTGAGGTTGCCAAAATAAAGTACTAGAAAATGTCCCCATTTCGTCTTATTCCATGATTTTGTGGAAAATGTTAGAAAAGGGTTTTCTTTCTTCATCTAATTCCAGAAGCTAGAAATACTCAAGAAGTACTAGTTTCCTTTCAAAATTAAAAACTGCTGAAAACCTGAGACTTTTACCTCTCACCAACAGTCCCACAGAGCGAATGCTCAGACTCCTGTGCACGGGAGTGGCACAGGGAAGCATGCGACAGAGGGGCAGGTGCAAGGAGTCAGATGTGACCGGAAGGGTACACTGGGATTTAGGTTGACATTGTTCAGGCTCTCTTTTGGAGAGCGTAGTTGAACTCATACAATGTAAGGGTTTCCCTGGAATTTAACTTGAATAAATACAGAGAAGCAGCCCCATTATAGTCACCCAGGAGAGCTAAGGCATTTTAACTTGAGGTCAAAATAAACTTTATTGGAGCATTTATTAAGACCAAGTTTACTGAGGTGAGAAGGTCCTTGTCAGTCATTGTCTTTCGTATACCTCACCTTGCACAGAATTGTCAAATACCACTAGGAAGCCTGGAGCACAGTCTAGAGCCTCCGAGACCGCCTCTGCTCAGGCTGCCAGAGCATCCTCTACAGCTCAGCCTTGTGCCTTTCCTTTCAAACTAAAATAACACTGAGAATGTAAAAAAAACATCTACACTATGAATAAGTTATTACCCAAACTTAATTAACATGATGCTTCCCCAGAAGAGATTCTGGGACAATAAAGCTAACACTATCGCAAAGTGGTAAACAAAACAAAAACCAAAACAAGATTCTGAAAGGAAAGACATTTGTGACTGTATTACCTGTTTCTCAGATTGCAACTAAATGCAGATATTTTGGGTAATAAAGGATAAGGAAAGAAGGTCTCTGGGTGGCTCAGATGGTTAAACAGCTGCCTTCCACTCGGGTCGTGATCCCGAATCCTGGGATCGAGCCACATATCAGGCCCCATGTCGAGCCCCACATTGGGCTCCCGGCTCAGCGAGAAGTCTATTCTCCCTTACCCTCAGCCTCTCCCCCTCAAATGAATAAACAAAATCTTTAAAAAAATAAATAAAGGGTAAGAAAATAAAGGATAAGGAAAACACCACTGTTGGTCTTTACTGGGGCAGCTCTCACCTGCTGTTGTGGTTTGCATCGTTCTCCTTTATATCTGTGTTAGGCAAGCTCTTCTTGGTTTATGTAATATTTTCTTTGCCTGCAAATACTGTGGCTCATTAAAAAACAGTTTGACTCATTATGGCTTTCCCTCTCTAAGTTTCCTTTTTTATAAAAACTCAGTCAAAAATTGTTTGACGTGCTAAATAATTTTCAACAAAAAATGTTTAATTTCCCCCAGACTTTTAGCTTCAGGGAACAATAATTGTATTGCCTCACTATGATGTGGGTATTATGAAGCTCAGGAGACAAAGCCAGCCACTTGTGCATGCTGCAAATTCCTGCTTTTATTCCAAAAATAACCTTCGCTAACTAGTGGCCGTGCAGGTCTTCCCTCCCTACCCTCCTTGGCTGGGGGTGGAGGAAGGAGCAGAAGGGTTGCTGGGACATCTGCTTAGAAGGTTTGGGACATGAAGGTATAGAACTGGTAACTAGTGACTTCAGTGAGATTTTAAGTTTAAAACCAGTAATTACAGGACGCCTGGGTGGCTCAGTCGGTTAAGCCACTGCCTTTGGCTCAGGGCATAATCCCAGGGTCCTGGGATGAAGTCCTTGCTTGGTAGGGAGCCTGCTTCTCTCTCAGCATCTGCCTGCCACTCTGCCTGCTTGTGCACTCTCTCCCTCTGACAAATAAATAAATAAGTAAATCTTAAAAAAAACAAAAAACAAAAAAAAAAACAACCCAGTGATTACAAAATCCATAGGTTCTATGCCTCTCGAGGGCCTGTGTATCTTTCTTTGGATTTGGGAGGCATAAAAAGAGAATATTAAATAATGCAGAAGTGGTTCAGTTCTATCTTCTGAGGGTGCACTGAACACGTTGTGTGTTTCAATTATAGATGGGAACTTACAACGTAGTAGTTCCTAGCCCGTGCCCAAACAGAGAAGTTAAGGTATGCTCCCCTTAATCTGCCATTTATTCAAGATGGGGTTTAGACAGGCTTTAGTTTTGTTAAATATGAATAGTCAGGTTTTTTTGTATTGTCACTGTCACAGCAGCACAGAGATAGAAAGAGCCCAAAGAGCTTTATCCGAGAAAACTCTACCTACCACAGCTCTCACCTTGATCCTTCCTAGGCTTCCAGCATCCCAAAGCTCTATTCTTTGTTCTTTTCAGACGAAAACAAGCTGACCGTTACAAAGTAAGTATCTTCCTGTGAAAAGGCCAATGACCAATGCAGTCTTTATAAAAGACTCCACAGTTGAAACATGAAATATCTTAGGGGCTCCTTGTGTCCTAGCATTGCAAATGTTTTGTGGGAAAAGCGCTAAGACTGTTTTCTTTGACTGACTGATTAATCATTCATTCATCCAGCATCAATATTCACTGGATGCTTGTTATATGCAGAGCAATAGGAGTGATTCGAAATTGTGCAAGAACAGTCTCTGACTTTAGAAATTTGCAGTCTTGAAGAAAGAAGTATGTAATGTGTATTTAGTAACAGAGTTGTCGTCCTGCCTGTCAAAACTGGACTGTTTATAGGATTCTCTTGTTGGACAGATGAGGAAACCACAGAGGGGTGAGATGAACCGCCCGGATCGTATCACGGGTGTAGACATCATTGGGAGAATGGAGAAACCACCGGCTATCAAGGAAGTCATTTACTCCATCACCATTTCTATGATTTGGGACACATACTTAACCCACTGAGCTAAGCCAGACCTCAAAGAGCTGACGAGGATTGGAAGACTGATGAGAAAGGGAATACGGACTTCCTTCAGGACCGTTTCACACAGACTTACCTACCATGACCCAGAGACAGGAAATATAAAGTGTATGTACAAGACAGGGATGAAAGTGAGCTAATGCAGCTTCTCCATGCCTCCTGCCTTCCTCACAGACCCTTGGCTGAAGTTCACTGGTCACTGCAGCCCCCAGGGAGTGATAAACCTGTCAGGTCACCAGGCTGCAGGCCCAGAGCGTGGGCCATCCCTGGCCTACTGTACCTGCTCAACTTGACTCTCCTCGCTTATGGTATTTAATGATATACATACTCTGTAGGCTTATTCTAAGCCTTAGGCAAGATGGCCTCTGACAAGTGCCTAGCAGGGTGTCTCGCTCAGACAAGGTGCTTCATAGACGGCTTTCTCAGTTGAGGATATGGAAGTACAATTCAAATTTCCTGACTCTCCAGCCTGAAGCTCTTTTCAGTATGCAAATAATGGCTGCTCCATTTAGTAGGTACTCACTTAGTGCCAATGGAATGTGATGTATTGAAGGGTGACTGTAGGTCTAGAAATCCTAAGAATCTGTTTAAGTTTATTAGCCTATATGCCTTTATTGAATTAGATTGACTTTATAATGAAGTTACTGTAACTAGGAGCTTTTTTTATGATGGTATGTACCAGCTCAATAATGTAATAAAAAGGGAAAAAATTCCATTGAAAATAGCAAAGTTACACAAACAGGAGGGAGGATAAACTTATATAATGCTGATCTACTTCCTAGGATATCCTAAAACTGAACATGTTAATTATTAAAATAAGGGGTGTCTGGGTGGTTCAGTCAGTTGAGCATCTGACTCTTGGTTTCAGCACAAGTCATGATCTCAGGGTTGTGGGACTGAGCCCTACATCAGGCTCCACGATTAGTAGGGAATCTGAGATTCTCTCCCTCTTCCTCTCCCTCTGCCCTTCCCTACCTTGTGCTCTCTCTTTCTCTCTCTAAAACAAGCAAATTCATCTTTAAAAATAAATAAATATATGAATAAATAAGGCAGTGTGGAACAGAGCAATTAATTTACAAGTACCATAAAATTAGGAAAAATAATAATTATTTAATAATTGTGTAACTACACTTTAATAATTCCGAGGATAACTAGCTAACAAACACAAAACAAAACATGATTTTGATTGGCTTTCACACCACATACCAGACTAAGCCCCCAGTGGATTAAAGAGTTAAATATTTGCTTTAATTCTTAGCAAAGCAAGGAGAAATAATCAAATATTTATGAAATCTTTAGAGGGATATATCTCCAAGAAGCTTATAGCAATAATGGAAATCATAAAGGAAAAAAAAAATGGCTTCAAAAAAACCAAGCAAGAAAATGACTGTAACATAAAAAACTAACAGAATTAAGGAGAACATTTATATTGATTATGATAAAAAAAAGTTGGTATATGTAATATAGAATTTATTCAAACCTTCAAAAATATTAAAACCCCACGAGATAAATGGTCAAAGGATGTAACTGCAATTCTCTTATGAAAAAATGTATGTGAATTATATATGTATATTAAATATAAAATATGTAACGTATACTCAAATATATATTGGTATTATATAATATATAATATTAGAAGACTATTTACAACAGCAAAAACTGGAAACAAGCAAAATGCCCAATATAACTGTATTATATCAACCCAATAGGCTATTATATACAGGTAATAGAATTATAAAAACCAGAACAAATTGTTCTTATTTAATAGTGGAGGGGAACCCAGTAGTAATTCCACTTACTGTGCATATTGAAGAAGACAGAACTGAAAGTCACTATTGACATGGACTAGTGCAATCATGGATAGTATTTTTTTCCGTATATAAATCTGGGGAAGAAGGAGGAACCAGCCATACCAGTAGTTGGACAGTACTAGTTGTTGAACATTACTGACTCTAACACCTAGGTTATTTTTCAGTACCTATGGTATTTTATAATTTTTTTAAGATTTTATTTTTTTTGAGAAAGAGCTCATGGGAGATGGGAGAGGGGATAGGGGAGAGGGAGAGGGAGAAGCAGACTCCAGCTAAGCAAGAAGCCTGACCTGGGGCTAAATCCCAGGCTCCTGGATGATGATCCGAGCTGAAGGCAGACGCTTAACCAACTGAGCCATCCAGACACCCTAACACCTACAGTATTTTAGATGAAAGTAAAAAGTTAGAAGAAAATAGGACTATCAGTGTCAAGTGGCAAGTTATTAGCTTTCCTAGAGGAAGGATCTTTCACTGTGCCAGCACCTTACAGAGACCACTCGTGTTTCCAAAAGGCTCAGGAGAATGCAAAACTTACACACCTTGAGAAACAAGGGTTTGCAGTTTTGCCACAGCTTTGTGGAGCCTTGTTCTGAGCTGTTGGTATCCTGTCTTCCCTCTTCCTGATGATGCTTTATTTTTACCATAATATTTGTTTTAAAAGTTTGCCTGAATTTAGACAAATGTCTTCATCTTTTACATGTGAATTTATTTCTTACAACTCCTAATACATTTTGCTTTCTGTTTAAGGTCCTTTGCCAAATCCCATATAAAAGACATAATTTAGATCAGGAGTTATTAACTAGAAATAACAGACATGGATTTGAATTCTGACTCAGTTGTGTGACTTTGAGCAAACTGCTTATTTTTAATCTTTGGATACCTTCATTTGTAAGATGGAAATAATACTCCATAGGATGGGTAATTATGAGATCTAAAGAAGATAATTCATGTAATGTACTTGGTGTAGTATCTACTTCTAACATTAAACTTTCAGGTAATGACATATGAATATGCCACTTGAAATTCTATTCAACTACAACAATTTCAACTACATAGATAAAAAGGAAAACTTACAACCTTAAAATGGTCCTTCAATTTTTTCCAGTATGTATAGTGGATCATTTTCCTTACAGAGAGTCATAGCTTAATGAAAAAGAGAACTTTCCATATTTTCTGTCCTGTCTTTGCCTTTAAAAAAAAAAAAAAATTATTTGAGAGAGAGAGACAGTGTGTGTGTGCACAAGAGCATAAGTGGGAGGGGGAAAGCGTGAGGGACAAGCCAATTCCCCATTGATCGCTGATGGGGAGCCTGATGTGGGGCTGACACCAGCACCCTGAGATCATGTCCTGAGCCAAAGTCAGATGCCTAACCAACTGAGCCACCTAGGTACCCCCATCTTTGCATTTTTAAAGATGCTCTGATTTCTTCCTAAAATGGAATCATGTATAAATAAATAGATATACCAAGTTCCCTTAATTCCAACACCCAAATGAAAAGTGTTCATTTACTAAAACTGGAGAAAAGACGGAAGAAAATGCATCTGTTCGATCCTGGCTTTCTGACTCTAATAGTCCAAAAACCTCATTTCTCCAAGTGAAGGCTGTAGAACGATCAAAATCAAAATACACGACTATGTGATGGGGTTCAAATTTAAACTTTTGAGAATAAAAAATGAATCTCAGTTAAAAAGTTCAGGTAGGGAGAAAAGGGCATTTTAACAAAATTAAATGTTGTGGCTCAGGCTCAGAATACCTACGCTGGCAGAAAATCAAGGCTTTGTGTCTTCGGCACTGTCAGTGACTAGTGTGGGTTTTCTGGATGTGTGTTTTTCAAATGCTTCTTGCAATCAGTAAATGTAATATGAGCATTCCTTGGACCTCATTTGAATTTATTTGAATTTCAACAGCTACCAACAGATGTGCTTAGAAGGAATGGGCCCCAATTCCCAAATAGCACAGTATTTCGAATCTATTTTAGACTCTGAAATGAGAGCCCATTCTAGGAAGACAGTACTGAACTCTTCTCCCAGCTATAGAAATACCTCCTCTTGTTGCCCCCGGACGTACACCAAGGGAAGCCACTTGAAAAGATGTTCTTTTGCCAGCAATCATTTACCACTATAACCCACAAATAGAAAAATACAATGTTGGCTCCTCTTCAGACAACCCATTCTCACATCGCCAGAACCAGGCAGATAAATAAAACCATAGAGTTCTTTTCATTCCCTTCTCATTTTCCAAAACTATCTTGTTATTTTTGTTACCTCGGTGAGCTCAAAAAAAAGGGGCTCATCTACTAATGGTTAGGTCATATTAGTCTTTCTCAAGGTAAGTTCCTTTAGCCAAGGTTCTAGGACAATCCCTCTCCCCCATTCCTTGGGACTTAACTCCATTCGTTTTCACACTTACCTAAACTGATGTCTCTTCCTCCCACTCTTCTACCCAACACTTGAGCATATACAAGCCCTTCTTACCGGAAATTTAGAAACCTCTAACCCCAATTCTTCTCTGCCTATTGCCCTATCTTATCTCTTCCTTCAACAACCAAGCTTCCAGAGCTAATAAATCCCCCCTAGGTCAAGTGGAAACTCGAGGACTTTGCTTTCAGACATAATAACAATGACTTTATTAGGTGGCTCTCTATGCCAGACAGTCTTATAGGCCTTAGAATTTTTTAATTAATTAATTGAGAGGGAAAGAGAGGTGGGGAGACGGACAGGAGGAGAAGTAGAGAGAATCACAAGCAGATTCCACACCCAGCACAGAGCCAATAGGAAGCTTGATCTCACAACCCTGAGATCATGATCTGAGCCAAAATTAAGTCAGATGCTCAACCCACTGAGCTACCCAGGGGCTTGATATTTTTTTCTTGATCACAAAAATGTATTAATAACTCATGTTTGTTATTAACAAATCAAACAACATAGAAACAGATAAAGACAGAATCAATGCCTCCCCCGCCTAAGCTCCATATCTTATCTCATCGTCACAACAACCAGGAGAAAATTGAGGCAGAGAAAGGCTCAGAATATACCCTGCAGTGTTTCAGAGGAAGAGCTGTGGGGTCGGATTGCCTGGATTCCTATCTTGCCTTAGCAATTTACTATGTGTCCGTGAGCAAATTACTTATTAGTTCTGCACCTCAGTTTTTATATCTGTGAAATGGGGCTAATAACAGTACCTAGTTCAGAGGGTTCAGTGAGGATGTAATGCACCAAAATGCAAAAATTTTGTTGTTTCTAAAGGAAAAAAAAAAAAGATCAGAAAGAGATTATTTAAAAATGACAGTTAAGAAGAAAGCACCAGGCATTAAAACATTCTGTTCACCATTCTTTAACTAGTAGAGTCTAAAGAAGTCTTTAAAGCAGCCGGAAGAATTTGCCCAAAAAATATGTTCTTGCAATGATGACACCATTGATGTAATTTGTTTTTTAAGATCATGCTATTTTTTTTTAAAGATCCCACAATATTTCCAATTTTCGTAAATATATTTTGACTTGCTATAGTATCAGTCATTATTCTTAGTCATTCATTTTATACAGGCTGGAATAATTATGTTTAACATTTAGATATTACAAACACATTTTCTATGTTATGTTTTATACTGTATTTTTCCATTTTTGTACTGGCTCTGTAGACCCCTGGGCTGATCTTGGTCAAACCCTGTCATCTGGCTCTGCCACCCTGGGGCCAGTCTGCCGGGCCAGCCATCGACACAGACCTTCAGCCTCTCACAGACCCATCAGGCACCATCGTGAGTGTTTGCGCTCTCTGAGTGCTGTCTTACTAGAAAATGATTAAGTCACAATTATTGACTTTCCCAGAGTAAATCATTATCCACACTCTGGTAACTAAAATATTTTCACTCCACTTCTCTTTATTTATATACGTTTCTAAGAGGCCATAGATGACTGCCACTGTAAGTCTATTTGGTCAATCACTCAAAGCCTCTTTCTCACCATTCCCTCTGCAAACACGGTTTCATGGGCTTTCTAGGGGAAACTGAGGAAATGAACAAAGTGTGCATCTCTGTCTCTCCTCTACCCACGTTCTTTCCAGTCTTAAGCAAGTAATATAGTCCTGAGGCCCTCGGCATTCTGCCCTGGGTGGGCTAGCCCAAGGAACCACAGCTCTACGTGCCAAATCACTAGACAAACACGCTTGTTTAAAGAATTAAGGCAAGAGTGAGAGATCCCTTTCAAAACAGGGAAGCACTGCTCAGCAAAATTGGAAGAGTCCAAGGGAAAGAAGACTATACAATTCACAGCCTCTCTTCATTCATCTTCTATTAAGTTTATCTGTTAAAAGAGCATGCTTTCCCTGTTTCCCAGGGAAGTCAAACACCTCACAATTCTACACTATGCAGAACAGTGGTCACACTGTACCTCTCCCGAATAGCCATCCTTCCTTCTTTTTCTTCTTTTCTTCCTTCCCCTTTTCTTTCTCTTTCTATCCCTTCCCATTCCCTCTTCCTCTCCTTTCTCATCTCTGTCTCTGCCTCTGGTTGACTAAATGGTCAACCAGATATTTTGTATTATCTCTCTTTATCCCCCCTTTCTAAAGAAAAGATTATTTATATATGTGTGTTTGTGTGTGTGTGTGTGTGTGTGTATGTGTGAGTGTATTGCCAGAACATCCCATTTTGTTATTTTTAGTCATTTCTAGTCCATCCTCTAGGACACAAGCAGAATAAAAGACTCCAAAAGAAAATTACATTTCACACTAAACAGTATTATCACCGATCACTTTCCAATTAAAAAAAAAAAAAAGTAGACATACCTTAATTTCGATCAGCTATTCTATGTGTAACCTTCCTCTAGGCACTTAGAAAAATAGAAAAATACAGGGTCTGTGACATTAACATGCAATTCTAAAGGTGTCTGCTTTCCCACTAACTGATTTCAGCCAAAGGTGGCATTGCTATGTAATTAACCTTGGCCCCAGAATACAGACCGAGCTTTAAATCTGTCATCAGTTTAGATCACCTAATGTCCTGCATTCATGCCACTCCCACTTCATTCCCCTCATTCTTAATGATTTTAGCTCCTGGCTCATTCTCACTGCTCTCTGGTCTTATTTTTCTGTGATTTCAAAATACACATCAGTGATCCATCCCACCCCAGCCTCCTGGTTCATTGACCTTCTCCCCTGGAATGGTCTTACTCTCAGTCGGCTTCATCCAAGTCCCACTTGGAAGGATGCATATGATTCTGACCAATCCCTTACAGTCCACTCCCAGACCACTACGGCATCCTTCTAGCTCACTCTGCTACTCGGCCTCAGTGACCTTCAATTCCCTGGGTCTTCCAGTGTATTGATCAGGCCACCGTTTCACTGCCCCTCATCCCTGTGTGTCCTCCACTCCTCCAGGCTTAAATTCTAAGATCGATTATTGTTATTCTCTTGCCTTTCTTACTTCGGCTCTAAATCTAACTCTGCATACTCATGCTGGGCCTGTACACTCTATGTGGCTGAAGAAAAATTCACAACCACGCTGATGGGCCTTACTTCAAATGTATGACCTTGATGCTCTTTCCACAGAGTCTACTGCCTCTTGCCTCATCCTCACTCACTTAATAATCTTGCTTTCTACTTTACTGGCAACACTGAAACAACCAGAAGAGAATTCCATAGATTCCACCACTTCTACCCACTGACCAACATACACACCCTCATCCTTTGCCTTCCTGCTGGTTCCCATGGGTGAACTCGTCATGCACCCATAGACTGCCTCCTCCTCCACCTGGCAGATTCCATCCGCTCTTATCTATTCAAGGACCTCTATCCATTGGTTCTCCTTCCTCTCTCCTCCATCATTAGTCTCTGCTCCCTACTAAATCATTGACATCAGTATGTACACATACTTCTTTTTGTGTCATTCTAAAAACCTTTTCTTTGACACTTTCTCCATCAGCCATCACCTCACTTCTCTGAAGTGAACTCCTCAAGAGTTGTGTATTCTTGCTGCTTTCACTCTCTCCCTTCCCATTTCCTCTTATACACATGATAGCTAAGCTGTCATCCTCCCGCTCTTCCAAACCTGTTGTCAGGTGAGGACCCTATTCCTTTCTTTCCTTTTGGAGCAAATTCCTCAAAAGGATTGTCAGTATTCATTGTCTCCAATTCCTTTCCTCTCATTCCAACCCCCACACCACCACTGAAAGTGCTCTGAGTTACCAGTAACTTTTTGTTGTAAAATCCACTGATCAATGCTCAGAGTTCATTTTACTTGACCTGAGAGCATCACATCACACAGCTCAGCACTCTCCTTTACACATCTGGCTGCCAGCATGTTGCACACTCTCACACTCCCTCCTACCTCACTGATCTCTTCTTAGTCGTCGTCTTCCCCTTGACCTTGTAATTTTGGAGGCCCCAGGGCTTAGTCTATCATTATTCACACCCTTGGTGAGTGCATCCAGCTCTAAGGCTTTAAATATCATGTATACTGATTATTCCCAAGTATGAATTCCTGTCCCAGACCTTTTCTGAGCTCCAAATTCCTAATGCTTATTATCTCAACTCTGTTGTCCAAAAGTGATTTTAAATTTAACTCCTCCAAAAGCAAACTTCTGATTCTCCTGTGGAGATCTGCTCCATCACGACCTTCCCCTTCTTTGTTTCTGGCAACTCCATCTTACCGGCTACTGAGGTCAAAGTCTGTGGAGTCGTCCTTGACTTCTTTCTTTTATTTCTCCATTCAGTTCACCATGAAACCATGCTGGCTATAACATCATACTACATCCACCATCCACCTCCATCGCTACCACTTCAGCTGAGAAATTTCTTTCACCTGGTTTACTTGGACAGCCTTCTACAAGATCTCCCTACATCTACTGCTGCCCCCCTCCAATCTATTCCTCATGCCAGAGCCACAGCGATCCATGCAAAACCTACGTCAAATTCTGAGTTATCTCTTCAAAAATCCTGAAATGGCTTTCCATTTCACTATGAGCAGAAGCCAGACATCTTGCAATATCAGATTAGACACTACTTGATCTGGCCTCTCTCATTCAGTCTGCTCCAGTCACACTGATCTTGTTATTCCTCGAACACCCTAGGCACGCTCCTGTCTTAGGGTCTCTGCTTAGCTCTTCTCTCTTCCTAGAATGTTCTTCTGTAGAATACCCACTAGCTAAGTCTCTCATCTTTGAAACTCTGCCAAAATTTCACCTTTTCAATGAGGCTTTTTCTGACCACCTTATTTAAAACTACTGCTTCCCACTCCCAACCCCAAGAACCCTCAACCCCTTATTCAACTCTGTTTCTTTTCCTTACCACTCATCACTTTCTAGTATGATTTACTATTCACTTGTTATTGTCTTTCTGTGTTACAAATTTCAAGAGGGAAGAAATCTTTGTTCTATTTACTGATATATCCTAAGGGCCTAGAAGAGTGCCAGGTATACCACAGGCACACAATAAATATTTAATGTTTAGTAGGTTATGCATTCCTTAAATGTATGGTAGTATTTGCCTCAAGACCATTTCAGCCTCATGCTGTTTCTGTGGTAAGATTCTTTTCAAACTCTTGATTTAACTTATTTATTGCTTCTATGTCTATTTAGGTTTTCTATACACTTCAGTGTTAATAAGTTACACATGCCATGAATATATTTCATCCAGGTTTGAAAACACAGTGGCATAAAGCTGTCCAACATGCTCTCTGATATTTCTTTAGATCACTGCTGTGACTACATTTTTCATCCCCAATACTGTTTATCTCTCTCTCTTTTTATTGTTAATCTTTAGTTTGATACTCTTTTGTCATTTACGTTTCTTCTCTTATGTTCATTACCTTTCCTCTACTTTCTTTGGCCTAACTCTGCTGATCTTTTACCCATTACTGAAGTTATACTCTTTGAGGAGTGATATAGTGCTCACGAGTACTTCTTGTTTTCCTCTTCCAGGCTCGGGAGATAACACTTACCCAACCTTCTGAACTAGGCAAGGCCATCTGACTGGCTCTGGCCAATGATATATGCCACTTTTGATGAAAATATTTAATGCACGGGGAAGTGAGTCTTTTCAGTAAACAGTGTCTAGTCAATTCAATATTCATATGGAAAAAACACATCTTGATTCCTATCACTCACAAAAGCCAATTTCAGATCGGTTGTATATAAAAATGAAAGATCTTGGAGAGGGAAGATTTCTTTAATAGCACAAAAAGCACTAATCTAAGGGGGAAAATGATAAATTGGACTACATTACAATTTACAACTTTGGTTCATCCAAAGACATCATTAATATAGAGAAAAGCAACTCAGAAAGGGAAAAGATATTTACAAGACACCTTCCTGAAAACAGATTTGTATCTAGCACATATAAAAGATTCCTACTAAAAATATGAAAAATACAGAATACTCAATAGAAAAATGGGGAGAAGACTCAGATGCTTCATAAAGAGAGGATATCAGAATGGCCCCAAACCACATGAAAAGGTTCTCATTTTGTTACACAGTAGGTAAATGCAACTTAAGACCTCCGTGTGATCCCGTCACACATCCACTAGCAACACAGAAATAAAAAGGATGACAGAGGTTATGGAAATGGACTGTCATGAGACTGACCCATGGAGGGCCTGGAAGCAGCCTCTGGGCAACTGATAGCTGCCTGACCAAAAAAGGCTTTCAGTGTGAAGAGCCACATGCCCCTGGTGGAACAAGGGCTTAGAAATCTAAGGCACGGGGAAGCTGGGGTCTGAAGTGATGACTGGGGCAAAGGCCAAGGAAACAAAGACTGAAGGCTGTGTCGTCTTCCCCGGAGCAGTGCATGAGGAGGAGGGGGCTGAAGTGGTGGAGTGAAGAAACGGAAGTGGTGGAGAAAAATAAGGTGGTAAGTGAAGTGAAGGTCAAGGCACGTCCCTGGTCCCTGAACATGGATGCCCACACAAGCTCCCTGGAGGCCATAATCCAACTGGAAGTACAGACTGAATGCTCAGGCTGAAAGAGCCGCACTACAGTTACAGTGCAAGTGTGGTCAGCTACATCAACATTTCCTAGAGCGGAGGAACTGCATCACTTAGAATACCCCCTGGCTTCTGGGTCAGTGCCTTTTGGAATCAGCAACAGCTATCTACCCTGCTTAGAGGCCCAGAAGCAGACATGTTAAGATATAGAGCCAGGGGGCACCTACGTGGCTCAGTGGGTTAAGCCTCTGCCTCGGCTCAGGTCATGATCTCAGGGTCCTGGGATGGAGACTTGCATTGGGCTCTCTGCTCAGCGGGGAGCCTGCTTCCCCCTCTCTCTCTGTCTGCCTCTCTGCCTACTTGTGATCTCTCGCTCTCTGTCAAATAAAATCTTAAAAAAAAAAAAAAAAGATATAGAGCCAATTTGGAGACACTTTAGGATGGGCTGCAAGTTCAAGTTCCTTCAAATAAACCCACGGTGCAGAAACAAGCTGACTGTCAAGGAATAGGAGGTTAGATCATCTAGCCAAGTGGAATCTCTTGCCACTCCAATCATATGGCACCCAGGCCATGAACTCTAGTCCTTCATTCACAGGAATCAAGACATCACCTACAGCTTCTTCCCCTGGTTTTCAGACCACATCCTTCCAGAGCCTTACACTCTTGCCGAGATTATCAAAGGGGACCTCTTTGACCAAATCCACTTGAGTAGTACCTATTGTGTGAAGGGGCCCGTAGAGTTACACTCTGCCAGATAAGGAAGCTGATGGACATCCCTTTGGGTTCCAATCTTGTTAACAGCTGCCCTTGGAGATACCCACATGCAAGATCCCCACCACTTCCTGCTTTACCTGTGCCCATTACTCTTCGTCTGCTGACCTTTCTGCACCTTCCTTCCTTTGAACACTCACTCTCTTAGCTGCAGGACGGAGACCTTCGTGGCTCTTCTGCATTAATGGTTCACACTCTTCTAAGCCAAACAAATGATGCTATAAATTGCACTGTCTTTATCTACACTGCTTGCACCCTGTTTGTTCCCAGGGCCTCTAGTCTTGTTACTACCACCTGGGTTTCTAGTTATGTTTAGGAGCCTGTTTGTTTTTTGTGGTTTTTTTTAATGTATTTTTTAAATTTAAATTCAGTTAACTAACATGTATTATTAGTTTCAGGGGTAGAGGTCAGTGATTCATTAGTCTTATATAACACCTAGTGCTCATGCCATCACGTGCCCTCAGGAACCTGTTTGACTCACTCTGCTCATCACTGGACAACTGCTGGGCATTAATCAAGCCCAGGGAGAATGGCAGTGTGCCACTTGGTCTATGTGACATATGCAACCCCACTGATCTTCCCACCCTTCCAGTCACTGAGTGCTGCCTGCAACTGGCAATACATCCCCCCCTTGGACTGCTGCCTGATGGATGTCCATTTTCGAGACCACTGTCAGCTCCACTTCCTGGTTTTTGATCAACAATGATCTCCATAAATGCTGGCAGACAGAGGCTCCCCTCCATCAAAGGCATTCCTATTCCTCCCCTCAACGACCTTAATTCCACACCACCATGACCACCATTCAGGCACTACTGGCTGTCAGGCTGTGGCTGAGGGGACAGGTTAGACCCGATTCAGATGGCAAGGATGACAGTAATGTCCTTGGTGAGAACGTACCAGGCTTTTTCAGCCTCTCCCAGTGAATTCATACAAAATGTAGGGACTTTGATTGGCCTCCTTTCTTCGTCCTCAACATGACCAAGTGTCAGAGGTTCCAGGGTGGTGTACACCTTCTGTTCTCTTTCTCCTCTTCATCTCCTTCTGTTTCTCATCCCTCTTTCGTATCTCTTCTACCTCTTTTTAAAAGTGGTAGACCCTCTCCCCCCCCAAAAAAAAATAAAGAAAATAAAAGTTGGTAGCCCAGACATGTCTGCAGAAGCAGGCTCTTTAGTTTATTTATTTTTTAAAATATCTTATTTGACAGAGATCACAAGTAGGCAGAGAGGCAGGCAGAGAGAGGAAGAAGCAGGCCCCCCACTGAGCAGAGAGCCCGATGCGGGGCTCGATCCCAGGACCCTGAGATCATGACCCGAGCCGAAGGCAGAGGCTTAACCCACTGAGCCAACCAGGCGCCCTGCAGTCTCTTTAATCTAACTCCCTTTTCTTCTCCAGAGGCAGAGCAGGTGTCCTGTCACGGAAACTTCCGGAGCTCTTATTGTCCCTCTGTGGTCTTCCCGCCCTTCCTTCCCTTAGCAGTGCCTACAGGGTTCAAAGGAAGACCAATGCACAGGGAAGGAAAGGTGTTTCCAGTTCAGAATGGATGAAAGGAACCAAAGAGATTGTGGTTGGTGCCCTAAGCAAGGCGAACTGAACAAAAGGCCAGATGCAGAAATGAGCCAGTGACATGCAGGGCCTAGAATTAAGACTGGCTCGACCGCGAGCCTGCGAGGAAGGCAGACTCGCTTTGCGAGTGGTGATGGGAGGAGGAATACTTTTCTCAGGACTGGCCTGGGAGAACTGCAGGTAGCTGAAGAATTCACTCTGTTGCCCCACAAAGGGTTCTCTAAAGAAAAACAGTGCCACGTAGGCTGTTTTCTCTCTTGTTCCCATGTGATCTTATTCACGTGGAAGATCAATACAATACTACTGTGCCCTTAATTTCACTCGTGTTTAGTAAAATCCTATTACTTTCTCTGCTTCTGTTTACTGGGAAGATTTGGCGGAAATAGAATATTTTATTTTCAACTGGGAACATTTGGAAGAATATCCGTCTCTTTTCCGTATACCATAGAGAATTCTGTGAATATTCATAACAGTTTTCACCTTGTTTCTGTTAAAACTGTCTTTAGAAATGTATTTGAATAACGTGGTTTTGTCAGAAGCTGAAGACTTCAGAAATTGTTATCTTCATGGAAAAATTCCCTAACAAAAAATTTGTGGTTCTGATTGTCTTGACAATTTGCCCTGGTAACAACTTAGTCATTGATGTCTCTCTTTTTTCTAAATAGCAAAATGACTTGTGAGATTGCTCTGTAAAATTGGAAGGGTACCATTGGCATATTTATCTTTATTTACACACAGTATGGCAAAATCAAAGCATGTCAGCCTGAAAAAACAGTGAAACTAAAAAGATGGAAAATAACAAGGGTGGAAGAGTACACAGAGAAACCAGAATGGTAAAGAGTAGCCTGATACGAGTACTTCAGACAACTGTTTGGCAGTCTCTGTGCACACCCTCTGATCCAGCTCTGGGAATATTCCCAACAGAAATGCATATATGTATTCACAAAGACATGCATAGATGTGTTTATAACAGCACAATTCTACTAGCTAACACTGGGAACTGCCCCAATATATTCACCACTGGTGGAAAAAAATAAACAAGCTTTAAATATTCACACCATGGAATACTGTGAGAAATAAAGATCTATGCCTACATGTAATAGTATGAATGAAATTCACAAACATGATGTTGGACAGAAGCCAAACTCAAGAGTATATGCTATATAATTCCATTTAGATATGAAGTTTAAGAACAGGTATACTTGATCTATGGTGGCAGAAGTCCAAACAGTCATGACTACCAAGAACAGTGAAGATTCTGGTATCTGACCCCACCTACTTACGAACTTAGCATGGTAGGCTACCTAGTTAGAGGATGCTGAGTCAGAGCCAAAGGCCAGTGTCAGTACTCGCACCAGTCTCTTGAGCCCTAATTCTTATTCTGCAGCATGAAGAAAGCCATGTGACACCTGCCCATGAAGTGGGCTGCGTTAGAGGAGAGGAACCCTGGGCTTAAGGAAAGTGAAACCTTTATAATGGGAATTAAGGTGTCTGCCCTTGGCTTTGAAGGCAGACATTATCTTAATTATACTGAACAGCAAGTAAACCTGTACTTTGCTCCATAGGAGACACAAGCTCTACTTTTTCAAGGCTGTAAGCAAACTGCCCTTTGCTCTGAAGGGAAACACCATTTTTGTCTTCCAAGGCTATTCACAGATATCCTTGAAAAGATACTCTGAACAAAGGTAGTTAGTGTTTCTGCTTCCAAGAGTGCAGAAACATCAGAAACCATGATAAGGATCTCCCAACAGTTTTGGGGGGTGGATACCTATTGACTGGAAGGGACTATAATGGGTGGATTCTAAGGGACAGGGGGTATTCTGTGTCTTGATCTGAGTGCTGGATACCTGGGTGTATTCAATTTGTGAAACTTTACTGAGTTGTACACCTGAGAAACATACTTTTCTATATGTATATTATCCTTTAATGAAATATACTTGAGAAAAAGGAAAAAAAAAAAGGAAATCCGAAGTAAACTAAGAAAAATAAAACAAACCAAAAACAACAAAAACAAAATCTCATTTTTCTGGAACCTCCAAAATGACTGGCCAACTTAAAAGTATGTCTCAGATCTTTCTGGGTAGGCAATGATTCCATAGATGAGAATTCTAATGGGGTCATTTACTGTGCCACAAATGACTAAAATCCATTTTCTAAGAATAAAGGCACTCAATTATCTAATGGGCCATCAACTTTTACTATTTTTACTGCGCCTGCTCCTTTTGTCAACGGACCTTTATCAGAGTTTTTCAGTCATAAACAGTTCATTAATTATGGCTTTTGATAGTTCATTTCTTTTTCTGTCACGTTAAGTGTACTCTTTAATTCTCATCACATATTTCACCCACCTCCCCTCTGATAACCATCAGTTTGTTCTCCATAGTTAAGAGTCTGTTTCTTGATTTGTCTTTTTTTCCCCCTTGCCTGTTGGTTTTGTTTCTTAAATTCCACATATGAATGAAATCATATGTTATTTGTCTTTCTCTGATTTATTTTGCTTAGTATTATATTCTGTTCCATTCATGTCATTATAAATGATAAGATCCATTCTTTTTTATGGCTGAATAATATTTCATTACACACACACACACACACACACACACACCCCACACATTTTCTTTATCCATTCATCAGTTGATGGACACTTGGGCTATTTCCATAATTTGGTTATTATAAATAATGCTGTAATAAACATACGGGTGCATATGTACTCCCTTTGAATTCGTGTTATTAGATTTTAGGGTAAAAACCCAGCAGTCCAATTACTGGATCATAGGATAGTTCTGTTTAATTTTTTAAGGAAAACTCCATACTGTTTTCCACAGTGGCCATACTAATTTACATTCTCACCAATAGTGCAAGAGGATTCCTTTTTCTCCATATCTTCATCAATCTTCCTTGTTCCTTATATTTTTTTATTTATTTTTTTTTTTATTTCAGTCATTCTGACAGTTCTGAGGGGATATCATGTTGTAGTTTTGATTTGTATTTCCCTAATAATGGGTGATGTTGAACATCTTTTCTTGTGTCTGTTGGCTATCTGGATGTCTTCTTTGGGGAAATGCCTGATCATGTCTCCCACCCATTTTTCAACTGGATTATTCATTTGTGGTTGTTGAGTTTTATAAATTTTAGATATTAACCCTTTATTGGATGTGTCATTTGCGAATATTTTCTCCCATTCTATAAGTTGCCTTTTAGTTTTATTGGATGTTTTCTTCACTGTGCAGAAGCTTTTTATTTTGATGTTGACCCAATAGTTTATTTTTGCTTTTATTTCCCTTTCCTTAGGGGATATATCTAGAAAGAAGTTGCTATAGTTGATGTCAGAGACATTTCTACCTATGTTCTCTTCAAGGATTTTGGTGGCTTCCCATCTCACACTTAGGTCTTTAATCTATTTTGAGTTTATTTTTGTGAGGATTGTGTAAAAATATGGTCCAGTTGCATTCTTTCACATGTAGATGTCCAATTTTTCCAGCGCCATTTGTTTTTCCCATGTTCACGCTTTCCTCCTTTATCAAAGTTTAACTGACTGTGTAATAATGGGTTTATTTCCGGGTTTTCTATTATGTTCCATTGATTTATGTGGCTGTTTTTATGCCAGTACAATACTGTTTTAATTATTGCCACTTTGTAATGTAAGTTGCAATCTGGAATCATGATACTTCCTGTTTTTTTTTGTTTTTTTTTTTTTCAAGGCTGCTTTGGCTATTCAGGGTCTTTTGTGGGTCCATACAAATTTTAGGATTATTTGTTCTAGTTCTATGAAAAATGTTGGAAATATTTTGGTAGGGATTGCACTAAATCTGTGTATTGCTTGGGATAGTATAGACTTTTTTTTTTTTTTAAGATTTTATTTATTTACTTGACAGATAGAGATCACGTAGGCAGAGAGGAAGGCAGAGAGAGAGAGGGAGAGAGAGAGGAGGAAGCAGGCTCCCTGCTGAAGCAGAGAGCCCAATGTGGGACTTGATCCCAGGACCCTTGGATCATGACCTGAGCCGAAGGCAGAGGCTTTAACCCACTGAGCCACCCAGGTGCCCCTAGTATAGACATTTTAACACTATTCATTCTTCTAATCCATAAGCATGGAATGTCTTTCCATTTCTTTGTATCATCTTCATTTTCTTTCATTAGCATTTTATAGTTTTCAGAGTACAGGTCTTTCATGTCTTAGATTAAATTTATCCCTAGATATTTTATTGGTTTTGGTGTAATTTTAAATGGCACTGTTTTCTTAATTTCACTTTCTGCTGCTTCATTATTAGTGTATAGAAATGCAACAGATTTTTGTACACTGATTTTGTATTTCATGATTTTACTGAATTTGTCACTTCCAGTAGTTTTTTGGTGGAATCCTTAGGGTTTCTATATATAGTATCCTGTCATCTACAAATTGTGAAAATTTTACTTATTCCTTACCAAACTGGATGCTTTACTTCTTTTTCTTGTATGACTGCTATAGCTAGGACTTCTAGTACTATGTTGAATAAAAGTGGTAAAAGTAGATATCCTTGTCTTGTACCTGCACTAGGGAAAAAGCTCTCAGGTTTTTCCCATTGAGCATGATGTTCACTGTGAGTTTTGCATATAAGGCTTTTATTATGTTAAGGTATGTTCCCTCTAGAGCTGCTTTGTTGAGGGATTTCATCATGAATGGATGTGGTATTTTGTCAAATGCTTTTTCTGCATCTACTGAAATGATATGATTTTTATCCTTTCTCTTATTTATGAGCTATATCACATTGATTGACTTGAGAAACTGAACCACCCTTGCATCCTGGGAATAAGTCCCACTTGATTGTGGTGAATGATTTTTTGAATGTATATTGTTGGATTTGGTTTGCTAGTATTTTGTTGAGGATTTTTGCATCCATGTTTATCAGAGATAATTGGCCTGTAGTTCTCTTTTTTTGTAGTGTCTTTATCTGGTTTTGATATTGGGGTGATACTGGTCTTATCGAATGAAATTGGAAGTTTTCCTTCCTCTTTTATTTTTGGAATAGTTTGAGAAGAATAAATATTAACTCTTCTTTAAATGTTTGGTAGAATTTGCCTGTGAAGCTGCCAGGTTCTGGACTTTCATTTATTGGAAGCCTTTAGATTACTGATTCAATTTCATTGCTGGTACTCAATCTGTTCAAATATTTTATTTCTTCATTTGGAAGATGATATGTTTCTAGGAATTTATCCATTTCTTCTAAGTTGTCCAATTTTTTGGCATATGATTTTTTCACTATATTCTCTTAAAGTTGTTTGTATTTCTGGCATGGTTGTTATGTCTCTCTCTTTTTTTTTTTTTTTTGCTTTTGTTTTTGTTGTTTTTTGTCATTTTATCTATTTGGGTCTTTTTTTTTTTTTTTAAATGAGGTGATAGTTCATTTCAAAGTTCAGCTCCACCAGCCAAATAAATAAAATCCGTGTATAATTTAGTTCCATTGTTCAGCAAGGGTGATGCTAGTCCAAGGATGGGCCCCATTATATATCATTATGATGGTCTTTATCAAAGTTTCATGACTTTGTTTTCAGGCCTCCCTCTTTGAGGTGTATTTCACTTGATAATTAAGAGTTAAGGGCGCCTGGGTGGCTCAGTGGGTTAAGCCGCTGCCTTCGGCTCAGGTCATGATCTCAGGGTCCTGGGATCGAGTCCCGCATCGGGCTCTCTGCTCAGTGGGGAGCCTGCTTCCCTCTCACTCTCTCTGCCTACTTGTGATCGCTCTCTGTCAGATAAATAAATAAAATCTTTAAAAAAAAAAAAAAAGAGTTAAAATAACCAAGCCACACCTTTGGCACATACCATAGAAGACTGTCATTAATAACAACACAATCTTGGGTGCTAAATGAGAAAAATATACAGCCAAGAATATTTTAACCCACTAGGGTCTCATTAAAAATAGGAGCAATAAAAAGCTTCCAGGACAAACAGAAACTAAAATAATTTCTGATCACCAAACAAGTCCTACAAGAAATATTAAAAGGGACCCTCTAAGCAAAGAGAGAGCCCAAAAGTAACACAGACCAGAAAGGAATAGAGACAATATACAGTACTAATAGTCACTTTACAGGTAATACAATGCCTAAATTCATTTTTCAATAGCTACTCTCAATATAAATGGGCTAAATACCCCAATCAAAAGATACAGGGTGTCAGATTGGAAAAAAATCAAGAACCATCAATATACTGTCTGCAAAAGACTCACTTTAGACCCAAAGATACCTCCAGATTGAAAGTGTGGGCATGGAATACCATTTACTATGTTTATGAACATCAAAAGAAAGCTGGGGTGGCAATCGTTATATCAGACAAATTAGATTTTAAAACAATGACTGTAACAAGAGATGAAGAAGGATACTATATCATAATTAAAGGATCTATCCAACAAGATCTAACAATTATAAATATTTATGCCCCTAACATGAGATCAGCCATTATATAAACTAATTAATAACAAAATCAAAGAAACACATTAATAATAATACAATAATAGTAGGGGACTTTAACACCCGCCCCCCTGCAGTGGACAGATCTTCTAAACAGAAGATCAATAAGGAAATAAGGGCTTTGAATGACACACTGGACTAGATGGACATCACAGATATATTCAGAACATCCCATCCTAAAGCAATGGAATGCACATTCTTCTCAAGTGCACATGGAACATTCTCCAGAATATATCACATAGTGGATCACAAATCAGGTCTCAACTAGTACCAAAAGACTGGGATCATTCCCTATTTTCAGATCATGGTACTTTGAACCTGGAATTCAATCACAAGAAGAAATTTGGAAAGAACTCAAATACATGGAGGCTAAAGAACATCCTACTAGAGAATGAGTGGGTCAACCAGGAAATTAAAGAAGAATTTTTTAAAATTCATGGAAGCAAATGAAAAGGAAAACACAACTGTTCAAAATCTTTGGGATGCAGCAAAGACGGTCCTAAGAGGGAACTATATAGCACCATAAGCCCTTCTCAAGAAACAAGAAAGGTCTCATATATACAACCTAACCTTACACCTAAAGGAGCTGGAGAAAGAACAGCAAATAAAGCCAAATCCAGCAGCAGAAGAGAAATAATAAAGACTAGAGCAGAAATCAATGAACTAGAAACCAAAAGAATAGTAAAATAGATCAACAAAACTAGGAGATGGCTCTTTGAAAGAATTATTAAGACTGATAAGCCCCTGGACCGACTTATCAAAAAGAAAAGAGAAAGGACCCAAATAAATAAAATCATGAATCAAAGAGAAGAGATCACAACCAACATCGAAGAAATACAAACAATTATAAGAACATATTATGATCAACTATATGCCAACAAATTAGGCAATCTGGAAGAAATGGATGCATTCTTAGAGATGTATAAACTGCCATAAATGAACCAGGGAGAAATAGGAACCTGAAGAGACCCATACCCAGCAAGGAAATTGAAGCAGCAATCAAAAATCTCCCCAAAAAACAGAGCCCAGAACCAGACAGCTTCCCAGGTGAATTCTACCAAACATTTAAAGAAGAATTAATACTTATTCTTCTGAAGCTATTTCAAAAAATAGAAATGGAAGGAAATTTCCAAACTCTTTCTATGAAGCCAGTATTACTTTGATCCCAAAACCCGACAAAGACCCCACCAAAAAGGAGAATTACAGACTAATATTCCTGAAGAACATGCATGCAAAAATTCTCACCAAAATACTAGCCAATAGGATCCAATAGTACATAAAAGGATTATTCACCATGACCCAGTGGGATTTATTCCTGGGCTGCAAGGGTGGTCAACATTTACAAATCAATCAATGTGATACACTACAAAAATAAAAGAAAGGAGAAGACCATATGATCCTCTTAATAGGTGTAGAAAAGGCATTTGACAAAACACAGCACTCTTTCTTGATTAAAACTCTTCACAGTGTAGGGATAGAGGGAACATACCTCAATATCATAAAAGCCATCTATGAAAAGCCCATAGGAAATATCATTCTTAATGGAGAAAAACTGAGAGCTTTTCCCCTAAGGTCAGGAACACAAACAGGGATATCCCCTATCATCACTGCTATTCAACATAGTACTAGAAGTCTTAACCTTAGCAATCAGACAACAAAAAGAAATAAAAGGCATCTGAATCGGCAAAGAAGAAGTTAAACTCTCACTCTTTGCAGATGACATGATACTCTATGTGGAAAACCCAAAGGACTCTACCCCAAAATTGGTACAACTCATACAGGAATTCAGAAAAGTGGCAGGATATAAAAACAATGCATAGAAATCAGTGTCATCTCTATACACCAACAATGAGATAGAAGAAAGAGAAACTAGGAGCTGATTCCATTTATAATGGCACCAAAAGCCATAGGATACCTAGGAATAAACCTAACCAAAGAGGTAAAGGATTTGTACTCAGAAAACTATAGAAAAGTCATGAAAGAAATTGAGGAAATTGAGGAAGACATGAACAAATGGAAAAATATTCCATGTTCATGGATTGGAAGAACAAATATTCTTAAAACGTCTATGCTACCTAGACCAATCTACATATTCAGTGCAATCCCTACCAAAATACCATCAATTTTTTTCACAGAACTGGAAAAAATAATCCTAAAATTTGTATGGAACCAGAAAAGACCGCAAATAGCCAAAGGAATGTTGAAAAAGAAAACCAAAACTGGTGGCATCAGAGTTCCAGACTTCAAGCTCTATTACAAAGCTGTAATCATTAAGACAGTATGGTACTGGCACAAACACAGACACATAAATCAATGGAACACAATAGAGAACCCAGAAATGGACCCTTAACTTTACGAGCAATTAATCTTTGACAAAGCAGGAAAGAGTATCTAATGGAAAAAAAGACAGTCTCTTCAACAAATGGTGTTGGGAAAACTGGACAGCCAGAACATGCAGAAGAATGAAAGTAGACCATTTCCTTACACCATACATAAAAATAGACTCAAAATGGATGCAAGATCTAAATGTGAGACAGGAATCCATCAAAATCCTAGAGGAGAACACAGGCAGCAACCTCTTTGGCTTCTGCCATAGCAACTTCTTGCTACACATGTCTCCAAAGGCAAGAGAAGCAAAGCAGAAATGAACGATTGGGACTTCATCAAGATAAAAAGCTTCTGCAGAGCAAAGGAAACAGTCAATAAAACCAAAAGACAACTGACAGAATGGGAAAAGATATTTGCAAATAACATATCAGATAAAGGGCTGGTATCCCACATCTATAAAGAATGTATCAAACTCCACAGCCAAAGAAACAAAATAACCCAGTCAAGAAACGGGCAGAAGACATGAACAGACATTTCTCCAAAGAAGACATCCAAATGACCAACAGACACATGGGAAAATGCTCAACATCACTTGGCATCAGGGAAATACAAATCAAAACCACAATGAGTTACCACCTTACGCTAGTCAGAATGGCCAAAATTAACAAGTCAAGAAATAACAGATGTTGTCAAGGATGTGGAGAAAGGGGAGCCCTCTTACACTATTGATGGGAATGCAAGCTGGTACAGCCACTCTGGAAAACAGTCTGGATGTTCCTCAAAAAGTTGAAAACAGAGGTACCCTATGATCAAGCAAGTGCACTACTGGGTATTAACTCCAAAGATACAAATGTAGTGATCCAAAGGGACACCTGCATCCCAATGTTTATAAGAGCAAGTCCATGATAGCCAAATTATGGAAAGAGCCATCAATAGATGAATGGATAAAATGGATAAAGAAGAGGTGGGGTGTGTGTGTGTGTGTGTGTGTGTGTGTGTGTATTATGGAATACTACTCAGCCATCAAAAAATGCAATTTTGCCATTTGCAATGACATGGATGGAATTAGAGGGTATCATGCTAATAATTGTCTTTCTCTGACTGACTTATTTCACTTATCATATGATCTCACGGATATGTGGAATTTAAGAAACAGAGGATCATAGGGAAAGAGAGGAAAAAAAGAAAGACAAAATCAGAAAGGGAGACACACATAAGAGACTCTTAACCATAGGAAACAAAATGAGGGTTGCTGGAGGGGAGGGAGGTAGGGGGATGGATATTACGGAGGGCATGTGATATAACGAGTACCAGATATTATGTAAGACTGATGAACCACAGACCTGTATCTCTGAAACCAGTAATATATTATATGTTAATTAAATTGAATTAAAAGTTTAAATATATATATGTATATACATATACATATATATATTTAATAATATATATATTTCTCAAAAAATAGCAACACGATCTTCTATTAAAAATGTAAAGAAAAGGGGTGCCAGCAAAGGAAACACTCAACAAAACAAAGAGGCAACCCACGGAATGGGAGAAGATATCTGCAAATGATAGTACAGACAAAAGGCTGATATCCAGGATCTATAAAGAACTTCTCAAACTCAACACACAAAACAGATAATCATGTCAAAAAATGGGCAGAAGACATGAACAGGCACTTCTCCAATGAAGACATACAAATGGCTATCAGACACATGAAAAAATGTTCATCATCACTAGCCATCAGGGAGATTCAAATTAAAACCACATTGAGATACCACCTTATACCAGTTAGAATGGCCAAAATTAACAAGACAGGAAACAACATGTGTTGGAAAGGATGTGGAGAAAGGGGAATCCTCTTACACTGTTGGTGGGAATGCAAGTTGGTGCAGCCACTTTGGAGAACAGTGTGGAGATTCCTCAAGAAATTAAAAATAGAGCTTCCCTATGACCCCGCAATTGCACTACTGGGTATTTACCCCAAAGATACAGATGTAGTGAAAAGAAGGGCCATCTGTACCCCAATGTTCATAGCAGCAATGGCCACGGTCGCCAAACTGTGTAAAGAACCAAGATGCCCTTAAACGGATGAATGCATAAGGAAGATGTGGTCCATATACACTATGGAGTATTATGCCTCCATCAGAAAGGATGAATACCCAACTTCTGTATCAACATGGACGGGACTGGAAGAGATTATGCTGAGTGAAATAAGTCAAGCAGAGAGAGTCAATTATCATACGGTTTCACTTATTTGTGGAGCATAAGAAATAACAAGGAGGACATGGGGAGATGGAGAGAAGAAGGGAGTTGAGGGAAATTGGAAGGGGAGATGAACCATGAGAGACTATGGACTCTGAAAAACAATCTGAGGGTTTTGAAGGGATAGGGGGTGGGAAGTTGGGCCAGCCTGGTCGGGGGTATTGTGGAGGGCACATATTGCATGGAGCACTGGGTGTGGTGCATAAACAATGAATTCTAGTACACTGAAAAGTAATTACAAAAATAAAAAATTTAAAAAAGAGAAGAAAAGAAAAGGGGTGCCTGGGTGGCTCAGTGGGTTAAAGCCTCTGCCTTCGGCTCAGGTCATGATCTCAGGGTCCTGGGACTGAGCCCCGCATTGGGCTCTCTGCTCAGCAGGGAACCTGCTTCCCCTCTCTGCCTGCCTGCCTCTCTCCCTACTTGTGATCTTTGTCAAATAAATAAATGTTTTTTTTTTAAATGTAAAAAAAAAATTTGGTTTGGCTTATTTGAGCAAAAATTTTCCATTTCTGTATATAACAAGGTATTGGGGGATAAAAAAATAATTCACTGTTCAAAATGTAAGCTTCATTTTCGCATAAGGGTTATAAAAACATTTAATAATATACAAGATTAACTTATTGCCTTTGAAGCAGAAGGTAGATTAGGCTTTTTACAATGCATCCTATCAATTCATATCACACATAATTTTAAATGGCATCCATCTGGATGGCTTGCCCTATGTTTTCCAATGGCAAAATTTTGTTTGCTACTGGTAGCTAGAAGCATAGGACATATAGGATACTTTGATTCATGTAAAGGGGTCCAAAATTCAAGTTTATTCTGTCTTACCAAGTTGGATAGTGACAAAAAGGTAATAGGTGGGATTTTTGAATCTAGCATTAAACCAGAGTCCAGAGCATTAAACTAATAGTGCACTGAGTTATAGGTGGGGACACCTTCGTTCTAGGGGGCTCTGCCCTAAGTTGTTGGCAAACCACTTAATTCCAAAGACAGTTTTATTCCTCTTCTAAATCTGAAGATTTACCTATGCATTAAAACTAAATTTTCTGCAAAGTTCTGTGCCATTACCAGGCTTGCTATCTTGGTACTTTTCATGGGTGACTTTAACTTCCCATCATCTTTGAAGAAAAGACTCTAAAATCTGGAATCGCTAACCCTCACTCTAGACCAGGGTCTGACATGTGCATTTGTACAGTGTTTTCAGAAATCTCCAGTCTGCCTCTCCTAAATCTGATCTTTCTTTTCCCAACATTGACAGAATGATCAAGTCCCTTTTGACCAGGTATCTTTGTCAGCACACCACTGCCTGCAGAACAAAGTCCCAACACCCAGCTACTGCACTCAGTAGCCCCCATTCAATCATCTTGCCCACTCACATGGGACTCTCTACTGTACCTCAAGCAGCCATGCACTGTCCTGCTTCTGTACCTTTCCCTCATCTTGAATTTTCTTCCTCACCTCCCTACCTATGGAAGTCCTATCAAAATTCAATTTAAATGCCATCTCTTCTAAATAACATCCCCAACCCCCTACTTCCTGCGTCATATACTTTGTAGGCATTTATTTCATACAGACTCATACTGTATTCTTTATATATGTTACTTGCTTATATACGTCTTTGTTACTCAATTTTAAGTTATTTAATGGCCAAGATCATGCTGTAGTTATCTTTTTCTTCTGTAATGGATAAGACACAGTCTTGTCCTCAGGTAGCCTAGAATCTAGCACAGGAGACAATTTACAGTGTGAGAAATGCTAAAAGGAGTGTAAGCACAGAATGCCACAGGAACACATGAGAATAGTATTTCCCAAGCTGAGGCTAAGGGGTGTCAGGGAAGGCTTATATTATTATAAGAGGTGGCTTTCAAGTTCCTTTGTAGACACCATACTAGACTATAAGCTTCTTCAGAGAAGACATTTATCTTTTCATCTCTGTATCCAGAGGGATACATTTTTTATGTTTAGCATAAAAAAGACCCTCCAAAATGAATGAATGTGTAAATAAAAGATGGCCAAGTCATTTATAGTTCTAAATTTATAAGTGAATCATATTAGTCTTTTGTACTTTTTAATCATACTTATCAGAAGTCAATTAATAATTGGTTAATGAAAACCTCATAAAAAAAGTTAATAACCTATTTTTAGGTTTGAGGTTTTAGGTAAGTGTTAACTGGCATAGCTACCCAAATAATTCCTAAGAAAGAAGAGCCAGAGCGGAGACTTCAGTAAAAATCCTTCCATATACCTTAATTCCAAGTCTCAGAAAGGAGTATATGTGGATAAGTGAGCTGTTTTGAAACTATAGATCCAAATTGTATCAACACTGATGTTTGCTCCTTAATCTCTAAATTCATCTAAGTTGAAAAGAAAACAGACCTTTATTACAGTCCTTAACAACAGATTATACTAATAATAGCTCTCATTTATTAAGTCCCTACATCACGGTACCACTGTGCTAAGCACTTTATGTATATTATTCCCTTAATTCTCATACAACTCTACAAGGTATTCCTGTTCCCATTTTTCAAATGAGGAAAATAAGACACAGTTGAGATACTTGTGTTTGGTCATTCACCAAGGTAGTAGTAAACTCAGGATTCAAACCCAGCTCTGACTCCAGAGTCTCATAACTATATATGGATAGAAATCTTATCTTTTGTTTTATAGTGGAAAATCGTTAATCAAGATAATCTGCCAGTGGTTTCGATTTTTCCCATTTGTGTACAAAATTTTTATAGCATATGAAACACTTTACCAATTTTGATGATTAATGAAAATTCCAACAAGAAAGGGTAAGTGCAAAATCAGAAGAACAGTACTAATAATATATAATTGTTTTTCCTTTAACGATTATCAACCATACTATGACCTAATGTCTTTTGAAATCTGAATACCACATACAAATGACTTTGAGATACAATGGCATTTATGGCACATCTACTGTTGGTTTGCATCACTTTGCTAAAGTCACTGTCACAGCTGAATCATATTTTTAGGTATTCAGGTGGCTCCAACAAGCTTTTTGTCCCAAAGTAACCAGCAAGATTTGGAAGACAATTCAATTTGTCCAGGAAGACCAAATAACAGAGATCTTTCTGGGTGGGAAGGGATTATGTCACTGTCTAGAAATCTTTGATAAACTTGGCTCCTCAGCAATGGCAGGCTGGGGAAAGAACCCACAGCCAAGCAATACATGTGAACTCCCAGAAATGTGATGGAAAGAGAAGGATAAAATGGAAAAATCTCAAGGAGAAAGCACAATGAAAGAGAAAAATAGTTGTAAGAGAAATTTGCAATGTTAGTTGTATATACCCAAAAGACCATTGGTGTGAGAGACCTAAAAGACAGTGATTTTTAGTTCCAGCTTGTTTTTCAATTTAATTTTGGGACTTCTGGGAGGGGGGGTGTGTAATCTCCCTGTGGTTAGAATTTATTACTCATGATGAGAGGGAGGTGGACTAGAAAGTCTAAGTTTCCTTTTAGAGCATTGATACTACCATGCTAGGGAGGCTGCAGATACACATCCCCAGGGCTTTACTACTAGTTAGAAATATGGTAGAACTTAATAAAGGAGATATAAATGGGTATCTTCTTAACTTGATAAAATATACCTTGTCCCCAAAGTGACCACTGTACTTCTGGGGGCAGCAGTAGAGGTATTCCCACTCAGGTTAGGAACAAAGAAGGACATTCACATTCATTTGTCATCACTATTACTTAACAGTACTTGATATTAGACAGTACAATTAATAAGAGAAAATTAGAGGTACAGAAATGTAGAGAAAGAAATAAAAATATCACCATTTGTTATTGTGGGAAACCTGAGATATTCAACTGAAAAAGGACTAGAAACAAGAAAAAGTAATAAAGTAACATGACAGAGAATTACTAGAAAGATATCATTAAATTTCAGATGAACAAAGACAGCAAACTAGAAGAGGAAATGGAGGAAGACTCCATTTACCATTGCAAAGGTAAAGGATGAAATATCTAAGAAAAATAATTTCAGAAATATTTAAGATTTATAAATACAATTTCAAAGCCACAAAGATGTGTAGAAAAGGAGTGACATAGGGATGCCTGGGTGGCTCAGTTGGTAAGGGGCTGCCTTTGGCTCAGATCGTGATCCCAGGTTCCTGGGATCAAGTCCTGAATTGGGCTCCTTGCTCAGCAGGAACCCTACTTCTCCCTCTGCCTGCTCTGCCTGCCCTGCCCTCTGCTTGCTCTCTCTGACAAATAAACTCTTAAAAAAGAAGAAGAAGAAGAGGAGGAAGAAGGAAAAATAGTGTAACAAGTTCTTAGATAGGAAATCTCAAATTCAAAATGTTCTTCCTAAACAAATTTTAAAAGTTATTATATGACCCAGCAATTGCACTACTGAGTATTTACCCCAAAGATACAGATATAGTGAAAAGAAGGGCTACATGCACCCCAATGTTCATAGCAACAATGTCTACAATAGCCAAACTGTAGAAAAAGCTGAGATGCCCTTTAACAGATGAATGGATAAAGATGTGGTCAATATATACAATGAAATATTACTCAGCCATCAGAAAGTATGAATACCCACCATTTGCATCAACATGGATCAAACTAGAGGGGATTATGCTAAGTGAAATAAGTCAAGCAGAAAAAAACAATTACCATATGGTTTCACTTATACGTGTAACATAAGGAATAGCATGGAGGACGATGTTAGGAGAAGGAAGGGGAAAATAAAGTAGGGGAGATCAGAGGGGGAGATGAACCATGAGATACTATAGACTCTGAGAAACAAACTGAGGGTTTCAGAGGGGAGGGGAAGGGGGATGGGTGTACCTAGTGATGGGTATTAACAAGGGCATGTATTGCATGGAGCACTGGGTGTTATATGCAAACAATGAATCATGGAACACTACATCAAAAACTAATGATGTACTGTATGGTGACTAACATAACATAACAAAACAAAAACAAAAAGACAAAATAAAGGAGTACTATTGAATAAAGTGGTTTTTAATTGGTCAAGTCCAGAAATTTAGGAAGGGTCAAAGAGAGAAAATCCTAAAATATATTAAAAAAACAATGGCCGTGGGGCACCTGGGTGGCTCAGTCTTTGGGCATCTGCCTTCAGCTCTGGTCATGATCCCAGGGTCCTGGGATCAAGCCCCACATCGGGCTCCCTGCTCGGCGGGAAGCCTGCTTCTCCCTCTCCCACTCGCCCCGCTTGTACTCCCTCTCTCGCTGTCTCTCTCTGTCAAGTAAATAAATAAAACCTTAAAAAAAAAAAAAAAAAAAAAAAGCAGTGGGTGCCTGGGTGGCTCAGTCGTTAGGCGTCTGCCTTCTGCTCAGGTCATGAGCCAGGAAGCCTGCTTTTCCCTCTCCCTCTGCCCCTGATTGTGCTTCCTCTCTCACTGTCTCTCTTTCTGTGTCAAATATATAAATAAAATCTTAAAAAAAAAAAAGAGAGAGTTTTTATCATGAATGGATGTTGACCATGTAGATTTAAAATTTTTTTCATGAATTACATTTAGTTATCATTATTATCTTTTATGTATGCATCAATCTTTTCCTTAACATCTCCATATTTTAAAATAATAGAGAGGCCTCTCCACTCTAAGTTAATAAAGAGATTCTCTTTTGTGTTCTTCTAGTTTTTTTATGATTTCATTTTTTAAAATTTAAGTCTTCTTTGAAATTTACATGGTGTACATCATGAGGCATAAATCCAAATTTATTTTACTAAAAACATCTCTCTAGCTTTTAGAGTTTTTAGAGTTGTCCATCTTTTCCTCAATGATTTCAGGTACCATGTTTATCCTACACCAAGTTCTATATGCAGTAGGGCCTATTTCCAGATTTCCTTTTGTTTTCCATTGATTCATCTATTATTGTGTAAAGACTATACTTTTAATTATCACAGTTTTATGTTAATTTGTAATAAGTATTAGAAATACATCCCCTCATTTCTGCTCTTTTTTTTTTTGAAAGTACCTTCTACCCCTAGTGTGGGGCTTGAACCCATGACCCCAGGATCAAGAGTTACATGTTCTACTGACTGAGCCAGCCAGGCACCCCCCTCATTTCTACTCTTTTTTATTTCCTTCAAATTGTTTTTTTGTTTGTTTGTTTTTTGATTTGTTGAGTTTATTTATTTATTTGACAGACAGAGACAGCGAGAGAGGGAACACAAGCATGGGGAGTGGGAGAGGGAGAAGAAGGCTTCCCACAGAGCAGGGAGCCTGATGCTGGGCTCAATCCCAGGACCCTGGGATCATGACCTGAGCCAAAGGCAGACACCTAACAACTGAGCCACCCAGGCACCCCCATGATAAAAACTCTTAACCAGTTAGGTATAGAAGGAATATATTTCAACACTATAAAGGCCATACATGACAGGCCCTCAGCTAACATCATAATCAATGGTGAAAAGGACGAAAACTTTTACTGTAAGGTCAGGAACAAGAATGGACTCTCACCACTCCTATTCAACAGAGTACTAGAAGTCTTAGCTAGAGCATGGGAGTGGGCGGGGGGAGGTGGGGAAGAAGAAAAAGAAAGAAGAGAAAGAAAGAAAAGAGAAAGAAAAAAAGTATCAAAATTGGGAAAGAAGAAGTAAAAATGTCTATTTGTAGACAGTATGATTTTTATTTTAGTAAATCCTGAACACTCAACTAAAAAACTGTTAGATCTAATAAATGAATTCAGAAAAGTTGCAGGATATAAAGTTAGCAAACAAAAACCACTACTAGCTTTTCTATATACTAACAACAAAATTTCTGAAAAAGAAATAAATTAACCCAACTCATAGTATTTTTAATATTCTATTTCTAGAATATATATTTATGAAATATATTATTCATATCATATATTATATAATTTATATTATATAATTATATAATCATATTATACAATATATAATATTTATATATTATAATAGTATATTACTATAATATATAATATATGTGTGTGTCTATTTAGGTCCTTTACCCATATATATATTAATTTATATAAATAAATTTACAACAGCATGAAAAAGAATAAAATACTTAGGAATGAATTTAACTAAGGAGGTAAAAGCTCTCAATGCTGAAAACTATTATAAGATACTGATGAAAGAAATCAAAGAAAACATGAATAAATGGAAAGGTATCCCCTGTTCATGGGTTGGAAGAATATCATTAAAATATCAATGCTACCAAAAGCAATCTATAGACTTAGTGCAATCTCTATCATGAGTCCAACGGTAATTTTTAAACAAGTTAAAAAAAAAAAACAAAAACCTAAAATTTGTATGAAACCACAAAAGACCGTCCCGCAAATAGCCAAAGAAATCCTGAGAAAGAAAAACAAAGCAGGAGGCATCACACTCCTGATTTGCAAACCATATATGTGGAAAGGGGTTAGTATCTGAAACATAATGAAATCATACAACTCAATACCAAAAACACATAATCCAATTAAGAAATGGGTAAAGGACCTAAATAGACATTTCTCCAAATCCAAAGAAGGTGAACAGGTACATGAAATAATGTTCAAGATCACTAGTCATTAGGGAAATGCCAATTAAAACCAAAACTCTTACACCTTTTAGAATAGCCATCATGTAAAAGACAAGAGATAACGCAAATGCTGGTGTGGATCTGGAACAAAAGCCATCCTTGTGCACTTTTGGTGGGATTGTAGATTGGTAGAGCCACTATGAAAAGGAGTATGGAGGGTGTTCTAAAAGTTAAAAATATAAGTACCATATGATCCAGTAATTCCATTTTGATGAATATATTCTAAAGGTAACAGAAATACTAACTTGAAAATATATCTGCACACTGTTTCTATCAGTTTAACTTACAATAGCCACGACAGTGGAACAACCCAAGTGACCACTGATGGATGAATGGATAAAGAAGTTGTGCTATATACATACAATGGAACATTATGCAGCCTTAAACACACACACACACGCACACACACGCACACACATACATCCTGCCATTTGTGACAATATGGATGGACCTTGAATACTTAATGTTAAAAGAAATAAGAGAAAGCCCAAACCTATGTGATCTCACCTTAACGTGAAATCTAAAACAAACAAACAAACAAAAAAAAACCCATATATAAAAAGGTGAGACTGGGGCACCTGGGTGGCTCAGCCATTAAGCATCTGCCTCTGGCTCAGGTCATGATCCCATGGTCCTGGGATCAGAAGCCTGTTTCTTCCTCTCACACTCCCCTTGCTTGTGTTCCCTCTCTTGCTATGTCTCTCTGTCAAATAAATAAGTAAAATCTTAAAGAGAGAGAGAGAAGAGATTTGTGGTTACTAGAAATGGGGCAGGAGGAGGAGGCTGATTGGAGGAAACTGGCCAGAAGTTACAAATTTCCAGTTTTAAGATAAGTACCAGGGATGTGACATATGGTATGATGACTACAGCTAACACCGGCATGTGATATACAAGAAAGTTGGTAAGAGAGTAAATCCTGCAAGTTCTCAACACAAGGAGAAAATTTTTTTCCTCGTTTTTCTTTTCCTCATTCTTTTTTTTTTTTTTTTTTTTTTATCATATCTATATGAGAGGATGGAGCTTAGCTGAACCTCCTTTGGCAGTTATCCCAGTGTGTGTATGCAAGCCATCACACTATATGCCTTAAACTTACAGTGTTGTAGGTCAATTATTTCTCAGTAAAACTTGGGGGAAAGACTTTAAAAATCTACATGATAAAAAAAAAAAATCCATAAGCAAGTCAAAAGAAAAATCCCCAACTGGGAATATGTAATTTTGTATCACCAAATTTCTAGAAGGGTAAGAAAGGATTACTCTGAAAGGCTGCAAATCACTAACCCAGGGATTTCCCAAAGAAGGATACTAACTTTAGTTGATGTGTTAATTTCACCTAAGGTGTCAAGTAAATGTTTCTTCTGTCAAATATAAGTCTGTTTTCCATTTTAGTGGGGAAAACCAATAACCAGAAGGCCACCAGTGCAAAATGAGTAAGACAAGCCTGCACCTGTCTCACAGGACATCAGTGATGAGCAAGGTCACCTTGGGATTACTACATTCTGGGAGGATATTCTATTTAACAAGCTTGATCATTTCCATCCTGTTTGAGGCTGTGTTTTAACTGCCGCAGACTGCAGCCACCAGTCACTTCTGGAGTGGTGTGCATGAGTTTGCACAGATTAACTCGAATGTTATGAATATGGCAACGCTGATGTTACTTTCACCAAATATGCCACGCTGTTATGGCCTCTGCATTTTTATTAGGCCTATTAGAAATTCACAGCTAATTTTTTCCCACATACTATTATTTCATCTGAAGTATTTTTATACTCTTGACAGCAACGCATGAAGAGTAAATCTGGTCTACTGAAATATGGTTTATCTCTTGGACAAGAACTTTATTCGATCATTCAAGAGAAGAGTATGATTACCTCCAGGTCTCCTGACATATAAATCTTGGTCTCATAGAGGAAAAAAAAATAAAACCACAAAATTTTTTTGCAGTCTCTTTCAGTGTTTGACTTTGGATAGAAATAACCCAATAACATCACAGGTTTCAATTAAAGAGGTTTGAGGGAAGGCCCAGGGTTACTGTACCTAGAATCTTTTCAGTGAGTTTTATCAAGTTAAGCCTACCTCCTGAGCACCTGAGCATATACTTGAGAAAAGCTCTGTTAGTAGGATTTCTGTTTTAGGGTCAGTACCACACAAAGCAGCTGGATATTTCAAAACAGTCCCAGAACACACTGTGCCCTAAGAGTGCTATTTCCATGAAAATTTGGATAGTGGTCAATCAGCATATATTATAAATAGTTTCCCGCACTATGCCTAAATTAGAAATCAATTCAACTTATAATAACTGAATTAACTTAATTAACAAATATTTTTTCATGGCTTGCCACTAACGGGCATTTGCGGAGGGGATAAGAGTGCTCCATTTTGGTACTCCTTGCTCCAAGGGTGAAAAGAATACATTCTTTGGACCATGTCAATGGCACTTGCTCTCCAGCAAGCCAAAGAAAGAGAAAAGAACTAAAGGATTAAAAAGGAACATTTTTATCAAGAATTATTTAAAAAAAAAACAAAAAACCTCTTAACTTCAACAAGAGCACAGATTCATCCCATCAGCCTAAACATTTTCTTTCTAGAATTACTAAAATTCAAGTGTTAGATCTAAGTTACATATCAAAGGTGAAAGGGACCTTATTTTGCAGCATGAGCCACGGAAGCCAGGAAAACATAATCACGGTCAGCCTGTGAGAGAACAGGAGGCCTAGTCTGGCCCCCACTGGTTTTCTGTCCCAAACACCCTGGTGCTCCTCACGCTATCTGCGGGGGAGCTGCTCATCTCAGTTGCATCCTTTGCAATACAAGTCTGAGTCCTGGAATTTTAACTTGCTATGGGTATGAGGAAGCAGAGGATGCTACAATGGAAAAAGTTCTGACCACCCATAAAAATAGGAAAAGTAGAAGCTGGAGAAGGAGAAAGTTACAGATGTCTTCAGGTATGGTACAGAAGCTCTGATTACAGACATTTCCAAGTTAATAGAGAAAGAAACATCTCCAGAGTAGAGAAGAAGAGTGAGTTCTCCAGGCCACAATCGTTTGATGAGTACTTTACAGAAAAGACAATTTTCTTTTTTGATTCTTTGACTCCCAAAAAGGTTTCAGTACACATGCAGATGGATTCCTGAATGAGGTGTGTTTTCTACTCTAAATTAATACACTGTTATCTACTTTATTCATCATTCTCTTCTTAGTTATGAGATTATGACTTCATTCTTCACCTAAAATTTAGGTCACAGTGACACTGCCCAGCCCCACCCCAGCCACCTCTGTAGGCAGTCTCAGCCCCACCCACATGCGTTACAGGAGCCCCAGAGCCCTCTCAACCATCCACTTGGTCAGGAAGGCAAGAGCATACCTTTAACTTCATTCTGAGAAGAAATTCCCACCTCTACTGGCAGAATGCTTGGCTCCTACACCACTGGAGTCACTGTTAGGGTCCGTAATCAAAGGAGCGAGACTGATACAAAGCGAAGGTCAAGCAAAGCTTTATTTCGCGCCAAGCATCGAGAATTAAACTGACCGGTCAGGGCCGTCTCTTGCAAAGAGGCGACCCCTCCCAGCCTCACAAACTAACTTTTATAGAGGTAGTTTAGCCGGGCTATACACAGGTGGCCAATGAGATTGCAATACACAGAGAAAACTACACAGTCATGCTAAGTCTGCCACACACAGAAAAAAAAAACTGCTAGGTAACACACGGGTGGCCAATTGAATTTCAATTTACCCTAGTAGATATATGCCCGCCCAACTGATTGGATGTCTTCACCTGGCCTGACCCGCGCTTGTATCTAGGCTTTGCAAGTAAGTTCCTCTGGGAGGGGCAGGGCCAATCTAAGTTTACTACAACAAAATGGCTCCCTCTGGCCAACCAGGCCCTTACAGTCACCCTTCCTTCTAGGGAGCACTCTAATTTTTCATTGCTGAATATATGTATTGTTTTTGTTATAAATACTTTATATTAAGGGCTTGTCTTTAGAATACTTCTCAGAAGAATCCTAAAAATATAGAAATGAATAAATTCAGATGTAAACCTATGACATTTAGAAATATTTACCAGTTTCTTCTTCCCTATTTCACCATGAAAACAGCGTATTTGGCCTTTCGATCAGCTGTGACTAAGCCCCTCTATTTAGTTTCTCTGCCATACCACCTTCTTAGATCACCATGGGTGGTAAAGTAAGAATTACACTAAATTTTAGTGCCCCTGAAATAATGCTGTGCCCCTCATAACCTTGCTGGCTTAGACAAACCCCTGGTGCTTCTTAGTCATTATGAGATCACTGTTTCTGACAGGGACATATGGCATAGCCCTCATCCTCCTCTAGTTCCTATCAGATTCTAACAACCCTATTTCAAAGATGAGGAATGGGGGTGGTGGAAGCTTTCCTTCTTAACCTTTCTAGGAAGTACTTATTTACATCATTAGCTTCATTCTAGACTAGAAAAACACATGGGCGGTGCAAGGAGGCTCTGAGTTGATGACTTTATCAGTTCCATTTCTGTTTTTTTAGGGGCCAAGTTTGTTTTAAGCTGGCTAAAAGAACAAGACAAAGCCCATGCTTGCTCTCTTTATAGACAGTGAAATGTTACAGTATGGCATCTTTTCTTTCAGGCAAGATCCCTCTGAGACATTCCTGAAAAAGCAGCACAGTCCATGAACACCAGAAAGGCATGCTGACCTCGGGCAACCTAGCAAAATAGTGGGCAGCAGTGAGACAAAACAAAACAAAACAAAACCAAAAACAAACAAAAAAACACCTTACTATTAGGAGAGTCCAGTCTCTCTAGACAACTAGCTTTGGCCTACATGGTAGATTCTTTCTCAGTAGCTATAATGACAGCACATCATGTGTAAGTCTAGGCATTATAGGTAGATTTATGGTTTATTTAGGGGAAGAGATTTAGGAAGACAGAAATTAGAGTTAGTTTTTTAGCCCATAAAAAAAGGATCTATTCATGTGAGTCCCTAAATAGCAACACCATCAAAAAATGAAACAGAGAAAGCAATTCCCAGGTGCTGCTGAATTTAGCCTTTGTACTTATAAGCAAGCATTCATAGTATCTTAAAAAAATAAAATTTTCTGTGCAGTCACAGTAATTTTGCACTATGAAAAATATTCATCTTGAATGTACATGTTTATTATTTCACTGGAAAATAATGTAGCTTATTTGGTAGGTGCTGTAAACTGAACTGTATACTCACCAAAATTTATATGTTGAAGCCCTAACTCCAATGTGATAGTATTTGGAAATGCGGCCTTCGGGAAATAATTAGGTTTAGATGAAGTAGTGTGGGGTTCAACTGCTGAGATTAGTGCCCGTATAAGAAAAGAAAAAGACACAAGCTCTCTCTGCCATGTGAGGACACAGCAAGGATGCAGCCATTGGCAAACCAGGAAGATGATCCTCAGCAGAACCTGACCATGTTGGAACCCAGATCTCAAATTTCTAGCCTCCAGAACGATGACAATATAAATCTCTGTTATTTAAGCCACCTATTCCATGGTATTTTGTTTAGCCAATACAGGTTTAACTTTTTTTTAATTAAAATGTCTTTAAGAAGTTAAAGCACATGGGACATGTGTCTAAACTAAGTGATGAGATGCCAATTAATTTAATGAAAGTGCTATTTTCAAACTGATATTTCATGTTGCTATTTTAGGTAACAATGATAGAAATATAATCAATGATACTGATGAGGGAACAGAAGGCTGGCTGAGGACAAAGCAAAAGCAGGCACCCTCCAACTTTCCCCCACCCCCACTCCTGGGTGGGACATCTGTGACATTCTTCAGGAATCTCCCACCCATCTTAATGTTAATACCTTGCTAGAGGGCAAATTGACCTTGGCAAAGGCAAGGCCTCTGGTATCCGGTATCTTTGTAGGTCCTCTTTAGCATATGAAAGTTCTATTGAAACCTCCCTTTTCCTTACTTCCCCCACATCCATGGTATATAACCTGCCATCCCTCACAACCCGTGGCAGCCGCTCTTTCTGCCCACAGGTCTTGTCCCCGTGCTTTAATAAAGCACCATTCTGCACCAAAGATGTCTCAAGAATTCTTTCTTGGTCATCAGCTCCAGACCTCACCCCATCAAACCTCCCCTATATTCTAGAACTTCATCAATACTATCCTTATTTACAAAAGAATAAAGCATAGATAATAAAATTTAAATGCCTTCCTTAGATTATTTTTTTGTCTGCTTTTTTCCTTTTCTGTAGAGAACTTTATCTTTCTATATGCATTATCTATTAATCACTCATTCATTCATTCATCCCAACAAGTATTTACTGAGCACCTAGCTCTGCTCTAGGCAGAGTTCCCGTGATATGAGCAAAAAAGTCTTTCTCATAGAGTTTATATTCTAATGGCGGGAGACAGAAAAGCAAACAAATATTAAATATAAAATATGTCCTATTAAGTGCTATGAAGAAACAAAACCAGGTAAAGGGTAAGAGTGCAATGTGGAAGAAGAGGAGTCTGAGTAATCATTTCGAAAAAGTAATCAGGGCAAGTCTCTGATACGACCACATTGAGCGGATACTCGAATCATGTAAGAGAATGTGTCTTGAACAAACAGGGAGAACAGTGTTCCAGGCTAAGGAAGTGGTACTTTCAAAAGGCCTGAGGCAGGAACAGGCTTGGCTTGTTAGAGAAAGAGCAAGGTGGTTAAAACAAGTGACTGAGTGTGGCTGAAGATAGAGTTAAATAGGCTTCCAGGGATCCATTCATGTATGCCCAGAAAGTTAGAGGGATAATGAGAAAGTCCCCAGAGGCGAGGGAAGAAAGAATGAAAAAGAAGCAATATTCAAGAAGATAATGGCTAAGATTTCCCCCAAAGTTGATGAAAAGTCACAGATTAAAGTAGCTCTCTGAATACAAAGCAAGATAAATAAAAAGAAGTACACGACACATTAGAGTAAAACTGTTGAAAATCAAAGTTAAAGAGAATATTAAATGAAAATTCAAAGATAAAAATGAACTTCAAAGGAGCAAATTTTAGACTGACTGCTGACTCCTCTGAAGAATCAAGGAAATGCAGAAGAAAATGGGATCTTCTAAGTGCAAAAAGAATAGTGAAGTCAATCCTCAATAATGCAGTGAACAACACATTTTTTCAGGGAAGAAATGGGGAGAATTTTTCACCAACAGGCTACTTTTTTTTTTTTTTTTTTTTTTTTAAGCTGTAAACCCAATGTATGGCTTGAACTTATGACCCTTGAGATCAGTAGTTGCACGGTCTAGGGGCATGTGGTTGGCCCAGTCAGTTGAGCATCTGATTCTTGGTTTGGGCTCAGGTGGTGATCTCAAGGTCATGAAATCAAGTCCCACACTGGGCTCCATACTCAGCCCAGAGTCTGCTTAACTTTCTCTCTCCCTCTCCTTTTGTCCCTACCCCTTTGCTCTTGCTCTCTAAAATAAATCAATAAATCCTTTAAAAAGAAAAAAAAAAAAAAAAAAAAAGAGTTGCAGACTTTAGCAAGGGAGCCAGCCAGGCACTTTAAATGCTACTTTAAAGAAAATACTGAAGGGCGTATTTAGATGTTACAGTATTAGATACCAAATTGGGAGCTCAAAGGTGCTGGAAGGAATCTAAAAATAATGGAAAGGACAAACATGTGAATAAATGTAAATGAATTTTAACTGAACATAGGAAGAATTATAATAATATATTAGGGGATTTTAGGTACATATAATATGAAAATATTATAAGCCATATTTGTATCAGACACAGGAGACTAAGTCAAAAACCATAACTAGAAATACTTCAAAATTACATAGGGTTTTCAGTAAAAGATAGTAATTCTACATTTTTATGCACCTAGTAACAGTCCAAAATTATATATCAAACAAATATTGACACACCAGGGAAATAAAAAAAATAGAGCAATTTTAAGATACCTCTTTCAGGCACATTAGACAAAATAGTGTATACAAATATATAAGATTTGAACAACAAAATTTACATGTTTGACCTAATAACCACACATATAACACTGTCCCCTAAAACCCCAGAATACACACTGCTTTCAAATATACATAGATTATAAAAATCAACCATGTGAAAGCAAACTGCTATAAATTCTAACAAATTGAATTCATAAAAGCCAATTTTTGAACACTAAGGAGTTAGACTAGAAATTGCTAACAAAAATATACTTAGAAAATCTACAATGCTTGTAAATTAAAAAATATACTTCCTAATAACCCATGGGTTCAAGAAGAAAGCACAATGGAAATCAGAAAACTTTGAAGTCAATGTTCATGAAAATTTATGAGATGCATTACAAGTATTTTAAGAGGAAAATTTATGTTCCTAAATACATATATTAGAGGAAAAAAGGAAAGCTGAAAGGCACTGAGCTAAACATCCATAATAAAAAGTTATAAAAGAAACAAAGAAAATAAAAAGACACAAATAAAAAAGTAAAAACAGTAACAAGTAAAATTTAAAAAAACAGACACACAGGAGATCAGAAAAAATAAAAACTGGTCTTTTGAAATGACAAGATATAAACCAGCCCCACTCCCATTATGATGGAGAATAATGAAGAAATACAGAGTTAGCTTAAATAATAATATTAGAAATAACAGAGGGGATATCAGCACAGAGCCTACAAATATCAAAAAATATTGTGAGCAACCAATAAAGTGTGCATTTGTAAAAAAAAAAAAAAAATCAGCCTTTGTGCTTAATATCATACACACCATTAGGTATCTGTTATATTTCACAAAACTCAAGAAAACACGCATCTTATAAAAACTTACAGCAAACGAAGAAACAAAATGTGAATGGTCTGTGTCTATTTTACTTTGTTCATTTAAATTTTGCATATTTTTTGTTTTTATTTTAATTCCAGTTAACATACAATGTACTACTAGTTACAGGTGTTCAACATGATTCAGCACTTCCACACATTGCAGTGTCCATTACCAGTGTCGTCCTTAATCCCCATTGCCTATTACACCCACCCCCACATCTCCTTCCCCTCTGATAACCCATTAGTTTGTTCTCTGTAACTAAGAGTTTGTTGACTGATTTGTCTTTTTCTCTTTACCTGTTTGTTTTGTTTCTTATATTCCACATGAGTGAAATCATATGGTACTTGTCTTTCTGTCACTGACTTATTTCACTTAGCATAATACTCTCTAGCTCCATCCATGTCATTATGAACTGTGTCTATTTTAAAAATGAATCAGTATTTTAAACCACAAAGAAAACTCTAGGTCCAGTTGGTTTACCTTGTTGGTTCAAACCAAAGATTTAAGAAAAATAACATCTCTTTTATACAAGTTCTTCCAGTGAATAGAGGAGAGTAGAAAACACCTTTTGGCTCATTTTAGGCGGTCATCATAACCTTAATATCGAAGTACAACAAAAGTGTTAGTATAAAGAAAAATTATAGTCCAATTGTAGTTATAAACATAGGATTTTGCAACTAAGCAGGATATTAGATTAAATGAATATGGAAATATATAAGAAAGACAGCCAATATACAATTAATTGTTTGGGTTTATTTCAGAAATGAAAGGTTAGTTTGACATTCAAAAATACAGTCAGTAATGCAGCTCATCTATAGTGACAGCATATGGTCATCTATGATGATAACAGGTCAGTGACTGGGAGTCTCTGTGAAGAGGCATCTCCAGGGAAGGGACTAAAGATGGATTATGAGGGGCATGAGGATACCTTTGGAGGGAAGTGATAAATATGTTCATTATTTGATTTCAGTGATAGTGTCATAGGTATATACGTATATGAAAAATGATCCCACTATAGAATACAAATATGTGAAGTTTATTTTATACCAGGATACTTCATTAAAATTGTTTTAAAAAATGATAAAGAGGGTACCTGGGTGGCTCAGTTGGTTAAGTGTCTGCCTTTGGTTCAGGTCATGATCCCAGGGTCCTGGGATCGAGCCCCACATCAGGCTCCCTGCTCAGTGGAGAGCCTGCTTCTCCCTCTCCCTCTGCTGCTCCCCCTGATTGTTCCTTCCCTTTCTCCTTCTCCCTATCTGCCAAATAAACAAAATCTCAAAAAAAAAAAAAAAAAAAGGGATAAAGAAGTTGTGGTGTATTTATACAATGGAATATTACTCAGCCATAAAAAGGGGATGAAATCTTGCCATTTGTAGTGATATGAATGCAGCTAAAGTGTACTATGCTAAGTGCAGTCAGTCAGAGAAAGACAAATACTATATCATTTCATTCATATGGGAATTTAAGAAATGAAACAGATGAATGTGATGGGGGGAAAGAGAAAAAAAACATAAAACAGAATCCTAAGTAGACAGAACAAATGGAGCGCTGCTGGAGGGGAGGTGGACAGGGGTGTGGGTTAAATCGGTGATGGGTATTAAGGAGGGCACTAGTGATGAGTACTGAATGTTGTTAAAATTTTTTTAAATAAAATCAGTTGGCCAATTAAAAAAAATCTATCAGTAATGTATCACATTAAGAGAATAAAGAATCCACACGATCATCTCAACAGAAATGAAGAAACATTTGATAAAAATCAACTTCCATTCATGATTTTAAAAAACAATTCTTAAACAGTGAAAGTAATTTCCTTAAACTGATAAATATCTTAAAAAAAAAAAAAACCTCCTATAGCAAAACATCATACTTTAAATTAAAGTGTCAAAAGCTTTCCATGTGAGACTGGGAATAAGACAAAGATGTCTACCCACTATCACTTCACCTCTTGCTCCATCATGTACCTCTCTGATTTGATTGACACTGACCACAGCCTCAGGTATAGGTTTGAGCTAAGCAGCTAAACAGATTCCTTGTGTCCAGGGATAAATCCAAGAAAGGACAGGAATAAGTTAGTCAACACACTCCAACCCCCTACTCTCAGTGAATGTGTCAAAGGTAGCACAAGATCTAAATTGGTCCAGTCAAAGGAAGACAAAGAGTTTCTGTTTGGGAGAAGAGAACCTCTCATTCTAAAGCAGGGTACAGTATGTCCTGTCAGGAACTGCTGCAACAATTTCTAATATGGTAAGGGGAGCCATGGATGAAGATGGAATGAAAAGAAGCACAGAGAATATAGCCCAGTCATGAATTATTCTGTGTGTGTGTGTGTGTGTGTGTGTGTGTGTGTGTGTGTGTGTGTGAAAAATTCCCTTTATTTTTTGAGCCAGAATGGTTCTGCTTTTCGGTTATTTGCCTCTCAACGCCTCCTGATACAGTCTGGCTACATAAAGTGCCATAATTAGTTCAAATCAATAGAAAGACTAAGGAAGGCAAAAGGCAAAGGAATATATGCCCTAAAAGAAAATACACACAGTTCAAAGTTGTGGTACACAGTCAGAAACTAAAACTTTGCTTCAAAGAATGGCTGTTCTGATTAAATGATATAATATACAGAAATCACCTGGCACAGGGCCAGAAGCACACTAGGCCATCACCATTAACTTCAGAGAGCTAATGATGCAGCAGGTTGTACAGAGTGCCCAGGGAAGCAGGGAAGTCTTTTATGTCAACAGTATTTTCTTACAATATGTTAATTTGACTCAACAGTCTTAAAGTTCAGATGCCAATGAGTGGTAACAGTTTTTACTGGAAACCTACATTTGCAACTTAAAAAAAAAAAAAACACAACAGATGTGTATAAAGATTTTTATTTATTTATTTGACAGAGATCACAAGTAGGCAGAGAGGCAGGCAGAGAGAGGGGGAAGCAGGCTCCCTGCTGAGCAGAAAGCCAGATGTGGGGCTCAATCCCAGGACGCTGGGATCGTGACCTGAGCCAAAGGCAGACGCTTAACCCACTGAGCCACCCAGGCAACCCCCACACATCTGTTTTTTCACAAGGACCCTGCAAGATAGGTACTATTCCTAAAGGACCCATCAAGAAATAAATTCAGAGAAGTGAACTGACTCAGTAGCTGGGTAAATAAATGGTGACACCTGCTTTCACCACAGGTCCCAACTCAAGCCCAGGCTCATGCTCCCTCTCAGGCTGGCTCCCTAAGGGGGAATGAGACTCTAAGACGCACGTGAAGCCTAACAACTTACAGTACAGATATCACAGAAAGTCACTCTAATTCCTGGAAGCATCCTATATTTTAAAATTTCTTCTTTTGGACATCTCAGACTTGGTCCATAGTAACAAAGCTATTTACTGAACAGATCATGACAAATGCATAGATCAAGGGAAAGATTTTTGAATAGAAACCACCCCGTATTATGGGAGTCATCTAGAGAAGAGCTTCCTAACACAAATGAAGCTAACCTGGGTTCTTGAAAACATTTTTGGGAGATCTTTAACAGCCCTTACAACTAGATCTACGAAATCATGACCTTTAAAAAGAATGGATCATTGTACAGTCTTCAGAGCTGTTCTAAAATATGGAAACAGCAGATAAACACTACATGAAAGAAAAAATAAAATTGCTTGTTTCTTCCACAGAATAGAGGATGGGAATAGGAAATGTAAACCATTTAAATGACTCTCCTAAGTACTGCTATCTTGAATGTTTACTCAGGCTTTTAAGGATACAAACCCTATCTACTCTCCAAAAGTTATTATAAGTCAGAATAAACAAGTGACATGAATTATTAAAGAACAATTTCATATCTACTTGTTCTTTCTAATAATCTCCCAAGTGTCTTAGCAAACTCCACAATCAATATATTACATAACATATTATGTTTGTTTTTAAAAAAGTAGTAAGAGAACAGAACTTAGATTGGGCCCTAACGATATATGTAAAAGAATGCTATTTAGGTTTGTGATTATGCTATCCAAGTTCATTGCCATATTCCACAGTCTTGGCATCTCCTGGCACAGCCACATGATCTCTCACCATCTCCCTGAGATACAGGGGCTGCCATGGGGAAGAAATGATGTTAGTGAAATGAGTAGATTCTAGCCTCTCCCTGGAGCTCTAACCCACTCTGGTTAGGTTGTCATGGCTCACCTAGCTGGTGTCCTTGCTTCTCTTTCCCTCTGAGCTGAATCTATGAAATTAACCTGACCTATACAGTTACACATCCAACTCTGGGGCCAACTCCAGCTCTCAGCAGTTTAGATACAGTAAGAAATCCTTTGTCAAGATCTTCCTGCCTGTGCCCCAAATTATTGTTCCTCTGACTTTGCTCTGATTTTATCCCAGTACCCTGTGACTGGGTTCCCTGCCTCGTATTCCAGTTTCCTGTGGCTGGGTATCTTACTGTGACCTCCTCAATCTCCTTTAATGGGTCCTTAATACTTCATGGGAGACTCCCACAATACAAAGTACCTGTTAGACTGAATGTTTGGTTTTGTTTTTTTGTTCTTAAGAATTATCTTGGTATTTGGGCCAGTTCCTAAGTAATTTAGAAGTTGGCCTCCGTTAGAGCCACATTCCACCAGATCCACACCATCCCCTCATCTGTTAACAAATTTGATGGATTAGGAATCTACTTTTCACATTCATGGGAGGTAGTATGACAGACTGGTTATCAATCAGACTAGCTGGCAATCAGATTCCCCAGGTGTGAAATCTAGCCCAGCTATGTATGACCTTGAGTAACAAGATTCTTATTCTCTGTATACCTTGATTTCTCCATTTCTTTTTTTTTTTTTAAGATTGTATTTATTTATTTGACAGAGATCACAAGTAGGCAGAGAGGCAGGCAGAGAGAGAGGAGAAAGCAGGCTCCCTACAGAGCAGAGAGCCCGATGTGGGACTCGATCCCAGGGCCCTGAGATCATGACCTGGGCTGACAGCAGAGGCTTAACCCACTGAGCCACCCAGGTGCCCCGATTTCTCCATTTCTTAAACAGAGATAAAAACAGCACCTGCCTCACATGTGAATTCTCTGTCAATGTGGCTGATAAATAATGAGCACTCCATAAAAATTAGCTGTTGTTATTATTATGGTTCCTGTCTTCCCATCTATGCAATTATAGGCTGTATTACTATCTTTAGGTCTTGCCTGATGCTGGAGATCTGCCTAACCCCATGTCTATTCATTTGTGATCTGCCTCCCTACTTGTATGTAAATTTCTCCTTAATTTACTGTAAATGTAATCATTTTTCCAAAACAAAGTAATAAGGGATGGAAATCCATTGTTTGCATCTATCTTCTTTTCCTTCCAAAGAGAAAGGAGCTATTGTTTACCCAGCTGAACCTGTTCACACTTCTCTGTATCTAGAAGATGCTACTTTTAGAGCCACCCTGTCATCATGGCTTAAGGAGCAACTGGGGTTTAGTTTCTGAGCAGCTGATGTGTAAGTTTTGCAAATGTTTTAGCCAAAATGGTAGTAGCTTTGGGTACTGACCTGTTCCATTCCTACAAGGCCTTAATGCTAGAATCTTTAAGCTGTGACCTGAAAGATAGAATCTGAAAATAGACATGTAGGAACCTTTGCATCTGATTTTGTTGTTCCAAATACTTGTGGAATTTTTATAAAACAGGAATATAAAGATTTATTAACTGTGAATAATAAAGGTTAACTAATGTAGCATTCATTTACATGACTGCTGTTATTTTATGCAATGTTGCTACCACTGTCCATATACATAACAAAACCCTGGGTTGATAAAGTCTTAAAATACCACTACTTCTGATATTTTAAGGCTTTATCATGAAGAGTGGTACATGCATGACACCTTCAGATACAGGCAAGCCAGAATTAGTGTACTGATTTTATAAACTGAATAAAAGAAACAAAATAAAAAGTGATTTACTCTAAACTCTTATAAGGGAGAGTTAAATAAGAAACCTAGTCCCTATCCATCTAATACCTGGCTAAACTGCCTTTGGAAAAAGAAAAACTCATTACTCATTCTTTGTAAAAAAGATACTCTAGGGGCACCTGGGTGGCTCAGTGTTAGGTTAAAGCCTCTGCCTTCGGCTCAGGTCATGATCCCAGGGTCCTGGGATCGAGCCCCACATTGGGCTCTCGGCTCAGTGAGGAGCCTGCTTCTTCCTCTCTCTCTGCCTGCCTCTCTACCTACTTGTGATCTCTCTGTCTGTCAAGTACATAAATAAATAAATATTTAAAAAAAAAAAGATACTCTAAATATGTACAGCTATTAAGGCTCGATTTGAAACTGAAGACGTCCTACCACTGACTGTCCAATTTGGAACTCTGAAGCAGTCAACCACCAAATTCAACTCACTTTCAATATTTATGCCTGAAGGCTTATGGACAGATCTTCAGATTATACGTACCTTCACTAAAATATATTCTTACCCAATTTCATAGACTTGGACAGCTTTCCATTACTCTAGACAAATGTATTGATAAAAAATCCTAAATCTTGTTTAGGAAAATGTCATCCCGTTTCTTTGAGCATCAAGATCAGTGCTATGAAGAGTCCAGCTGTTCTGAGACTCTAATCCGGAATTGTGTTTTTACACTGTGCTGGCTGCTAGGTGTGGATTCATGGTAAGGGAGTGGTGAGGAAGGAGCCGCTGCCAAATCCCACGCTGGGGCAAGAACATCAGTCAGAGAAGACACTGGATTCCCTTCCTAGGACTGAACTCTGTCACCCCTGCCAGCATTTACTTCTCCTCGCTGTGGTTTCACTTAGGAATTCATTACTTCAATGCCTCTTGTGACCCACGGCCTGTGAATTCCCCTGTTAACTTTTCGGGAGTAGATCACAGAGGTATGTTCTCCGGTATTTGAAATGAACACTTCTTTCTTACCAGAAATGGCTCAACTCTTCCTGACATCAACATTATTATTGAAAGTTCTATACTGTAAATTCTTTTTCCTTCTGGACCCTGCCCTTTCTTATTGCCTACAGCCAGTAACAAAGACAGACTGTCCAAGCAAACGGGCCTCACAAATGCACATAAGAATTCCAGATGCTCAACATCTTTAAAACACGGATCCAGACTTAGCGAAGAGAATCCATTTGTACTCACTTGGGTATTGAAACATTTTTTGTTTTGAATTTTGAACGTGGGCTTAGCTACCATCTCCCTAAGCATTCAGTACATCGTGTGACTTTTTGATAACAGTGAGTATTGGGGCCACACTAGTGCCACTGTGGGATTTATACCATAAATACAAACAATTAAGACCACCATGTTTACACAAGACTTCATCTTCTCACAAACTTTCCCTTATTTTCTCTAAATATTTATTTTAAAGTAGGCAACAAAGTAGCAATTCTACTGGAGTAAAACAGTAGTTAGATACAGTACAGAATTTGCTTTAATACCAGATTACTCCCCACCCAGATTACGCCACCCCTAGATTTTTTGTAGTTTTTAATCTTAGGTTAGCTTCCTTACTTTACTTGGCATCTTCTAGAATGTCTCCCCTTCTTACTGTTGTACTACCATGAAAGTGAACTGCTTATTTTATTATTTGTCTAAGAAAGAATTAAGTTGGGAAGAAATCATTAAGGCACTTTGGAGTAAAAAATGATTACCATTAATTGGGAGTAATCTTTTCATTGGGTCCTCATTAATATGAATAATATGTTATCCACTTATATGAATAATATGTTATCCACTTAACCATCAGAGATAAAGCTCACTAGCAATTTAACTTTTGAATACAAAAGATGAGGTTAAAAAGGATGGCTGAAGATTTACTGTCCAACCAGAACACTAGCAATAGAGTAGAACCTCAAAGTGACAGTGTTCTTGAAATCTGAAAAGAGCATAAAAGAAACATGAAACATGACAAAACTATAAAGAAGACCCTGCAACTCCTCATTTAACAAAAAAAAAAAAAAAAAAGGTATACTCAGGGACCATGCTAATCCCTGTATTATTCCAGTTTTAGTGTATGTGCTACTGAAGCAAGCATAAATCAAAACCACAGTGAGATACCACCTGACACCGGTCAGAATGGTTAAACTCAAGAAGACAGTAAATTATACATGTTAGTGAGGCTGTGGAGAAAAGGGAACCCTCATGCACCATTGGTGGGAAGGCAGACTGATACAGCTGCTGTGGAAAACAGTATGGAGTTTCCTCAAAAATTTAAAAAGAGAATTACCATATGGTTCACTAATTCCACTACTGGGTATCTATCTACCCAAAGAAAATGAAGACACTACTTTGAAAAGATATATGCATCCCTATGTTTACTGCAGTGTTATTTATAATAGCCAAGATATGGAAGCAACCTAAAGGTCCATCAACAGACTCATGGATAAAACATTAAGATACTGAATAAAGAAAATATTTGAGGGATGCCTGGGTGGCTCAGGCAGTTAAGTGGCTGACTTTGACCTGGGTCATGATCTGGGATCAAGTCCCATATCCGGCTGCTTGCTCAGCGAGGATCCAGCTTCTCCCTCTGCCTGCTGCTCCCCCTTGCTTGTGCTCTGTCTCTTTGACAAATAAATAAATATAATCTTCAAAAAAAATGTCTGAGATAGTGTATACTCAAATTTTTTAAAAATATTAAAGGAAAAGATATGATCATGGGATTTTGTTTGTAACCACCCTTTTTAAACACCCTAATTCTTTTCTTTTTTATGTTAAACTGTTAAAAATATGGTGCATTGTTTCTTATTTTTTTGTTTAGGTACAATTTATACACAATGTTACATTAGTTTCAGGTGTACAACATAATGGTTCCACAAGTCTACACCATATGCTATGCTTTCACCACAACTGTAGCTTAAATTACCCTATTTAATGATGGAAAAAGACATGCCACACCCAGTCACAATAACCAGCTCTTTTCTGCTCCAATCACACTCCGCCCAGCCTTCTTCCAGCTCACCTCTGAGTAAGGATGTACAGCTCTGTTGTCCATAGCTGGATTGGAAACTGCTGGAGGGCAAGATGTGTATCTTGTTATTGTATATATCTCTAGCAACCTCCATGTGCCCAGTCCTTTGTAAACACTCAGTATTACTGAAATGATTAGAGTTGGCATTCACTGGGGTCAGTGAATAGTCCTGTCATTGCTGTGCCACCCACTGGTGGTACCCTCCCTGCTATCTTTCTTTCTTTCTTTCTTTTAAAGATTTTATTTATTGGGGCGCCTGGGTGGCTCAGTGGGTTAAGCCACTGCCTTCGGCTCAGGTCAGGATCTCAGGGTCCTGGGATCGAGTCCTGCATTGGGCTCTCTGCTCAGCAGGGAGCCTGCTTCCCTCTCACTCTCTCTGCCTGCCTCTCTGCCTACTTGTGATCTCTCTCTGTCAAATAAATAAATAAAATCTTTAAAAAAAAATAAAGATTTTATTTATTTATTTGAGAGAAAGAGTAGGGGAAAGGGAGAGAGCACAAGCAGGGGAAGCGGCAGACAGAGGGAGAGGGAGAAGCAGACTCCCCTGCTGAGCCGGGAGCCCAGTGTGGGACTCGATTTCAGGACCCTGGGATCATGACCTGAGCCAAAGGCAGACACTTGACCAATTGAGCCACCCAGGCACCCTCCCTGCCATCTTTCAACCATTTAGGATTTGAAGACAATCCATTTTCAAATACACTGAGGGAATGAATTTAAGAACAACCTTCCTTCTTATCCATCTTGCCACTTTTGTGCTCCACAAATATAATCACCCATGTCTAGTTACCTTACAACACAAAGGACTTTCATATTTACTGTTTTTGTCTGATCCTTACAACCTTTAGAGGTAGGCAAAGCAAATACTATCCCTATTTAACACATAAGGAATAGGAGGTTTAAGGAAGGTTAAAGAATCTGGTCAAGGTCACACAGGGGTAAAATGTTATTTTTCAGTCTTAGTATTAAGACCTCTTTAACAGTAAGAGCACCTTAACACCAATGTTCCAATGTGCAATCGTGAGACATCCCACTTTTAAATGCATCTCACTTCTGAGATCTACCCCATCTTTCACTCATTCCCTTTTGCTATTGCTTACATGTTTGAAACATGCCCCAATGCAATGCTTTCACAAAAAAAATAATGTTTGTTAAGTAAAAAACAGTACCACTATAATAATGAAATATTAAAAAAGCACATGAATTCCTCAAAAAATCCTTAGGGCCAGTATCTTTGGTAAGGTTTTATTTAAAGGAACTAATGACTGCCAAATTACTAGGAAAATTGCTTCCTAAATTAAAAATGAATCAATGAATATTATATTTGAAATGAGTGAGAATCAAAGTGTTTTTAGTCAACTGGTTTTTAGATTTCTCCATTAAGAATAATTCTGACAGGGACGCCTGGGTGGCTCAGTTGGTTAAGCGGCTGCCTTCGGCTCAGGTCATGATCCCAGCGTCCTGGGATCGAGTCCCACATCGGGCTCCTTGCTTGGCGGGGAGCCTGCTTCTCCCTCTGCCTCTGCCTACCACTCTGTCTGCCTGTGCTCATGCTCTCTCTCTCTCTAACAAATAAATAAATAAAATCTTTAAAAAAAAAAGGTATAATTCTGACAGGAATTAAAATTTTAGTGGCCAATCATACAAGACAAGACAGTAGTCTAGGCTTATCCAGAAGCAGAAAGCAGTTCTTCAACCATATCTAATACAGTGTTGTAGACGCAAATGCTTCAGTCTCTTTAAATTTATACCAGTAGCTAAATTCTAGACTCATACACAAACTAAGCTCTCAAACTCCTAAAGTTCACTCTGAATAGCTAATAGGAAAAGAGGTCTGGAAAAAAAAAAAAAAAAAAAAAGACAGAAAAAGCTTATATTCAGATTTATTCTGTAATTTTTGTAAATCACATTTTTGGAAAGAGGTAGGAAGAAAAATTCTAAATATAGGCTTTTTCTTAGTTATGTAAAGTATTTTATTTCTAACCTAGGAAGAGTAGCTCTTTCTTTTATTAGATGTTTTCAGTTCCCACCATTTAAGGTTAGTTGAACAAAACTGTTGATGTTGAAAATTCAGTGAAATTCAAATAAAAATCCAGCTAAATGGGGGCTGTGACAGTGATGGGACTAATTCCAACTTTTGCTGTTTTCCCAGGAGGATCTATTTTTGCCTTTAATGAGATAGAGACAGGGAAGGCACACAGTGGTACTCCCATCTGGGGAGAGAAATGATTCCCAGAGCTGTCAGGTGCCTGGAGTATCAAGGCTTCAAAGGGAACAGAAAGATACTCCGCAGACCAGAAGGAGAATTTGGAGAGAGCATTCCAATTAGGGACAAGGCTGAGAGAGGAAGAATGGTGGAAGACCTTGGGTGTTTCATGGGATCCTTAGTTCATAAATTTAAATATTCATAAATGTTCATAAATTGCTTGGTGAAGGTCATGTGCTGCAGGAACTGGGAAGGACAGAGCTCTACACCCAGACGTGGCAGATCAAGGTGGCCTCCAGACACACAGGAGAGGGACCATAAGAGCATGAAACCTGGGAATTAGAAATCGTGGAGAGAGCTTCAGACTTTCAAAGGCCGTAACATAACTGGCGTCTAAGCTAATTACTGATTTCTGAATGCTGACGTAATTCCACGTGATACCCGGTTTAAACAGCAAATGATGGTTAAAGAGAGACAGCACACCAACAAGCATACGGTAAATCCATTCAAAAATTCTATCTTCTCTCCTGCTTCCACCCTTCCAAACATGAGCAATACAGTGACAGCAGTAGTTTGATCTTTGAAGTCCATCCACAAGTCAAATCCCAGCTCTGCCCTTCCCTAGCTGTGAAACTTGAACAGGTCACTTAATTGCCCTGAGCCTCAATATCACCAAAAATTAATGCAAGACATACTTTGCAGAATGGCATATAATTAGTGGCTCAATAAGTATCTGTTTACTGAATGACAGGTTTGCTATGAGAATAAGATGTGATATTAATGCCAAGCACATGTGTGGCCAGGTCCTGAACAAATATTAGCCATGGCTCCTATGTCATTCTGTTTTGTGATTAAAATACAGTCATGTTGAAAGAAAGAGAGGGAGAGAGAGTGGGAGGAGAATGAAGGGGAAGGGAGGGGAGAGGGGAGAGGAAGGGAGGGCTTCAAAAACTAATTCATCAAGTTTCATTTCAAGCATTTTACTCAAAATTTGAAATGGCCACTTGCCAGGAGATAATCTCAAATAGTATTATGTAATATTACTTTTCAACTAATAAAGCAGAGAGCTGGGACGCCTGGATGGCTCAGCTGGTTAAGTGTCTGCCTTTGACCCAGGTCATGATCCCCTGCATTGGGCTCCTTACTCAGCAGGGAGTCTGCTTCTCCCTCCGTCTGCAGCTCTCCCTGCTTGTGCTCTCTCTCTCTCTCACAAATTAAAAAAAAAAAAAGTCTTAAAAAAATAAAATAAAGTAGGGAGCTGATAGTTTAGGCATGTATAATTATGCTTTTGCTCAATGAAAATATAAAGACTGATTTTTTATAGACCATGCTAGTCAGCCGTTGCTACAGTAATCCTACAGAAATAAAATCCCAAACTCAATGGCTTATAACAAGCACTTACTCTCATGCTCATGCATCTGAGCATGCAACATCCATGTTGACTGAGGTTTGGCTAGTCTAGGCAAGGCTTGGTTGAGATGCTTTGCTTCAGACTGTGGTTTGGTTCAGGCTCATTCCACCTATGTTCACTCTGAGACCAAGCTGAAGAAGGGGCAGCAGCTGCCCAAGGTCTTCACAAGGGATATTACCAGTGTGCAAAACCAAAGCCAAACCATGTGAATATACATACGGCTTTGTGTCACATCCACCAACATTCCATTGACCAAAGCAAGTCTCACGGCCAAACCCATTATCAGTAGGATGAGGGCTGAACAGTCAGAGAATAGCCAACAGTGAACACTAAAATTTTAACTAATTGGGTATAATTGTATTATATATTTATTTCTACATGGAGCTAAATTTATACTATGGAATCTCTGACAGGAAAGATCTTGTGGTAATTAAGAGGAAATTCTGGAGAGATAAGACACTAATGAAGCTGAAAATTCCTGATACTCCAATTACTAAATAAGTGATGTAAACTCAGGCTTCAGATGTTCATTTATGATTATGTAGGAAATAATTTCAAGCATGTTTTATGTGTTTCAATTGAATCAAACTGTCTTATCAAACTGCTGTGTCAAACCATCAAAACTAATTGATGTCACTATTAAAATAGAAGATAAATCTTTACTATTTAGAGATTTACACTTGAATAAATAGCTGTCATTTTGTAAAATTCTTAAGTGCACTGGTGAAAATCCCAACACACCTTACTTATTTAAAAGAAACTTCGCAAACTGCACTAAGAGTGACTTAAAAACGAAAATGAAACAGTAGGTCAACGTAAGTGCTTTAAAGATTAAGCATTTTTGACAAACTTAAAATTCTAGGTTGAGAAAATAGCGGACATCAAAAGTACATTTAGTCAAAAGAGCACCAATCTGTTTTCAATCATCTTTTTATAAATTATTCAGTGCAAGCTTAGAGAAATGATTTTAATTAAGAAAGATTACATGTGGGTATTAATATGATAAAATATGCTGACATAATATTTAAAATCTATTGGTATTAAGGGAAACAATCTCTCCATAATATTAAAAAAATACATTTAACAGAAAATTTGATTTCTCAAGTTACACTGGACTGTAATTGGAGACTTCAAATATAACAATATTAGCTATCTATTTTAAGTACTGGAGACTCCTTAGAACCAATTGCTTTGGTCAAAAGTATTATGAACCATCTTAACTACTGGATAGGAGGTACTGCATTAGAAATTAATTCTAATGAACAAATCTGTGAGTTATTCTTTTAAACATTCTCCCCAACTTATTTTCTCTTCCCCTGTAACAAGAGTACATTACTTTTGCTAAGCTGGTCCCGTGACTCAAAAACATAGCTTAAGCATGTTATTTCCTACTTGCAAAAGAGGCATCCAGTGCCTCTGTATCATACTACGACAGTACTCAAGTCCTACCTCTCACACTCAAGATTTCCTGGTCAACTCCATCTTTCCAAGAGCTCTTGTACTTCAAAGGTCTAGGAGCACTTACTACCTGGTTGTACCTATGAAATTTTCCCTGCAAAAAATTTTGGAACTTGACAAATTATTCTCAGATTTATCTAGAAAATGACCTGCTATTAGACTAGCCAAGAAACTTTAAGAGGTTTTGCTCAAACACAGCAAATGAATATTACAAACAAAAATTTAAAAAATTTCCCTGTAATTGTCTTAATTTGAACTTTTCACATGTATCTTATCCCCTTGCAGATCCTAATGGCTTTAAGTGTACATTCCATATCCAAAGTACATACTCCAGGTTGCCCATCCAAGATTCATTCTCCTTTTCTTCCTTATGAATAGAATCCAAGTTTTGCTAGGTAACAACGTGCACAGTTAAAAACATGCACCTTCCAAAATTCCTGGCAGATGGAAATGCCCATGTGACCACAGTTTTAACTAAAGAAAAGAGTCTATTTTTAGAGACCTCTAGAAAAGCTACTGTTCTCCTGATAGAAAGGGACAAAAACATGAATATGATGCTTGGAGGTGGAAGGCCCTCACACGGTTATAAGGACAAAATGTGACATGTTTTATATGTCCTTAAATGTTAAGGACAAAAAAACCCTGGCACATTCATGACATTATGGCATCACTGTACCAGCCCTAGACTATATGTCTCCAGACTTATTATTTGAGAAAAATAACTCATGTGTCATTAGGCTAGTCTAGTCAGATATCCATTACACACAGCAAAATGACAATCCTAAGTGATAGGTCTTGAAACTTTTTATGAATATTTTAAATAATTACCAAACAGTTATTCAATACTTAGCCTTGTGCTAGTACACAGAAAATACAAAAATACATATGATCTCTGCTCTCCCAAAGCTATCATTTGAAGACATACAAAACACTGATGATCAATATAAGTATGATAGGAGTCATTTAATACTTACTGAGCACATGTATATAGATACACGTGTGTGTGTGAATATGAATACACACACACACACACACACACACACACACACACACAGCACACCAGCAGAGGACAGAAAAATAAATCAGTCAAGGATTATTTCCTCAAAAAGACTACAATAGATATTATAAATACTGCAAAAGATAAACATATCTTTTGTAAAACCTATCAATAGGTACAGATATGTATCTGATATGCATTCATGAATATTTTGAAGAAAATGTGTAGGACTAACCACTACAAAAATGAAATTAAATCCTAGTTTCAAGGAAGACAAAGCTACTTTTAATCAATGACATCAAAAAAAGGGTCTTTCATTCAGAAGACACATTCATGAAGGACCTTCAAGAATGGGTAAGAAGTACGTCTATGGAAAGAGGGGAGGGGTGGAGGAGTGTCTGGGTATTTGGAGACTAGACAGAGGGGAGAAAAAGAATACAGTTTTGGGCTGGAATAATGGTAGAAATGCAGAAATAAGGAACACAGAAGAAGGTACATGTTTGGGTAGATAAACAGAAGGTTGACTTTAGGAGTCTTAGTAACAAAACAAATAGATGGAAAACAAGCTTTCCTTCAACCCTCATCCAGTTATTCTACTCTACTCTCACATTACGTTACAGGCATCTCACTTTTACCCCATCTCCTTTATTCCTAGCTGGCTTTACTATCTTTAAGATGCATCTAAAATAAATACTCAATATAATTAACAGTGAAAACCTAGAACTGTTCAATACAATAGCCTCTAAACTGCTGGCTGTTGAAATTTAAATTATTTAAAATCAAGTAAAATTAAAACTCAATTTTCAAATTTCAGTTTTCTCACTAGTGACATTTCAAGTTCTCACATGGCCATACGTATGGGACATTGGGAAAATAATCCCATAGTTACAGAAATTCTACTTAATAAAACATAACAACCTAGTCTTTCTCTTTCAAGTCAGGAATCAAGAAGGAAGCCCAGTTATTGAAATTTTGAATACTTTCCTACAATAAGTTTGAGCCTAACACAATGTATCAAGAAAGGGAAATGAGATCTAAAGGAAAGAAGTGATTGTCTCTATGAAAAACCCAGAAAAAATAAGGTAAAAATCTGTTAGAAGAAAAAAAAGTTTAAAAAATTCTATATAAAACAAATATAATCAAATTCAGATGTATTTGTACTAGCAATACTCAAAAAGAGAAAAGGGTCCTATTTATAATATCAACAAAGAATAAAGTGTTTTGTAATTAACTTAATAAGAATATTAACTATATGAATAAACTAAAAAAGGTCATTTGGAAGTAAAATAGATAAAATGAATAAATATGGATATGTTTTATATTAGGTTTTTTCCATATTTATTGAGAAATAATTGACATATAGTATTGTGTATGCTTAAGGCATACAATGTAATATGACATAGTATATTGTGACATTACTGCAATAAGGTTAATTAATACATCCATTACCTCACATAGTTACTTTCTGTGTGCTAAAAATATTTAAGATCTACTCTCTACTACAGTACTATTAACCATAGCCACCATAGTTTATATTTAATGGGAAAATGTCATAAATATGTTAATCTCCCAAAAGTAATCTTTATATTTAACATAATTCCAATAAAAATATTCAAGTTACAAAAAATTTTGGAACTTGACAAATTATTCTCAAATTTATCTAGAAAATGACCAGCTATTAGACTAGCCAAGAAACTTTACGAGGTTTTGCTCCAACATAGCAAATGAATATTACAAACAAAAATTAAAACAATAAACCCGGATCTTACACAGGAAGAGAATACATCAATGAAATGAAATTTAAATGTCTAAGAACAGATCTAATTATTTATATCAATCATTGTTTATGACCAAACTGGCATCTCAAATTAGTGGAGGAATAAATTACTTAGCAAAGGGTTTTAGAATAAAAATAAAGTTAGCTTTCTGTCTCATAATATGAGACAAATTCTGTACTGGTTCAAGCTTTTACTATTTAATTAGAAACCAACTAACCGAGTACTAGAAAAAAAAAAAAAAGAGCTGAATAATTTTTTTTTTAATTTGTATTGAGAAGGATATCCTAGGAATGATGCCCAAAAGAGACACAGTAACAAGATTGAGAGATTGGACTCATAAAAATGTAAAACTTATGTACGGTACAAACCCCATCATAAAGAATTGTAAGATAATTTTTTAATCCTAATGAGCTTTTTAAATAATGTATTTTTTAATATATCCGTACAACGGAATGTCACACAGCTTTTATTAATAATGGGAATATGTATTTGCTAACATGGAAAAATACACAAAAAAGACACCTTAGTATGTATGGTGTGCTTCCATCTAGTCATAAATTTATATAATTTATTGTGCAATTTTAGTCTGGAAGAATCTATACCAAAATCTTAATATCTGCTATCTCTAGATGGTATTACAATGGGTATTTTTTTAAAGATTTTATTTATTTATTTGACAGACAGAGATAACAAGTAGGGAGGCAGGCAGGCAGAGAGGCAGGCAGAGAGGGGTGGTGGTGGGGGAGTGGGCTCCCTGCTGAGCAGAGAGCCCAATGCGGGCTCCATCCCAGAACCCTGGGATCATGACCCGAGCCGAAGACAGAGGCTTTAACCCACTGAGCCACCCAGGTGCCCCCACAATGGGTATTTTTAAATTTTAATCTATATTTCCTATTTTTTCTACAACTAAATATATGTTACCTAGGTAAAAAAAAAATAAGTAATTTTAAGTTCTTGTGGTGAGAATAGCCAAGACATTAAGAAAAAAAAAAAAAAAAAAAAAAAAAGCTTGGAGGAGGGGTAAAATAGAAGGGAGTGGGGGGACTCCATTTCAACCAGTCCCCTGAATATAGCTGGATATCTACTAAGCCAGTCTGAACACCCATGAAATTAGCCTGAGTTGTAAGTTTATACGTCTGGATCTCTACAGGGGCAGAGGATCTTCAGTCTCGAGGTACAAAGGACAGAGTTGTGATGGCACGGACAGATATTGGAGGATAAAAAGAAGGGGGAGGGGCCCACCAGAAGCTACCCACTGGAAAGAAAATAACACCCCAGTCCAAAATTTCCTGCACATAGGGATCAGTGATAGCTTGCAGAGCAGTGGTGGTGGGACAGGAAGTACCTAATAACAGTGCTCAAACAGAATCCAGGAACTTAAGGGACAAATGCTGGGACCCCATGGCTGCTTGTGCAGAACTGTGCCTGCAGACCTGGGGGGCTGGCCTTGGGTGCCACTGCCTGCACTCACTGCCAGCACCCACCACCCAAACCTTCCCAGACACGGATTGCTGGAGGTTTTGGAGACATGGGGGCAGAGACAAGCAGGGGCCTGGGTCAACCATTGAGAGGATCGCTGGGGGCGTGTACTGCCTGTGAGGGGCTGCAGTTTTCACTGGCACTTACAGGGGGTGACTGTGTTCTAGAGGGTTCAGAGAGGAGCAGACTGTGGCTTCTCTCCTCTGGGGAAGAGGTGTGGGTGTGGATATTTTCCTTTGCCCTGAGAAATGTGGCCAGAGAACAAAAGCTCAAAAACCAGTTTCCACAGAGCCCAGCCCCTTGATAGGGGCAGGTTAATTCTGCCAAAAACAGGGGTCCCTGAAAAATAACCCAGCAGGCCCCTACCCCAGCTAGAAGAACAAGAGGACAACAACCTCAGGGTCCCCATAAAACTGTAAAACCCCAACACCAGGGGAAAATAGTATACTGAATACCTAGTGTTGCCTCACGGCCTGTATAATTCTTAGATTCAACTTTTTTATTCTTTCTCATGTTTTTTCTGTTTACCTACTTAGTATTTAAACTAGATGCTTAATACAACATATTCCATAGTAACTTTTTAACTTCTGTTTTACACATATACATTTTTCTTTTTCTTTTTTATATACATATATATAAACTTCAATGTAGTCCTTTTTTCCCTATTCAATACTAATATATATGTATATTATATATATGTTTAATATATATTTAATATATATTTACATTCTTATATAAATATAAAATATATATTTAATAAAATATATGTTTAATTAAAATATATTTAATAAAAATGTAAATTTCATAAATTTTTAAATTTTAATAAAATTTTACAAATTTTATGAATTTTATAAATTTGTTAAATATATATTTTTATATAAATTTATAAATAAAAATAATTTATATAAAATTATATATTTAATATATATATATGTATAGCATATATATATATATATATATATAGTAGCTGGGAACTTCCCTAATCTAAGGAATGAAACAGGCATTCATGTCCTAGAGGCAGCAAGGACCCCTCCCAAGATCAGTGAGAAGACAAACAGCCTGGCATGTAATAGTAAAACTCACAAATCTCAGAACCAAGGAAACCATCTCAAAGGCAGTTAGGGGGAAGAGAGTCCTTATATACAGAGGGAGGAACATCGGAACAATGTCAGACCTGTCCACAGAGACCTGGCAAGCCAGAAAGGGCTGGCAAGACATATTCAGGGCAATAAATGAGAAGAACATGCAGCCAAGCATACTTTATCCAGCAAGGCTATCATTCAGAATGGATATGGAGATAAAGAGCTTTCAGGACCGGCAAAAACTTAAAGAATATGTGAACCACTAAACTGACCCTGCAAGAAATATTAAATTCTCCTATAAAAGGAGAGAGACCCCAATAGTGACACAGAACAGAAATATACAGGGACAATCTATAAAACAAGGACATCGCAGGCAACAAGATAACAATGAAATCATATCTTTCAATAATCACTCTCAACATGAATGGCCTAAATGCTCCCATGAAATGGCACAGGGTTGCAGACTGGATAAAAAGACAGGACCCATCCATATGCTATCTATAAGAGACTCATTTTAAACCTGAAGATACATCCAGACTGAAAGTGGAGGGATGGAGAAATATCTTTCATGCCAACAGACCGCAAAAGAAAGCTGGGATAGCAAGTCTCATGTCAGACAAATGAGATTTTAAGCAGAAGACTGTAGTCAGAGATACAGGATACTCTTCAAGGGTCTATCCAAGAATAGGATTTAACAATTGTAAATATCTAGGCCCCCAACATGGGGGCAGCCAACTACATAAGCCAACTGTTAATCAAAATAAAGAGACACATTGATCAGAAAACGTTAATAGTAGGAGACCTCAACACTTCACTCTTAGCAATAGACAGATCATCTAAGCAGAAAATCAGTAAAGAAACAAGAGCTGTGAATGACACACTGGACCAGATGGACCTCATAGATACACACAGAACATTCCACCCTAAAACAACAGAATACTCATTCTTCTCGAATGTACATGGAACTTTCCCACATCCTGGGACACAAATCAGGGCTCAACCGATACCAAAGATGAAAATTATTCCCTGCATATTCTCAGAACACAATGCTTTGAAACTGGAACTCAATCAGAAGAAAAAGTTTGCAAGAAATTCAAACACTTGGAAGTTAAAGACCATCCAACTTGAGAATGTTTGGGTTAACCATAAAATCAAAGTAAAACTTAAATAATTCATGGAAACCAGTGAGAACAAAAACACATCAGTCCAAAATCTGTGAGATAGTATATAGGCAGTCCTAAGGGGGAAATATACAGCCATTCAAGCCTCACTCAAAGAAAACAGAAAATTCCTGAATTCACCATCTAACTTTACATCTTAAAGAACTGGAGAAAAATCAACAAATGGAGCCTAAGCCAGGCATGAGAAGAGAAATAATTAAGATTAGAGCAGAGATCAATGAATTAGAAACCAGAAATAGAGCAGAGCAGATGAACAAAACCAGAAGCTGGTTCTTTGCAAGAATTAGTAAGATCAATAAACTAGTGGCCAGACTTACCCAAAAGAAAACAGAAAGGACACAAATTAATAAAATTATGAATGAAAGAGGAGAGATCACAACTTGGTGTTACCAAGGAAATAAAGACAATTATCGGAAATTATTATCAACTACTATATACCAATACATTAAGCAACCTGGAAGAAATGAATGCATTCCTAGATACCTATAAACTACCAAGACTGAAACAGGAAGAAACTGACAATCTGAATAGACCAATAACCAGTAACAAGATTGAAGCAGTAATCAAAAACTTCCCAAAATACAAGAGACCAGGACCTGATGGATTCCCTGAGGAATTCTACCAAATATTCAAAGAAAAAATAATACCTATTCTCCTGAAGCAGTTTCAAAAAATAGATATAGAAGGAAAACTTCCAGACTCATTCTATGAGGCCAGCATTACCCTGATCCCAAAGTCAGGCAAAGACCCCAACAAAAATGAGAATTTCAGACCAATATCCCTAATGAATATGAATGCCAAAATTCACAGCAAGATCCTAGCTAATAGGATCCAACAGTACATTAAAAGGATTATACATCATGACCACGTGAGATTTATTGCTGGGATGCAAGGGGGTTCAACATCCACAAATCAATCACTGTGAAAGAACACATTAATAAAAGGAGAGAGAAGAACCACATGGTCCTCTCAATTGATGCAGAAAAAGCATTTGACAAAATACAGCATCCTTTCTTAATTAAAACTTTTCAGAATGTAGGGATAGAGGGAACATTCCTCAATTTCATCAAAATCATCTATGAAAAGCCCACAGTGAATATCATTCTCAATGGGGAAAAGCTGAGAGCCTTTCCCTTAACACCAGGAACATGACAAGGATGCCCACTCTCGCCACTATTGTTCAACATAGTACTAGAAGTCTATGTACTAGAAGGAATAGCAATCAAACAAACAAACAAACAAACAAAAAGAAATAAAAGGTATTCAAATTGGCAAAGAAGTCAAACTCTCTTCTCAGATGACATGATAATTTAAATGGAAAATCCAAGACTATCCCAAATTACTAGAACTCATACAGCACTTCAGTAATGTGGCAGGATACATAATCAGTGCACAGAAATTGGTTGCTTTTCTATACACTAACAATGTAGCTATAGAAAGAGAAATTAGGGAATCTATTCCATTTACGATAGCACCAAAAACCATAAGCTACCATGGAATAAACCTAAACAAAGAGGTAAAGGATCTACACTCTAAGAACTACAGAACACTCAGGAAAGACACTAAAGACGACACAAAAAGATGGAAAAACATTCCATGCTGATGGATCAGAAGAATAAACAGTATTAAAATGTCTATGCTTTTCTGAGTAATCTATACTTTCAACACTATCCCTATCAAAATACCAGTGGCATTTTTCACAGAGCTGAAACTAACAATCCTAAAATTTGTATGAAACCAGAAAAGACCCTGAATTGCAAAGGAAATGCTGAAAAAGAAAAACAAAGCTGGGGGCATCATGTTGCCTGATCAAGCTATATTACAAAGCTGGTATCACCATGACAGCATGGTACTGGCACAACAACAGACACAAAGATGAATGGAACAGGATAAAGAGCCCAGATGTGGACCCTGAACTCTATGGTCAACTAATCTTTGACAAAACAGGAAAAAATATCCAATGGAAAAAAAGATAGTCTCTTTAATAAATGGTGCTGGGAAAATTGGACAGCTATACAGAATAGTGAAATTCAACCATTCTCTTACACCATACACAAAGATAAACTCTAAATGGATGATAGACAATATGAGACAGGAATCCATAAAAATCCAGAGAAGAACATAAGCAGTAACCTCTTCAACCTTGGCCACAGCAACGTCTATCAAGATGTGTCTCCAAAGTCAAGGGAAACAAAAGCAAAAATGATCTTTTGGGACTTCAATATAAAAAGCTTCTGCACAGCAAAGGAAACAGTCAACAAAACAAAGAGGCAACCCACAGAATGGGAGAAGATATTTGCAAATGACACTATAGACAAAAGGCCAATATCCAAGATCTATAAAGAACTTCTCAAACTCAACACCCAAAAAACAAATAATCAAGTCAAGAAATGGGCAGAAGACATGAACAGACACTTCTCTAATGAAGACATACAAATGGCCAACACACATATGAAAAAATGCTCATCATCATTAGGCATCAGCAAAATTCAAACCAAAACCACATTGAGATACCACCTTACACCAGTCAGAATGGCAAAAATTGACAAGGCAAGAAATAACAAATGTTAGAGAGGTTATGGAGAAAGGGGAACCCTCTTACACCATTGGTGGGAATGCAAGTTGGTGCAGCCACTCTGGAAAACAGTGTGGACGTTCCTCAAAAAGTTAAAAATATGGCTATGCTATGACCCAGCAATTGCACTACAGGGTATCTAACCCAAAGATAGAGATATAGTGAAAAGAAGGGCCACAGGCACCCCGGTGTTCATAGCAGCAATATCCACAATAGCCATAGGGTGGAGAGAGCACAGATGCCCTTCAACAGATGAGTGGAAAAAGATGTGGTCCAAATATACAATAGACTATTATTCAGCCATCAGAAAGGATGAATACCCAACTTTTACAACATGGACGGAACCGGAGGAGATTATGCTAAGTGAAATAAGTAGAGAAAGTCAATTATCATATGGTTTCACTTATTTGTGGAACATAAGGAATATCATGGAGGACTTCAGGAGAAGGAAGGGGGAAATGAAAGGGTGAAATCAGAGGGGGAAACGAACCATGAGAGACTATGGACTCCGGGGAACAAAATGAGGGTTTTAGAGGGGAGGGCGGTGGGGGGGATGAGTTAGCCTGGTGATGGGTATTAAAGAGGGCACATACTGCTTAAAGAACTTCACATTAAAAAAAAAAAAATACACACACTAACACACACACAAATTTCTTTTCTTTTCTTTTTTTAAATATTTTATTTATTTGACAGAGAGAGATCACAAGTAGGCAGAGAGGCAAGCAGAGAGAGAGAGAGAGAGGAAAGCAGGCTCCCTGCTGAGCAGAGAGCCCAATGTGGGGCTCGATCCCAGGACCCTGGGATCATGACCTGAGCCGAAGGCAGTGGCTTAACCCACTGAGCCACCCAGGCGCCCCCACACACACAATTTCTAAGCAAAAAAAGGCTAAAGGTAACTTCGATTGAAATGTGGTTATTTCTAGGAAGTAGGATTATAGTTGATTAATATTTTCTTCACCAAGACTTTTTGAGTATTTTTATACAAGAATATATTTACCCTTTTGGTCAAAATAACTTAACTCATCAAGTACATCTGGCTACTGTGTAGCTAGTGATTACACGACAACTTTATAAAAGGAAATTTGCTGACCCAATGGGCAAACTGACCAATGAGGAATGCACATGACCTACTCTGCTTCACACTTATTGCCTGGGTCACATCTAAGAAGCTATATGTACAAGGTCAGACATTAAGCCATTTTCTTTGTATTCTTTTAGTGTCTCACTAACCACTGATGCTGGGAACAGGGAAGCAAATGGTAAAGGCCAACAAGACAGACTACTACTAATATGATCATAACTGGGTTATTCCAGGCCCAGTAAGGCACAGAGAAATACATTCTCACCCAATAGTGCAAGGAAAAGGAGATTACATCTGAAGATCCCAAGTGAGTTCAAACTAAAATTGAAAAGCAAGACAAAGTAGAAGTTCAATGTGCAATTTGATGTCTGATCTATGACAACCATTTCCTGTAATGTGAAAGGCAATCCATCCATTTGGTTATCCAAAGATCATGTTCCTCCTAAATACATTAGCTAGAAGAACTAGCAAATTTTCCACAAGACTCCTGAGTCTCCAAAAGTAAAGGTTCACTCAACACAAAAATCAGTAAGACAAAGTCTCCAGCTTCAAATGATAAACCATCTAAAACATAGCTCTCTGGTGTGTCTAGGTGGCTCAGAAGGTTAAGCTTCTGCCTTCGGCTCAGGTCATGATCTCAAGAGTCCTGGGATCGAGCCCCGCATAGGGCTCTCTGCTCAGCAGTGAGCCTGCTTCCCCCTCTCTCTCTGCCTGCCTCTCTGCCTACTTGTGATCTCTCTGTCAAATAAATAAATAAAATCCTTATAAATAAATAAATAGATAAAACAAAACATACCTCTCTTGAGAAACTAACATGGCCCCACCATCACCTCTACTACCACACAAAATTCATCCATCCATTCATTCTTCATTCATTTCTTCTTTCATTCACCTACAATGAATATCTATGTGCCAAACACTATAGCAGGCAGTGCGTGGAGCTTATAATCAGCCCCTTACCAAATGTAAACATATTACGCCCCTGACTGAAACTGTGCCAGATTTAAGTTAGCGGAAAATTAATTCAAAAAATCAAGCAAGCAAGCAGAGATCCTGGCATCATGAAGAATACAGCTTTGCTCTGCTTGAATTTTCAAGCACTGATCATGTCCTACCCTTTTGGTCCATTAGAGGTGGAAATAATGAGTCTTGAAGTTGTACAAGAAAGAAGCCACTGTAATGCAAACCATAGAGACATGGCAGGAGCCAGACATCTGACACGCAGAAAGGGTACGGAAAATAACTGGTGAGGCTAGAGTTCAATTTATTCTTCGGTAAATGAATCACGTCTATTATTTAGAAATTAAATGTAACCAGTAACACACAAAAATGTTGACTATCACAATTCTCAAAGTAAAATAAAATTATATACTTAAACATAAAACCAACAACAGTGTCCAGAGTCAGGACTGGATATAGAAGCCACAAAAACGGAGTTGGGACACCTGGGGAGCTCAGTCAGTTAAGGGATGGACTCTTGGTTTCCACTCAGGTAAGATCTCAGGTTGTTAGATTAAGCCCCTCATCAGGCTTAGCTCCAAGTCTGCTTGAGATTCTCTCTCTCTCTCTCCCTCCATTCCCCACTGGCCCTCCCCCTACCTGCACACATGCATGCTTGCTCTCTCTCACAAATAAAATCTTTAACAAGAAGAAGGCAACGATGAAGACAATGACAGTGACGACAAAGACACAGATGAAGATGGCCCCAAAGCTGAGCTTCATGGTCAATCTTTCAGCCAAGCTAAGTAGTTTAGGATGTTCACTGCCTCAGAAGAGCAAAGGCTAACAGGAGTTAGTGTGGTATCTTAAAACCTAGGACATATCCAAGTTCTTTATAACAACATATTTCATAAATAAATATAATACTTATTTCATTGTAGGTCCTAGATAACAGATTTAAATATCAAAGTGCTATGCTTTAGTAGTGGATCTAAAATTGAACACCTATTCACAAATCTATCCACAAATAGTGGATCTAGAATTGAGAATCTATTCACAAACCTATTCACAAATCTATTTATTTATTTATTTGTTTATTTTTTATTTGACAGACCGATCACAAGTAGGCAGAGAGGCAGAGAGAGACAGGAGGAGGAGGCAGGCTCCCTGCCGAGCAGAGAGCCCGATGCGGGACTCGATCCCAGGGCCCTGAGATCATGACCTGAGCCGAAAGCAGAGGCCTCAACCACTGAGCCACCCAGGCGCCCCACACAAATCTATTTAAAGACAGAAATTTGTATTTGGAGCCCAGAGTCTTTTTTTATTATCAGTAAACTGTTGAGTACTCTGTGGCAGTATTTCTCAAACTAAAATCTAAGGATACTGTATTAAAGGTCTTCAAGTTCTGGATGATGGTTTATAAAAATATGTGTTTTAATTTTTATAATTTTTTACAAAGAATATAAAGACAATCTGCATCTTTTGGACGATCTCCATGCAACTACATATTACCACAAGATTTTTATGCAGTAGTCCGTATGTACAAGTGGGTTTAAGTCATTTGTCATCAGGCAAAGCTGTGCACCTGAAAGGTCTTGGGGTCCAAATAAACAGAGTGGTGGGAGAGCCCAGTAACACCTTCGTGCCAACCTATATCCATTTATTGGGAGTATGGTGATAAGAAATAAATTTCCTATTACTAACCCTTGCAACAATTACATCAGATACCTATTTAATGAAGACATCAGTTAGGCTAACTTTATCAAGTGATGAGGTTTTACAGAGTCACCCAGGACTGTAGCTTTAATGTGCTGTACCAAGACTACTCACTGGCAGTTTCACTAAAGATAAAGCTTAATTTGCCTAACTTCCAATTATAGACTTCAAGGTACTAACATTCTTTGAATAACATACTTAAGTAAACAAGCATTTATGTAGTCTTATCAGAATCCAAATACAGAAACGGATGAACCACACAACTAGACCTGAGGTGACATCTTTCTGCTGTGAGCCCCCAAATCAACAGCTATTTTAGCAAAGTAGCATCACCCATCCCATTAAGTCCATGTGGATATGCCTTCAATTGTAATGTTCATTTGAACTCTACTGCTTTCATAGTCCTATTTACATGTAGTATGAAAATTTGTTTTGCTTTTATATAGTCTTAGAGTTACAAGCATAAGATACTATATTGTAGTTTTAGGTTTGTGTATATTAAGTAACATAATGAACAATTTAAGTAAAATAAGTGTTTAGAGTAATATAATCATTTAGGTCAACATAGGAGTTCACAGGTATTTTACTTTTTCAACAAAGTGGGACAAATCCTTCAGCTTGAGGAACTCTGTTTTATGGCACATTAGTCTTATCTAGGATTTAAGATAAAAGGAAGCATATTACCATGGTTCTCCGTTGGCAGCTTAAATTTTATTTATTTCAAAGTAAGTTGCTCTGTGTCCTTACTTCTGCTTTATTCCCCAACTTCAAAGCTCAAAGTAGCAGGCCATCTAGAGATGACCAGAAATGGTAGGACACAATCAGGAAAAGGACCAAAAAATTTCCAGTTTTCAGACTAAGGACTGCAGAGAACTCCAGTCTAGCTCCAAGAAAATGGGTCAGAACAATGTCTTAATACAGTGATTTTAAGAAATACTCTACAAGAAGTTTATTTGATTTTGACTGAAGAAACAGTCACAACTGATTAGTAAGTATCAATATTCTCCCAGACTAACCTCTGTAAGAGGCTCTCCAAATGATCATCAACAATCCTAAGATCACATGAACTGTATATTCAAATTTTCCAAAGAAAATAAACATGAGCAATTTTATCTCCTTTCCAGAACAATCGTTAACTATGAAGTAATGAATACATCAACCCAGAACAAGAAGCCAAAAACTAATAGTGAATTAAAAGGCAGTATTCAAAATGTTCTAAGATATATTTTTAATTTAGTCATTCACAAAAACGAAAAGTCTCCATACCTCCCCCAAATATTTTAAGAAAACAGATTAAAAAAAAAAAAAATTTCTGGGTGGTACTAACCTAGAAGCCAGCAAACATTCCTAGCTTCATTCTTAAGAACGGATGAAACACATCTGCAAAAATAAACAGCTTGAAAAAGCTGAGTTTGCCCAAAAAAAAAAAAAAAAAAAAAAAAAAAAAAAGGGTTTTTGTCATTTCCTCCATACTTTTCTTTCATAAAGGAGAAATCAAAGGAAAAGCTAATAAACTTTATATTAGGAATTGCTTCGGTGAACATATATGCCCTCCACACATACACACGTAATCACACAATAAAGTGTGAACACAATCTGATAAATGACTAATCCTATAAAAGGTGATTTATGACCCAGAATATTGCTCAGTACTCTAGGCAAGTAACCGTTTTTCTCCTTAATTTTTTCTATGACCAGGACCTATGCTAAGCCCTGAAAAACAAACAAACAAACAAACAAAAAAACCTCCCTTTCCTTCCAAAGTCTAAACCTCCACTCTTAGCAGGCTGTCTAATGAGTTAAGTCAATCACTAAGCCACTATTTTAGTTTTGCTTCTGCAGCAAAGAGGCTTTGGAGCTAAGAAAATCATTTCTGTTGTGTCCCGCTATTCTGTACAAAAATTAATTTCCTGCCCAACCCTAAGGGTCACATGATACCAAGTTAATGGAAAATCATGTAGAGATCAAGCTCCAGCAATTAAAAAGACACATACACACACTCAACTTCCATTCACCATTCTAGATTTAAAGAATAAACTGCAATCATCTTAGGGAAAAAATATAGTTGAAGACAGTCACCTAATTTGAAAATAATAATATACTGTCCTTAATCTTAGATTTCTCAACAGCAGGATCAGAACTGAAGGGGCAAAAGGAGGGAAGGGGGGAGCGAAAGGGAAGAGAAGAAGAGGGAGAAGCACTTTAGGACTGCAGGGAAAAAGATAAATACACTTTTTTTTTTTTAACTTGGAGACAAAAATAAAAATTAGAGGGTGGAGTGCAACCTCCAACTGGATCATGTGAGGTCAAAGGAAAAGCAAGCTCCACATCTCCTTGAGCTGGAAGAGCTGGAAGCAGACACAAACCACATGAGGAATATAACCCAGAAGATACATTTTATGGATCTGTGTGAGGTCCTGGCACATTCTGTGTTGTAACAATTTTGGGATTTCAGAAATTCCACAGGATAGCCAGTTGATTAGCCTTCTCTCTTTAATCTACCTTTTGGCCAGTATTTTAATTATGCACTCAAGATTGCCCAATATTGAATTCACACAAAGAATTTGAAGGCTAAGTTTCAAAGAACATACTGAAACAATACTATTATAGGAGATTGACCCCTCCCTCCAAAAAGGGAAAAAATCCAAACTTATTAATAAAAAGTATGGCTTATGATTTGTATGTTTCATGTCCCCCACTCAACTTTGGAGTACTAAATAAGGTACAAATCGATATCTTTATTACTGTAGAGTTGTGCCAAATATTGAATCCAAGCTACCAAAAAACCTAGCTACCATTATATTTAATTTAGGTTCATAAATGTATGCAAGATGCCAGTGATGATTAATTTTATGTGTCAGCTCGGTTAGACTCCATAGTGTTCGTTGTTTGGTCAAATATTAGTCTAGATGTTGCTGTACAGGTATTTTAAAGATGCAATTAACACTTATAATCTGTAGACTTTAAGTAAAGCAGAGTATTCTCCATAATGTGGGTGGGCACCATCCAATCAGTTAAAGATCTTCAGAGTAAAAACTGTTTCCAAGAGAAGATGGAATTCTGTCTCCAGACTGCAACTTGGAAATTCTGCCTGGGTTTCCAGTTTTCAGACTAAGGACTGCAGCATCAATTCTTAACTGAATTTCTAGCCTAGCAGCATATTCTACAGATTTTGGACTTGTTAGCTCCCATGACAGTAAATCAATTTCTATATTTATATGTAGTGTGTGTGTGTGTGTGTGTGTGTGTGTGTGTGTATAATAGTATTCTAGTATACCATATATATTTATATATATACTATTGGTTCTGCTTCCCTGGAACTCTGGTTAATGCAATGCCCAAAATCCTAACCAAAAAAATGAGTATATCATTTATCCTAATAAAATTCCAATTTTATAAGTAGTGACAAACATCGGTTATCATCACATTTTCATGGTTTTCAAATCACTCAAAGAACCTGTGTTAATATGAAGAGAGCCTACAAATGTTCCCTCTATGGATTATAGATTTTATTATACTTACTAAGAGTTTAAAACAGATTGCACCCCCTACAGGGGAACATTTAGTTTGCATTTCTAAATTATATTTTGGAACAATTAACAGCAGGGAAAGATTACAAAGAATATTTGATTAAACCAAAGTGAAACGGGTTGATACACCTGTTTCAGGGAAGCAAAAAAGAGACAGCAATACCATGAAGAATTTATATAATGCTAACAGGCACCTGGCATAAATAAAGGATGTCAGCTCTGAAACCTCTAAGAGTCTTAGGTCTGTCAAAGCACAAAGGATAAATTATCTTGTTTTCAAAGAACCTTTTAGTATATTAGTTTTGAATCAAACACAATAGAAGTATCACTAATTACACCTTTAGCAAATTGACAGGAAACCTAATTAAACGAAAACATATGAAATATTTTGGGTAGAAACATTTTATAAACACCACAAGACTTGAGGGGAAAAAAAACCTTTTAACCAAATAGAAAACAATGCCAGATCATTCTCTGGGTGCAGCCAGCAATGACAGTCAATAACAGATCTAAACTGCAATTTGTGACATGTACCTCTAATTCACAGTATCATCCGTTACAGTTATTTAAGAAAACTATTGGCAAACAAATAAATTACAATGACATCTTGAGCCCAAGTTCCCAAACTTAAAACCCAAATGCATTCTAGAATAAGGGAGTGAACAGAAATGCAGGAAGCATGAAGTGTAATAGACAAGTGAGGACACAGGGCATGCAGACTCCATCAAAAAGAAGTTTACACTAAAATGACATGGTTAACAACTTTATTTCTTCCCAACAAAATGCATCAGCCCCAAGTGGAATTCAACCAAGAGCTGCCAGTTTGTGATCCTTGAATAAGACAACAGAAGTAAGTTAGAAGAGTAAATACATGAATTAGTGATAGAGAATACAGCCATAAGGATTCAGGAAATATACTCTAAAAGGGGATGTCTATTTGCTCATTACTCCAGGATTACTGAAATCTATTTAACCATAAAGCAAAGCCTGTATCATAGGAAGAGTGCAAAGTTAGCTGCATAGGAGTATTCATGACCCAATATATGAATCACTTTGGTAAATCGGTATAGATTAAAAGGTACAAAGAAGAGAGTTAAAGTCTGGGGAGTAGAAGAGAATTTCAGGAGAAGGGATTTAGGCATGGAATGAGTTACTACTGGAAGAGATTACCAGAAAGGAGCTACCTGGTAAGGTAATTCTAAGCCACTAAAGGCAAGAATATTGAGGAGATGGCTCCCCACCACCTCCTGAGGCGGTGGGGAGACAAAAGCATCCCAGGCAACAATGATGTGACTGCTGCCTCATCTGGGAAAAGAAATCAACTCAAATCATCTTAAGAAAGGGATGGAGGTTAAGTGTGCTGTAGGAGTGGATGGGAAGAGGAGATATATAAACAGTAACCTAAGGGGATTTGCAAAAGTTTTGTGAGAAACCAAGGATTTAAAAAAATAAAATAAAAAAAGTAGACCTCCCCTTCAAGAACTGAACCTTTCCTTTCTCACAGTCAACCTATCTGCTTCTCTCTGGGCATTATCTCTTTGAAGCAAACTGGTTTCCTTTGGTTCTTCACCTTACCTTTGACCAAAATGGCCTCTCCAGGCCCAGGTGCATTCCCAACAGTTTCTGAGATCAGCTCCCACAGGTCATTGGCAACATTCACCCGGGCTGAGAGACTTCACCCAACACACCCTGTAAGATGCTTGGGAGTGAACACTCCCTGGACCTAAGAAAGCAAAAAAATAAAAAACAACTGCACAGACATTTCAGGGAACTGGCAGTTCAAACTAGGGAAACCAGAATGGACAGAATAAGCAGCTTCTACTAACACCAGATGAATGGAAGAAACAATAAAAAAGTATTAAGAATGTTCGAGGGGAAACACAAAGAAAAATTACAAAAATTTCAGGGAGGGGGTTGCTAAGGGAAACATGAAATCTAAGGTCAAAATTCCAACAGAGGAAGTAAAATGGCTAGTATTGAAAACCAAACTATAAACAGGAAGATGAAGTAAAGGAACTATCTATCACATGATAAAGCACAGATTACAAAGAAATGTAAATTACTGGTAAAAATATAAGAGGCATAGAGGGCCAACCCAGGATTTCCAGAAAGAGAAAAGAACAGAAGCAATGTAGGAAAACTTTAGTGAGCTGAAGAAAAAATTGAGTTTTCAAATCAAAAAAGTTCACCAAATGCCAAGCAGTTGTAATGGGGGCTGGGAGGGTGGGGAGAGGCACAATTAACATATTATGGTGAAGTTTTTGAACTCCAAGAATAAAAACCAACTCTCAGAGATCTTGAGAGAGAATGGGATATCCACAAAGATAAAATAATCATACTGCCAAAGGATCATGCATACCATACTGGCCCCTGAAAGATGTGTATAGACTTTAAAGAAAAAGGGACTGCATTCCAAGAATCTGGTCTCCAAACAATATATAGTATGTAACTTGAATGAGAGAAATTTCAGACTTAAAAGGATTCAGAAAATGGATCACTCATTTACCTTTTTTTGAAGGAAAAAGAGAATTTAAAAATCACTTCAGGTTCAACATATTTTAAAAAAATCGATTAGCCTAATATCCCATAGTATTAGAAAGAAAAAACATGTGACCAATTCAACAGATGCAGGAAAAACATTTTGACAAATTCTAGCATCCTGAGATGATTAAAAACCACTCAACAAACTAGGAATAGAAGGCAGCTTCCTTAAGCTAACAAGGGACATCCACGAGAAACCCACAGCTATCCCTTTAACAATAGGATAAGGATCTCCAACCTCAACACTTCTGTTCAACATTGTACTAGAGGTTCTAGTGAGGTCAACTAGTCAAGAAACAGAAATAAAATTCATCTAGGCAGGAGAGGAAGAAATGAAACTATCTCTATTTGCACATGACATGATCTTGTATATAGAAAATCATAAGGAATCAACTAAAAAATTATATGAACTAATAAATGGATTCAGTAAGGTCATAGAAGGCAAGATCAAATTAAGAATCAGTTGTCTGAAGAAAGAGAAATTAAGGAGTCAATCCCATTTACAATTGCACCCAAAACCATAAGATAGCTAGGAATAAACCTAGCCAAAGAGGCAAAGAATCTGTACTCAGAAAAACTATAAAGTACTCATGAAAGAAATTGAAGAAGACACAAAGAAATGGAGAAATGTTCCATGCTCATGGATTGGAAGAACAAATATTGTTAAAATGTCTATGCTACCTAAAGCAATCTACATGTTTAATGCAATCCCTATCAAACTACCATCCATTTTTTTTTTCAAAGAAATGGAACAAATAATCCTAAAATGTATATGGAACTAGAAAAGACCTTGAATAGCCAGAGGAATGTTGAAAAAGAAAGCCAAAGTTGGTGGCATCACAATTCCAGACTTTAAGCTCTCATCATCAAGACAGTATGGTACTGGCACAAAAACAGACACATAGATCAATGGAACAGAATAGAAAGCCCAGAAATAGACCTTCAATTCTATGGTCAACTAATCTTCAACAAAGCCAGAAAGAATGTCCAATGGAAAAAAGACAGTCTCTTCAACAAATGGTGTTGGGAAAACTTGACAGCCACATGCAGAAAAATGAAACTGGACCATTTCCTTACACCACACATGAAAATAGACTCAAAATGGATGAAGGACCTCAATGTGAGAAAGGAATCCATCAAAATCCTTGAGGAGAACACAGGCAGCAGCCTCTTCCACCTCAGCTGCAGCAACTTCTTCCTAGGAACATTACCAAAGGCAAGGGAAGCAAGGGCAAAAATGAACTATTGGGACTTCATCAAGATAAAAGACTTTTGCACAGCAAAGGAAACAGTTAACAAAACCAATAGACAGCTGACAGAATGGGAGAAGATATTTGCAAACGACATATCAGATAAAGGGCTAGTATCCGAAATCTATAAAGAGCTTAGCAAACTCAACACCCAAAGAACAAATAATCCAATCAAGAAATGGGCAGAGGACATGAACAGACATTTCTGCAAAAAAGACATCCAGATGGCCAAAAAATACATGAAAAAGTGCTCCACATCACTCGACATGGCTAAAATTAACAAGTCAGGAAATGACAGATGCTGGTGAGATGCAGAGAAAGGGGAACCCTCCTACACTGTTGGTGGGAATCCAAGCTGGTGCAACCACTCTGGAAAACAGCATGGAGGTTCCTCAAAAAGTTGAAAATAGAGCTACCCTACGACCCAGCAATTGCACTACTGGGTATTTACCCTAAAGGTACAAATGTAGTGATCTGAAGGGGCACGTGCACCCGAATGTTTATAGCAGCAATGTCCACAATAGCCAAACTATGGAAAGAACCTAGACGCCCATTAACAGATGAATGGATAAAGATATGGTATATATATATATACAATGGACTACTACACAGTCATCAAAAGAAATGCAATCTTGCCATTTGTGATGATGTGGATGGAACTAAAGGGTATTATGCTTAGTGAAATAAGTCAGAGGACAATTATCATATGATCTCCCTGATATGAAGAAGGGGGGTTTGGGGGGTAGGGAAGGAATAAATGAAACAAGATGGGATCGGGAGGGAGACAAACCATAAGAGACTCTTAATCTCACAAAACAAACAGAGGGTTGCCAGGGCGCGGGGTGGGGGGGGGGGCAGGTCGGGAGAGGGTGGTTGGGTGATGGACATTGGGTAAGGTATGTGCTATGGTGAGTGCTGTGAAGTGTAAACCTGGCGATTCACAGACCTGTATCCCTGGTGCTAATAATACATTATATGTTAATAAAAATTTTTTTTTAAAAATCAGTTGTCTTTCTCTAGACTAACAGTGAAAAATGTGAAAAATGAAATTAAGAAAACAGTTACATTCACAACAGAATCAAAAGGAATAAAATACGTTAGGAATAAATTTAACAAATGAAGAGCAAGACTATGCACCAGAAACCACACAGCACTGTTGAAAGAAATTAAAGAAGACCTAAATAAATGGAAAAGCATCTCATGTTCACGGACCCAAAGACTTAATATTGTTAATATGTCAATACTCTTGAAATCTATAGTTTCAATAAAATTCCTATTAAAATTCCAACTTCTTTTTGCATAGATGGACAACCTGATCCTAAAATTCACATTGAATTTCAAGAGACCATGAATAGCCAAAAAAATAAGACAAAACAAAACAAAAACAAACCTTGAAAAGGAAGATTTAGTTGGAGCACTCACACTTTCCAACTTCAAAATATAGTATGACTCTACAGTAATCAAAAATGTGTGGTAATACCATATGGAGACATAGAGGTAAATATAACAGAGTTAGTAATATGCCTATCTCTCTATGATCAATTGATTTCCTACAAGGATACCAAGATTATTCAATCAGGAAAGAGTCCTCTAACAAATGATGTTGGACAACTGAATACCTGTCTGTAGAAGAAAGCAGGTGGATCCCTAACCTTATTCCATATGTAAAAATTAACTCCAAATGAATAAAAGATCAAACTATAAGAGCTTAAAATATAAAACTCAGGGTGCCTGGCTGGCTCAGTCAGTGAAACATACCAACTGTTGATCTTGAGGTCATGTGAGCCCCATATTGGGGATAGAGTTTACTTAAAACAATAAAAAATAAGTATTTTTTAAAGATTTATTTATCTTTAGAGAGAGAAAGAGCATGTGAGAGAGAGTTGGGGGAGGGGGAATGGGAGAGGGAGAGAACCTCAGGCAGACTCCCCCCTGAGCCCAACTCCGGGCTCCATCTCAGGATCATGACACCTGAACTGAAATCAAGAGTCCTATGCTTAACCGACTGAGCCACCCAGGCATCCCTAAAATATATGCATATAACTCTTAGAAGTAAAAAATTGGTATATATCTTTCCGACTTTGGAATAAGCAAGGTTTCCTATATGTAACACCAAATGCACAAGCAACAAAAGAACCACAGATATCATCAAATTAAAATTTTTTTGTGGGTGCCTGGGCTGTTCAGTCAGTTAAGCCTCAGTCTTCAGCTCGGGTCATGTTCTCACGGTCCTGGGATCGAGTCCTGCATTGGGCTCCCTGCTCAGCAGGTAGCCTACTTTTCCCTCTGCCTCTCTCCTTCCCCCCCCTCCACTTGTGCTCTCTCTCAAATAAATAAATAAAATCTTAAAAAAAAAAAGAGGAAAAACAATTAAAAATTTTTTGTTTTGTTATGCCCCAATAACGGGTCCGTGATTAAAGGGGTGAGACTGATATAAAGCTAAGGTCAAGCAAAGCTTTATTTTGCGCCAAGCATCAAGAATCTAACCGAACGTTCAGGGATGCACCTCTTACAAGAGAGGGCGACCCTTCTCTGTTTCACAGACTAGCTTTTAAGGGCAAAGGCCATACAGTCGGGCCTGGCCATGCACAGGTGGCCAATGAGATTGTAACATACACAGGAAACTCCACAGTGATGCTAGGTGACCAGATGAGTTACAATTTACCCTAGTAGACATTTGAACCAGCCTATTACACCTTGATTGGGATTGGCGCCCAAAGGGCAGGGCCCATACTCCTTGGTAACCAGGGAGACAGTATGCATCCCCCCACTGATCGATGTCTCCACCTGACCTGACCCACCTTTGTATCTGGGCTTTGTTACCTAAAGCTGGTTTCCCAGACTTGTCTCCAAGTAAATCCCCTGGGGGAAGGGGAGCAGGGACAGTTTCTAAATAGGTCCTTACAGTTTCAAAGGACATTATCAAGGAAATGAAAAGAGGGGCGCCTGACTGACTCAAGTCAAAGGAGTGTGTGACTCTTGATCTTAGGATCATGAGTGTAACCCCCATGTTGGGTACAGAGATTACGTAAATAAATAGGACTTTAAAAAAAGAAAAAGAAAATTAAAGAAGTCTACAGAAAGGGGGAATATGTTTGCAAATTCTATAGGTGATAGGGGTCTAATAGAAGAATACGGTATGGGCGCCTGGGTGGCTCAGTGGGTTAAAGCCTCTGCCTTTGGCTCAGGTCATGATCCCAGGGTCCTGGGATGGAGCCCCGCGTCGTCGGGCTCTCTGCTCAGCAGGGAGCCTGCTTCCTCCTCTCTCTCTGCCTGGCTCTCTGCCTGCTTGTGATCTGTCAAATAAATAAAATAAAATAAAATAAAATAAAATAAAATAAAATAAAATAAAATAGAAAGAATACGGTATATAGAAAACTCTTAAAACTGAATAAAAAGGCAACCAAATTTTTTTAAATGGCAAAGGATGTAGAAAAACATTTCTTCAAAGTGTATATAACTAGTAGCTAATAAACACATGAGAAAATGTTAACATCATTAGCCATCAGCAAAATGAAAACCAAAACCACAATGAGATACCAGTTCATACCCACTAGGATGCCTATGATACAACAACAAAAAAAAGAATGTTTTTTGGTGAAGATGTGAAGAAATCAGAACTCTCATGCATTGCTTTGCAAAAATGATGCAATCACTTTAGAAAACAGTTCAGCCACCCCTCAAAATCTTAAATATACAGTTACCAAATGACTTAATTCCAATCCTAGGAATATTCTCAAAAGAACTAGAAACTTAGGTCCACACAAAACCATGCATACAAATGTTTACAGCATCATTATTCATAAAGGCCCAAAGAGGAAACAACCCAAATGTCTATCAACTGATGAATGAGTAAATCAGATTTGGCCAGGTCACATGATAGAATGTTATTCAGCCATAAAAAAGAATGAAGTACTGATCCATGCTGCAACACAAATGAACCTAGAAAGAAGCCAGACACCAAAGGGCACATATTGTAGGATACCATTTATACTACATGTTGAGGACAGGCAAATCATAGGGGCGGAGCATAGGTTAGTGGTTGCCAGGATTTGAGGCTACTGGGGAAAGGGGGTGATCACTAATGGGTTTCTCTTTGAAGTGAGGAAAACATTCTGCAATTAGGTGGTCATAACGCTTGCATAATCTTGTGACTATACTAGAAACCAATGAACTCTTTTAAGTGGTAGAAGAGGAAGTCAGAGACTTGAAGCATGAAAAGGATTTCATGCATGGTTGCTGGCTGAAAAATGGGAGTGGTTCATAGGATTCCACTCATATGTGGAATTTAAAAAACAAAACGGGAGCGCCTGGGTGGCTCAGTCGTTTAAGCATCCAACTCTTGATTTTAACTCAGGTCTTGATCTTAGAGTCATGAGTTCAAGCCCTGCACTGGGCTCTGCACTGGGGCATGGAGACTACTTAAATTATAAATAAAGAAATAAACAAAACCAAGGGGGGAGGGGGGAGCGACACACACAAACGAAAAAACAGATTCTCAACTATAGAGAACAAACTGACGATGGGGGGAAGGGAAATGGGTGAAAGAAATGATGGGGATTACGGGGTGCACTTGTAGTGATGAACACTGGGTGATGTACAGAATTGTTGAAACTGTACTGTAGACTGGAAATCAATGTAACACTGCACGTTAATTATACTGGAATTTAAAAATTTTTTTTAAAAAGATGGAATTAGATCATATCACTCCTAAAAGCTGAAAATGACCCCCAGAAAACAGCCAGCAAAAATGTGAGGATCCCAGTCCTACAACCACAAGGAACTGGATTCTACCAAAAACCTAAAAGCACTTGGAAGTGGATTTTTCCACAGTGTCTGAAGAGTGACAGGAATTGGTTTCTGGCTTTTGTGATACCGTGAGCAGAAAACCCAACAATGCCATGTCAGACATCGGACCTACAAAACTGTGAGCTACTAAATGCGTGTTGTTTTAAACCACTAAATTTGGGACACCTAGGCAGCTCAGTCAGTCAGTTACTTATCCGCCTTTAAAACTCAGGTCATGATCCCAGGTCCTGGGATCAAGTTCCACATCGGGCTCCTTGCTCAGCGGGAAGCCTGCTTCTCCCTCTGCCTGCCACACAACTTGCTTCTCTGCTCTCTCTTGCTCTCTGACAAATAAATAAAATCTTTTTAAAAATAAAAAATAAACCACTAAATTTGTAGTAAGCTTTTACACACTGATAGAAAATTAACAGACTCCTTCAGGGAACAGTGGCTGGGTCTTTGTGAGTATCAGTGAAAGGAAGGCAGCTTACTGCCCCTTAAGGTAACCAATGGGAGTCAGGGGAGACATTTCTTAGCCTCTTTCAAACTTAGCAGACAATGAAGGGAACTAATTCTGAGATGCATTCTTCATGGCTCCTCAGAAGGGTCCCAAGAGGTAGAGTGCTCTGGTAGCCTTGGGGTAACCAGATCCCAGCTCAACATCAATTGCTTACTGGCTGTTTTTCCTTCCAAGTTTCCTTCTCCCTTCTCCATCACTGCCTCCTGGGACTGTCTCCCAACTCAGTCACACCCAAGCCAGGGCCTCAGGGGAATCGAAGCTAAAATAACCTCCACAACTCCTTTTTCTCATCTGTAACATGGGGGTAATAATACTATCTAATATCATTAATACTTTATATGCAGTGCTTTTACATCAGGTAATATATGGAGAGTTCTCATCCTAGTGCGTGGCACACAGTAAAAATTCAACCAACAGTACTTTGTTCGTAACAAACAGCGACCAAGTAAGATCTACAATGACATGCTTTTACAGAAAACCAAACAGACAATTTAAATATATGTGGGGCTATCTTCCCACACAGTGGTTCTCAGTGAGGATGATTTTGTCCCCCCAGGGAACATGTGGCAACATGTGGAGATACTTCTGATTGTCAAAATTGGGAGCTGTTACTGGCATCTAGGGATGCTGCACAAGACATACCCCTCACAACAAAGAATTATCTGCCAAAATGCCAAGGGTGCCAAGGTGGAAAAACACTGTCTAGCACAATATCCTTGCAATAGGAGCCTCATAAATATTTAATGTAACTCATCAAAAACTCTAAAAAATTTTCTTGAAATAATCCTATCAGAAGAAGAAAATTAAGTGTTGACAGAACATTTGTTCATGTTGACCACAGAAACAAAACCACATGAAACATACCTCCATAGCTCACTTGGTAATAAAGGACAAATCTTAAAAATAAAATGGGTTAAATATCAAAAAGCAGCAGAACTTTCTAAACATCCATATAAGACATATTTCGCCCTTCTTCCTTAGTAATAGAACCCCAATTTTAATTGATATGCCAATATGCCAGCTCAAAGAATTTATTTATCATCCCTTCTTGTGACTAATACAGCACAAATCACTGAATGGGGCTCCTGAGAAAATGCTTTTAAGCCAGGAAGCATGCCCTTTTGCCTTTGCCCCTTCTTCCTTCCTGCTGCCTCAGCTGTCGATGTTATAGCTGAACTTCGGGGGCCATCTTGCAATTCTGAGGAGCCCTAGAGGATGGAGTCTGTGATCCTTATGACCAAGGAACTGCCAAGTGAGTCTTGAGCTGCCTGTCTCTGGACTTCTCTTACCCAAGAAAAAAATCAAGTCTTTATTTTGTTTCAGCCAGTATTCATTACTTGGATTTTCTGTGACATGCAGCTAAACCTATTCCTCACATTTACTCAAGAGATTAAACCTACAAACCATAGTCATGAAAGATAAGTGAATGTCAAAAGAGCTATATGTAAAATATAATCTCTCAGTTGACTATCATGCCAAAGAAGTCTAAGAACCTGAGAAGATCTGCAGTGCAAGAGGTTGACTGAATCGGTCTGTGGCGAGTATAGCCCTCCATGATGGAAGCACGCAGGAACCCACACTCCACCCCTGACAACAACAGCATTCCCAAATGAGCTAAGGCTGAGAAAAGACAACTGTCATCCTGCAGACAGCTGCATGCTAGGTGCAGTAAAGATCAAACTTTAACTGAAAAGAAAAGAATGATGCAGTTTAGTCGGAGTTTTCAGGGCTCTTTTTGACCTAGTTTGGGGAGGTCCCCCAAACAAGCAAACGCATATGGTTCTTGCTTTCTTGACTTCCACTTGAATATTCATTTATCAGAAAATACAACTTCCTAAAATAGCTCCTAGAGTTTTTGCTAGTGATACCAACTCTGAATATTTACACTAAGTAATATCGCAGTTGAGCAAGCACTCCCTGTGTGGATAGCATTTTAATGAGGTACAGAAGTTTATAAAAGAAGATTTCACCTCTAACCGAAGAATTTTTCATATGTAGGTAGAAATAACAAACATTACACTTACAAAGAAATCAACTGTAAATTACAAAGCAAAGGAAAAGAAAAAATGTTAACAGAACTTGTAAATAGAGTAAAAATAGAAAAGAAAATAATAATAAAATTGTTGAGGAAAATAAGAATCATTGACATTGACTGTACTACTCTATAGGTATGTATTTTATCTTTATATAAAATTATAATATGGACTTCCTGATAAGAGAAAAATTTCAGTGCATTTAAGATTTGAATCAAATACTTCAAGGATAAAGAGGCTGGGCTGCACACAAGATTTAACTCAATAAACATGTACAGTTAATTTTTTTCAGCCTCACTTATTGATGTCTTCCTGGAGCATTGAACCAAAAGCCATTATACAGTGTTCCCAAAGAAAATGCCAATGGGATGAAAAATGATCAGTCTTGAGGTTTTATATATCATGCCTATTTAAACCTCTGGCTTCTAATTTTTTTTTTTTTTTTTTTTTTTTTTTTAGAGTGAGTGCAAACGGCATGGGGGGTGGGTGTTGGGAGGGAGGAGGTAGAGGGAGAATTCTAAGCAGGTTCCACGCCCAGCAGCACTGAGGTGAGGCAAGGTTCAATATCATGACCCTGAGCCCAGGACCTGAGCTAAAATGAAGAGTCCAACCCCTAACTGACTGAGCAACCCAGGCACCCTCTTTGTGAACACAGTACAAATAAAAGCAAAACAAAGAAATATTTTACTCTGTAATCTTATTTTATTTTATTTTATTTTATTTTATTTTATTGGGAGGGGGGCAGAAGAGAGACCCTAACCCTAACCCTATGTGGGTCTTGATCTCACAACCCTGAGATCCCCAGACCTGGGCAGATATCAAAAGTTGGTTGCTTAACCATCTGAGCCACCCACACACCCTTTACTCTGTAATTTTGAAGCAAACTTTAACTGAATTGAAAATGGGAACGTTTCTATATTCTGCAAATTCATAATGTCAACTATTTTCTAATCTATGAGTATCACTTGCAGATAGAAAGACAATTAACAACAATTCCAAAACATGAATTGCTGCCGTTGTTCTAGCAGAATGTGCTATTTGTGTAATAATAGTTGTCGATCATTCCAGGTTACATTCCAGCCTATATTATAGGCTAAAAAATAGGAGCTTAATCTTTTATGGTAGTATAATTATATATAATTATATATATTATAAATAAAATAATTCACATAATATAATTCACATTATCATTAAATGAAAAACTGGACTCTTGAGCAAAACAAGAACACACCTTCCAGAAAACAAAGTTTCACTTACTTTGATGTATTTTATCTTTGAGCACTTATCCTGAGTATACCAGTTTTCAGGAACTAAGTTACTGATTCAAACTCATTGTGGAGTCCCCTGCTGGGGGCTCTTTCTAGTCCTACCATCTATAAATGGCATCAGGTTCAACAAGTTCCTTCACCTTCCCTAAACTTCCCTTCCCTCAACAGTTAACAAAGTTTGTTAATAATTACAGTCTTACAGAACTAATCCAAGAATTTAATGAGATAATATATTCATGTGACAACAAATACATAAACATTCAGCAAACTACCTGTTATTCCTATATTGTTACAATAAAGCTTAAAAGTACACCTTGATAAACAAGGAATATAGACATCTTTTCCTCCTTCCAAGGCTAGCAAAGACCTCAATAGGTCTTAAAACAAGCCCTCAACTTGCATCCAAATGTAGGTTACAGGAACAGCAGTGATCAGCGCTGTTGTCATGTTTAATTCACATCTGTAATATTCTTTAAAATAAGGACTACTGGGGCACCTGGGTTGCTCAGTTGGTTAAGCAACTGCCTTCAGCTCGGGTCATGATCCTGGAGTCCTGGGATCGAGTCCCACATCGGACTCCCTGCTCGGCAGGGAGTCTGTTTTTCCTGCTGATCTCTCTCCTCTCATGCTCTCTCTCTCTCTCTCTCTCTCTCTCAAATAAATAAATAAATAAAATCATTAAAAATTTTAAAAAAAAAATAAGGACCACTAATTGAAAACCGGCTTTCTCCTATTTTAAAAATATTCCAACCTTCCATTTTTTTGTAAAAGGCAAAATCTTACTAATTAAGCAGCACCAAAGTCTACTAACAACACAACTTCCCAGGTTTTTGCTGGAGTCAGAACCTTACATCTATGAAATTGAATGTTATCGGTATTTGTATTTTGAACAGTGCTTAGAATTCTGGATTTCACAGACCAGTTGGTTTTTTGTTTTTGTTTTTCAATTTTGAGAAGTACCATAATGTTGACAACATTTCATTCTTCAAATTTGTAAGAAATTTTAAAATAGGGATAATAGCATTTTAGGGGTGCCAGGGTGACTCAGTGGTTAAGCATCTGCCTTCAGCTCAGGCCATGATCCCAGAGTCCTGGGATCAAACCCCACATTGGACTCCCTGCTCGGCAGGGAGCCTACTTCTCTTTCTCTTGCTGTGGCTCTGTCAAATAAATTTAAAAAGTCTTTTAAAAAATAGTATTATATTAATTAGAGTAATAAAAATAAGGATACTAGGAAAACATTTAAAACTATGATCTACTATCAAAAGCAATTAATTAAAGAAAGGATATTTTGACACTGTAAGAGGAAGGACAGACTTCCAGAATAAGGAAAGAAGTTATTTCCCAAGCAAGAAATGCTGGCTACCCTATTTTGATATATATGTATACATGTTCATTCAGATATTCTGATAGTATTCTTTTTGATCTTTGCCAGTTTGTGGTGGGAAAGGTCTCTCTAAATTTCCTTAACTACTAGGGATATTAAACCTTTTGCATGTATTTGCTGATCAAAATTTTTTGTGTGTGTGAACTATCTGGCCATTTTTTTCCCTTTGTATTTTTTCAGGCAATGTTTTGTTCTCATATTTATTTTCTACTCACAACATACCTCATTTAGCTATATTTTAACAATTTCCTTTTGCCCATAAATTTTGTTTATGGTGTCCCTTGGCATATAAAGTTCTAAACACTTCAAGTTTACCTTATGTATCCTTTACATTTTATTTGCCTTTCAGTTTTTATAAGGCCCTCACTAACTCCAATGTAGAGATTTGGTATCTGTATATCCTTCCAGTTCTTCTATGGTTTAATCTTTTACACTCAACTCTTAATCTAGATAGGATTTACCTGGTAGGAGGAAGGAAACTAATATATTTTTTTTTAATTTATTTATTTGACAGACAGAGATCACAAGTAATCAGAGAGGCAGGCAGAGAGAGAGGGGCAAACAGGCTCCCTGCTGAGCAGAGAGCCTGATGTGGGGCTCCATCCCAGGACCCTGAGATCATGACCTGAGCTGAAGGCAGAGGCCTTAACCCACTGAGCCACCCAGGTGCTCCCTAACATTCTTCTTAATAGTTACCCATGGTCTTGGCATTGCTTACTAAATAATCCATTTTCATCATATAGGAAGTGCATGCATTAGGGTCTGTTTCTGAACTTCCTATGCTCTTTCACTGGCCTGACTAATGTATTTGGATTAGTATTGCACTGTTAAGATTACTGTAAGATTTTAAATTTTTCATTCCTCCACATAAATTTGAAAAGCATTTTCTCATTTCATTAAAAAAACATTTGTGGGAGATAATGATGACTATATTAGTTAAGATGCTCTAGGGTACAAAACCCTGAAAGCCCAATTCAAAGACATTAAAACAATAAAGGAATTGATTGGCATTCATAACTATGAATCCAAAAGCAGGTCAAATTTCAGTATTCCTTGAAATGACGGCTCCTCCATGTCATTAATAACCCATGTGTCAGCCTCCAGCTCTGCTACCCATTAGGTCAAGTTCATCTTAAAGCTACATCTCCTCGTGGCTGCAGGATGGCTGCCAGAAGCAACCTGGACCATTGCGTCCTCACTGACAGCCAGCTGAAGACGAGGAGACACCAGCAATTGTTTGCTCTATGCAATTAGGCCTGAATCATGTCATCTCACCAGTTCTTTTTTTTTTTTTTTTTTTTTAAATCAATCACAACTAAGAAAACAAGATTAAAATTATTTGCTTGGATTAATGAGGGGTACCCACAAACCTGGCATGGAATTTGTATTGAGGAGACAGTCACAACTTTCACTACAATTAGAACTGCTTAAATACATAGGTTCTTGGTTGGCTCAGTGGGTTAAGTCTCTGCCTTTGGCTCAGGTTGTGATCCCAGCCAGGGTCCTGGGATCAAGTCCTGCATTGGACTCTCTGCTCAGCAGGCAGCCTGCTTTCCCTTTTCTTTTTCTGCCTGCCTCTCTGCCTACTGTGATCCTCTCTCTGTCAAATAAATAAATAAAATCTCAAAAAAAAAAAAAAAAAAAAAACAGTTTAAATCCATTAATTTTAAATGCACTGGCATCTTTATAATTTTGAGACTTTTTATCCAAAGACATAGCACCTCTTCCCATTTATTCAAATTTTCTGCTTTTCCAACATGTATTTTAGTAAGGGCTTGTGGTTTTCTTCATATACACACTATACATGTATGTATTTCATAATCTACCTAATTCCAGATAATTTTTATTTAAGGTTCTATTGTGAATGGGATCTTATTACATTATATTTTCTACATAGTTGTATGAAAGTTTGCTGGTTTAGGTCACTGCCAAGTCTTAGAGAGTACTACCCTTCGACACAAGCAAGAGGGCTCCTGCCCTGGCCTCACACTCTACAGCCCCCCCACCAGAAAGGACACTAATAAATACATTTATTAAACAGTGCACTAGTTCCTCTGTTACTCAGGAAGTGACACTAAGAGGTGACAAATGCAACCTGTAATGCTAAACAGCCACTCTTGTGACTAACACTATTTAGGCTCCTGGGAAGTATTTCTTGTCACTTCTTGCCCTGTGTCCTCAAAATTAAACAGCAACTTTTTCTAAATACTCTCCAACCGTGACTTTTGAGACAGACCCTGCTCCTAATTAAGAATAGTTTTATTTTCCTGAAAATAGGGTTAAATTTCAAGATATGAATGTTAAATCCTCATTTATTTAAATGACTTTTTAGATAATTCTAAATATTTTAGGGAATAAATAACATTTTTGGAAAATATATTAAAGGGATGCCTGGGTGGCTCAGATGGTTAGGCATCTGACTTTAGCTCAGGTCATGATCTCAGGATCCTGGGATCAAGTCCCACATGGGGTTCCATGCTCAGCTGGGAGTCTACTTCTCCCTCTCCACCTCCCCCTACTTGTGCTTCTCTGTCTCAGTCTCTCTAATAATTCAAAATATAGATATATTAGAACATTTAATCTTTCAAATGTTTGCAATTGCTTTAATATACATTTAAATGAAATATTCAATTGGGTACATTTTAAATATTATCGCATTTTTTAATATTTTAGATTATGATCAGTAATTTTTGTTGTACCTACAATAATTTTAGTGATTTTGCTAAAATGTAAGGGAAATATATTTTGTATAATTATGACTTGTGTTATTTTATATTAGTACTCATCCTAAATTTCTGACCCCTGATCAGCACACCCAGGTTTGCAAGATAATTATTTAATGCAAACATTTATTTTGCCAGTTTACTGTCTTATAGACCGCACTGTTCTACAATTGATTTGCATGTTTAATTCTGTTGTACTAGAAGGTTTATCAAAGTAGGGAGGTAAAACATTTTACTTAATGGCTTAATTTAAAAATTCAACATAGAAACATGGCTGGTGGGCCTCCATTTTTCCTCTCACCCAGACCCTGCAACGATTAGGGAAGGACCTGGTCTGAAGTTTTTATGTGGCCTGACTACGGCTAGATCCAGGGATCAAATGATGTTGCTAGGATGGGATGTCTGCTGACAATCCCGTCAGCTCCTAACTCTGTAGTCCTAGTAGAAGGTGGGCTCTTTCAGCATTTCTTATTAGTCCTGCTTGGGGCCTATGCTCACCCCCCAGATGTATCATGGTACCAAGGGAATGTGGTATCGTGACAAGCCCAGAAACATCTCATACCCTTCCCTGTATCTGGGACTGGGCAAGGGTCACATGGAGTGGATCAGGGGTGATTCTCTAAAGATAAAATGCCAGCAGTTAACAAAATTAAAATTACACTGAAACATAAGGCAGGTACTTAATTTCATAAATTAATTTTATATCTTCCCTCTTATTTATTTATTTATTTATTTATTTAGGGCGAGGGCGAGGGCGAGGGGGCGGGCGAGGGCGAGGGGGCGGGCGAGGGCGAGGGGGCGGGCGAGGGCGAGGGGGCGGGCGCGAGAGGGGGCGGGCGGGCGCGAGAGGGGGCGGGCGGGCGCGAGAGGGGGCGGGCGCGCGCGAGAGGGGGCGGGCGCGCGCGAGAGGGGGCGGGCGCGCGAGAGAGGGGGCGGGCGCGCGAGAGAGGGGGCGGGCGCGCGAGAGAGGGGCCGCAGGAGCACGAGCTGGGGTAGGGGTAGAGCGAGATGGAGACGCAGATTCTATCTGCTTGGGAGCAGGCTCCCCTCTATGTGGGACTTGGTCCCAGGACCCCAAGATCATGACCTGGGCCAAAACCAGATGCTTAATAGACTGAGCCACCCAAGTGCCCCTGAATCTTCCCTCTTAATGAACTCTTATTAATTCCAGTAATTTTTCTGTTGGTTCTGGTGGATTTTCTAGGTAAACAATGACATAAAGGCAGTGATAATCCTATCTCCTGCTTCACAAATTTGTTATAGCTTTCATTTTCATTGTATTACCTTAAACTCTCAAATCAGGATTCAGCGGTGGTAAGAGCTGATATCCCTGTCTTGTTCATACCTTGAATTGGATTTGCCTTTAGTATTTCGCCATTAAATATCACTTTGATGTTGGTTTAATATATTCTTTGTCCTTTCCATAGGAGATCCTTCCAGAACTAGTTGTCCAGTTCTCCCTGGCAAGTTCTGGGGAATATGGGTTTGTACTAATGTGGACACCACTATACACAAATGATAATCCAAAACAAAATACACAAAAGACCCCCCACAACACCCAACTGGATAAACTGCTCAAAATTCAGAGTCACTGCCTGTTTCATAACTTTGCAGGACTGCACCCCAGTTCTTTTGCTCCAAGCCCGAATCCAGAAGCAAGGCTGTCCGGGCAGCCAATGGTGGCCATAAATGCTCTCTTCTATTTTTCTGTTTCTTTTATTCTTCTTAGTGAAGGAACAGAGATTTATGATTGGCACAGAAATAAGCATTTTGTAAGAGAGGGCTCATCAGACTGTAAGATTTATAGCCCATGTTTTATGCAGATTTTGTACATGTTTATTTCATTTCACAACCACAACAAAATTTGAATATATAATGTGCCTACCAGTGGGATGAAGCACTGTCACTACTCGTCAGGAGAACCAGTGCTCAGAAACAGTTTTGTCAGTCACAAATAAGGTTATCAGATGAATTCTGACAAGGCAGGGATGGTGACTCTTTCATTTGCCGTAATGGATCACCACGGACAGGTGCACAGTAAGTGCTCAGTAAATATCAGATGTGTTAAATTGATTCAAAGATGTACAGAAGAGTTTTCTGAAGTTAGATCATTGGAAAAATGGGTATTCTAGAATTCAGATTATATATAATTTTAAGAGCTTTAACAAGAAACCTAATATTTATTTGTGACCTGACAGAAAATAATGCTCACAGTGTCAGGAATTTTCTCTAATTCTGTAACTCCTGTAGGAATCATTATCTTCAGGCTGTCAAGGTGTTCTGAGAGGCTGAGCAATTTGCCAAAGGTCCTCAAGCCAAGTCCCCATTTGACTACATCATTCTATTCTAGGGTGCTAACTTCTGTGACAAAATGAGTTTGGCCTTACCCTGACCATCCAACGTAAAGTGCCCTACCTCATTTACTCTTCATCATCCTATGTATCCCCTTCTTGTCATTATTCATGAGTATCTTATTTGTGTACTTATTAATTACCCAACTCCCTCGAAAGATGTCAGGTACATCTACAAGTAGATAATTTAGCCAGCTTGTTCACAGCCATAGCCTGGTCCCTACAACATGGTAGGTGCTCGGTGAGTATTTTTTGAATGCACTGAATGAATGAGCGAATGAATGAACGGGCTCAAGGGATTTTTGTAAAACTGGGGGAAAATTAACCTAAGTCCAGAGAATGTACACAGGGTAAGGTAGTAAGGTAGAGAACTAGCAGCCCAGAATTTAAGAGCCCGTTATTCCTTCGTCTCCTACTCCTTGATTAAAACCCTACTCTTAAGGTTTTCAAATATGGCACTATCCTACACAAGTTAGGTCAAACTATGTTCTCTCCAAATCTTTTCCACTAAATGCTTTTTATTTTTTCTAGAATTATGAGCACACAGGAAAATAAAAAGGTCACCTAGTCCATTATCCAACACCCAAACAAAGGCTAGTCCAGAAAACAGAAAAAAATCTCAGTTTCAAGTAAAACTATTACTTCCACCCGTCAGTTCAACTGTTCTGAGCCCAGAATTAAAGAACTTGAAGTTTTAGGTCTGGGCCACAGACTTGCTTTATTCTATAGAGGACAGAGTACAGCCAGCCAACTATCTTGAAAATACACTTCTTCGTCATCATAAACACTACATTAAACAAACCAGATGGTTGACAGCAAATCTCTTGTCACTCTTCAATAAACAACTCAAGCTTTGTGCTTTGTTCATAACAGAGTAAACATTTAAAAATGTGTTTATTGGGAGTTTTTCATGGTACCATAAATGCTTTGACGTATCATGATAAAAATCAGTATAACACTGTGTACACACTTCAAAAATAGAGAACTAGTTCGGGAAACACTGGGAAGGCTATGTGACAGAATTTCACGTGGCCAATAAAAATCCTGTTTCAGAAGAATATTTAAGAAGTAGGGAATGCTTTCCACTCATCTTGGCATCAGTCCTGGTCCTTCCAAAGAAGAGATGGCACACTCAAACGGGGTGACCACGCTAAGTAACTGCTTATGAAGGACTGAGCAGGGATAGAGGAAACCACGGAGAGAGGGTGAAGCACCCCAAGGCTAGCAACACTGGAGAGCTGCTCTTGTGTGGTTCCTACATACGCCTACAAAACGTACAATAAATATTTCTCTTCCCATTCCCTTGTAATTCTTACACTCCTCACTGGGATGCAGAGATACAGAAAAGAAGGTTGGTGCCCTTAGCTACACATTTTGTTGGAGGGGAAAGGACTAAGGGCATCGGCTGTTGTTACAAAGTCTGTGACCACTTCGGTACCATCAATGTGACAGTAAGTAGATGCTAGTGGGTCTAACTTCAAACGCTGGGGCTGGTCAGGTAACTTGCTATCAAGAATCATAGTCTAGAGCGGTCAGTTGATGGTTATAAAAAAGACAACATTCCTGAGGCAGGTTCTACAAATCCTTCGGCTGTTTATACCAATGAATGACACTTTGCTACCTAGCTGCTCTTTTATCAAAAACAAGTTTTTACTGGTGAATTAGTGACTTGTTCATTGGCATGACAAATGTTCAAAATGAATTATCATTGGTGAAATTAAAGGCATTCCAAGTATGTGGATTAGCTCAAATGGCTTAGAAACACTCCTCCATCTTTGCACAAATACAGTATAAAAAAGTGACTTATAGCATGCACTATTAGGGTCGACAGGAAGGGTTCGATTCTGTAACTGGTCCCATATGAACTACTAGTTTCAGAGGAGTAGTGATGGCATGATTTTTTTTTCTTCCCCTGAGAATGTAACGTCCGTCTTTAATAAATTTTGCATACGAGCTTAAGTCAAAGCACTTACAAGAACAGGGCACTGAAACTCCACTGGGTTTATAGAAAGTTTGAATGAACTGCTTTGGGCTACTTGCTAATGAATGCTCAATAAAAACCTGTATGTGTGCCTGAATTTTGCCTAAAACCTGCTGTTATAATTACTGACAGCAAGTCTGTGAGAATAACTAACCATACCAGCCCTCTGATAGCTATCATTATTCACAAGAACACAAGAGTCATGCATGTCTAAACTAAGAATATTCACAACATGTATTCTGTTAGCCAGGCCAAATCCAGGACATTGAAAGAGTGGATATATTCTTATCCTTCTAGAACTATGTATTTATTCAGAATTAATTTACAAGAATATTTTCACATTCTATTTTTTTTGGAGTACATATATTGATTTCTTCATGTAAAAATTCCTCCCTTTCATTCTACTTTACTAATTCATTCATTATAATAAACTGTAAAAAGTGTTGGCTAAACAATGTTCTTCATCAGGGGTCAGGAAACTACAGCTTGAGGACAAGATCTGACGTGCCATCTGTTTGTATCTAGCCCACAAGCAAGAATGGTTTTCACAAATTAAAAAGGTTAAGGTTACAGCATTATTTACAATAGCCAAATTATGAAAGCAGCCCAAGCACCCACTGACAGATGAACAAAGAGGTGATATGATACATAGACACGCACACACACACACATTTATAACAGACTATTACTCAGGCATATAAAAGAATGAAATCTTGCCATTTCCAACAACAAAGATGGATCTAATGCTATCAGAGAAAGACAAACACTATGTGATTTGACTTCTATGTGGAATTTAAGAAATCAAGCAAATGAACAAAGGAGAAAAAAAAAAAAAGAGATAAGCCAATAAACAGACTCTTGACTACGAAGAACAAAATGATCATTCCTGAGGGGAGGTGAGTGGGAGATCGGATGAAATAGGTGATGGGGATTAAGAGTATACCTTTCATGGGGCGCCTGGGTGGCTCAGTGGGTTAAAGCCTCTGCCTTCGGCTCAGGTCATGATCCCAGGGTGCTGGGATCGAGCCCTGCATCGGGCTCTCTGCTTAGCAGGGAGCCTGCTTCTTCCTCTCTCTGCCTGCCTCTCTGCCTACCTGTGATCTCTGTCAAATAAATAAATAAAATCTTTAAAAAAAAAGTATACCTTTCATGATGAGAATGGAGGAATGTACAGAATTGTTGAATAACTATATTGTACATCAAAAACTAATATAACAGCATATGTTAACTATACTAAAATTTAAAAATATGTATTATATTGGAAACCAAGTGCTTATTTTGACAATTTTATTAGGGCATATATTAAAAAATAAGTACATAAAGCTATCCCAATAAAAAAAGATTAAGGGGCGCCTGGGTGGCTCAGTGGGTTAAGGACTCTGCCTTCAGCTCAGGTCATGATCCCAGGGTCCTCGGATTTAGCCCTGAATCAGGCTTTCTGCTCAGGAGGGAGCCTCCCCCCCCCCACCTACTTGTGATCTCCATCTGTCAAATAAATAAATAAATAAACTTAAAAAAAAAAAAAGGTTAAGAAAAAAGACTAATAATCATGACACATAAAAATTACATGAAATTCAGATTTCACTGTCTATAAAGCTTTATCAGAATACAACTTCATTCATTTGTTTACCTATCATGTATGGCTGCTTTTGAGCTATGAGAAAAAAGCTGAGTAGTTGTGACAGAGACTATTTGACCGATGAAGCCTTAAATACGTGTTACCTGGTTCTTCACAGAAAAAAAAAAGGCTGAATTCCTTCCTTTGATGATGCGGATATACCATTGACCCAGCCCAAATACAGACTCAATTCTCATGGAGCTAAGATTCTGGAAGGAGATAGAGAAAAACACAAAAATACCCAATGGCAGTAATGCTGTGGTGAAAATAAGGCTAGGGTGACAGAGAGTGACACCAGGCCTACTTAGATAGAGTGTCCCACAAATCTCTCTGAGGAGGGGTGCTTGAATGGAGCACTGAACAACAAGGGGATGACCTTGTGAAGATGGGGACCCTCCAAGCTTGCAGTATTGGGGGACCAAGAAGATGGCCAACAGAGCAGGTGCACGGCCAACGGGGAGAAGGTGATAGAAAAGTGAATGTACTCGCCATGCCTCTAGAGATTGTCAGGGACATTAACAATCTACCTGGAACTTGATGAGAGCAGCTGAAGAACCATTAGTGACCACCACTTGGCCAATGTCAAAGACACGGAGACACAATGGCAGATAGGCTGAGAGTTTGCACCATTTCCCTCCATTCACAATCCTAAAAGAGACAGCAACTTAACTGAAAATTACCCTTTTCCTTCCACTTTTCATCTCCAAGTGTTTGGAAATAAAGTGAGCAACTTAGTGGACATCAGTCAAGGTAATATGTAAGCCTTGCCATGAGCTACCAACTACAGACAGATGAGCCGAGGGCTGACTGCAGTGCAGTTCCCCACCCCCTCCCCACTCCGGCTCACTGTTCCTAGGCCACAAGTGGAAGCGGACTTGGTCTCCCCACCCATTCACCATCATGGGTTATACACGCTGTCGGGTATGATGGATTTGGAGAGATGAAAGAAATTTAACCCAGCCCATCACTGCAGTTGCTACAAATGTGTTCACAAATAAAAGCACATGATCATATTCAACAACATCAGTGTGAAAAGCCTTACTTAAAACAGGACTTCTGTGTTATCCCTTCGCATGTATTTTTTAAAAGTACGGTTGGAGGAAATATGAATTTTTAAAATGTATTAGTACAAAGAACTCAACACCTCTTTAAAGAAAAACAAGCTTCTCAAAAGAGAAGAAATGTAATTAGAAATGTATTAAGGCCTAAAAAGCTGTTTTAAACTTGTTTCCTAAGAAACCAAAAATAGAATTGACAAGTCTAACTTCCAAAGAAGCTTAGATCTACTTAGTCTATTATTAAATTTTCCAATTCAGATTTTTAGAATCACTAACTTAAGGGGTGAAGAAATCTCTTACATGAAATAAAATTAAGTCCCCCCATTAATTTTGTTTATAATTCTCCTAACTCATGAAAACGGACCTTCACAAAGAAACTACACTGTTGCTCTCCAGCAGGGTAATTACGTATTTAGCAACCACTAACACATTGACATTCTTACATAACCACAAGTGACACCAAGAGAGTCTGTTCAATTTATGCAAAGAAAAATTCCTGGCAGCTAAAGTTACTTATTTTTTGTAAATTCAGTCATTGGAAATGAAAACTCTCAAGAGATAGGAAACAATCAACTCATCCTTCTATAGTATTTTCTTTTTGTTTTAAGATTTCATTTATTTATTTGAGAGAGAGAGAGAGAATATGAGAGAACATGAGAGGGGAGAAGGTCAGAGGGAGAAGCAGACTCCCTGTGGAGCTGGGAGCCTGATGTAGGGCTCCACCCCGGGAGTCCAGGGCCATGACCTGAGCCAAAGCAGCTGCCCAACCAACTGAGCCACCCATGCGCCTCAGTATTTCCTAGTCTAATTGCTATCTTCAGTGCGAGGACACTTGTGACTGAAAACTGAGCTCCTGTGTCTTATAGTTCTTTTAAGTAGTTTTGTGGTACTGAAAGGGTCCCTATTTGGGGCTGGTACAGAGCAGACATGAAGGAAAGCCAGCAGGAAACCTTGGGAATACAAGACCCAACCACAAGCTTCAAAAGCCAGCATACTCCACCTCATGCAACCATTCCACTCCCCTCACTAACCAGCTACACGAAGAGCAGCTGTCAGAGGCAGACCATGACTGCGTAACTATGTGCCATTCAAGGAGTTCAGGAGCTTCAGATAAAGCCAATAGACCAAGAATATAAAAGACGTACCCTCCCTTCTGTGGCTTATCCAAATCCTAAACTGCCCTTCCCAAATCCCCTATTCAGAATCCCTGCTCTCAAGAATTTTCAACATCTAGGGAGAGATGTGAATAGGCTTCCAACCATAAAAGAGGTTATGTCTGGTCTATGACCAAAAGTGTTTTGGGGGCACGTAGGTGGCTCAGTCAGTGAGGCATCTGACTCTTGATTTCAGCTCATGATTTGGGGATCCTGAGATCAATTCCCGTGTTGGTCTCTGCCCTCAGCAAAGAGTCTGCTTCAGATTCTCTCTCTACCACTTCTACTCCCCCTAGTTGTGTGTGCTCTCTTGCTCTCTCCCTCTCTAGAATAAAAAAAATTTTTTTAAGTGTTTTAAATAAAATGTTAACTGGATCCAGGGGTCAAAGTTTGCCAATTGCATACAATGGACAATAAAATACCATTAAGTGTCACCAAATTATAAAAAGGAGACAAAAACTGGAGCCAGATTCCTTCCTGGGGCTTCTTAGGAGAATGAAGAACAGTTGTACCCCCTCCCAGACTTTAAGAAGGAAAAGGGGTGCCTAGGTGTCTCAGTCAGTTGAGCAACTCTTTATTTCGGCTCAGATCATGATCTCAGGGTCAGGAGATGGAGCCCACAATGGGCTCTGGGCTCAGTGTGGAGTCTGCTTGAGATTCTCCCTCTCCCTCTGCCCCTTCCCCTGCCGCCCTCTCACTTGGTCGTGCACTCGCTCTCTAAAGCAAATAAATCAAGGAAGGAAGGAAGGAAGGAAGGAAGGGAGGGAGAGAGAAAGAGAGAGAAAGAGAGAAAAGGAGAAGGGAGGCAAGTTACAGGCACCTGCAACAAGGATGGCCTCCCAAGGGCTCCCAAGTATGTTCTTGGAGAACAGACTACTCACCTAACAGTAACACTGAGATCTCAGAATATAAAAACTGACTGCTAATTCATACAATCCAAAGTCAGATACAGACATGCTAGGGGGATGAGGAAAGCTAAGTGTGGTATAAGCAGTGTAACAGAGTTACATCCTCATCGATCATAATAAAACGTCAACAGATTCATCTAGCATAGTAGAAAGTCAACAGAGATATATGTACTTTATACTAAGTATATTTGAAGGATATTATTTAGAAATTCAAAGGAACACCCAAAGAAATCATTAAAACTATTGCTGAGGAGCAGGATGGGATGGTTTGGAGAGGGGAGGCTACTATTTGTTACTTTTAGCACTATTTCACTTTTAAAACAAGGTCATTTTTTTAAATAAAAAACAAAATCGGGGCACCTGGGTGGCTCAGTGGATTGGGGGCCTCTGCCTTCGGCTCAGGTCATGATCCCAGGGTCCTGGGATTGAGCCCTGCATCAAGCTCTCTGCTCAGCAGGGAGCCCTCTTCTGCTTCTCTCTGGGCCTGACTCTCTACTTGTGATCTCTGTCTGTCAAATAAATAAAATCTTTAAAAACAAAACAAAACAAAATTAACTTAAAAACACACAAGGCAGAGTTTTCCTTAGGTGGGAAAAAACTATTAATTTTTGTGGGCCTTTCCTATGAGCTGTTTGTCAAAAATGTCTAGAGTGGGGGCCCTGGGTGGCTCAGTGGGTTAAGTCTCTGCCTTCAGCGCAGGTCATCATCTCAGGTCATAATCTCAAACCCCACATCGGGCTCTCTGCTCAGCAGGGAGCGTGTTTCTCCACCCCTCCACCCCCGCCTGCTGCTCTGCCTACTTGTGATCTCTCCCTCTCAGTCAGATGAATAAATTAAAATCTTTTTTAAAAAATGTCTAGAGTAACAGATATAGCTGGTAGACTACAGCTAGTTTGAAGTCAAAATCCTAGAGGTTGAATTTTTCTAGTAATTTTTCTGATATAAGGGCCAGATAAAAGTATGTGTTTGTTTAGGTCAGTGATGACCATATTTTAGAAATGGAAGACTGGAGGGAGGGGCAGGGGTGGCACCTGGATGGTTCGCTCAGTGGGTTAAATGTCTGCCTTCAACTCAAGTCATGATCCTGGGGTCCTGGGATTGAGTCCCGCATCAGGCTCCCTACTCAGCAGGGAGCCTGCTTCTCACTCTCCCTCTGCCTGCCACTCCCCCTGCTTGTATGCATGCTTGATCACACTATCAAATAAATAAGAAAAAGAGAGAGAGAGAAAGAGAAAGAAATGGAAGGTTGGAGAGAGAAGGGAAAGGCTCTCATGGGCATGACCACAATTTTACAGAAACTAATAAAAGCCAGGTAGACCCAACAAGTCAAGAATACCATAGAAGGACTGAAGAACTCAAGAACACAGTGACCATTTGGCATTAGCACAAATTAGCACTACACATGTTAATTGGCCCTGGAACAGTCATTGCTGACTTTACAGACTGAAGTTGTCCAAAAAAGGTTAACATCTATAAAACAGCTTCAACTTGGGGGGCGTGAGGTAAATGGATGAATGTAATACACTTTAATAGTTTACAAAGAAGAACATCAAAAATGTGTAGGTAAAAAAAAAACCTAAAACTAAAACAAAAAAACCACCACCAACAACACATCACCTCTAACATCCCTAATTGGCTCTTTTGGCAATAAAATCAAGTTTTACAAATCCCACCAGGTTTAAAGGGATGGAAACTGGTGCCAAAAATAAGTGAAACCCATGTTTCACCTTGGTTGCCCACTTTATATGCCATTTCATTGAATTCATGCAATACAAATTTTGCCTTTGTCATCCCTAGCTCTCCAGAAAACTCCAGTACTTAAACTTTTATTTCTAATGGTTATAAATACAGCCATACAACTAAAGTATTATCTATAATAATCATACTCTCTAGTACTGATGTCTTATCCATGTTACATTTCCCAAGAGATGTTTTATATTCATTTTCACAGTTCTTTATTAAATGGAATTTCTTACTTTAATTCAACAATTACCATATATATTTTTAAATAACTGCAGATAAATAATTGATTCTATTACACCTGTCTAAATATTATCCTAGTAATATGTGTAAAGTTATATTATTAACGCTTCCCTTGGTAATATCCCATTACTTTTTATGGCCCCTAATTCACCATTCATGTTGCCTTTTTCCTTTATTGAATATTTTGATGTAGCAGATTTGACCAGTGGTTTTGTCTGGGGCATGTCTATTGGCCTAGAGCCAACAGCAAAGTACACATTTTAAGAGGTCTATACCAAAATATAGAAACACTTTATTCTAAATTACAGTAACACTAGGGGTGGGGAGATGGGATGGTGTGAGGCCCTGGGATGGTAAAGGAACCAGGAGAATAGTTTCTGGTTTGCATATAATATGGTAAATTTTTTTTTAATTAGCTTGTGGGGCACCCAGGCCTCACAGTCGGGTAAGTGTCCAACTCTTGGTTTCGACCCAGGTTGTGATCTCAGGGTCAGGAAATTGACCCCATTGAGCTCCATGCTCAGTGCAGAGTATGCTTAAGATGCTCTCTTCTTCTGCCTGTCCCACCTCCCCCACACATACTCCAAAATAAATAAATCTTTTTTAAAAATTGGCTTGTTATTAAGAACTTACCAAAATATTCCAGACCCAAAACAAGTATATCCGTACAGAATGAACAGACCATTAGCCATTACTCTCTCTTTAGGTATCCCCTACACAACTCTCTCCCCACAGACTTCCTCATGACAGTCTGAAGCATTGTAAATAAAGTTACAGACATCACAACACTTATACTTCAAATACTTCACTATACAGCTCTGAAAAACAAAGCCCTTTCCTGTATAATCATGATGTTAATATCACAACTAACAAATTTAACATCAATTCCTTAATGTTCTTTAGTTCCCAGGCTATATTCAAATGTCCCAATAGTCCCTCAAGTATCTTTCACAGCTGGTTTATCCAAATCAAGAAAAAAAAAAAAAATTAGTATCTATATTTTTGACAGGAATCTAGAAAGACCTTATAATTACAAAATCTAGAGGTAGGTGTTCATTATGCTATTCCCTCACTTCCTATTCATTTGAAAATATTTATAATCTAATGCTCAAAATAAGTACATATTATGTTTTTACATATTTGTCTATATGCATGAAAGAGAAGTTTCTCAATCATGTACCTGGGCCTCGTCCTGTTCAATATGGTCATTAATTACTTGGACAATGATATAGAAATAGCTTTGTCAAATTTCCCAGTTGATGAGCTGGGAGAAATAATGGAGGTGCTGGACACCTGAATCAAGACCCAAAAACATTTTAACTAAATATAACAAGGATTGGTGAAAGGAGTGGTGATATATTGGATATATTTTCATGTTCAGCGAAAGCTGGAAGCAGAAAGACAACAGATGTAGTAATGAGGAAGGGACCTGAGGACTGCCTTCTAGCTTTCCTGATGGCTACAACAAATGGAATTGTTGAAAGCATGTAAAAAAGGGGGGGGGGATTCTTTAACAAGAGGGGCCATTGCCCTTCCTTGCCTGTGAGCTGTTTGTCAGCTTCACATTGTAACGGATACTGGGTTGATCAATGTCCAACTAAGAAATGGAACAAAGGGGTGGGATGAAAGGCAGAAGTACAAAAGCCAAACTGCTGTAAAAATCCCACGGGTCTGTGGTTCTGGAACACTTCAAGGTGAGAAGCAAGGCAGCCTACCAACCTTGCTAGTGAGAACTGAGTGTCGCTCAGGCATCTAACTCAGGCACTTGGTCCAGCCCACCGTCAGAGATTCCCTAGCTGAGTGTTGGGCAGATTTCACAAGGACAGAATTATCAGCCAAACTGGAGATGAGGACATGTTTGAGCAATAAAATACCAAAGTACCAGAATGATGTGACCTCAGCATATAGAAGTGACAAGGGAAGCAGGAGGGTCTCAGTTTCTGAGAAGGGTGAAGTCCTGTACATAGCCCCCAGGACCCTTTGAGGTCAAATCCTCATCTTGCTTCATCCTATATACATCTTCTCTGTTCCTTTGTCCATCTTCCCTGAACCTTTGAGGGCAGAGACTCCATGACTCATCTTTGTATCCAGAGTTCCATCCTCTCCCTGGTTGATACACAGTAGAAACATCATGGAATGAACATACATTTACCTACAGGAAACAGGCAATCATCTGTGCCTCCCATCATGTATCGAAGATTTTACATAACGTTCTGGACGCTCTCAAGGCACTATCACAGCCATAAAGAAAATACCCTTGAGTCTCCTTGGCTAGCTGAGGTTGATAACTGAGACTGCACCCACATTAAAAAACAAACAAACGAGGCACCGCTGGTTAAAGCTCCCGTTTTGCTATGTGACTGTCTGAGCTAAAATGCATAGCCACAAACTTAGAGTTCACACTAGTGTGTTTTGGTGTAGTAAGGCACTGTATCTTCTTCACTGACTCAAAACCCTTATAACGGTTCCAGGGATTTTTGGAGAGCTAATCTGCAAATGACCATTAATTGTCAATAAGGAGCCACCTAGATTTCCTGCCAGAAGATCCCAGTCCAAGTGCACTGGTTTTCCACTGGGGTAGAAGAGGGAGGCAGACTCTTTGAAACTCTGCTTCAGAGTGCTCTACTCATACCAAGACAGACACCTCCCCGCTCACCCCAGCCTGAAGCACCTGTAATCAGATCAGACACAGCTTTGCAAAGCATCTTATCGGGGACAGGGCTTGGTGATACTAGTCATTATTTTCAAGTGCCATTTCCTTCTGCCTCAAGTTCTAAAGGACTTCTGCTGTTTCTAAAGTGCAAGAGAGAGAAGACCAGGAAAAGACAGAGAATGCGTGTGTCCTACCAGATCACTTCTCAGGTTCCTTCTAGATTTAAAATTTTAATATGATTGCTTTCAAAGTACAGCCTAACATCTTGGGAATTTGTAACTGGCAGTATGCAAAAACATACTCATGATAGCACAAAGTAAGGCAGAGCACCATAAAAGGAGATATAAAACCCACAAGATAAATTTGAGTGTAATAAGCTATAAATCTCAAACCATACAGAAAGGCAGTATTACTTAACCTACCTAGTCTACACAGTGTCTTCAAGATGTTTACATGGGAGATAAGGTTGTTTGCCAAAAGGAGGACCTCAAAAGGATAGACATAAGGACCCAATGTCCCTAGTTGCCACTTATATGAATTTATCTTAACTTTTTAACCCACTTGTATTTTTGGCTTAGATTGCTCCTTTGCCAAATCTCTTCCTCATATTTCCTGCAGCGTTCTCTCAGGCCTACTGCCAAGGCCACCCAATGGAATCCAAAGTGTTTCTGCCTCCAGTCTTTGCCATTGCAATTCTTCCTGCACATTTCCTTAATGACTTTTTCTAAGTCCTCATGACTGGGTCATTCACGCACATCCCACCCCCCACCAAAGCCTTCTTCAATAGCTCCTTGGTATACAAGGAATTTAAGGCAAAACTCAGAAGTCTGGCAGTTAAATCCTTACCAATCAGGCTCTAGCTCCCCTTCATAATGTCCCCAAAACAAGACATCTAACCTCTGTGGTCTGAGCCATTCCTCTGTCCCCATGTACACCAAAGATTCACCCCTGAAAGCCACACCTTGGCCCATGCCACCTTGTGTTTTATGGTATCCCCTTCTTTCATTCTCCTCTAAATATCCCAATTCTACCCACCCCCAGAGCCCAGATTCCCCACTTTTAACCTCCTCAGCCAATAGCTATCCTTTGGTCTTTGAGATTCAGCCACACTTCTTTACCATTTGACAGAATGTTCCCTATATTTGTAATTAGCTTATACATGTATAGGTTTTATTGCCTCAGGTAGATCGTCATCTCCAAGGTCAAGGAATTTAGCTTTTCTTATTTTTTTTCTTAAGTGCCCAGTGCAATGGTTTGCATGCCAGGGGCTCAGTAAGTATGGAGCAATGAATGATTCCCAGCACTTGTAAACCACTTCTCTTTGGTTGAGATTATTTTGCCTACAAACACCAAACTTCAGAATTGTCTCCCTACCTTTATCATGCCATGAATGAACAAGTTTCCTCAATTAAAAAAATAACACAATCCACAGCATGCTTATTGTTTAGCAGAGAGGGTCTCAGAGACAGATTCTGGCAAACAATACCCTCTTGTAGCATTTAACAAGGGTGAGTCACTTTAGACAAGACAGCGTTATATTCTAGAACTACCTTCTTCACACTATGACAGATAAAGGAAAACACAATGACTTTAGGCATACTAAACCAAAAGTAGATATTGATAAATCATAGATGACTGCCATATGTGGGCATGAGTATAATCAATATCCTAGTCAATGTCCTCCCTACTCAAAATTTAATCCATGGACAAGAAAAACACACATCAGTTGGGAGCTTGTTAGAAATACAGAGTCACAGGCTCCACCTCAAACTTATTCAGTAAGAATTCTGCCTTTTAACAAAATCCCAAAGTGATTTTAAAAGCACATGAGAACCTTAAATGAGCACAGCTGATTGACCGTACAGGAGTTTTTGGAAGTAGGCATCAATGAGTATGGAATTTTCTCATCTTTTCAAAATAGCTTATATTAGGGGCTCACATAGGTTGCACACTACCCACAGGGTTTCTGGTTCGGTAGGTCTTAGGTGGGAGCAAAGAACAGGCATTTCTAACAAACTTCCAGGTAATGCCAGTGGCGATGCTGCTGGTCCAGAAACCACAACCACTAGGTTGCACCATCCCAAAAAACGCTGCCTATTCTGGAAATTCTGCTTCAAGCGTACTTCCAGCAGAAGGGAGAATACTGAGCTAGTTAACAGGTAAGAGAAAAGAAGTAGCAGCAAAATATTTCCTTTTTGTTACAGGAAGGTAGTTGTTAACACGCCTTTGTACACAATGGGGTAAAAACAGCTGAAGAAGTTACTATAGCAACAGCTGTGTTCGCCACAAAGTCTTCCTCCACCAACAAAAGGAATCCCACCTTATGTCAATTCTATTTCAACACTAAGAATCATCAGAAACAAAAACCATGGAAAACATCCCATTCATTAAATACTACAGATAAGGGGCACCTGGGTGGCTCAGTGGGTTAAAGCCTCTGCCTTTGGCTCAGATCATGATCTCAGGGTCCTGGGATCAAGCCCTGCATCGGGCTCTCTGCTTAGCAGGGAGCCTGCTTCCTCCTCTCTCTCTCTCTCTCTCTCTGCCTGCCTCTCTGCCTACTTCCTTTCCTCTCTCTCTGCCTGCTTCTCTGCCTACTTGTGATCTCTGTCAAATAGGTAAATAAAATCTTTGAAAAAAAAAAAATTACTACAGATAACAATACAGATTTAAGATGGATTTGAAAATGACTCTGAGCTCTGGATTTGGATTCTTTGGGCAAGCAAGGAAACAGAAGTGTAAGCATTTATCCGTATGACTCTAAAACAAGAAAAGGAGAATTGAGAAATGTTGTAATACTTACGAATTTTTTTAACATCTTTTTAAGAAGAATCCCAAACACCTTTTCTGAAACAAAGACTCTCAAAATTATAAATAGAACAAAATACCATATAAACCAAAGAGCTCCACCTAGACTTTGCAAACAGGTTCTCGTTACTTGAACACACAAATGACAAAGCACTATTTACCAGTATCTACACACTACTTTTCACTGATGTTGAAAAAATATTTTTACAATACCTTTATAAAAAGAGTAATTTCCTCAAGTATGAGGTAATGTTAGCTAAGAGGAGAAAGTAATTTTTTTTATAAACCTGTCTGTAACCTGTTTTTCCAATAATCTGGCAGTTTTGTCACTGTGACAGATTTAAAGACCAGTCTCCTAAAAGCAATTTATTAAAAAAAGTGGGAATAGTGTTCATCACCACACAGAGAAGACAGTTTTAAAAACTGACTCTGGGCATTTGGGTGGCTCAGTTGGTTAAGCACCTGAATGTTTGAATTTGGGTCCCATCATGATCTCAGGGTTCTAAGATCCAGGCATGCGGAGTCTACTTAAGATTCTCTCCGCCCTTTCCTTCTGCTCTCCCCACCCACTCTTGAGCTCTAGACAGAAAGAAGGGAGGGGAAGAGAAGGGGGAAGAAAAGAGGAAAGAAAATCACTCTCACCTGAACTTTAGGACCTTGAGCAAGAGGATTTCCAGCCCTGAGTTTTCTCATCAATAGGGGTTCTGCAAGTTTAGTTCTCAGCCCTGGCTGCACACTGGAATCCTCGGGGAGAAACAGAGATGGACTAGTGTCTGGTTCCCACCCCCAGAGATTTTTATTTAATTGCTCCAATGTGGGGCCCAAACTCACTGACAATTAAAAAAAAAAAAAAGCTGCACAGATGATTCTGCCATGCCGATTGGTTGCATCAGACCAAATGCTCAAGCTCTTCATCTCAGGTGTCTGCAGCTCTAGGTAGTGTCTCTCAAGCATTAGGTGCTTGAGAGTCACCTGAAGGTCTTGCTCGAACAGACTGCTGGAACAGCTTCGGGAATTCTGATTCAGTGTCGGCGCATGAATTTCCATTTCTAACAGACTGCCACATAGTGTTGATGTTACAGGGCTGGGATCATACTTGGAGGATTACTATTCTAGATGAGGACCTCAAAATGACGTTCTCCAAATTCCCCCCAAATAATCCTTACTCTACCCTAACAAATCACAGTTAGGTACTGTTAATGAGCCTCCCGGACTCCAATCGCTCTCCCACCAATTCCTACACCACACCACCAACACATTTACTATGCTAACCCACAAATCCTATGGTCACTCCCTTGCCTGACACTCTCCAGCAACTCCCCAGTGCTAATACAGGGAAAGGACAAATTACCAGGACATTCAAGGCTTCTCACAGTTTAACCCCAAACCGCTTTTCTAGCTTCAATTTCCACTAGTCCCCAAAACACACAACGGAGGCTCTTTCAGGCTCCCTTCTTTTCCTGACATACACGTCACCATGCAGCATGCCAGATACTGTGCTAGGCACTAAGAATTCAAGGAAGAAAAGGATATACAATTCCTTCCTGTAAGGAGCCTAGAGGGGTACGATGGCCATTGTTGAACAGTGAACTCAACACATGATAATTATCCCTTCTCACTGTATTGTGTGTGTGTGTGTGTGTGTGTGTATACCCACACTTTTTTTTTTTTTTTTTAACTTTCTGTATATTATGTTTTGACATCTTAAAAAAACCTTCTGGCTGGTGGAGAGGAAAGTGGACACTGCCTCTCCTGGGGACTAACCAATTCTTCCAGGTAGCAGAGTTCAGCCTTTAGTATATACCTTTAATACGCAAACAAAACAATCCAGAGCCCTACCCCTTCCTCTCTCACACCCATGAATCCCAGGGCTAGGTACCCAGCAACTAAAACCCAAAGCCCTTTGGAATTCTTCAAACTACCCAATCCTCAATTGTTCACCATGCCCTGTCTTGCCTTTCCCTTGGAAACCCTGATATAGGCTCTGGCCTAATCTTCCCTTTGCTCCCTCCTGACCGTGCTGGTGTTTTCCCCTGTGACCCTGTGTGGCAGGCCAACCCCACCATCTCAAAGAGCTCAAGTATAATACTCTTTTCCGAAGCTGCTGTCTGCTCCTGTGGCCGCAGCAGACTGACCATCTCATAAAAGAACACAAAACACTTACCTTCCGCACCAGGTGCTGGAAAAGCTGGTCACAGGTACAGATAACCAGTGGCACGAACAAGAAAGTGTGCTACAGGCTTCTGGGAAAGTTTGCTTCCAAGACGTAAACAATAGACCCAAAGCCATCCCTTCCTTCAGCCTTGAATGTGGGTGAGGCTAGGAGTGGGGGCAGTCATTTTATAACCAGAAGGAAAGACCAAGAGAATCCTTCACAACAAACAGCTGACTCGGATAGTAAGACAATTACCTCCAACGTGCTCTGGTCTCCAGCCTCCTTTACATCTGCGAAGAACCAACCCCTCTCTGTCTGAGCCACTTGTTTATCAGGTTTCCTGTTCTTACAGCAGCTGAAAGCATTCTCTTGGGGTACAGGTGGTGGATAGTAAGCAAGTAATACTCCCTAACAGCTGTAGTATGCGTCTCAAAGAAGCAGAGCATGCGCTGAGAGGGTCTAACGGGGTGGGTGGGAATCATCAGAGAGGCTTGGAGGTACAAATTCCAGGCCGCCAGAGCAGCCCTTGCAGAAGTCCCAAGTGTGCAAGAGCGTGGTATGGTGCAGGGACTAAAAGTCAGCGAAAAGAACAGTGGCACAAGAGGCCAAAAGAGAGGCACGGCCTGGAATGCTCCCCAAGGCCGGAGGGGCACCCTTGCACAGTGCACACACACACACCCTCACCCACCGCACTCCATTCCCAGGCCCCACTCTGGCCTGAATCAACCCGTTGCCTCTTTTTCCCTCGTAGACTGGACTTGTCACAACACATTCGACCATCTTTGTACCCCCGGCACCTCACAGGGGAACATGGGAAGACACATACTAAGTATCTGCTGGATAAAACATTATCATGATAGAGTATTTTAACTATTAAAAGTCATCTCCCAGGGGTACCTGGGTGGCTCAGTGGGTTAAGCCTCTGCCTTCGGCTCAGGTCATGATCCCAGGGTCTTCGGATTAAGCCCCACATCGGGCTCTCTGCTCAGCAGGGAACCTGCTTCCCCCTCTCTCTGCCTGCCTCTCTGCCTACTTGTGATATCTGTCAAATAAATGAATAAAATCTTAAAAAAAAAAAAAAGTCATCTCCCAAACTTATAATCCAATAAGGGACCTGACTGATTATAATTTTTGAGGCCCCATTCTGCAAGTAAGTCCCGTCACCCATGCAGGCATGCCTTCTCCACATGATTGACTGAGATGCCTGTTCCAACAGGACCTTAATAGGGTTAAAATATTATGTGAATTCTGATAAGCCAAACAGTCCTATAGCTTCCTAAATATGAGTATTTTCTAAAATCACTAGGATCTTGACTTTAATATCCCAGCAAAAGAGAGACATAAATAGTTCCATTATTAATCAAAATAATATTTGCATTTATTTGTTTGTATTTATTTTTAAACAGTGAGTTTTTGGATGACTATTTCATTTCCATTTCTTAAATCTATATAATTGTTTACTCACAAAAGCACATAAAACAAAACTTCTTCATTCATGAGTCCTTAGTTTATTCAGTATTTATCTGAAAAATACTTAATTTTTATAACTGAAAGTGAACTACCAATTTACATTTTAAAAGCACATACCTGGGGCGCCTGTGTGGCTCAGTGGGTTAAGCCTCTGCCTTCGGCCCTGGTCATGATCCCAGGGTCCTGGGATGGAGCCCCGCATTGGGCTCTCTGCTCAGCAGGGAGCCTGCTTCCCCCTCTCTCTCTGCCTGCCTCTCTGCCTACTTGTGATATCTGTCAAATAAATAAATAAAATCTTTAAAAAAAAACAAAGCACATACCTTTGTTTGACTCATGTCTAGGAATCAGTACTTCAAAACTACAGGGATATAGGAATAAGCACACAATGTTAGTGTTGTAGCGGGGGGACCTAGTGGAGAACAGGATGTTATTGGTTAGAATTGCTGGCACAGGGTGGTAATAAAAAGTGACCCGATTTTAGCTGGTTTGCTCATTTTCAGGTTCCCTACATACAGGCACCCTCATTGCCTGTAACAGGCAGATGCTCCCACTGCCCTGCCCTGCAGGGTGCACAGCTGCTTGTCCCCACCCTGTGCACACTCCCAGGCTCAATCACAAACCAGCAGCCTCCTCTACACCATGCAGCTCTCAGCTGGGATGTCACCTCCACGGAAACCTCCTCCTTGGCCATCCCATCTGAAGTCGGAAAACCACCACTACTCCCTTCTATCTGAAAGTATCTAGTTTATTTATTGTTTATTTATTGTGGGTCTCCCCACACAAGAAATTGAACATCATCTCTGGCTCACTGATGAATGCCAGCACCTGGAACTCCCTGGGACACGTAAGAAGCCAAATAAATAATTACAGAATAAATGAAAAAGAAATGCATACATAAATACAGATGCTCACTGTAACAAGATTCATAGTAGCAAAAAATTACAACAATATGAAGGTCCAACAGTAGATGAATGATTAAATTATGATTGATCCATACAGTAGAATACTCTGCAGGGATTTAAAGGACACTTACTGCCCTGGAAAGATACCCATGGTACTGCAACAGTGTTGTATGGTGACAGATGGTAGCTACACTTGTGGTGAGCAGGGCATAAATATAGACTTGTCAAATAACTACGATGTACACCAGAAACTAATGGAACATTGTATGTCAACCAAACTTCAGATTTTAAGAAAAGCTATCCACAAAACACAAAGTACCACAAAGTACCGTGAAATGCTTAAAAGTTGCAGAATAATATGTATAGCATGATTCCATCTTTGCAAATGATAAAGAGATGAATATAACCATATGGGTATATATAGTTGTGGGTTTTTTATAATAACAGGATTATACCATACGTATTTTTAACATATATACATGTTTTATGCGCACAAATAAAAATGTGTTAGACTATGATCTTGGAAAGACAGGCAAGGCCTATATCTTGTAGGCCATATGATTCTATAGCACTTGAATTTTGGGAACAACCATGTAAACCTGCAAATTAAAAAAAAGAATTAACACATTTATTTTGTAGCGGGTACACTGAAACAGGTTTCAAGCTGCTAAAAAATTGAGATATCTTTTTAAAAAATATTTTATGCCCACATTTTCATAGTAAGTTAACTTTAAAATATGTAACAATAAATATGTTAAAAGGGTATTTATTTTATTTATATTTTAAAAAGTAATTAATCTCATAATCAAGATGTCTTTCAATAACTAGATGGATAAACTTACTGTGGTACATCCATACAGTAGAGTACTATTCAGCTCTAAAAGGAAATGAGCCAAACCCACAAAATGTACAGCACAAGAGTGAACCCCAAGGTAAACTGTGGACCTTGTGTGGTTACAGTGTGTCAATGCAGGTTCATCCTTGGTTTAAAAAAAAAAAAAGTGCCATTTTGGTGAGTGATACTGATAATTGGGGAAGTTCTGCATGTGTGGGGGAAGGCATATATGGGATATGATTAGGCCTTCTTCTCAATTTTATTATACACCTAAAATTTCTCTTAAAAAGCAGTTTTTTAAAAAAAAAAGCTTTAAAAATGTCACTGTTTCTGTAACTTTTGAAATTCAATGTATACATCGAATATACATCTAACCAAAATCTGTTTCTTGAAATAAATTCCAAGACCACACACACATACACACACACACACACACACACACACACACACACACACACAAAAGAAGGAAGGAACTCTCCATCCAGGAAAAGACATGGAGGAATCTTAGAGGCATGTTTCTAAGTGAAAGAAGCCCATCTGAAAAGGCTGAATGCTATGGGATTCCAACTATATGACATTACGGAAAAGTAAAACTGTGGAGACAGTAAAAACGTGACTGGTTGGCAGCAGTTGGGACGGGGAGGAAAGAATGAGTAGGTGGAGGAGACTGTTCTGTATCATGCTACAATGGTGGATCCGTGTCATTATAATTTGTCAAAACCCCACAAAATATACGACACAAAGAAGGAACTCCAATGTAAACTATGGGCTTCAGTTAATAGCAGTGTATCAATATTGGCTCATCAATTGTAACAAATGTGCTACACTAACATATGATCTTTATAATATAAAGGAAAGAGGGGTGGGGTTGGGGGGCAGATGTGAGGGGATGGATGGGAACTCTACTTTCTGTACTTAATTTTTCTGTAATCCTAAAATTCTCTTAACAATAAAATCTATTAATTTTTTAAAAATTAATTAGTGCTGCATTATGCACTTCTTAAATATGATTATCTTACCAAATTCACATATCTAAAACGTAAACTTTTAAAGCAAAAACCATGAATTTAAGCAGTTTTAATAAAGATGTTACATTCCAAAGGAAAATAAATGACTTAGTATTTGAGGTCTAAAACCTGATGTGAGAACTCCAGCTCCACTATAGATATTTTTTATTTCTAACTTCTCATTGGAATGATTTATATCATCAGGTCACATGAAAATTTTTTCCAAAATTACACCTCCTCAATGAATTTTTGTCCTAAAAAATGTCCAAGTCTTCTGTACTTCAGTAGAACAATCCCATGTACTCATATAAGAAATACTGATGGATAGGGCATAAAAGTGTTAGCTCAATGCTTTGAGATCCCCTGATGAAAAAGTTAGGAAAAACTAGTAATTCTGATTCCATAGAAATTCACACCACTAATGAGCTGCCAGAGAAAAGTTATTTTTAAAAATTTTAAATAACTTTGAATTGGACACTACCTAATTGTTTACAAAATCTATTCCAATCTACTGTTTTAACAACTAGAAGTTCAAAACAATGGCATTTCTCAGAGCAGAAGGCTGTTAAAATTGGCCATCTCACACAAATGCTAAATATCTGTGGAAGAGATAAACAGAATTATTTCAGTGAATCCACCCCTATTCTACTTTTAACTATGAACACATTTTAAAATTCGTGTACATTATCAACGCTGTAGACAGCCACAGAACCTTAGCTGGGCAGGATCTAGGAGGTCACCTCCACTAACTTACCACCCAATAAGATCTTCCACAACGTCCCTGACCCGTCTGCTATCTCAAGCACAGGCTGGCAGATTCTTTCCGTAAAGGGACAGATAGTAAATACTTGAGGCTTTGTGGTCATCTGGTCTCTTTCAATTGCTAACTCTGCCACATTAACACAAAAGCAACAGCAGAGCAAAGGCGAATGGATGGGCGTGGCTGTGCTCCCAAAAGCCTTTATTTACAAAACAGGCAGTGGGCCAAATCTGGCCCCAGGATATAGTATGAGGACCACTCCTAGTCATGGCTAAAATTCCATTAGATATATTAGATGTCTTTACGGGAAAATTCTTTGTCAGGGTGAACTGAAATACACAAAGTCATCCATTGCTATACCCAAAATTCTCACCCTCTGGAACAACAGAGAACATTCATCTTTACCCACGTATCAGCCCTCCAAGAAACGATCACGATTCTTTCAAGTATTCTTTTCTCCAGTCTAAATACCCTGCCCGCCTTCAAGCACTCCCTGTGCTGTGACACCGGTCTCCGGACCACAGAGCGTTTGATCACTGTCTAGAGTCCATACTCCAGCCCATCAGCGATGCTTTCAAGTGCAGAGTACAGATACAGGACATATGGTTTTAAAAATATGTACCAATCAAGATGGAATTTTAATTTTGGGATTTGGCTCAATGTCTCCAAATGCAAATGTTTTTAGTTTTTTGTGGGGTGTGTGTGTGTGTGTGTGTGTGTGTGTGTGTGTGTTTTCAGAATTACCACTTAGGTTCAAAGAAAAATTTTTTTTGGATAGATTTAGTCAAAAGATGATTACCAAGAAATAGAAAATATTTTTGTTGAATTTGGGGGGCGGGAGGGAATAGGTTTTCTAAAACAAAAGACTCAAATGGCTTCTACACATCAAAAAATGTTGGCAGATCTTACCGCCACAATTGGAATCACACAGTGCAATTTGCAGAAGAAAGCCATCAGTCATTGCTTCTGAGAAAATGAAACACAGAAGGGGAAGGAAGCAGAGAGATCTGTAGCTGGTCCTGGGACGCTGCTGGTTCCTTTGCACGAAGAGAGCACAGCTGCTCTAGTCCCAGCCAGACCACCTCCAAATGATGGTCCCCATTGAACTCCACATTTCAATAACTTAGGAAGAAAACACACCTGTGTTTATGAAGACAATTTAATTCTGATTTTTGATGTCATAGCATTCTTAAGTAAGTAAAGAAAGTTTTTTTTAATAACAGGATGAAAATACGGCCATATTTATATAACTATAAATATAGCACATGGGGTCTGACCTTAACCACCTATTTCTGTAACTTCTCTCAACAACGGTTTAATTTTTGGATAATTCAGTACTTTAAACAATATGTGGCACAAAGTAGCTGCTAGAAGAAGAAATTCACTCTCCACAATCTAAATATGTTTATTTGTAATGACATCCCAATTTATCATGTTGGTTAAGCTTGATTTACATTCTCTGATGTGTGCTTCCGGCTTGCTTGTCATCACAAAAGCTCTCCCTGGATAATCCCATCCATGCACATAACTTCAAACACTACCCAAACAGTGATGACAACCAAATTTATTTCTCTAGCCCAGGTTCTCTGCAGGGATGACCCATATATCCAAGAGCCTAGTGGCATTTCCACCTGGCCAGCCCAACTGCCACCAAAACAAGTGCAAAGATGGAGAATCACGGTCCCATAACCATAGCAAATGTTTATTTATTACTTTCTGTGCCAGGCTCTGTGCTAAGTGCTTTATGTGGATTTTCTCACTTAATCTTCACAGTGCAATTAAACGTGGTATGCTTATCTCCTTTTACCTGAAACCCCATTAAAATGATAGCATCAAAATACAAAAAAAGGTAGCAGACATCATTCATGGCTTATCTATTACCCATTACCCTCCCCTTCTTCCTGGCCCAGAGAACACTAATTTTGTTCAGGGAATCAATATGCCAAACCAATTTCCCAGTCTTCTTTGTAGCAAAGAGTATTTATATGACCATATGCAGGGCAGTGAAACACTCACAGATGTCTTTTTGGGCGAGTTCGGGGAAAGCAACACAACCATTATCCCTCCTTGCTTTCTTCAGGCCTTAATTATGGATATTCTGTGCAGCTGCACTTTCCCTTTTTTTGACCACGAAGGAAAGGCTGAGAGAATCACAGAGACATTGACCCTGACACCACAGAGCTACTGAACCAAGCCCAGTAAGCATCAACCCCCAGACTTCTTGTTACTGAGAAAAATGAACCCCTGTTTGGTCTATCTATTCTAAGTCTGGCTTTCTTTTAACTTGCAGCTGAAACAGTTCCAGTTGATACAGAACTATAACCTGAGCAAGAGATTTCAATACATTCAAAGGAAAGCAGATGTGGGATAAGTAACTACACAGAAAAACAAAAGATAGCTTCCACATAAGTGACTGCAGAACCCAAAACGAGGAGCAGCAAGTCAGATCGCCTCCTGACTCCACCACAGAAGTGTCCGGAACTGGAGGCACCAGGAAAAACAGAAGACAAAACCTACAGATTTAACATTTTGGAGGTTTGCCAACAAAAAGGCCATCTCTCCCTGCTTCTCCACCATTCCTCCAGCCAAGTTATAATTACATGTTGGAGAATTTCCTTAAAAGTCTGTTTATTTGTGGCTGTCTGTTCATATTTATGAGGAAGTTACTGAAAATATGATTTTAAGTATAACAACAGAGAAGCAAAATAAGCAAACCAAAAACAAGGAAAGGCAAGGAAGAGTGGGGGAAAAAAGGGGGAACTTCGAGGAAACAGAAACAATGAAAAAAGCAGAAGATAACAAAACACACACACACATACACACACACACAGAAAATACCCCCAGAGAGATCTGGAGAAAACATGAAGAGCTATGAAGCAGAAACAAAACACCGCAACAAAGACAAAATTAATCAGAAAGTTGGAAGACGAAAGTAAGATAGTTTCCAGATAAAAAGTTTGGAAACTAGGTGAGGAAAAAATGAAAATTAATGAGGATGAGGTCCACAAGCAAGTTTCAAAAGAAGAGAACCAAGGGGAGAGCAGGCAAGAAATCGTCAGAGACAGACGATTCTCCTCCTCTGAGAGACCAGTATTTAAAGTGCAATTAAAAGAAGCACAAAGGCAGATAACTGTGAAACACAGAAAAATAGGGATACAATGAATATCTAAAAAGCTTTCTGAGTGAAATAAACATAACTTCCACTCCTTTGTAGGAGAATGACATCAAATCTCTGGACAGCAGCACAAGAAGTCATGCAGTTTTGCCTTCAAAATTCTGAGTGGGTGATGTTTGGGGGGCATAGAATTTCTTTTTAAAGATTTATTTATTTGAGAAAGAATGTGCACACACACTAGCAGGGGGAGGGGCTGAAGGAGAGGGAGAGTGAGTCTCTCACAGACTCCCCACTGAACACAGGCCTAGAACTCACGACCCTGAGATCATGACCCGAGCAGAAATCAAGAGTCAGCACTTAACCTACCGAGCCCCCCAGGCACCCCGAGGGCATAAAATTTTATAACTTGAACAATCAATCAAGTATGAGGACAAATGAAGGCGGACAAGGGTACAAACTTTTTGTCTCTCTGGTACCTTTCCTGGGAAGCTTAGGGAGAATTATGCTTCAACAAAACAAAGGAATAAATCAAAGATGATGAAAATATGATTGAGAAAACAGGAACCCATTTCACAGGAAAGGGACAAAGGGCAGCATGAGAATGATGGCTGTCCAGCAGGCAGAGACCCACCCTGGGAAAAAGACAAGCCTCAGGGAAGATGCAGTAGGTCTGTGACAGAATGCACTTTGATATTTGGAGATAGATCTGCTGTGGGTTTGGAAAAATACATTGAGGGCACCTGGGTGGCTCAGTGGGTTAAAGCCTCTGCCTTCAGCTCAGGTCATGATCCCAGGGTCCTGGGATCGAGCCCCGCATCGGGCTCTCTGCTTAACAGGGAGCCTACTTCCTCCTCTCTCTCTCTCTCTCCCTCTCTGTCTCTCTGCCTACTTGTGATCTCTGTCAGTCAAACAAATAAAGAAAGAAATAAAAAAAAAATACATTGACACGCACATAGAGTTTCTGTCAGAGAAAAACAGTAAAAGTTTTAGATTAAAAAATGTGAAATTGCCGGTTTGTACCTTAAAATTTTGTCAAATTGACAGTTTCACATTGTTCAACCTAACTTACAGGTGCATAATACAATGCAGAAAATTGGCTTTATATACTCTAAAAATGAGAAAAGCAAAAAACAAGTTGGAGAACTATGTGGAATTAGAATGCCAGAAGTTATTACTGAAGCTGGTTAATAGACACATGGGATTTGTTGTCCCAGTCTCTCTACTCATGGATAGGTTTGAAAATCCCATAATAAAAAGCAGTGAAAAAAGAAAATCATGACAACCCCAAAGTGTGTGAAATTTCACTAATTTTTCAGGCAGCTGGAGGAAATTCCATTTAGCAGTACTCAGATGAAGTCCAGTTAAAGAACACAGGAAAATGCCAGTGACAGAGCCTATCCACACCAGCACTTCACTCACGGCGGGGCAGGAAACAGAGATGTCTCACATCCCCACTCTATCCCTTTCCTTCTGCATTGACTCCACGGATTCCGGGCTGCATTGCGCAACACAACAGTGCTCCCAAAGCTGTCACAAGTCCCTAGGCCCACAACTGAATAAGACAACCATTTCTCACCACCCATCAATTTCTTGCCAGCCCATTTCTCATCTTGCCCAAACCTGACTCTAGGCTCCATCATTCTAGGCACACTCTTGTAAATGCCCTCCAGCCCGGCTCTCTCACTTCTTGGAGAAGGCAACAACCAGCCCCCAATGAACCCCACTTCATGCCTCCCCCGCATATGTACCCAGGGAACTAAGTATTACTGGGGAAAATGACCTAAACCGACTGACAGGCTTAATGTTCTACTTATTATCGCAAACTGTAAACTGGCAATTTTACCACTGCTGCCATTTTAAATGTGCCAAAATTACTTTAAAGAAGCAAAGTGCAAAACTGACAGCCGATTTCACAACAAAACAATGGGTGCTAGACACTGTAATGGTATCCACAGGGTACAGAAAAGAGTAACTGTCAGGGGGCGCCTGGGTGGCTCAGTGGGTTAAAGCCACTGCCTTCAGCTCAGGTCATGATCCCAGTGTCTTGGGATCGAGCCCCACGTCGGGCTCTCTGCTCCATGCGGAGCCTGCTTCCTCCTCTCTCTCTGCCTGCCTCTCTGCCTACTTGTGAACTCTGCCTGTCAAATAAATAAAATCTTTAAAAAAAAAAAAAAAAAGAGTAACTGTCAGGTAAGAGTTCTATATGCAACAAAGACATTTTTCAAGAATGAAGGTAAAATAAAAACATAGAGAGAGAAATGAAAACTGAGGTAATACATCACCAACAGCCCAAATGAAGGAAAATACTAAAGAACAATCTTTTGGCAGAATGAAAAATATTCCTATACAGAAGAAGCCCAAAGACTCAGGAAGGAGGAAAAAAGCAACAAAAATGGCATATACACAGAAACCACCCCCCCAAATCTTGACTTTCAGAAATAATTGCTTTTTTTTTTTAAAGGTTTTATTTATTTATTTGACAGAGAGAGATCACAAGTAGGCAGAGAGGCAGACAGAGAGAGAGAGAGAGAGAGAGAGAGAAGCAGTCCCCCTGCAGAGCAGAGAGCCCAATTCAGGTCTCAATCCCAGGACCCCGGGAACATGACCTGAGCCAATGCCAGAGGCTTAACCCACTGAGCCACCCAGGCACCCTAGAAATAATTTCTGATGAGCTTTAAAACAGATCATTTAAATTACATCTAAATAAATAGATAAATGGACTTAAAGGGCACTGTAGATCTCACATTGTTAGGGAAAAGAGTAAGACATCAATTAATATCAAATTTTGACCAGTTATGGTTGTATGTTGTACCTCTAGGAAAATACTAGTAAAAGAAACAAAAAAATGGAATAATAAAAAACAGTCAATTTAAATGAAGCCTAGAGGGGTGCCTGGGTGGCTCAGTGGGTTAAGGTCCCGCCTTTGGCTCAGGTCATGATCCTGGGGTTCTGGGATAGAGCCCCGTATGGGGCTCTCTGTTCAGCGGGGAGCCTGCTTCCTCCTCTCTCTCTCTGCCTGCCTCTCTGCCTGCCTGTGATCTCTGTCTGTCAAATAAATAAATAAAGTCTTTAAAAAATAAAAATAAAAATAAATGAAGCCTAGAAGAAGAAAAGGAAAGCAGAAAACAAGGGGGGAAGAACATAGTAAGATACAAATTTAATTCTAAATATGAGTAATTCCATTAAGCTTAAATGGATAAATACATTAATTTAAAAACAAAGGTTGCGTGACTGCATAAAGAAACAAAACCCAACTATATGCTGCTTGCAAAGGACATATATAAAACATAATGAGATACACTTCAAAGTAATATAACATTGCTCATCAACTACTTCAACAAAAATAAACAAAACCACACAATAAGAAAGAAACACTGAAAATTATACAAGGAAAAAATTATATTCTACAGTAACACAAAGTGTGTATAACTGTTAATATCAGATAAAGTAACTTTTAGGCAAAAAACATTATTAAAGACAGAGAGGGACACTGGATATTTCAAAAAAAACACATACCCAGAAGACCACTGTCATTATTCAAAGAGGAACTAAAAATGAAATTACAAACTATCCCGAAAGCAATGAAAAGAACACTTTTAACCAAAATCTATGGAAAAAAACAAAAGTTTATTCAGAGTGAAATGCCTAATCGTCTTCATTATTAACTTAAAAAGACTAAAACTAAAGGAAGCTACAATTCATGTTGAAGACTTAGAGAAGGATCAACAAAGAAATAAAGAGGGAATTAGTAAAGATGAAGGTTGAAATTAATGAACAGAAAACCAAAAAAAAAAAAAAAAAAGAGAGAGAGAGACAGAAAGAAAGAAACGATCAATAAATCCAAAAGTTGTTTTTTAAAATATACCAACAGATAAATTCCTCCAGAACCTGATTAAGGAGAAAGGAGGTGAGAATAAAATTATATAAGATTAGGAATTTTCAAAAGATATATAACCACAGATACAAAAGAGACTTTTACAATATAAAATCCAGAGGCACCTCGATGGCTCAATTAAGCATCTGACTCTTGATTTCCACTCATGTCATGATCTCAGGGTCATGAGAGATCGAACCCCACATTGGGCTCCATGCTTCGGAGTCTACTTAGGATTCTCTCTCCTCCCTCTACCCCTCATTCTGCTCTTCCATGAGTTCACTCTCTTTCAAATAAATAAATAAAATCCATAGCAAGAAATTTGGAAACCTAGAAAAATTGGATAATTTCCTAAGAAAACATAAATACGGGTCCCTGGGTGGCTCAGTCAGTTAAGTGTCTGTCTTCAGCTCAGGTCATGATCCCAAGGTCCCAGGATCCAGTCCTGCATTGGGTTCCCTGCTTGGTGGGGAGCTTGCTTTTCTCTCTACCTCTGCCTCTGTTTCTTTCTCTGTCTCTCATGAATAAAATAAAAATAAAATCTTAAAATCAAACAAAAACAAAACTTATAAATGAATCTGGGAACAAGTAGAAAACTCAAACCCACCAATTACAATAGACTAGATTGGAACAGTGGTTAATAGCCCAGCATTGAGAAGGCACCAGGACCAAGTAATTTCATAACTTGTTTGAGCTAATTTAGTAACAGTAATTTCGATATTATTTAAGTTATTCCATAATGAAGGAATGGATGGAAAATTTCCTAATATATTTTGTGAAGCCAGCATAACTTTAACACCAAACCTGATGTAGTAAAAAAGAAAAAAGAAAAAGAAAAAAGAAACCATAATCCCACTTATAAATATAGATGCAAAAATTCTAAATAAAATATTAGCAAATAATATTCAGCAATGATTCAAAAGAAAAACACTCTGTAACCGATAAGAGCTTAATTCAAGGAATGCAAGAGTGAAAGTCAATGTGATAAAGTATATTTAACAATAATCAATAGCAAGCTCTTCTACTTGATGAAATAAAACCATTTCAAATACAGACAGGGATGCCCACTATTGCTATTACTCAACATTGTCTTGATGGGTCGGTCTGGCAAATGAAATAAACACTGAAAAAAGGATACATTATTTTTGCTAATTACATATTTGAATACTTAAAAAATCCAATAACTATAGTTTACAAAAAAAAAACTTAGTAGAATTAATGAGAACATTTGATATGGCAACTCTGATATAAGATAAATATACGAAAGACATTAGGCTTTCCCTATTCTAGCATAAGCACACAGAAATAGAAATGGGAAAAATATTCCATACATAATGATTAAAAAGACAATAAAATCTTCTTATGGAATGTATGTATCCCCCCCATTCATATGTTGATGCCTTAATCTCAATGTGATGGTACTCAGAGGTAGTTAGATCATGAGGGTAGAGCCCTCATGAATGGGATTGGTGCTCTTGTAATAAGAGGCTAGAGAGCTAACTAGTGCTCTTTCTGCCATATAAGGATAGAATGAGAAGTTGGTAGTCTGCAACCTCTCGGAGGACTCCCACCAGAACCTGACCATGTTGGCATTCTAATCTCACATTTCCAGCTTCCAGAACTGTGAGAAACAAATTTCTATTGTTTATAAACCACCTGGATTATGGGACTTATGTTATAATAGCCCAAACTGACTAAGACAAAGAGTTAGGAATAAAGTCAAGAAGCAAAACACAAAATCTATGTGATGATAAATATAAAACCATATTGAAGGATAAATTTAAAAATCTGAGTAAATGAAAAGGTATCTATAATTTTAGATGGGAAGATTTAATATCAATTCTCTTAATATCATAAAAGTGTGGGATTAATAGCAAGTAAAATATGAGTTCCTAAAAGAGAAAAGGACTATTAGGTAAAGCTGAAGAAATCTGAAAAACCATGAACTTTAGTTAATACTAATTCATCAATACTGGCTCATTAATTGTAACATATGTATCAGACAACATAAAATGTTACTAGGGCAAAGTGGGTGAGAAATATATGGAAACTCTTGGTAATATCTTTACAATTTTTCTGTAAGTCTAAAACTGTTCTAAAAAATAAAGTTTTGGGTGTTTTTAAGATCTGATTTTATTTTTTTGATACTTATTTATTTTAGAGAGACAGAAAAAGAGAGACAGCACAAGTGAAAGGGCAAAGGGAGAGGAAGAGAGAATCTCAAGCAGACTATCGGCTCAGCGGGGAGCCCAGTGCAGGACTGGATCCCAGGACCCTGAGATCAGGACCCAAGCTGAAACCAAAAATTGGACACTTAACTGATGGCACCACCCAAATGCCCCTAAGATTTATTTTTTAAATAATCTCTACATTCAGTATAAGGGCTCAAACTCGTACCCCCTCAGACTAAGAGTCTCGTGCTCTACGCACTGAGCCAGCCAGGTACTCCGAAAGTTTATTTTAGAAAGCACATCTGTAAGACCATCAGGGAAGTTTTAAAAAATATATACATATATATAATTCCTTGGGGCAGTTAGGTGGCACAGTCATTTAAGCATCCAACTCTTGCTTTTGGCTCAGGTCACGAGATGGAACCCTGCATCAGGCTCTGCACTCAGCCTAGAGTCTGCTTAAGATTCTCTCTCCCTCCCTCCCTCTCTCCCTCTCCCCCTATCATGAGTGCACGTTCTCTCTCTCTCTCAAATAAATAAATAAATCTTTAAATAAATAAATAATAAAAATAAAAAACAGATATGATTCCAATTAAATGGATAAGAGTATCTTAAAGTTTAGAGAGAAAATAAATGCCCAAGGAAGCAAATAAATGAATGAAAAAAATAGTGAAGGGAAATAACCTCCAAAGACACTGTAATTAAGTCAATATGGAGTCTTAGTCTAGGAATAGGTGAGTAGCTCTAGTAGGGGACCAGAACAGAGAACCCAGGAATAAAATCCAATTTATATGCTATTTCAATATATGAAAAAAATGTATTCCAATTTGATGGGGGAAGACTGATTGTTTAATAATAGTGCTGGCACAACTGGCTATCTATCTGGTAGAAAACAGTCCCCAATCCCATATTATAAATAAAAAAAAACAAATCCCAGATGGAATAAATGCTAAATATAATAAATAAAGCATCGAAAATTTAGAACAACACTTATAATCTGTTTCTCTTTTTTTAAAGAGTGTATTTATTTATTTGACAGAGAGAGACACAGAGAGAAAGGGAACACAAGCAGGGAGGACTGGAGAGGGAGAGGCAGGCTTCCCCCTGAGCAGGGAGCTCGACATCAAGCTCAATTCCAGGACCCTGGAATCATAACCTGAGCTGAAGGCAGATGCTTAACAACTGAGCCACCCAGGCACCCCCTACAATCTGTTTCTTAACCAGAAAGAAAAGATAACCATATTTGAGTTTATAAAAATTAAAACAGTTTATGTTGCAAAAGCTATCATAAATAAACAAAACTAATGAATAGGCAAAGGATAGATTTGGGAAAATACTTGCAAAGGAGATAAGAGATAATGAGTTAGTAATCATTACCAATATAAAAAGAGCTCTTAAAAATTGGCAAGAGACAAAGAGTCCCATGGAAAAATGGGGAAAGGATGTGAAAGGGAGTTAGTTCATGAGAACAAATCCAGATAGCCATAAGTATGAACATGCTCAAAATAACCAGCAATTAGAGAAATGCAAATTACAGTGAAAAAAACAATACATCACTCTATACCCAATCAGATAAAAGAAAATTAGAGAGTAATAATACAATTGCTCACAGGATGAATAGGAAAAAAATATAAATTGTTTACAGCTATTTTGAAAAGTAGTCTGACAAATATTTTTAAAATTAACAGTAAACAGACATGTCAACCAACAAACACACTTCTGGGAATCTATCTCTCAAATATAAAATCACCAGTAAAATATTTATTATGGCATTGCTCTTACTGGAAAAAAAAAAGAGAGAGAGAAACAAAAAGAATTCTCAGCAATAAGATAATAAATAATGGCACATTAATACTGTGGAATATTAAGCAGCTATTAAAAAGAATGGATTAAAGCTCTACCATTTGATTTGGGTGAGTTTTCCTGGATGTATTTTTGTTGTATTTTGTTTTCTAATTCTAGTATAATTAATATACAGTGTTCTGTTAGTTTCAGGTCTACACTATAGTGATTCAGCAATTCTATACGTTAGTGCCCATCATGGTAAGTGTACCCTTAATCCCCTTCACTTATTCTACCCACCCCCCCCTTCCATAACCATCTGTTTGTTCTCTATAGTTAAGTCTATTTTTTGGTTTGTCTCTTTTTTCTTTGTTCATTTGTTTTCTTAAATTCTGTACACAAGTGGTATCATATGGTATTTGTCTTTCTCTGACTAATTTTGCTTAGCATTATACTCTCTTGGTCCATCCATGTTGTTGCAAATGGCAAGATTGCATTCTTTTTTTTTTTTTTTTGGCTGAGTAATATTCCAGGGTGTGTGTGTGTGTGTGTGTGTGTGTAAGTAACATCCTCTTTAACCATTCATCTATGGATAGACACTAGGGCTGCTTCTATAATGTGACTATTATAAATAATGCTGCAATAAACATACAGGTACATATATATTTTTTGAATTAGTGTTTTCATTTTCTTTGGGTAAATCCCCCATACTGGAACTACTGGATCATGTGGTATTTCCATTTTTAATTTTTTGAGGAACCTCCATACTGTTCTCCACAGTCACTCCACCAGTTTGCATTCCCATCAACAGTGCTTGAGCGTTCCCTTTTCTCCACAGACTCACCAAAAGTTGTTTCTTGTGTTTTGTATTTTAGCCGCTCTGATAGCTGTGAGGAGATATCTCAGTGTGGTTTCGATTTGCATTCCCTGGTGATGAGTGATGTTGAGCATCTATCCATGTATGTATTGGCCATCTGAATGTCTTCTTTGGAGAAATGTCTATTCATGCCTTCTGAACTCTTAAAAATTGGATTATTTGTTTCCTGGAGATATTTTTGAATATTAAAGTGAGATGCAGAAAAGTGTGTACACCATGATCCCATTTTTAAAAAGCAAATACTGACCACAACCCAAAACTGTGAATATGGAAACAAACACGGATTGCTAACACGGATCACTGGTAGTACTGGGAAGGAAGAGGGGGTACCCAGGGATTGAAAAGAAAAAATGACAGAATGTATCATATGGGTATGTGAAGGATATTAATCAGAAACCTGCTACAGCATGGATTAGGCTATAACGTGATAGACATGAGCATCTATCCTCCCTTGCAGCGCCCATTCCCAATACTTCATAGTCATTTGGCGCTTTATCATTTTATGAACTACTTAGTTCTATAGAACATAAGTCTCACAGTCTTATCTGCATTTTGGGCAATCCTACTGAAAATTATTGTTTTTCCTTAACTGTTACCATATACTTTATGAAATTGAATTTTTAGACCCACTTTCCAAGTTGGGGTATAATTTTATACACAAAGTATGTACTTAGATGTAAAGAAATTAGAAAAAAATAAGGACTTAGTGGTTAATTGTTTACTGATTGATGGATATCTATAAAATGAAAAAGTAGTTACAGAAAAATATGTATAAAGTAGTTTATTTTGGTAAAAACAAGCAAAATCCTAACTATAAATGCTTAAATACTTCTAAGTGAAAGAGAAAGCTTCAGAAAATCTTCACAAGGCCACAGGCCCGTGTTCTATCAAGGGGAGGAAAGGAAAGAAGGGGCAGATTACTAGCTTTGCTTTTTTACCTCTCCGCATCTTATTACTTCACTTATTACAATAAACAAAAAAGTATTACCTTTGAGATCTGAAAACATTAAGTAATGAAAACAAAAATAAATTGCAAACAATAAAATAAATTGGGTATGACTTAGCACTAATTTCATAAGATCCATTGTGAATATTAAATGAGATAAACCACTTGAAGTGTGTACCATATTGCCAAATGCTGCTAATCTGCAGTAAACGTTAGCTATTTTTTATTAAAAAAAATACTACAGAGAATAGTGGAATTTATGAAACTGAAAAGATAAGGCTTTTGAATATGACAGGGCACTTTTTTCATTACTACTGAATCTGGTCTCCTTTCGAACGCAAGGACTCATTATGGTAACCATACAACTCATAAAACACACTTTTACCAACAGTAAAAATTACAGTTAGATAAATAAGATACTTAATAAGAAAGAGAGAGCAGCCTTTTGGCCTTGAAGTCTACTTTAAGAACTTTAAGAACCGGGGCGCCTAGGTGGCTCATTCATTAAGCATCTGCCTTCCACCCAGGTCATGATCCCAGGGCCCTGGAATCAAGCTCTTTGGCAGGAAGCCTGCTTGTCCCACTCCCCCTGCTTATTATGTTCCCCCTCCTGCTGTTTCTCTCTCTGTCAAATAAATAAATAAATAAATAAAATCTTTTTTAAAAAAAGAACTTTAAGAACCAGGAATGCCTGGGATTTCAGCTCAGGTCATGGTCTCAGGGTTGTGATAATGAGCCCCATGTCAGGCTCTGTGCTGTGCATCGGGCCTGCTTGAGATTGTCTTTCCCTCTTTCTCTGCCCCTCCCCTCTTCCTCCACTGTCACATGCTCACACACTCTCAAAAAAAATCAATCAATCGTCAATTAATTAATTAAAAGAACTTCTAAAACCATCCAAAGGCTTTTGCTTCTTCACAGCCACTTTGAATGAGAGATACATGGGCCCAAGATGTTTGTTTCCCCCACGTTAGAAGAGACAGAACACAATTCAAATAGATTAGAGAATGACGCCATTGTTCTTTTGGAGGGCCTGGCCAAGTGGGAAATCCGTTCCTAAATGCACAAATTCCATTCCCAACTCTGAAGAGGCATATCAACAAGGAGCTCATACGCCTAAAAGCATGTTAGTTTAGTTACAATCTACAAACTGAATTTGGTCCATCGATACTATTCTTATTGTTTAATGAAACATTAGAATAAGTTCATTAATCACATGAGTGCATTATTAGTCTTACTACTTACATGGAATCGACTTTCTCTTCAGGGCCTTGCACTTGGCCTGTCACAGTGCCTTTGCTGGTATTCTTCACCCAGCCAACCACTCCTATTTTCTTAGCCTCACCTTCTGTGTACTGGTTTTAGGAGAAAATTAGTGAAACAAAATCCAGCGTCAAAAAATGTAACCGATAATTTTTTTTCCTACAGTCCATGACAAAAATTACGTAGCTGACCTACAATCACTCCTCTGTTTACAAGAACCTTCATTTAAGGGTAAATTTTATTAAATTCCACTTTCAGTAAAGATGAGCACATTATGAGAAAATAAACTGATAGAAAACAGTTTCCATGATGTGTTTTGGGATTCATAAAATTCAGTTGCACTGCCCCAATACCTTCCAACACTGAATTACATTGTCTGGGTTCCAAATGATGATCATCCTAAGATTTTCAATCACTGAGGGAAAATATTGAATTATGATCAATACACAGTATTCAGTTAAAAGTTTCTGATGTCTTCCACTGGCTGTGGACTTGCCACACAAATGTTATAATTGTCTATACGTAAGTTTATTTCTCCTATTATTCTTTACAGTCTTTTAAAAATTTCTCAGTTTTAAATTCAGTTATGTTTACAGATGAAAACCTAGCAACATTTTAATTTGAACAATTTTAACTACATCATACTAAATTCTTGTGGATGCTATCTACTGGAACTTTTTAAAAACACGGTCTTCTGTTTGGAGGTCAGAGTGACTAAGAATCTATACACTCTACTTCCCCAACTAAACAGAGATGGTTACAGCTAGGATTTATGTGGGAGCCGGTTCTGAAAATAATAATGAAAGAGGAGACAATCTGAACTGTGGGGCAGGGGACTATCTCAAAAGGAGGAGACTTCACTGGTTAGGAACATACTAGAACTCTTGGGAGGTTAGGAAGAGAGAGCTAATCTAGTGACTGCTAGCTCTGACAGTAGGTGAAAACACATGCACCTTTTAAAGGAGAATATTAACAAAGGAAAAATTTTAAAAGCATTAAGGAGCCTTAACCTGTCTTAACTCCTGAGAACCACTTCCTTACGCAACACGGGCATTTTTCATCCTGGAACTCAAGATTTGCCTGGAGGACTTCTTCCATCCAAACATGGAGCAGATCCCACACTTTATGTTCAGTACACCTAGCCAAAATGTTTAATTCGATCATCCCAGTAAATGAATTTTTGAAATTCATACAAAAGATTAACTACAAACTAGACAGGCTGTAATGTTTTTGATAGACTACTTTCAAAAGACAACTTTAATAAAAAATTTCAGGCAGTAGTTTGGAAAAAATACAAATATTTCATTTACTGTCAAGGACAGAAAATAAGCAGTAAGCTAGCACTAAGTAGAAAACTGCTCTATCTCTGTAAATAGAAATAACAAGTAGGGGGAGGAAAAAAAACAAAAAATTGACTTACCATTCTGAAGCAAACACCTGTATTAAAAAAAGAAGATAAAAAGAAATGTTAGTTTGTCTACCTTTAAAAAAATTATGTATTTCCTGATTTAACTTTCATCTACTTTATTAAATAGTAAGTAAATGAAATGAACAAAAACTTTCATATCTGAACATATTCAGAAAGTGTTTTTTAAAATTATTTTCTTTTAAAATAATAACAGAAAAAGAAGGCTTTTTGGAGAAAAATGGTAATATTCTGAAACCAAAGACTCATGAAAAGCCACACTGCATATTCACTCTATTTCAAAATGGTTAATAAAACAAAATACTTATTACCAAGGACCGTTCGGTATATGTGGCATACAACTTACTTATCCTCAGCTTTCAGAATTTCTTCTTTAAATGCAAGGACTAAATTCAAATTTGAATGTAATAAAACATTTCTGTTTTTATTTCAGGGACAGGAAACTGATCAGGTTTGCCAAGGGCTGGGGGAAGGAGTGCTGCAAAGAGGCAAGAGAGAACTTTCTCGGGTGAAGGCACTGCCTTACATCTCAACTGTGGTGATGGCTAAGTGTATGCATTTTTCAAAACTCATTAAACTATACACTAAAAAGGATGAATGTTACTGAATTTAAATTATACCCCAACTGAAAAAAAAATTTTTTTAATACATTGGGAAATCATAAGTGATAGATCAAACCAATATTCAAAGAGGTCAAAAGATAGTGCCTATACATACAGCAATTAAGCCTACTTAAGAAGATACAGAAGGGATTGATGGCTTAGATAATGTTATATACTTTGTAAGCAGATTTATAATAGCAGGGGGTATCATTTGTTTCCTGATGATTGCGTATTGTGGTATTGAATGAATATGAAGAAAAAGAGCAGTAAAGCAATAAATACAGGATATATCACAAATGGGATTTTTATATGGCTGTAAAAATATTTAAAAGGTACATATAAAATGAGGAGAAATGATGAGTGGCAAGCATTGATCAGAAGGGGATTCACAAAGGTATTTAGTCATATAGACAGAAGGGAAGACGGTAGCTTGTAGATATGCTAGGAACTGGTGGAAAAGTCACAGAGAAACTTCCACTAAAGCAGACCATGTAGACGAGAGTAATGAAACAGAAGAGAAAACAGGCAGAACTGTGAAAAGCGTTTAGTCATTTTATCCTAAGCGTGAGGGGATCCCGAAAGACGCTGCCCAAGAAGCACGAAAGGTTTGAGGCAGGGCTGTATTGTGCCCATTCCCCAGAGGTCCTCCACAGCAAGCAGCCCCCTTGATGTCAGCATTAAGAAAAAAAAGTCAGGCAACGGAAGTAAACAGAAATTGGAACAGCTGGTCCAGCTCTTTCCCATTTAAAAAATAGCCCAATGCCCAACAATAGCACCAGCAGAACCAGAGTTTTTCAGATAATTGTATTCTCAGGCCCCTCCTCAGACCTACAGAAACAAACTCTGCAGGTGGAGCCCAGGAATCTGGTTTTAGCATCCTCTCTGTGTGATTCACATGCCCACCAAAGTGTAGAACCAATGCGTGATGCTACCTTCATGGAAGGCCTGGGAAAGGCTTGAAAAGGTTTTTGTTTTTTGTTTTGTTAAGATTTTATTTATTTCTTTCTTTAAGAGAGAAAGAGCACGAATGGGGGATAGGTGCAGAGGGAGAGGGAGAAGCAGACTCCCTGCTGAGTTTGGAGCCCAATGAGGGGCTTGATCCCAGGACCCTGAGATCCTGACCTGAGCCGAAGGCAGACGCTTAACCCACTGAGCCACCCACGCGCCCCATGATTTTTATTTCCAATCAAGAACTGCATCAGAAAGGGAAGAGTCTGATAGGGTATCGCAAATCTGATGCATTTCTGGTTGACACTGTTCATGTTGGTAATAAATCATGTGCTTGCAGAGCAGCGTTCATTCACTGATTTTACACGCCCACAGCACCACAGGAGAGGAGCTACAGACAATAAAAAGCCAAAAAAAACCCTCCCCTGAGCCCTCCTTGGACCTGGTTTGGGAGCAGCCCAGGCAGCCCTTCACTTAGATTGTCACTTAAATATTCAAAATCATGTCACTGCACTCACTTTACAAATTATTTCTAGTCCCAAACTTCATTTAAGACCTATAATAAATAAATAAATAAATAAATAAATAAATAAATAAATGTGATTCTATTTCAATGTTTTTAGAAAAATGGGTAATACTGTTTTCATGCCCTGGTCCAAATGACCATCATCTCTCCACAGCCTCCTTAACTAGTGTCCCAGCTTCTAGTACTGCCCTCCTACAGTCCATTCTCTATAAAACACCCAAGGTGATTTTCTTTATTTAAGTAATGTCATATCGCTTTCTTCCCCAGCTTAAAACACTCTATCTGTTTACCATTACACTCAAAATAAGAGGTATGCTACTTGCCACAGCCTCCAGACCCCTACCCCCAACTTATGAGTCTACCTCATATTTTAGGACTCCCTCTTGAGCTCTCTCCATTTCAGACAAATCTCCCTCCTTCGTGCTCCTCAGTATGCCAAGCATACTCCTGCCTCACAGCCTTTGCAAGTACTATTCCCTCTGCCTGAAATGCTCTTCCCCCAATCTTCTCATGACTAACTTTGGCTCATTCATGTCTCTGCACAAATGTCACCTCCTCAGAAGTATTAATTAAGTTGGAAGAAAGGCAGGCAGGAACAAGCACCCCATGCCCCCAGTCCTAAGAGGAAACCACCCTTAAAAGGATTTTACACCACCCTGGAAGGAGCCCTCCACCCTTTCCCACGTGATAGGTAGATGACAAAAACCTGACTGGGTGACAGGCTGGTGGAGGGTTAATCAGATGAAGTCAGGTAGGTCTCAGCAGGGGGAGCTCTCATGCCCTACCACTCATAGTCCACTTCAGACCCAACACAAAGTGAGAGACCTGACCTTACACAGGCTTGACCTTGCCCGTGAATACTATTCTACTTCTCCAGCCTAAGGAAGAAACACTTTCCTCATCCCCTACCCCCTATCTGGGCAACAGCTCAGCCAATGAGAAGCCACCACACTTGATATTCCCAGTTTACTCCCCTGGACTTTTAGTTCATGACAGCCTTCCCAACGTACCCCTTTTCTCCTTAAAAAGGCATGCCTGTCCTTTGTTGCCCAGATTCACCTAAGGTTGTGCCCCACCTTGTTTGTCCTAACTCTCAATTCTCTTTCATTCCCAAATGAACCCTTTTTTGCTGGTAAAATAACTGGCAGTTTTACTTTAAAAGTTAAAATTACATGTATACATACCTATTTAGTATTTAATATAAAGGATAGCAAGAAGCCACTGAGAATATCTAAGTTGACAAAACAAGAAATAGTAATATCTGCATGTTGTTTATAAATAAAGACATAACAACCACAAGAATGGAAAAAAGGAAAGGTTGAATTGGTCATCTTGGAGAAGTTAGAGGATTTGAGATGAGAGACAGAGCAGGATCTGGTGGCTGTGTTTTTAACTATGAGTGATAAGGGCACACTCATATTTACCGAACAAATCCTAAAACAGTAGAACTCAAGGACTGCCATTTAAGTTTATGAGACATAATTTTAGCCTAAATTCATACTGCTTGACAAACAGGGTAGAAAATGGAAGTGTTGCTCCTGACTCTAGGCAGTGACTGATGGACAACAAAACATAAGACTGAAATAAATCATGTATGAAAGATTCAATATGGACTTAACAGAAACTTGGCTTGCTTTGGTTATCGATCTAATGTTTTGAGGTTGAGATTTCCTGTAACATGTCCTTCTGTGTCACTACCTGGGGAAGTATACAGAATGTAATCATTACTGTTAAATTTACTTAATATATGTATATCTGTGGGGCAGACACTGCTAGCTGCTTACACAGAATTCATTCTCCCCTTCTACCTCTCTAACAGACTCTGATTTTACTTGGGGCAATAACATGCCTTTCTATATTTCCCATCTTCCTTGTAAGTAGAGTGGCCCATGAGATGCAATCCATGTCTAGAGGTGGAGGGCTTCAGGAAAGCACCTTGACAGGACTGACTCGATGGTGGTTTGGTCCTTATAGCCTCCCCCTTCCTGACTGTAGGGTGAATATCATGATGGGGCTATAGCAGCCTTCTTGAAACCATGAGGAAAAGACCAAGGCCATTGCAATGGGCTCGGCCTTTGACCCTCCTGAAGGGAATGGGGAATGACTGCTAAAGGGGAATGTGAGAGAGGAGTTTTTGGAAATGTTCTGGAACTAGATAGTGGTGATGGCCGCAAAAAATTGTGATTATTGGAAAAATCATTGTATATTTAGTATGCTTTGAACACTTTCAAAGGATGAGTTTAATGTTATGTGAATTATATCTCAATTTTTAAAATGTCACCAAAAAAAAAAAAAAGAAAGAAAGAAAGAAAGAAAGAAAGAAAAAAAAGAAAGAAAGAAAGAAAAAGAAGAGCAGAAAACAGGACCGTATTTAGTCCTTCCTGCCTTTATCTGCCGAACAAGGGCAGTCATTCTTCCGTTGTGGTCACCAGACAACCTCCCTGACTCTTCCTATTATCCCACACAAAGACACTCTGGGGAACAGAACATCTTTAAGTGCCTTTTTAGAGCATCTTTAAGAGCTACATGGTTGAGATCTCTCTGGACTTTACAACCTATTTCTAGAGGAGAAAGCTTCTTTGCCTCCATGATAGTTCCTGCCTTGAGGAGAAATAATCCGTTAGTGTGACCCTCCTGGTCACTCCACCCTGCCCCTACTCCGTCACAGCGACATGCAGGGACTTACTGAACTGGTAAGTCCAGAAGGAGAAACAAGCATAGCCCAGTGCTTCGACTTCTTCCTTCTCCTGGAGAGAGCTTCCCTCGGGGATCATATCTCTGCTTGTCAGGGGAGCCCTGCCTGTCCCCCAGGAGAGTGTGTTTTCTTCTGCACTAGAGACTGTCATGAAGTACACTTACCTGAAGATTCACACCACATTCCCAAACTCTGCTTCACATAATGAAGAGGGGGGTTATTTATTAGGCCTCTTAACCACAAAGGCTTATGAGGAATGTGCATGGAGAGGCATCAGGACCTCTAGCCCACTCACTTTGTGAAGCAGTGAACCATGCAAGAATTAACTATCCAAAGCTCCTCTGTTCTCAGAACCTTTCTGAGAGTGCTGATCCCTAGTTGGAAGCACTTGGTGCAACAGAGGGAGGGCCGTATGGAAAGAAAAAGCCAACGCTAATATAGATTCTCTGCAGTTTATCGGCCCTGGCTGGAACGGAGCCCTCCTGGGACGCAGTCTATGTGGCAAGAGATGCTTCTATGGGCTTCCATGCCCTCTCTGCCCCGCTTCCACCTCGCTTGTTAAAGAGCTGAGGTGACACATGCAGGTTTTTTACAGACACACCACTCTGGAAACTGGGACAGAGACATCAGCCCCTTCAGTTATGAAAGACTCCAAACACAATTCACTGCTGCGTCGGGGCTCAATCGGCCGCAACTATGGAAAGATGTGTCAGTGAGAACCTCTGAGATGAATATTTGCAAAGCAAATCCTACTTTAAATTCACAAAGAAACACTGATATTTAAAGAAACCATGATGAATTTTAAACATCCGCATCCTTTCATATAAAATCAAATTTTTATATTGTCTTTTGCCCCTTCATCCTGGGATGTGACTGCATGTGTCAGGTTTGAGCGCGGGAAGTCATCCAGGCACTACTTTACACAGCCGCTCTCAATGAGGTTAAACATATTTCTTTAGAAAGTCCTTCCTTTAACCTTCACCTTCCATCCAGGGTCTGTCCCCTGGAGCCACACACCATGGCATCTTTCAGATTGTTGAAACAGCCGTCTCACTACTGTTTCTTCTCCAAGCCAACTATCCCCAAGCACTTCAATTTAATTGAAGACACTTTTAAAGTCCCCACCAGAAGCGCAGCTGTAGGGGCTATAAAAACAAGCCATCAGCTTGACCTTGAAAATACTATCCTTTTTGCCTAGTAAGGGGCACAGATATGTGTACACAAATAATTGTAGTTGAAAGCAGAATAGATTAACAAGAAGTAAAAACAAGGAGTAGAACAGGACTATAAATGAAATGCTATAGGGAACAAAGATAAGCAAGGGAATTAGACTTCACAATATTTATGTGTCTTGACTGTTGGTACTAAAATTTTCAACTTCTCAAACACAGCTTTTCCTGTCTATGTAAGGAAAAATGTGTACATCCAAATCATGTGGTGTCTGACAAAGCTATTTAATAACTCACCCCAATTTTTATTTTAATCAATCTTAAAGAAAATTATGTATGTCTGTAGTCCAATAAGCTACTCCTATTCTGAGTCTGAGTTAACATTGTCAAAAATCAACTGTTGAATTTCTAAAGCACAGGTAAACCAACAGAAGGCCACAATCCATTTCTATGACTGTCATTAGTATTTACCCAAGAGCCAGCAAAGCATCAAAGCATCTATACACAGCTTCATCAATTTCCTTTTCAAATTTTCAGATTATATTCTAGATGTAACTGTAATTAAAGATTTGTAGAAACATTCTAAGCCATGCATGGTTACAAATGCTCTAAAAAGACAGAAGGTCAGTCCCCTGCTCCCCTTCCCTTATCCCAAAGGCCCCAGTGCAACAGAAATTGGTGGGGGAAAAACATGTTAAACCATGTTCTAGAGAACATGGAAATTATAAAGATTTTTTTTAATTAATTAATTTATTTATTTGACAGATGGAGATTCCAAGTAGGTAGAGAGACAGGCAGAGAGAGGAGGAAGCAGGCTCCCCGCTAAGCAGAGAGCCTGATGTGGGGCTCGATCCCAGGACCCTGGGATCATGACCTGAGCCGAAGGCAGAGGCTTTAACCCACTGAGCCACCCAGTCGCCCCTAGAGAACATGGAAATTAAAATGTAGAGGATGAAAAGGGGTGGTGGGAGTAACTTAACAGTGGTGAAACCTGATGAACACTATCCCAGCTAGGCAATCGAGGTTAACATCAACAGTGATAATCACAGTGATAGTATGTACACTCAGTACTGTGTCTGTACCCTCGATAAGTACGGTGTAATGAGAATGGCACTTTGCCTCTATGGTCTTCCTCCCAATAAGCCATAACCCCAACCTTACTATGACAAAAATACCAGAGAAATCCCAAATGGGGAGCTTTATACAAAGTACCTAAACTCAAAGTAATCCTCAAGACTACTAAAATCAATGAACACGAGGTAAGTCTACAAAACTGTCACAGCCTAAAGAAGACTAAGGAGACACAATGGCTACATGTAAAGTGATATCCTAATGAATCCTGCAACAGACAGAGGACTTCAGGTAAAAACTAAACAAATCTGAATAAAATACAGACTTTAGTTAATAATAATGTATCAGTGTTGGCTCACCAGCTGGGACAAATGTACTATACTAGTGTAAGATGTTAATTAAGGAAACTGAATATGGGGTATCTTCCAACTTTTCTATAAATTTGAAACTATTCTAAAACACATTTATTTTTTAAAAAGGTAGAGTTAGAGATGTGGCAATGAAAGCAACAGCAATCAAAGGCTCTCTATGTAAACTTTGCAGGAAAAACTGAGAGGTGAATCCACTATTGGTAATATTGTTTCTATAAGTGTATGTTCCTGAATTTCAAACAACCAAGTTATCTAATTCTTGGAATACAATCTGTTTGTAAATTAGGCTGTGTGTATTTGAGAACAAGGCAGGTAATACTCGACCCCTAGAATATCTTGACTGCCTTTTGTCACCAAGGATGTCTCAAATTCAAACATTCTAAACAGAAATATAACAAACTTTTTGGCTGGAAAATATTTTCTATCATAAACTCCAGCAAGTCAGTTAATTCATTGACCAATTTTTCATCAGGACAGGACAATTAAATCATTTTCCATATCTTCTATGTTCATTTTGCTATCACTGAAACCATCTTCATCAGGAATATTTTCCATTTAAATATTTTACTGACAATTTTATTTGTCAATCTGTTTTGTCCATATTAAATATTCCCAATTATAGCTACTTCCATTGTAAATTTATTTTCATAGCCATTATTTCTAGCAAGCCAGCTTTCACTTTTATTTCATACTTTAAAAAGTTAAATTAGCAATGTTCCCTCTAATTATTATCCATTTTATATTAAAATTAAATTTTATTTTGATTATTGTCCATTATTTCAACATCATCATTAAGACTCAGACAAAAGGCTAATGGTTGTATTTATTTCTTAGGTAATCCATGAGAAAATAGTGGATTTTATAAGACAGAGATACAGACTGATGAAATAGTGGCAGTGTCAGCCAGCAGCAGAGAAAGAGGCATAGGTCTGATTGCTTATAGACCAGGTCAAACTTCCTTGGAGCCAAACTACTATAAATATACCCTCTGGGTCATCCAGAATTGTACAAATGGCTGAGTCCAACGTCCTACATCAGTGTATATATGTATATGCGTTTGGTGCATTAGTTAGGAAGAAGGCAAAATAAAAATGGAAAAGTATTGAGAGGAGAATCAATAGATTATAATGATTAAGAAGAGCTTGGGCTCTAATATCAAATTGTCGAGGTTCAAATCCCAGCACCACCACTTAACTCACTGCATAACCTGGGAAAGTTAATTGTCCATGCCACAATTTTTCAACCTGTTAAATGGGGGAAATGTTGAGATCACAACAGGGTTGAGGATTCAATGAGACAACTCATGTAAAACATTGAGTACAAAGCTTGGCACATCCTAAATTCTCAGCAAATGTCAGTGTATATGTGTGCAAACATGTGATTGTGAATTTGTCTTACAAACTATGTCTTGATAAATCAATAGTATACATGTACTCTTCCATTGAACATACTGCAAACTATGGGAGTTAGCCCTAAAGCTGATTTTTTAAAATCCCACTGCTTATGTGTAGTACATTTCTTTCTTATATTTGTAATGCTGCCCAAAATTGATCTTCACATACCACAAGACCACCATATGCACAAAAAGTATAATTATATTGTTAAAATCAAGAGAAACACATTATATATTAACAGAAAAACACTGCATAATGGAAAAGTACAGGTTTTAGAATCTGAAAGATGCAGGATCAAATTCCATTTGTCAACTAAGGACTTGTCCAACTTAGTGAACCTCTCCATTTCTGCTTTCTCATTGTGAAAACAGCAGTGAGACATAAATCTCACAAAATTGTAATGAGGATTAAGTAAAGAATAGTAAGATGCTCAGCACATGGAACATACCCCATAAATGTCACCTACACACACACACATGCATGCACTCCTTAACTACTGCCATTTCTATCCAAATGACTAAATATTTTGTCAGATGGTCTCTGCCACCATTTTCATATTCCATTGCTTCCAACGACTTACTGCAGTTTTCAATCCACAATACCAGACCATTGGGTGTACCCAAAGGCTTTCTATAGGGTACAAGGCCATGGATAATTTTAAGCAAATCGATTTCCAGATCTTCAACTTTCACATGTATTCTTTCCTGACAAGGGCCTGAGAAAGCACCTGTGCTCTGAGGTGGTTCTCCTTTCCTACCTTTCTTTTCACATCTATCTTTGAAAGGAAGGCCCACTGAATTACAAAAAGCATACTCTTGCCCTTCTTTGATCTGACCTTGTGCATCACCCTAAAGTGTAAAAACCTCTAGTGTACCAAAATAGAGTACACATCCTTTAATCAATGTTCCATAAATACCCCCAGATTTCTCCTTAAGGAATAAATTTCCGATACAAACTTTCCTTTTAAATTGAATAATGTTTATCATATCTTTAAATGTATTTTTAACTTCCTGATAGTGTTCCAATAATAATCACAATAGCAACTCACGCCAGAAGTGAAAAAAAAATAATAGAGCTTTATGGCCAAAGGAAATCAAGAAAATATATCTAAATGTATATGTGTATATATACACACATACATACTATACATACAAATTACCAAAAAGCTTGATAGGGTGATCGGTAAGAAAGTCTCAAACATAACAATGGGATAAAATTCTGTGGGGGAAGTAGAACGGAAATCAAACTCAAAAGAGGAAAGGTATGATGTAAAATTTCCCGACTTTAAAAAGCTTTAATTTAAAATGGATAAAAGACCTCAATGTGAGACAGGAATCCATCAGAATCCTAGAGGAGAACATAGGCAGTAACCTCTTCGAAATCAGCCACAGCAACTTCTTTAAAGATATGTCTCCAAAGGCAAAGGAAACAAAAGCGAAGATGAACTTTTGGGACTTCATCAAGAGCAAAAGCTTCTGCAAAGCAAAGGAAATAGTCAACAAAACAAAGAGGCAACCCACGGAATGGGAGAAGATATTTGCAAATGACAGTACAGACAAAAGGTTGATATCCAGGATCTATAAAGAATTCCTCAAACTCAAGACACACAAAACAGACAATCATATCAAAAAATGGGCAGAAGATATGAACAGACACTTCTCCAATGAAGACATACAAATGGCTATCAGACACATGAAAAAATGTTCGTCATGACTAGCCATCAGGGAGATTCAAATTAAAACCACATTGAGATACCACCTTACACCAGTTAGAATGGCCAAAATTAACAAGACAGGAAACAACATGTGTTGGAGAGAATACGAGAAAGGGGAACCCTCTTACACTGTTGGTGGGGATGCAAGTTGGTGCAGCCACTTTGGAGAACAGTGTGGAGATTCCTCAAGAAATTAAAAATAGAGCTTCCCTATGACCCCGCAATTGCACTACTGGGTATTTACCCCAAAGATACAGATGTAGTGAAAAGAAGGGCCACCTGTACTCCAATGTTTATAGCAGCAATGGCCACGATCACCAAACTGTGTAAAGAACCAAGATGCCCTTAAACGGACGAATGAATAAGGAAGATGTGGTCCATATACACTATGGAGTATTATGCCTCCATCAGAAAGGATGAATACCCAACTTTTGCAGCAACATGGACGGGACTGGAAGAGATTATGCTGAGTGAAATAAGTCAAGCAGAGAGAGTCAATTATCATATGGTTTCACTTATTTGTGGAGCATAACAAATAGCATGGAGGACTAGGGGAGATGGAGAGGAGAAGGGAGTTGAGGGAAATTGTAAGGGGAGGTGAGCCATGAGAGACTATGGACTCTGAAAAACAATCTGAGGATTTTGAAGGGGCAGGGGGGTGGGAGGTTGGGGGAACCAGGTGGTGGGTATTAGAGAGGGCACGGATTATATGGAGCACTGGGTGTGGTTCAAAAACAATGAATACTGTTACGCTGAAAAGAAATTTAAAAATAATAATAATAATAATAATAAAAGCTTTAATTTAAATGAATAACGGTAAATAGTAAATCACCGCCATACTTATGTTCCATTGAATAAATGTGAGTGACTTAACATTTAGAAATAACAATAGTAAAAATAAGCCAGACATTATATGCTTTGCAACTATTTAAATTTAGGATGAAACAAAAATTAGATAACTTAATTTTTTTAGGAGCTGCATTGGCGGGGCGAGGTAAGGAGTGTAATCTCTCTGGCAACGTGAACCATCAAACATCAGTTAAGTGTCCTTTCTGAAACTCAGGTCAGCCCAGTAGTTTTAGTGGCATCAAACGAGGACCACTAGCTCAAAGGCCCTTTCTTCCTCTCCCACCCAATCTTGTTCTTTCCCTCTCTGCCCGCCAGGCCCCGACCGCACACCCCTTCACCCAGCGGGCTCGGAACGCCCAGCGGTCGCTTTTCTCCCTCCCCTCACACCCCACTCCGCCCCCGCCCCCCGCGTTCTCCACTCTCCTACCCCGCCCACCCCGGCTCTACCGCGCAGGCGCGCTTCGCTTTCTTGGCCTCCCGCGCCTGCTGTGTCATGGCAGAGCGGAAGTCCCGGCCACAGCAAGTTGGGGAGCGAGTTGGGGCGGGGGGTTCGTTAAGATGGGTGGCGCTTCTAGTAGCTTTCTCCCCGTCCTCCCCTAACGCTTCCTTGATCTCCCACTGTAGGGGGGCGGTCCCCTACCCTGCACTCTCCCGAACACTTCGTAGTCCACGGTTTTGAGTCGCCCTGCGGCAGACATGGCGGCGGCGGTAGCAAGTTCTCTGCCGAAGAGCCGGAGCGGGATTCGGGACGCGGCGACTGAGGCAGCCAGGAGAGGGAGGGGGCACATGGGATCTCTCGGCGCACCCCGCGCCTGTCACCGGCTCAGGACGCTAGCGCGCCGGGGTCACGCGTTGGAAGGCGGCAAATGAACGGCGGGTGCCGGGAACGGGGGCAGCTAAGGACACTAGAGGGAAAGAGCGCTCAGCCACCGGCGGAGAAGCCTTCTTCCTTGTCCTGCCCTCCCTTGTGGAACCAGACTGGCTTCCCTGGGAGGGATGCGCCGCTTTCGCACTCCCTGCGATTCAGTTAACCTCGGGGCTCATTTCTCGGTGTTAAGTAAATAAAAGCCGGATTTCGTGCCCAGATGTCAAGTTTGGTAACCAAACGTGATTGCTTTTGAAATGAGAGATCTGCTAGCTTGGTGGTTGAGGGTACTTGGTTAGTGAGTTGATTTTTATGAAACGTTTAGGCGACTGCCAAGTCTATTTGGCGATTTTGAGCCAATTCTTGTCCGCATCCTCTTCACCTCAGTGTTGAATCAGAAAGGTTTGGGGCCTGAATCCATATTCTTTGTAGACTGTGATATTTTCAAGGACGAAACTTAAAAAAATCTAACCTGTTCTATCCTAGTTGGAACGGGGAGGAAAGCAATCGTCTTGTCTGCTATTGACTTACATAGCTTTTTTATGGTCTTGATTGTTCAGTAACATCCCAGTTGCCTACAAGGTTAAGGCACTTTGTACTTAGAGAATTTTGCTTCATGGTGAACTGTTATGAAGTCTTAATTGAAAGCAGCCCACCACTCCAAAGAATCTGGATACAGCTATTGATAAGCTGCTGTCTTCTAGAATTCCGAATCTTTCTACTTGTGAGAATTTGCATTTCTCAACATATTTGTTGGCTTCAATACCTTTCCATATTTCTCTGCATCTGGCCACAGAGTTAAAATAATCCTCTGCAGTCTGATTCAATATTATGTGCCAGTTCTGTTAGGGAACACCAAAAATCATCCAAAACTTGTTTGGGATTTGGTTGAAACGTTTTGTGCTAATTCAGGTAATTTTATGTAATGAAGATAGTGCTTTATTGCAGAGACCTCACAACTTATGCCTTCCTTTCATCTCCCTTCCAGTTTATTCCATGCAGATTCTAGAATCATTTTTTTCAATGGCTTTTCTTCAGAGTCTCTACGTTGCATTCTGAATAACACTGAAGGTCTCCAGCCTCCACTAACCTCTTATTACCTGCTTATCCTCATCCACAGATTATTCTATAGTTTATAAGTAAGGTATAGTCAAGGCACTTTGGATTTTTTACCTCTCTGAACATAACCTAACCTTAAAAAAAAAAAAAAAACAAAACCTTCACTCTTGGATCTACTTTATCCTACTACTTCCTCCTACTCCCAAATCTTCCTCTATCCTGTTTAGTTGTTTGTGCAAGTACTTACCAGATTTCATCCTAATTATTTCATCCATATAATTATTTCATCCTAATTATTTAGTGTCTTCCCTGCTAGTACTGTGCCTTCCAAGAAGTAAAACTCAAATTGGGTTGAGATCCTGTCACTATCCTTAATCCTGTCACTGATGAGGTTGACATTTTCTTAGTCTTGAGTTTTCTCTACATTTACCCAAGAGTAATCCTGCCAATTATTATGTAGCTTTATTGTAATTTTAGAAATGCTATGGCAACAATTAGATAACTGCAAATAGAAATGCATGTAGCAACAATTGCCATTTGCTTAGCTAAAGTATTTTGGGTCTGCCAACTACAGAACATTAGTAAACAGGCATTTTTATGTACTGTTTCAGCATGGATTGCCAATAATAAGTAATTCTAAGACTTTAAAAATTTAAAGCAAATATTTTTAATATTTAAGCTAATTCTAAATAATAGAAACATCCATGCATAGAGAAATTTTTTTTAACTGGAGAAAATCATAACACAACCTTTATCGTTTGTGTATTCTCTCATATATATTTTTTAAGTAGTTAAAAACATAGCATAAATTCAACTTTTATTCTTTCTTTTTCCATATTGTAGCCTTTCCAAAAAATATTTTATAACTTCTAATTTTTCATTACTGTAAAAAATATTATGAGGAAAATATTCATGCACAGAGCTTCCTTTCCATATTTTTTAATTATTTAGAATAGAGAGAATACCCAAACTGTATAAATGTATACTGTTATTGATACATATTGCCAAGTGGTTTTTCAAAGGGCTGCACCCATTTCCCTGTACCACTAACAACACCGTATGAGTGTATGACTATTTGGCTTCTGATCAACAGATGTAAGCAGGTGCTTCACATACACTACGGGATTCAATTAGAAGAAAATTTTCATTTTGTAACCTGAGCAATAGCCTTATAATAACTAGGCTTTGTGTTACTGCTCGTTGAAATTAAAACCTAGCAAAATCAGTTGGTTTCTGGAACTCTTTAAGAACTCTAAGGTTCAAGGGTTTCTTGAACTTTTTGTGTGTGATGTAGGATCATGTTTAAGGTAATATATAGAAAAGGGAAATCCTGCCTACATAATATAAGAGTAAAAAATGACTAGGCCCCAGAACCTATGAAGTAGGGACAGACAATATAGTCTCTGTACCCAAAAGACATTTGAACTGAGGAGGTTCCACCTATAAATCTTTAATTCATCACCACAAAGGGTCAGTTGAGTGTGATTTCTCAGAAATTTGCTACTAAGGTATAGTTAATTTCAGGGACAACCAGAATTACTTTATCCATCAACATATTTCTACCCCTGAAATAGTTTTATAATAATTATGTTAAAAGAGCAGGAGTCAACAGAATACATACTGTTAACTTCCACAATTGAAGAGGCCTAAACGAACCAACTCCATGATTCCCTCATGGATGGAATACTTTTTTTTTAATGGACGGAATACTTTATAGACAGATGGTTAGATAATTAAAACCAAACTGGATTCAAGATCATTAGAGGTCAGACTATTAGGTGAGAAAGTAGCTAGTTTCCCAGAAGAGGCTTTAATCTCATTACAAATTATCAGAAAATTGCTTAAGCATTTTATCAGGAAAGCATATTTCTTCCCAGAAGGAAATTCTGCCCCGGGTTTCCACCAATTTTTCTTTATCACAATCCAATTTGATATTCAAAACTCAGAAGTACATTTATCATTAAAGTCACTTCCCTCAGGGCACCTGGGTGGCTTAGTCAGTTAAGTGTATGCCTTTGGCTCAGGTCATGATCCCAGGATGCTGAGATCTAGCCGCATGTTGGGGCTCCCTGCTCAGCCAGGAGCCTACTTCTCTGTCTCCCTCTGCCTGCCTCTCCCCCTGTTTGTGTTCTCTGCCTCTGTCAAATAAATAACATCCTTTAAAAAAAAACAAAACAAAAAAGTCACTTCCCTCTCCTAGCTTGGTATTGCTAGAGAGGGGAGAGGACATGGTTGCTACTTCCCTACCTCAGTTTCTCCCTGCCCGCATGAGAATTGGATAAAAGTCATACTTCCGGAATCTAGTTTGGGCTCTTCAGGTTTGGTAGATACTCAAAACCGATTAGTTCTTGTGAAGGAACCTTTCTGGGGTGATTCAGAGCTTTTCCCCCCACCAGAAATTCCCAACTTTTATTCTCCTGATGGACAACGCCTATACTTTGGACGTGCATACACACCCCATCCCAACTTCTGTATTGAATGCTACACCTCCAACCCCTTTCTGCTGGATGACTAGCCCTCAGCAAGAAGAATGCATGGGTGGGATCCCTTCTAACATGAACACAGGACCAGATCCCTCCTTCCTGTCACATCTAATTGTGGGGCTCCTATCTCTGCCCTACCACTGAGAAGTTGCAGTTTGCTCTGAATTTGAACGCCTCTTTCTGCTGTCTTGGCAGGCATCAGACAGATCATCTCCAGCCACAGCCTCTTCTCTTTACCTTCCTCAGGTATGAACCAAATACCAGTCCCTTCTAGCTCCAAGGAGTAAATGACAAGCTCTCAAAAAAAGGGGGGTTCTTTTAAAGACCCTCTCAAGTGGGTACGTGGTGAATGGAAAACACCTGATTTCTCTCTCCCATAGTGGGAAGGGGGAGAAGGGAAAACCACAGCTCTCCAACCACTTCTCCTGGAAGAAATCCTCTCATGAGCCTGAGGTGGGTATTGGACTAAGGATCTTAAAGCCAGTTTTAAAACGCCCCTTTTGCGTGACATGGTGGTGCAGTACCTCACCTTGAAATGAGGTGTAGCTATTGTTTTCAGTCTTAGGTCTCAGCTAAAACTGAGGCCAAAAGTCCTACTTTTCAAATCAACAGAATTCAATATATAAACCCTGTTTGGATCCTGATTTGAAATTAGGAGTCAACCAGATATTTTTGAGACCATTGGGGAAACTGAACACAGGTTGACTATTAGATATTACAGCATTACCGGGGCGCCTGGGTGGCTTAGTGGGTTAAGCCTCTGCCTTCGGCTCAGGTCATGATCTCAGGGTTCTGGGATTGAGTCCCGCATTGGGTTCTCTGCTTAGCAGGGAGCTGCTTCTCCCTCTCTCTCTGCCTGCCTCTTTGCCTACTTGTGATCTGTGTCTGTCAAATAAATAAATAAAATCTTTTTTAAAATAAATAATAAATATTACAGCATTACCTTTGTTAATATAATCATGACTTATAATTTTGTGGTTGTAATTTTTTTAAAGGCCTTACAAAGTAGACGTGTACACTGAAATATGGAAGGGTGCTGTGAAATGATATTTGGGACTTGCTTTTAAACCCTCTGGCATTGTTGTAGGACAATGTAGATAGAAGAAACTTAGTAAGTTGGTGATAGTTATTGCAGGTAAGTCGTAAGTACATGGGGATTGGATTCACTATACTATTCTCTAATTTTGTTAATGTATTTGAAATGTTTATGTAAAGTTTTAAAATAAAATTTAGGGGTACCTGGGTAGCTCAGTCGGTTGAGCATCTAGCTCTTGATTTCAGCTCAGGTCATGATCTCAAGGTCCTGACATGGAACCTACTTTGGGCTCCATGCTCAGCAGGGAGTCTGCTGCTCTTTCTTCCTCTGCCCCCCACCCCCTGCCCCGCATGCTCGCTCACTCTCTCCCTCTCTCTCTTTCAAATATTTTTCAAAATTTTTTACTTTAAAGATGAGAGAGAAGAGAGAGAGATAGGGGAGGGCCAGCAGGAGAGGGAAAAGTGGACTCCCCATTGAGCAGGGTCCCCACTTCGGGGTCCAATCCCAGGATCCTGGGACCATGACCTAGGCCAAAGGCAGATGCTTTACTGACTGAGCCACCCAGGCATCCCTTTAAAGTGTAAAATGTAAAAGAGTTGATTTGCAGTCTACAAATTATGTGATCAATGATCCTCAAAACTGTCAAGGCCATGAAAAACAAAGCCTGAGAAATGACCAAGAGGAGGCTAAGGAGACATGCTGATTAAAGGTACTGTGTATTCTGGATGGGATTCTGGAACAGAAAAAGGAATTTAGGTAAAAACTGAGGACATCTGAATAAACTGTGGACTTTAGTGAAAGAGTAAGGTATCAATAATTGGCTCCTTAAGTGTGGCAAATGTACATATTAATGGAAGATATTAATAATAGGAGAAACTAGGTGTAGGGTATAGAACTCTCTGCACTATCTTCATAATAATTTTATGATCTAAAGCTCTTCTAGGGGCGCCTGGGTGGCTCAGTGGGTTAAGCCTCTGCCTTCGGCTCAGGTCATGATCTCAGGGTTCTGGGATTGAGTCCCGCATCGGGCTCTCTGCTCAGCAGGGAGCCTGCTTCCTCCTCTCTCTCTCTGCCTGCCTCTCTGCCTACTTGTGATCTCTCTCTCTCTGCCAAATAAATAAATAAAATCTTTAAAAAAAAAATAAAGCTCTTCTAAAATTAAAAATTTACTTTTCAAAAGTCCATTTTAATATCCTATTATATTTTCATAATAACATTTCAAAATAATTTCTCACGAAGTACGTGAACAAAATTATTAGTCAAAAAAGATTTTTAACTCTTTCATTAAATGGGCACATGATTTAAATTTTTAGTGATCTAAGTCAAGCTAAGATAGGACAAAACAAATGACTTTCAAAGCACCAGATCAGGCCTTAATTGGTATAAAGAAGCACAAATAGATAATTAAATATAGTAATACCTCAATTAATGAAAAGAAACATAGTTTACTTCCAGAAGAAGAAAATATACAAAATGCATAATATGTCTAGGTATGAAGAAACAGTATGGAAAATGCCATTATACTTAGCACTGAGTTCTTTAGAAAACAGGAAATATGTGTCTGTATGTCTTAACTAAGGAAAAGATACAGTTAAGGTTACATAAAGAGAGAACTAATCCTAGATACTCTTACTTGGACACTTAACAGAGACAACAAATGACAAAGCCAGGTTTTAAACAAAGTATGCCCAGGCTCTGAGCTATAGCACCAAGATCAGGAAGGGGGAAAGGGTCAGACACTAACTTGGAAAAAAGTAGGCAATATAGGCCCTTCTCTTCCTATTACTTCTCAAGCACAGAATTCAGCCAGTCTTGGATTTGCCTTTCCTGTGGAAGCGAGAAGCCTATCTGGGAAAGACATTCTTTTGGCTTCCTCCTTAGTTTACACACACACACACACACACACACACACACAGAGTCAAGCATTCACGCTCATTCCCTGAGAGATAAAAATCACATTTACCCTCAGATCTGGGCTAGTGCCATCAAGGGTTCTCCTGTCTTTAAAACAAATTATTTCATGATGCACTTGGTAGATAACTGAGTTGGTACAGAACAACCATTTCAATTTCCTTCCAGCTTGCTTTCCTGTTCTGTAGAACTGAGACGCTTAAAGCTCCATCCCATGGACATTCTTGCAATTGGGACTCCTTATGTGATAGAGGATCAACCATCAGAAGTTATCATGCTGGATGCAGAGGGAGGGTGTGAGTGAGGCGGAGGCCATCTGCTGCTGGCTCTGTGATAAGCACAATCAGAGAGGAGGAGTTTTCCAGTGGTGGTGGTAACTGAGGTCACAGTGACTGGAGCTTCTTGGGCACCAGGAGGCAGGGTGTATGACATGCATGTTACTAGTTAATATCATAGCAAGTGTGGCAGATTCTGGAGTAGCAATTCCCTGGATGTGGCAGTTTCCAGACCACGGCAGCTTCCTAACGGTGGCAGGGGAGACATGGTTTTAAAGCCATCTCAATTCAGCACATTTCCTGACTGCAAAAAATCAGTAGCTCCCTTGGTGGCCCTGTGCTGCAGTGAAGGTCAATCCTGAAACCTCAGCCTCAAAGTGATTCTCAACCCTATATGCACATTAGAATCACCAGGGGAGCTTACTAATTATACACATACACATGCCTCCCCCACCCTACCCCCCAAGGTTTGGATTCAATATGTCTGCAGTAGATTCCAGAATCTATATTCTTAAAATCAACCCAGATGCTTGGGGTATGAAGCTAAGGCTGAGAACCACTGACCCAGAGACTCTTTCATTAGCCAGTTAACAACTCCATAAGCCATTTAATACTCAGTGTTAAATCCATTTCTGTTTAAACTGTCTAGAATGAATTTTTTTTTTCTGTAACTGAACCATGACCAATGCAATGCCTGGGGACAAAATCTTCACAATAGGAGTAGATCAAAGTTTAAGCAGGATGAAAGTTCAAATATGCCACCCACCCTCCTGTCAATAAAGAGGCATTAAATTTTCAGTGCTCATGAAGAGAAGGAATAAAAAGTGTAAGAATAAACAAGCTGAGACCAGTCATAAAACTAAGCCTAGAGTTTTGAAATATAACTTGCTGTTGAGAGATTATAGCGTGAAGATTTAGGCAGCCTACATCCTGTAAATTAGTTACATCATGCTCATTTATTTTCGATGTCTACTTGCTTTGCAGCTGTACTTTTAATTTTGAAAGAAAATTAATGAAATGATAAAAATAACCCTTCCAAAGCCTGGGTTGGTTGAATTTACTGTAATTTCTGGTCTGTTACTGCCACCTACCATCTGTCCAAGGCAAGGCAGGCATGTGCAGGTGACTACTATTCCAACCCTTCCGGAATGTTAGTACCAGCTAAGTTACCACTGTTTCAGAGTCACACTTCTAAAATACTTTTAGGTGCATGCTGAACCCTAATAATAAGCAGTTTCAGTGTTGTCAGGGCTCTTTACTCAAGAGATCACTTAAATATGAAAGGATCTTGACCATGAATTACTAGTAGATATGGATGTTATAGGTAAAGCAAAACTTTTAAGAAAATCCATCCAGTAAATGCTGATTGAACTCCAACTATGTACAAGGCATCATGGTTCACAGTATACTCATCTACTGCATCCTTTAAATTAACCTCCTTTAAAATCATGTGTCTCAGGGATATCTTGTTATACTAATAAGATGGTGATGACCTGGGCATAGAAAACTTCTGCAACATGGAAATTTTTCATCTAGAATGATTTACTTTTGGGGCACCTGGGTGGCTCAGTTGGCTAAGTGGCTGCCTTCAGCTCAGGTCATGATCCCAGAGTCCTGGGATTGAGCCCCATGTTGGGCTCCCTGCTCAGCAAGGAGTCTGCTTCTCCCTCTGCCTCTCCCCGCTGGCTTGTGATCTCTCTCTCTCTCTCTCTAATAAATAAAATATCTTTTAAAAAATAAAATGATTTACTTTTCACTATCATTTATAAAGTCTTGTCTTATAATAGTTGATAATAAAAAAAGTTGTTAATGAGATGAATATAATGTCAGTAATCCAGCACAGAAAACATATTTTGCTGATTGAATATATATGGTTTCCTTTTGAGTGAGTCAATGGTACACTAAATTACATTTGCAGTAGCATTTTACAGTTACTAAGACACTTATATATGAGCTCCCTTTAACATTCACAGTAACCCTGAGAATGAAGTACATCAAGGCTATTTAGGGAAATGGCCTCAGGACATCCAACAGCTAGCCAGAGATCACCCAGGAACAGAACCCCACCTAGAACCTCCCCTTCTGACATCAGCTGAGTTCCTGAATCAGGTCGGCCCTGAGACCAACATCCAGACGAATGAGGCAATAAATCCCATATTTTGCTTAAACTAGTTTGTATTAAGTCTCTGTCATTATAACCAAGAGACCTAACACACTAATATGTTATTTGTATTTGTCCTAACATAACTGAGATATTGAGTTCCCTAAAATCACAAATAATAATAATAATAATAATAATACTGAGTATTATTGCTGATGTGCCAAAATAGAAACTCTCACACATTGCTGGTGTTTGGATACAAACATTTTGTGATTTGACTATCAATCTCAAAAGCCTTAAAAATTACACATACTTGGAGGAGGGAGAAAAAGATGACTAGGGACAACACAAGGGACCTTTAGAGTAGTGGAACTCATCTGTAAAATACCTTAATGATGAATACATGGCATCATACATTTGTCAAAACGCAGAGACCTGCACAATACAAAAAATGAAACTTGATGTACAATAGGACTTCAGTTAGTAATAAAGAAGCAATATTCATTCATCTATTGTAAGCACATATGGACCACACTAATGTAAGATGTTAAGAATAGGGGGAATTCTGGGGGGGGGGGCAGGAGGGTATATGGAAGCTCTCTATATTTTCTGCTTAATTCTTCTGTTGTCCTACAACTGCTCTAAGAAGTGAAGTGTATAATTTTAAAAGAAAGAAAAAATTACACATGTATTACCCAGCTGTTCTGCAATTATAAATATTTTCCAAGGAAAATATTGGGCAAGGATGCAAAGATATGAATAAAACAATTATCATTGCAAAGTTGTTTTTTACTATAAAAATTTGGAATTGGAATCTACTCGAATATCCATCAGTTTTTAAAGGTTACATACATTCCTAGGCCATCTTAGAGAATGCTGATGTTGATCAGGGCTTCTTACCTAGAGTTCAGGATGGGCTGCAGAGGTTCAAATGCTGACTCTCTCGTGGAGCCACTGGTGGGTTCTTTGAATGCCATGTGAGGCACTGTCCCCACAAAGCTCTCTGACATGGGGAGTGCTATTAAAGTACCCGTGGAACTTGGAAATTCCTTTGCCCTGCTGGATCGCAGTGCCTTCTTTGGACAATTACTTCCAAGAGAGCTTAACCTCAAGTGCCTCGCATTCCTTAAAAACCTGCAAGAGCCTCCTAGGACCTTCAAAGTCCAAACTTCTCGGCATGGTATTCTTTCTTGACCTTCCATTAGAATTAGGTGGTTTGAGTCTACTGTTCCAGCCTAATTTCCCATTGACAAGGGGCTTTTTTTTTTTTTTTTTTAATACTAGGTACTTTCTTCTATTGTGGTTCAAAAAAATTGTCCCTTATGAATAGCCTGATGATGGAATGGTCAATCCAAACCAGTTTCAAACATCATTCCTGTCATGTATCAAATACAAAGCAAGTTAAAATGTGGCACGATTTTGTGCAATTGGTGGAGTGTAAAAAAATGAGAATCTATTTTAATGTGACACTAGAGGACATTCTTTGGTATAGGGGTTCTAACACAACCACATAAAGAAGAAATCAAAGAGTATTTTTTGGCTCTGCAGTTGAACTATGCCTGAAAAGCCACAATATTGTAAATGGGCATTTAATTTCTACCATTTTAGGATAAACTAATAGGCAAATCCCAGAAGACAAAATTGTGATTACAGGAAAAAAAATGTTATCCAGCCAGAAAATTTAAAACTAGATTTACTGTCGATAGAATTTGGGAAGTAAAAGGGAAGAAGAACAGGTGATGGGGACCATCCAAGCATGAACACCCTCAATGACAGGTGCTCTCCCGGTTGATGGAATGACAGTTAGAGGTTCAAGAATACTGTCTGAAATCACAGAGGTGAAAGAAACAAAGATCCATGACAAAATCATGTTGGGAGAAGTGAGGCAGCGGAGGAGAGAGGCAGGGCAAGCAAGCTAAATTTGCACACATCATGATGTCTAAATCAAGAAACACTCATTTAAAGATATCAAGGTAATCACGAAGAGAACTAAAAACAGGAATTGCTAAAAGTAGTTACCTCCAGAGAGCAAGTTAAAGGACACCACAAGGAAGCCATCAGTCAAATCCAGAATATGGGACATTTCACAAGATGACTGACCTAGTTTCTCCAACAAATCGATGGTATGGGGGTGGAAATGAGTTATAGAATAAATGAAATTTAGGAGATGAAACAAATTCAATGTGGAGATATCATTTAGGATCCTTATTAGAATTATTTTGAAACAATTAGAAAAATATGATTATGATTCGGATATAAGATGATGATAGAAGATGGGCGCCTGGGTGGCTCAGTGGGTTAAGCCGCTGCCTTCAGCTCAGGTCATGATCTCAGGGTCCTGGGATCGAGTCCCACATCGGGCTCTCTGCTCAGCAGGGAGCCTGCTTCCCAATCTCTCTCTCTGCCTGCCTCTCTGTCTACTTGTGATCTCTGTCTGTCAAATAAACAAATAAAATCTTTAAAAAAAAAAGATGATAGAAGAAACCATTAATTTTGTTAGGTATAATAATGTCATGGAGGTTAGGTTTTCAAATACACTTGTTAGAGGCATCATGAAGCATTTCTACATAAAGTAACATGATGCCTGGGCTTTGCTTTAAAATACTCTAGTGCCAATCTCCTATAGCCCCCAAATATAGCAAGACAGAGAAACAAGACTGGGCAGTTGTTGATAATTATAGAAGCAGGGGTCATGGGGTTCACTGTATCATTCTCTCTGCTTTTATGTATGTTTGTTTGAAATTTTCCAAAAGAACAAACTAATTTGTTTTTACATACATACATACATATATACATTTATTTTTAAAGCAGGTGTCTCTGAGAAATGTGATAGTGTTTGGAGAGCAGTAGAGCATGCAAGACTGTTTTATGTTAGGGATGCCTGGGTGGCTCAGTTAGTTAAGCTTCTGACTCTTGGTTTCAGCTCAGGTCATGATCTCAGGGTCATGAGATTGAGCCCCGCATCCAGCTCCACAGTCATCTTGGAGTCTGCTTGTCCCTGTCCCTGTCCCTCTCCTTCTGCTCCTCCCCCCACTTGTTCTCTCTCTTTCTGTCGCATAAATAAATAAATAAATAAATAAATAGAATCTTTTTTAAAAAATTGTTTTATGTTTTTAATTTATTCAATGAATATTCATTGAGTCCCTGCAGTGTATGAGGCACTGTTTAGGCACGTTGGGGATTGGAAAAGAACAAGTCAAAATTCCTGTTCTACTAAAGCTCACATTCCAGTGAGAGGAAAACAACAACAGCAACAACAACAACTAAATTACATACAAGAAGCACCTGACTGGCTCAGTCGGAAGAGCATGCAACTCCTGATCTCAGGGTCATGAGTTTGAGCCCCACATAGGGTGTAGAGATTACTTTAACCAAAAAACCACAGACAGAATAAGTAAGCTTTAATATGTTAGAAGTGGATATGTGCTATGAGGAAAGAATAAAGTAGGGTAAGAGAAATCAAGAGTGGGGCCAAGTTAAAGACAAAAATAACATGTTCAGGAAAGGGCTCATTGAAAAACATGACATTTGAACAAAGACTTGAAGGCGTGAAGATTATAAACCCTCCTGAATTGTTGCCTTTTAATTATTAATTATGTCCATGGTTTAGCTTGATAAAAGGAATTGAAAATTACTTTAAAAATAAAATAAAATCCCCTTCCTCCTCAGTCCTCCTTCTCTGCCTACTAAAATTCTCTTTTAGTCTTCAGGACAACTTCTAAGGTCAGTCCTCATGAGGTCTTTCATCTACTGACAGAATTAACTGCTCTTTTGTGTTCTCTAGTTCCTGGCTGGTAACGTGTATTCCATTCTCCCATCTAATATTTATGACTTTACTAAGCATTTTCACTTTCATTATTTTATTTATACCTCACCATACTCTTGCATAGTTTTTACTTCAATATCATTATTATTCCCACTTACCAGATGAGAAAACTAATGCTCTGAAAGAGTAAGTGACCTAAACTAGATTAGCCAGACCAAGCATAAAATTCCAAACCTCTGAATGCAAACATTACTTCTTGACCTCCCTCCACTATTTCTCCACAAACAGTTGCCTCAAAGAGTCCTTACTTTATGTTAAAATGTGACTTGAATGAAAGTACTATTTGCATGTGATTTGAAATGAGATAGGTCAGAAAATCTGAGAGAAAAAGCAAGGCTCCACGTGATCAGTCCCCCCTGACTTTACAAGGACAAGTCATTGTCATCTCTATTTGTAGTTTTCTAACAGTGGTCGTCTGTGTTAACTCTAGACAATATGTTTACACCTTTATATATTGATCTTTTTGCCTTCAGGCATTATTTGCTGGCTTTCTCCTATGAAAAGGGAAGATTTTGGTTAGGTTTCTGGGGACACAGACTCTGAGACAGAGACTTGTGTGCAGGAGGCTTTGGTGACAATGCTACTGGAGTAAAGGTGGCAGGACTGAACGGCAGGAGGAGGTGACCTGCTGTGCAGAAGAAACCTCCACCTGTTTCAGAAGCTCTGGGGCAGGGAGACCCCTTCAGAGTTATCCTGAATTTGAACAAGTGGACTGGGACCTTGCACCCTGCCATTGAGCAGTCTTTGCGTATGAGCTGGGAGGTGTAAAATTAGACAGCTAAGACTCTTTCCTCTCCAGAAAAGTACTTTCAGGGAAGTTGTCACCAGACAATACTTCTGAAACGGGAAAACAGACAGCTTGGTTCCAAAGCATGTCAGGAGGTGAGCAAAGCACCATGGCATCCATCACAGCCCACTGTGTACTGTGCTCGGATACACTTGCTTCTTTTAGTAAATCCATTCTATTTGCAATTAGCTCCCTTGGCTTTCTGCTTGGTTCCTTTGTTTGGAAAACTTAGGAAAATGTTGGTGAGTTGGATTACATCCCTTGCCCCTGCAGGTGCTCTCAAAACCACATCTGAGATATTCCATTTCCCTTCCCTACTGCCAATTCCAGATTCCCCTTCCCTCGGCTAGCACTTCTCCCGGTCTAAATGGCTTACTTGGAGTGGTGGTGGCAGAGAGTGGGGGGACCCTTGACCTTCATCTCAGAGGTCTCTGAGGAACCAGCTCTACCGAGGTTAGGTTGTCTACGTTGCCTACTTATCATCAGAACAGGACAGTCAAGAAAGAAGAGATCCCCTGAATCAGCTGGGTGCCAAATGTATTCTCTGCCCTCCAGGGAGCAGACATCTCTTCTTTCCTGATGCTCAGCACCCATTATCCCTTCATTATGCCTTCCCTGTCCTCTGTGGTTTCCTTTTCTATTCTTCTCTCTTTCACATCTCACATACTTACAGGTGCCTCTAAGACAGCTTTAATCCACTGTCCCCTAGAACCACAAATTCAAGGTCTTCAAAACTAAATCAACCTTTTTTTCTCACTCATAAACTTGTTCTTCCTCTTTCATCCCTCCAGCTCCTATGCTGGAAATCTGATTCATAACCTCCACCTCCCTTCCCTATATATCCACCAAGTTCTGAAAATTCTACCTCCTACGCAGCTTTTAAACTCATTCTCATTCTCCTTCCCCATGGTCACTACCCTTATTCAGGGGCTCATCATTTCTCACCTGGACTATTACAAAAACCTCACAGCTTCTTTTCCTTTCTCCCGTCTCCCCTACACCCCACCCACCCACATATCACACCACATCTTTCTAAAAGGCATGCCATTTCGCTGCATAAAATTCTTTTCATGGTTAGGCTTTTCACAACTTGGCCCCTTCTAGTTCTCTGTTCACTCCTCTCCACCCCTTCCTACCCCTACTTGTCACTTGCAGCTGCCCAAAGATGACAGACCTCCTTCATGCCTTCATGTCTCCGCACACTCTTCCTCTTGTCAGATTCAACTTTTCTTTTGAGGTTTACTTCACTCCATCCACGACTCTTCCCAATAGGTAGGATCAGGTGCCTCTCTCCCCATGGTCACACTGCAATTCTTCCATACCTTTATCAGGACACTCATCACATTACATTCAGTTATTTGCCTCAGACACACAAATATATGTGGCTGAAATATATAAAAAATTGCAGTGGGAGCACCTAGGTGGCTCAGTGGGTTAAAGCCTCTGCCTTCGGCTCAGGTCATGATCTCAGAGTCCTGGGATCGAGCCCCACATCAGGCTCTCTGCTCAACAGGGAGCCTGCTTCCCCTTCTCTCTCTGCCTGCTTGTGATCTCTCTCTCTCTCTCTGTGTCAAATAAATAAATAAAATCTTTTTTAAAAAATTGCAATGGTCTTGTATTATATTCAGTTGTGATCCTAGTGTATTGCATTACTTTCACAGTTCCTAGAAACAGTAGATAACAAAAAAATATTGAATGGATAAATGAAATATATAAATGTTGTTTACAACACAATACACCTGACCCACCATCAGCAATTGAACATACACTTCACAGTTTCCCAACAGTGTTGACTGATGTTTGCTGACTGTCCCGTATTCTCTGGCTTAACCTCAAGATGACTGCCAAGATTTTATATTCATAGCCTAAGAATGAATAATTCTGTTTTCCCCAAGCGATGAACCAATGGCTATCATCTACTTTAGGGACGAGACTGCAAAAACTAAAAACAAAGCAGGCAGACCAAAGGAACACTGGGGAAGAATCACCTTAACTATAAAGGGCGACTTATCAATTACTTACTTATCCAGAATCCAGTACAATGACTCAAATAGAGTAGGCATTCAATAAATACTTGTTGAATGACTAGAGAAAAAAGAGGAAGGAATAACAAATGATGCCCTTGCAAGTGATGCAAAGTTTCAGAAACCTCTCAGTAGGGTAGGAGAGAGTGAGATGAGCTCAGATTTTAAGCAAGTAAGTTGTAAGCTGTTTGCCAAGCAGGACATAACCTAAAAATGTAAAAAGAAGGAGAAAATGGGTGTCTCGGTGGCTCAGTGGGTTAAACCTCTGCCTTCAAGACCTGCCATGGCTCAGGTCATGAGCCCAGGGCCCTGGGATTGAGGCCCGCATTGGGCTCTCTGCTCAGCGGGGAGCCTGCTTCCCCCTCTCTCGGCCTGCCTCTATGCCTACTTGTGATCTCTCTCTCTGTGTCAAATAAATAAATAAAATCTTTTTTAAAAATTTAAAAAAGAAAGAGAAACTAAGAAATCTGCAATTGGAAATATATTTACTTAAAATCAAGATAGTGAGGTGCTCCCAAGAGATAAAAGGTCTACAGGGGTAACCATGTTTTGTACTTTTTTAACTCTTTTGTTATTTACCTCCATGATCCTAAGTAATATATTTATACTGTTATTTTGTTGAATTTTTTTCCATTTTAGAAATTATGTATTGATTTCCTAATTACTATGGAAGATGAAGATTTAGCTTTCTTCCTGTGAGCCCCATGCCAATATACACATTCTTCTCCCATCCTCCAATATAGTTATATTACATATGTACCAAATCAATATTCAGTGTTTATTTTATTCATTTATTCACCCAATAAATACTCATTTGAATTGCTTTAAGAATTTTAATCAGAGTATATAATAACACTCACGCTTTCAATCATTCCAGGCTGCCTTTTCTAGGTGTTACCTTTTGAGAAACATTAGCATAGTTCCTCTGCCCATTTTAAAGTAGAAAAATGAACAATAAATAAGTCAAATCATGTCAGTTCTTATTATGTCCAAGGCACGTGAGGGAAATCAAAATGTCTAAAACAGAATTGGGGCACTTGGCTGGCTCAGTTGATAAAAGCATGTGACTCTTGATCTCAGGGTTGATCTCTCAGTTCGAGCTCCTTGTTAGGGGAAGATATTACTTAAGTAATAAAAAAATCTTCAAACAAATAAAAATAAAACAGAATCCTTAGCCTCCAAATATCAAAATCCAGATGGTCAAATCATGCAAACACACACAAAAAGTTAACAAGTTAATGCCTCCTGAGTGGTGTAGCCTGATAGATTCCCAGAGTCAGAGAAGAGGTCCCTGTGTATTGGGCTGACCCAGGACAATGCCATAGAGAAGGTGGGACAGAGTTATGAGGGATCCATTAAGATGCAAGAGTAAGTAGGGCAAAGGGCAAAGAGGAACAGGAAGAGCACTCTAGGCAGGAGGAAATCATTAGGCAGGAAGGGAGGAAACACTGTGCATTGGGGGATACCAAATAGCCCAGCTTGACGGCAAAACAGGTTCATGGACAAGAATGGCAGGACAGAAAGGGGCAAGGACAGGTGAGAGCAGAGTGTACTCAGGCTTGAATGGCAACAAGAGAATTCCCAGCATTTTCCATCTTGTGGCTCCATTAAAATTTACTAAGCAATGATGCAGGGATGTACAAAGTTTTTATAGTTACAATTCAGTGGGGAAAATAAAGTGCTGAATTATGATGGAACATATTAAAATGATATGTTGGAGGACTAAATTCTCACATTGGAAAATAGTAATAACTCAATAGCATTAATATTACTGAAATATGTAGTTTTAAAAAATCAACAATACTGATTGAACTAGTAATGTTACTTACGGTTACATTAACAGTTAAGAGTAGTTTATCAGCTTTTTCTGTGTTCTGGAAATTGAAGTAAACCCTGAGAAGTAAAGATGAATAAGAACCAGTCCTTTGTTGGAAGAAGACTCAAGAACCAGTCCTTTGTTGCAAGGAGTTCATGGTCTAGCAATAAGACAAACATTCTCAACCCCTTTTTGCATCATTCCAGGGTATCTCTAGGATTCTCTAGCAACATCTGGGAATTGTTAGAGTAGAAGTTCTGCTATCTTTATCAATCAATCTTACTATCTTATCTTTCTTACTCTCTCATCTACCCATCATCTAACACTCAGCAGCCACGTGAATGCACAACTTGTGCGGTGCACAGACTCAGAAAAAGGCCACTGCAGGCAAAACAGAAAGTTAGGTCATAACCACTGGGGCTGAGAAACAGGGATGCGTGTGATCAAGCACAACTTTACTTCTATCTTCATGTGCTCTTTACGAAGAGTTAAGCAGGGACAACCTTTCCCCGAATCTGAAATGAAAACGGTGCCAGTTTCCATAACTTTTCAGCTCAATCTTAATTAACAGATTGTTCACTCTGACTTTAAGTGACTGTCACTTTAAGTCACAGTCTTAATTCATAATTAGACTTTCAGCCCAAGATGTCAAATAGAATTCTGAACTTGATTTAAGGGTGGTTTTTCCTGTTTGCCTGGCTGGCTCATGTTGGTAGAGCTTGCCACTCTTCATGCTGTGGTTGAGCTCAACCCCCATGTTGGGTGTCGAGATTGTAATGAACAAATGCTTGAATGAATGGGTAAATAAATAAAGTGATTCTTTTCTACCCAGTTGAGTCCTGTTGCAGACTACAAACCTGCAGGGAGAGAGGGGGTTGTGTGGTTGGTTTCTCCCCCTCCACCTCCAACCCAATCTCAGTTTTCAGGCCAATCTCGGACCCCTGCAAGGGAGCAGGGAGTGTGGGGTAGGAGGAGATACTGTGTGCTCTCTGGCCTGGCAAACATGTAATAAGTTAGCACTGGGGCGCCTGGGAGGCTCAGTCAGTTAAGCGTTTGCCTTCGGCTCAGGTCATGATCCCAGGGTTCTGGGATCCAGCCCTGAATTAGGCTCCCTGCTCAGCAGGGTGTCTGCTTCTCCCTCTCCCTCTACCTCCCATCCCCACTCCTGCTCATGCTCTCTCTCTCTCTCTCTCAAATAAATACTAAATAACATATTTTTAAAAAATAATAGGTTGGCTCTCTGATGGGCCATTTGCATGGGTTCCTCAAAGACCACCCCACTTTTTCTTCTACCACTTTATATCCTTGATCTAAGAGTCTTGAGGAAATCTCTCTTGTAAACTCTGCATATGGGAATCTGTCTCTAGCATTTCATGTCTATTTTATTTTGGTGTTCTGGATAAAACTTCAGTTTTAATATCCTGCCACCTATCTATCCATCTGTCCATCCATTTATCCACTATCTACCCATCCATTTGTCCTAGGCAACACTTTTAAGGAAGAGTTGGTGGCAATAATGAAGTACAAGAGAATAGCAAAAGATATGGAAGAATGAATTTAGCATGGTGGTGACAATGAGATTGGGAGGGTTTAGCATTAGTGAATACCAGGATACACTTTAGTTTCTAAAATGTATGTGTGTCTAAAAACAGCTACAAGTGTGTTTTCTTAATTTGGATGTCTCCATAGCTTAATATTCTACTTTTCGAATGCCTCATTTTCATTGAAGATTTATATCTAAGTCACATTGGCTCCTAGAACTTTCCAACCATAACTTAACATACAATAGTGTATACAAAACCAGTCTCTGGGAAAACCATTGTTTCTAGATTGTCATTTAATAGCAATAGGATTTAGTAGAAAACATGAAGGTGTGATAGGTTTTTTGTTTTTTTTTTTTTAATCTTTTTTTTTTTTTTAAGATTTTATTTATTTATTTGACAGACAGAGATCACAAGTAGGCAGAGAGAGAGGAGGAAGAAGGCTCCCTGCTGAGCAGAGAGTCCGATGCGAGGCTCGATCCCAGGACCCTGGGGTCATGACCCTAGCCCAAGGCAGACGCTGGACTACTGAGCCACCCAGGCACCCTGGGACTTCCCAGAATTTTAAATAAACTAATGTGCTTTGACTCTGAAGGAGATAATATGATATGCAATGTTTCCAAACTTATTTGACGACAAAGCACTTCTTTTTTTTTTTTAAAGAATTTATTTATTTGACACATAGAGAGAGAGATTACACGTAGGCAGAGAGGCAGGGAGAGAGAGAGCAGAGACCCCAATGCGGAGCTCCACCCCAGGCCCTGAGATCGTGACCTGAGCCGAAGGCAGAGGCCTAACCCACCGAGCCACCCAGGCGCTCCTACACATTTTTTTTCAAATGGGAAAACAGTTTAGGAAACACTAATTTCATTCCTTCCACTGTAGCATTCTGCAGTTGTTTCAAACGCCTAGCAAATGTACCTGCATGCTCTCACGCAGCACACGCACACAGGTACAGACAAGTGCACGGCTCGTCTCTTGCATCAGAAACTCCCGGGGGGCACCTGGGTGGCTCAGTCCTTGGGCATCTGCCTTGGGTCGGGTCGTGGTCCCAGGGTCCTGGGATGGAGCCGCGCATTGGGCTCCCTGCTCAGCGGGAAGCCTGCTTCTCCCTCTCCCACTCCCCCTGCTTGTATTCCCTCTCTCTCTGTGTTTCTTTCTGTCAAATAAATAAATAAAATCTAAAAGAAAAAAAGAAAAGAAACTCCTGGGATGGCACTTCCTGCTCTTTGGTAGAAAAAGTTGTTCCTTGAGACCAGAAAAACAGATCTGGTTCTCAGATCAAAACAGTAATAAATGACGCAGCAAAATAGAGAACAGAGAAATATATTAATCACTTCAACCTTATGTTCTTTGTTTTTTTTTTTTTTTTAATTTTAATTTAATTCCAGTGTAGTTAGCATACGGTGTTACATCAGTTTTGGTGTACAATACAGTGATTCAACAGCGCCACACATTACTCAGTGCTCATTAAGATCATTCCTAATATATTTCACCTATTTCACCAACCCTCTTACCCACCTCCCCTCTGGTAACCCCCTGTTCTCTGTAGTTAAGAGTCTGTTTTTTGGTTTGTCTTTTTTTTTCTTTTGTGCATTTGTTTTGTTCCTTAAGGTCCACATATGAGTGAAACCATGCGGTATTTGTCTTTCTCTGAATGGCTTATTTTTCTCAGCATAATATCCTCTAGATCCATCCCCGTTGTTGCAAATGGCAAGACTTCGTTCTTTTTAGGACTGAATAATATTTCATTGTGTATGTGTATTTCACTTCTTTTTTATCCATTCGTCTACCAATGGACACTTGGGTTGCTTCCATAGTTTGGCTATTGTAAATAATGCTGCAATAAACCATAGAATGCATATATCTCTTCAAAATACCGTTTTTGTATTCTTTGGGTAAATATCCAGTAGTGTGATTACTGGATCATATGGTAGTTCTGTTTTTGATTTTTTGAGAAACCTCAATATTGTCTTCCACAGTGGCTGCACCAGTTTGCATTCCCACCAAGAGTGCACAAGTGTTCCTTTTTCTCCACATCCTCACCAACACTTGCTGTTTCTTGAGTTTTCGGTTTTAGCCATTCTAACAAGTGTGAGGTGATACCTCACTGTGGTTTCGATTTGCATTCCCTGGTGATGAGTGACATTGGGCATCTTCTCATGTGTCTGTCAGCCATCTGAATGTCTTCTTTGGAGAAATATCTGTTCATGTCTTCTGCATATTTTAAAAATTGGGTTATTTGGTTTTTGTGTGTTTTTTGTGTATTGAGATATATAAATTCTTTGTATATTCTGGATACTAACCCTTTATCAGATATGTCAGTTGCCAAAATATTCTCCCATTCAGTAGATTATCTTTGTTTTGTTGTTTCCTTTGCTGTGGAGAAGCTCTTATTCTGATATAGTCCCAATAGTTTATTTTTGCTTTTGTTTCCCTTGCTTCAAAGAAATACTATCTAGAAAGATGTTGTTAAGACTGATGTCAAAGAGATTACTGCTTTTGCTCTCTTCTAGGATTTTTATGGTTTCAGGTCTCACATTTTGGACCTTAATCCATTTTCAGTTTATTCTTGTATATGGTGTAAGAATGTGGTCCAGTTTCATTCTTTTGCATGTAGATGTCCTATTTTCCCAACACCATTTGTTGAAGAGACTTTTTCCCATTGCAAATTCGTGCCTCCTTGGTCAAAAATTAATTGACCATATAATTGTGGGTTTATTTCTGGGCTTTCTATTCTGTTCCATTGATCTACATGTCTATTTTTGTGCCAGTTCCATACTGTTTTGATTACTACAGTTCTGTAATGTAACTTGAAGTCTGAAATTATGATACCTCCAATTTTATTTTTATTTTTTAAGATTGCTTTGGCCAGGGGCGCCTGGGTGGCTCAGTGGGTTAAAGCCTTTGCCTTCTGCTCAGGTCATGATCCCAGAGTCCTAGGATCGAGCCCCACCTGCTTCCTCCTCTCTCTCCTCCTGCTTCTCTGCCTACTTGTGATCTCTGTCTGTCAAATAAATAAATAAAATCTTAAAAAAAAAAAAAAAAGATTGCTTTGGCCATCTTGGGTTTTTTTTTATTCCATAAAAATTTTAGGATTGTTCTAGTTTGTTCCTTGCATAATACTTTGTGCTTAACCCTCTACCTCCCACGTCCACTTATAGGATCAGTGAGCAAATCAAACAGCATCCTAGGCTCTCCCTCTGCTACATGAAGTCCTGCCCACAACAATCCTCCTGCCCATTTGCTTTCTAGTTTTTGGAGGAACAATGCCTGAATTAATTAATGCATGGACCACCAGATGCCTGGTATGGAGTGTCAGCCTCTCAATTCTGATTCAAAGAAACTTGGACAGACAGTCCTTAAATAGGTATATTCTCCAGGATCTTAAGGATGTTGGCATAAAAATCATTCTTATATTTTTACAGTAGGGAAAGCTTATTCATTAGGATCACCTTTCACTTAGAATGTAAAATTTGGTTTGGGGCTTTCTTTAGAAATGATTCAAAGAAACTTCCAGAATCACTAGAGGTCAGGGACTATAATTTCTTTTTACATATGTCTTTTTCCCCAACATTTTATTTTGAAAATTTTCAAACCTTCCAAATAGTGAAAATAAAAGTGGTACAATTAACATCCATACATTTTTTTACTGAGACCAAATTATTTTATTTTTTTTTATTTTTTATTTTTGTTTTTTTAAAGATTTCATTTATTTATTTGACAGAGATCACAAGTAGGCAGAGAGGCAGGCAGAGAGAGAGGAGGAAGCAGGCTCTCTGCAGAGCAGAGAGCCCGATGTGGGGCTGGATCCCAGGACCCTGGGATCATGACCTGAGCCGAAGGCAGAGGCTTTAACCCACTGAGCCACCCAGGCGCCCCTGAGACCAAATAATTTTAACATTTGGTGCATTTGTATCTGCCTACCCCCTGCCTCCCTCCATTTTTTTCTCCTTTTCCATATTTTTTTAAAGATTTTTTATTTATTTATTTGACAGACAGAGATCACAAGTAGGTAAAGAGGCAGGCAGAGAGATAGGAGGAAGCAGGCTCCCTGCTGAGCAGAGAGCCTGATGCGGGGCTTGATCCCAGGACCCTGGGATTATGACCTGAGCCGAAGGCAAAGGCTTTAACTCACTGAGCCACCCAGGTGTCCCCATTCATGTTTTTTTGAAAGTAAAATGAAGACATCAGAAAATTCCACCCCTAAATATTTCACATGCCTCACCTAAAAATAAGAACATTCACCTACATAATCACAATACCCTTACCACATCTAAGAAAACTGACATCAATTTAATAGTGTCTTTTGATACACAGTCTGTATTTAAGTTTTCCCAGTGAGGGATTCTCTCAGCACCCGCCTCCAAGGTCCTTACTCGCTCTGCTGGACATGGATGGCAGGAAGGGGGCAGCACAAGGCAAGCAACAGCCCATGTGGGGAAGCCCCAGAAGTTGGAGCCCATTTATGTTGGTATTCCTTTGCTACTAAGTAATACTAGTAAACGGTTAGGAATAATCAAATGACTTGCTTAAATGATTGTGATTTTCACTTTTACTTCCAGCAAATCCATTAGAGGAAAATCAAATCTGCATTATTTATAAGTTAAGAAGCAAACAAAATACTAAGATTTGAATTTAATCCTTGGACGGTCCTCAAATGGGTATGTTCTCTAAGCTCTTTAAGGATATTGGCAGAGGGTGCCTGGGTGGCTCAGTGGGTTAAAGCCTCTGCCTTCAGCTCAGGTCATGATCTCAGGGTCTTGGGATCAAGCCCCACATTGGGCTTGATCTCTGCTCAGCAGGGTGCCTGCTGGGCGGGGGGTGGGGGCAAGGGGGCCCGGACTACTTGTGATCTCTGTCAAATAAATAAATAAATAAATAAAATCTTAAAAAAAAAAAAGATGTTGGCATAGAAATCATTCTTAGATTTTTGCAGTAAGGGAGGCTTAGTCATCAGGATCATCTTTTATCTAGAGTGCAGAATTTGGTTTGGGTTTTTTGTTTGTTTGTTTGTTTTGTTTTGTTTTGTTTTTTGTTTTTTAAGGTGTTTTGCCCAGGATCTAGGAGAGTATGAGACTGTGTTCTTTTTTTGTCTGTGAAGGTGGAGTTCCCATGATTATCAGCAGGACCTCAGCTGCTTGACAGCAGGCCAGACTCTCCCAATCTGCTAGTGTAGAAAGTCATTTCTGTAACATATACTTGTTTCTTTTCATCCTTCTAGATTCATCATTCTTTCCCACCACTCTGTTTACCACTGACCACTCCACCACTGGCTGTTCTCTATTAATTTAGGACTTTGATTTCTCTTGAAAGTAACAACCCATTAGGACTTGTCCCAGTTGAACATTCTGGGTCAGATTTGGGGTTTTAAATCCTTAGAGCTCACCAAAAAAAAAAAAAAAAAAAAAGTAACTGAACAAAGAAAAATAGGTATGCTGTCATTAGAGCTTCATATATAATGGAAAAGGAAGATAATGTGTCAGCTTCACATGGCTTGCCATTGCTGTGGTCTCTGTCTGGAAAGGTAATGCTCTTAGTGATTAGTTCTCAAGAGAGACATCATTCGCAAACTGACCCCTGGCACTGTGGCAGCAGAGTCACACTTGTGTTAGCATCAATAACCGTATGAGGAGATCCTGGTGGTGTAAAGACATGGGCAGCTGTTGCCTTGACAACACAGCATGCCAGTCTCTGGTTCCCTGAGAAGACTGTGATTACTTATCAGTCCTACATAATGAACTTGGGTTTTGCTTACAAGACAAAGAATGTGAACCTACAACTCAATTACCGAAAGTTTGTCAGTACCAGAAAATTTCACCTAGATTCAGGCTGCAAATACAGAAAACAAACTTGAAGACATGAAATGCCAATGATAATGTGGAATGGTAGGCTTAAAACTTGATTACTGGGGACAAAGCATTCCATTTTAATACAAGATACTTCTACTAGGAAAGAATTATACAAATTATGCATCCTAACATAAGACAGGAATAAGGAAAACTGATTCAGCTCCATCATTAGAGATCCTTAAAGCCATATCCCTGTACCTAATTACTGTTGGATCAGGGTTAGGACTCAGGTAGAAGAGCATCAGGCCAGACCAAGGCAGAATTTGAGAATTGGGAAGGGTTTGTGAGACTCTTGTGATTTCGTCCATGAAGCAAGCAGAGACTTGAAAAGGACTCACACTTCCGAATTTGCTCTATTACAGATCTTGGAACAGTGACCGCCCTGTGAAGGAGCCCAAGAGAGCTTCCTGGAAGATGGGACACACGAAGCCTAATCTTCCCTGTTGCCTCAGCTGAGGGCCAGCCAACCACTGGTCACCAAAGTTTGCATCCCTGCTCATCCAGTGACCACCCACCAACTGACAGCCACGTCACACCCATCAGTGAGTGAAATGTGATGAGCTGAGTCACGACCCAAGGAATCCAATCAGATCATCAGATGGGGCAAGTGTAAGCAGAAACAGAAATTCTCTCCTGCCAGGTATACACTGGTGATGCAGTATATAAAATTAAAAATGTACCAGGCTCTTTTTTTTTTTTTTAATGATGGGAATCATTTGAGATAGAACTTACCAGAATTCCTGTGCTTCTAGGACACAAACTACAGCAGTGCAGTAAACAGAACTGAGGAGTCACATGTATGTAGCTGCTCCAAGATACCAATATCAATGAGGAGAGCAGGAAATTCAAATCTGCCACGACCAAGAAGACACTAAGGACGGTTGGTAACTACAGTAATCAACTCAAAGTGCACTAAGTTTTACATTTTGAGATGTAATATTTAGGACTATCATTGTTCAAGAAAATTTGAAAGATCCTGAAATCCTTTAAGTCACATATGAAATGTGATGGAGGGTGTCCCAAATTTGACAAACTTGTACACTTCGGATGCCATTACTATAATGCCATAAAAATGAAATAAACTTTTTTTAAGGTTTAAACAAAACAAATTTGGATCATGGAAGAGGAAATACTGCATTCTCTTCAAGATTATAAAATCTCTCTAATGCTATTGTCTTAAGAAAAGGACATCAAAGAAAATGCATCCCAAAAAGTAGGAGCAAAAACTGCCATAAAGATATATAAGGCAGGAAAGAAAACAAAAAAAAATAGTTAATTTGGAAATATTTGTCAGCTTTTCAAAATTCATGGTTTGGTATGATTTTTTTCTCATTCTAATTAAATATTCACATTTGAACTTCCTTTTGCATTTGTAATCTTGCATTCCTTTTCTTTTTTTTTTTTAAATATTTTATTTATTTATTTGAGAGAGAGACAATGAGAGAGACTATGAGCGAGGAGAAGGTCAGAGAGAGAAGCAGACTCCCCATGGAGCTGGGAGCCCGATGCAGGACTTGATCCTGGACTCCAGGATCATGACCTGAGCTGAAAGCAGTTGCTTAACCAACTGAGCCACCCAGGCACCCTTGCATTCCTTTTCTTAAAGAGAACTCTCCAATTGTATAAGCTTTGAAGTCACTCCAAACCTAAACCTGGATCTGCCCATGGTTAGATGGGAATCATTTGACATAATCTCAACACTATCATCAAGGAGTTCCTGTCTTTCCATCTCTCTGCTCTGATATCTATGGTATCAGCATCATCTTAATTCTGGCTTCCGTCTTTGTGACAAAATGAGTGCAGCAGTTCCAACTTCCCATCTGCATTTCACTTCAGCCAGAAGGAGAATGACTGATTTCATAAAAAAAAAAAAAAAAAAAAGAGAAAGCTTTCTCTCAAAAAAAGCAGAAACCTTTTTAAAACAGAAGTCTCTAGTTATAAGCCTGAGTTGGTCATCTGCCCTTCTTCCTGAATCACCGATTGACTTAGGTTTAGATTACCTGAACAAACTCCCTGTATCGAGGTGATGGAAGGGGTCAGTCTCCTCCTCAAGCCTCTGGACTGCTGCATGGTGAAGGTGAAAAGGATGATGGAGAGACAAACACAATGTCTAGCAGAAGGAAGACATGAGAATTGTGACGTGGTGACTCATGCACTCCACAGCCATCTCCCTAGAACACACCATGAACTCAATTCTATCTCAAGTGTCAGACGAGGGAAACAAAGGCGAGTAAGAACTAGAGAGTCCCCAGCTTGTCCTCCTTGTCCTTGGGCAGGTTCTTCATTTTAAAAGTCTATTTGGGGCCCAAAAATAAGAAAAATAAAATAAATATATAAAAGACCATTTTGGAGTTTGGGATATTTGATTTTGATACTATAAAGTGAATTTATAAACTACAGTGAGGGACTCCTGGGTGGCTCAGTTGGTTAAGCGTCTACCTTCACCTCAGGTCATGATCCCAGGGTCCTGGGATCGAGCCCCGCATCGGGCTCTCGGCTCAGCAGGGAGACTGCATCCTCCTCTCTCTGCCTGCCTCTCTGCCTACTTGTGATCTCTGACTGTCAAATAAATAAATAAATAAAAATCTTTTTAAAAAAAGATTTTATTTACCCATTTATTTATTTGAGAGAGAACCTGCTCACATAGGCACCCATGCTTGAGCAGGGGGAGGGGCAAAGGGACTAGTAGACTCTGTACTGAGCCCATAGACATTGTGGGGCTTGAACTCATGAACGTGAGATCATGACCTGAGCCAAAATCAAGAGTTGGAAGCTTAACCTACTGAGCTATCCAGGCACCCCTTGAATTTTCGCTTTCAACGAGGGTTTGTTATCAGTGATTACTTCCAATCTGGGTGAGAGGCAGTAGGTACTATTACGTATGCACTTTGACCTGTGGGACTTCTCTCAGACATCAATTCTCTTGTAGAACAACGTACTTCCCTGTGTCAGAGACGAAAGAGAAAGCTCAATAGTTACTGCTTCGGTAGGCTGAGGGAGTTTACACAGAACACACTCCTAGTCCAGCATTGCATGACTTTGTCTCTTAGGTGAAATGGTACAAGGGAAAGAACGTTAGTCCAAGGAGCCAGAAAACTTGGTTTCTTTTCCCAATCCTGCTACTGATTTACCAGACACCTTGGGAAAGTCACAGCCTCTCTGAGCCTTAGTTTACTGGGAACATAGATCATTTAGATCATTCCCCTGTCCTATACTTTTCCAGGCTCCTTGAAGCCATTGCTTACTTTGCAGGATGAGTTTGCTGGGCACTCTGATGGTCACTGTATCCTCATGAGCCATTTCTCTGTATCACCACCACTTCCTCTGCTCAGAAGCCTCTCTTCCTTGGCTTGCTTTGTGCTTGTCAATAGTTATTTGCCCACATCCAGCAGCCAAGCTGCAATATTCCATGCACTGAGAATTGTTGAGCCTCTGTTACTGACTCTGCAATTAGCCTTGAAGTCATTCATTTCACAAATATTTATTGAGCACCTATTATGTGCCAGGCACAGAGTTAGGGATAAAATGTTGAGCAAAAAGTCACTTTGCCCTTATGGAGCAAACAGTGGATAGATTCACCAAGGAGCTTATGAGAGTAAAGGGAAGTCATAAATTTAGGTCTTTTGTCCTTTAAATTCACAGCTGAGCTAAGTTAGCTTAGGTGAATCTACAACTTTCTCTAACTCTTAAAATCTCTAATTTGCTTTGACTTTGTTGTATTTTGTGAAAATTCATCTTAAATTTTGCCAAGAAAGAAAACCAAGACACAGAATATAGTGAATTAAAAAGTAACTCAAAGGGGTGCCTGGGTGGCTCAGTGGGTTAAGTCTCTGCCTTCAGCTCGGGTCATGATCTCAGGGTCCTGGGATTAAGCCCCTCATCGGGCTCTCTGCTTGGCAGGGAGCCTGCTTCCTCCTCTTTCTCTTTCTGCCTGCCTCTCTACCTACTTGTGATCTCTCTGTCAGATAAATAAATAAAATCTTTTTTTTTTTTAAAGTAACTCACAATGAAGATAGAGTGTATTAGCTTTGTCTATAAAGGAAAGTACATTATTAAAAGCCATATGTGTATTGAGATACACATATATATGTATGTATATATGTGTGCTTAGTAAAATTAAATATTGTTGTTTTGCTTTCTTTTTTTTTTTTTTAAGTAAGCTTAGCACTCAGCGTAGAGCCCAGTGTGGGGCTTGAACTCATGACCCTGAGATCAAGACCTGAGCTGATATCAAGAGTCAATGCTTAACCAACTGAGCCACCCAGAAACCCCAAAATTAAACACTGTTTTATTTCCAAATAACACATAACTAGAAGACCCTAAAAATCCAGGTTCAGGTTTAGAGGTAAATAGAAAGAGTTTCTAGAAATAGTTAAATCTTCATACTCAGACATAAAATCACTAAGGCAACTTTCAGGACTGAATACAGGGCAACTACTAAGTGCTATCTTTTTCATACTCCATGGGAGCCATATTTGACTACAGGTAAAGGACACTGGTCTGTGTACCAGCCCCACTCCAGCATAGCCTTAGCCTCTCTACCCTCTTTCTCTCCTTCCTTGACTCATCTCCAGGCCCACCAGTTCTTTCTCCAAGGCACTCTGGTTTTTTTCCTACTGGAAAACACAAACTTGAATCTTGCAACTTAATTTCTCTAAAAGAACCTACTAAGCTTCTAGACTAGTTAATATTTTCTATATTCAGTATATGAAAAAAAGATGGTTTGACCTTTGTAGTACATTACTGGCTGGGTAGATGATTTAGAGCATGGGACTAAGCGACATGGCTTAGTGGAATGGGCTTCTAGTCCTGTTGCTACCAGTAGAACGACTTCCTCCAAGCCACTATTCTGCAATCTGCGAAATAAGGGAATCAGATCAGATGTGTTATTTTTTCTTTGCTAATTACAAAAGTCATCAGTGCATATATTCTTCATATCGATTTTTAATATAATACAGATAAGTTTGAAGACCACTTTGAATTTCCCCCATTTTCTCAGCTCCAGTTCCTTTTCATCTCCCTATAATTATCTCTTTCTTATATCTCATTCCAGAATTCTTTCCTCAAATTTCTATAAGCTCCTTACCAGGTTTAATATTTTATATAAAAAACTAAGCAGCCTTTGTGCAAAGAAATAAGAGCTTAACTTGTGTTTAAATGTAGGAGTTTCCAGATGGGAACATTTTCATTGCTAGGCCCTGGTGAATGTTGAAGAAAGATTGTTGCATCTAAAATCAAAACAGCGGGGTGCCTGGGTGGCTCTGTTGGTTGAGTGACTGCCTTGGGCTCAGGTCATGATCCTGGACTTCCGGAATAGAGTCCCACATCGGGCTCCCGGCTCCTTGCGGAGTCTGCTTCTCCCTCTGACCTTCTCCTCTCTCATGCTCTCTCTCACTCATTCTCTCTCAAATAAATAAATACAATCTTAAAAGAAAAAAAAATTTTTAAAAAATAAAATAAAATCAAAACAGGGAGCCCGGGTGGCTGAGTCCATTAAGCATCTGACTTTGGCTTGGGTGGTGATCCCAGAGTCCTGGGATCCAGTCCTGCATTAGGCTGCTTGCTCAGGGGGGAGCCTGCTTCTTCTTCTGCTTGTGCCCTCTCTCTCCCTCTCTCTCTCTCTCTGACAAATAAATAAATAAAATCTTTAAAAATAAAATAAAATGTTTGGCTCTTCTTTAAAAAAGTAAATTTTAAAAATATAATAAGATCAAAAAACTTATGGGGAACCTGGGTCAGTTAAGCCACCAGTTCTTGATTTTGGCTCAGGTCATGATCTCATCAGGGTCCTGCGATTGAGCCCTGAGTTGAGCTCCAGGTTCAGCATGGAGTCTCCTTGAGATTCTTTCTCCCTTTGCTCCTCCCCCTGCTCTTATGTTCTTTGTCTCTCTCAAATAAATAAAATCTCTTTTTTTAACATTTTATTTATTTGAGAGAGACAAAGATATGAGAGCATGAGTGGGAAGGAGGGGGAGAAGCAGACTTCCCACTGAGCAGGTTGCCCAATGCAAAGCTCAATCCCAGGACCCTGGGATCATGACCTGGCTGAAGGCAGACACTTAATTGAGCCAGCCATGTGCCCTGAAATAAATCTTTAAAATAAAATAAAGTAAAAACATTTTTTTAAAAGATTTTATTTATTTATTTGACAGAGATCACAAGTAGGCAGAGAGGCAGGCAGAGAGAGAGGAGGAAGCAAGCTCCCTGCTGAGCAGAGAGCAGGATGCGGGGCTCGATCCTAGGACCCTGGGATCATGACCTGAGCCGAAGGCAGAGGTCTTAACCCACTGAGCCACCCAAGCGCCCCAAGTAAAAACATTTTTAAAATGCAAAACTAACAATATATGCTACAAGGAACTCACAAAATATATATGTTAATAAAAAGGAGAAATGACATGAAAAGAAAAAGAAAACATTAATGACATTTTAAGCCTTTAGTTGTATAAAAGTTTAGGAAAAGGAAATTTCTAGAAGTAGATACTATGTCATTTTACTATTAAGAATTATTTTTATCAGCCCCATTATTAATGCTATTAATAGCCTAATTAGTCTGTCAGGCACACACTGTCCACTGAAATTTTACTGTACAGAGCAAGCTATATCTAGAACTCTGTAATTTGTCTAAATTAACAATGACTTTCCTAAAGTTTTTCAGTCTCTGGGACCAATAAGAAAATGGGAAGAATAGGTCTTTGTGTTAATTTTTTTGTCAACTTGACCAGACCAATGTCCAGGTATGTGGTCAAACATATTCTAGATGTTCCTGTGAGAGTATTTTTGGATGAAATAAAGATTTGAATTGGTGGACTTTGAACAAAGCAGATTATTCCCCATAATGTTGGGAGGGGGTGTCCAAATAGCTGAAGGCCTGGATAAAACAAAAGACCAACTTCCTCTGAGCAAGAGGGAATTGCGCAAAAGACAGCCTTCAGATATGAACTGCAATTTCTGCTTATCCCTGGATCTCCTGCCTCCTGGCCCTCCTGGTCCAAAACCCTGCAGATTTTGGACTTGCCGGACTCCAAAATCATGTGAGTTAATTCTTTATATTCAATCAATCAATCAACCAATCTACCAATCTACCAGTCTCGTTAGTTCTGTTTCTTTGGAGAACCCAATACAGCTCCCTCCCCCCATATAAAATGGATATATAATTCTTATATCATACAATTCACCCATTTAAATGTACGATTCTATAATTTTCAGTATATTTACAAAATTGTGCAGCCATCACCATAATCAATTTTAGAACACATTCATCACAAATTTAGAACACATTCATCAACACATCATCACATTTTAGGAACTTCATACACGTTAGCACTGAACTTTTTTATTAGTTCTTTGAGTTTTCCATAGATGCTTTTAGATTTTCTATATGCAAGATTTTATCATCTGTAAATAGGATATTTTTACTTCTTCCTTTATAATCAGGATGCTTCTCATTTCTTTTTCTTGCCTAATCACTCTGGCTTGAGCCTCCAGTACAATGTCAAATAAAAGTAGTGAGAACAGACATCCTTGTTTTGTTTCTAACCTTAAGGTAATGTTTTCAGTTTTTCGCCCATTTAGTATGATATTAGCTATGGGTTTTTGTAGATGACTTTTATTAGGTTGAGAAAATTCCTTCCCTATCCTAGTTTATGAGTGTTTTTATCATGAAGTCATGTGGGATTTGCCAAGCAAAGAATAGCTTATTTGGGGGTGGGGGTCAGAAGGAGAGAGAGAGAAAGAATTTTCAGCAGGCTCCATGCCCAGCTTAGAGCCTGATGTGGGACTCAATTCAATAACCCTAAGATTATGAAAGCAAGGGTCAGACACTTAACCAACTGAGTCACCCCAGAGCCCCTGAATAGGTTTTGAAAGTAACTTGAATTATATTTTGTTTTCACTTAGCTATCACTTAAAATTAGAGTATAGTTTGTAAAGTAACTAGAATTATAAAAAAGGTTCTCTGAAATTCACAGGGATTAATTGGTACAGTTTTCACCAATTCTGGAACAATATACTATTTCAGACAGATATTAACATATACAATTAAATCACATTAGAACTGAGTATACATAAAAGAACTGAGTAAGTGGAGAACCATCGTGGCTTCTAGAAGCACAATATATAATGGAGAGGAGCAGAAGGTAGTATACTCTGATTCCATGTAAGTTTAATTCTCATGAAACCACTTAACTCATGTTTGACTTCAATTTAATTATTTGATTTTTTTAAAATATTTTATTTATTTACTTATTTGACAGACAGAGATCACAAGTAGGCAGAGAGGTAGAAGAGAGAGAGGAAGGGAAGCAGGCTCCCTGTGGAGCAAAGGGCCCGATTCGGGGCAAGATCCCAGGACCCTGGGATCATGACCTGAGCTGAAAGCAAAGGCTTAACCCTCTGAGCCACCCAGGCACCCCTCTTATTTGATTTTTTAAAGATTTTATGTTTAAGTAATCTCTACACCCAACATGGGGCTTGAACTCACAACCCTGAGATCAAGAGTTAGCATGCTGCAATGACTGAGTCAGCCAGGTGCCCCTGACTTTATTTTAAATCACTGCAATGCTTTAACTTGTATTAGGATTTCAGAATCCTCATTACAAAACATTTTGTTGATTATCACTGGACACTTGCAGATTCCAAATGCATTTTTTCTTTTTTTTTTTTTTAAGATTTTACTTATTTATTTGACAGACAGAGATCACAAGTAGACAGAGGCAGGCAGAGAGAGAAAGAAGGAGGCAGGCTCCCTGCTGAGCAGAGAAACCCGATTTGGGACTCAAACCCAGGACCCTGGGATCATGACCTGAGTGGAAGGCAGAGGCTTTAACCCACTGAGCCACCCAGGTGCCCCCAAAATGCATTTTTTCTTGAGAAGTAAAACATCTTGAGCTTTAACTTATCCCCATATAAGTACTCTAAATTAATTATTCCTAGCACAATCTGTTCTATGTTTTGTTAAAATCTGCATATTTTAGCAATCACTGTTTTTATTTTTTTAAAAGATTTTATCCATTCATTTGAGAGAAAGAGAGAGTAAGAGAGAGCATGAGAGGGGAGAAGGTCAGAGGAAGAAGCAGACTCCTCATGGAGCTGGGAGCCAGATGCGGGACTCAGTCCCAGGACTCCAGGATCACGACCTGAGCTGAAGGCGGTCACTTAGCCAACTGAGCCACCCAGGTGCCCACAATCACTGTTTTAAACACATATAACTTGCTAACTATAATAATCACATACCTCAATTCAAAACCTTAGTGACCTGCATGCATATTCATCAACTGGTCATCTCTAGTGTGTTTTTAAATATGGTGGCCATACAAAAATCTTTCCATTTATCCCAAATTTGGTTTCATTTGGGCAGTGGGAGATGTTTATACAAGTTCTTGGGAAAGTTGGGGAGTAGGGAATGTCATAGTAATTATCCTCATATATGACAAAACTGAAACACATAATGTCCTGCTTTGGTTCTAGATATTCCTCATCTCTCTGATTACCAGCAATGGGCATATTTTGATGCTGACCAGTTACTATCAGGGAATCTATAGTTGGCATTGGCAAATAGCGCAAAATGGGATCCTAAGTCAGAAATTAGCTGATTTCTGACTTCTGAAACTCCAAGTGACTCTGGAGCAGGAACTACATCTTGGCAATCCCCTATATCCCCTGCAAAAATACAACCCATGTTAAATAACAGGCATAAAAAGTCACCTATTTGTTTAAAACATAAAATAACTTATATTATGATTCAATAAGAATTGCCATTTTGCATAACCCCTTGGCTATAAGAAAAGTCACCATTAAATACCACGTTTATTGCAATTTGCTTATTTTAAGTATTTCATAGATATTCCTGTCAAGGTTGAACAGACTACTCCTGATCCCCAATATGTGCCGTTGATCAATATTTGGTTAATTGTTCTAATTCAGTTGTTTTCTTCCACAGAACAAAGCAATAGCAAAACACTCCTTCATTAGAAATCTATTCCTACTTACTAAAACTGGCCAGACTTGCTTAAATATACCCCATCTACATGGCTATATCTTGTGCTCTTTACATATTATAAATAATGTTTTATCAGTTATACCAAACAAGGATATTTAAAATAAAATTTCATTATACCACCTAAAATGGCTGTATCAATAAATACATGTACCAGCAGCCTCCTCAAATAGCCTGAGTAGGAGGCTTTATTACTTTATTAATGACCACTAAATAATGAGTCATTTGGGATACTGAGAGCACATGTAACAGAAAAGAACTAGCAAAAACAAGAAGAGAACATTTATTATAAGGACACAGATGTGTCATAGAATCTAATGTCAGGAATTCAACGAGGCCCCAAAAAAGAACTGGAAATAAGAACTGAAAAGCCATCAGAATGCGGGTGGTTTTCTTCTTTGTACCTGAACTAACCTCCTCTTCTGGCAGAATAGTCTCTTTTTGATCCACGTAAGAGGAATGCAATGGCCAGTTCATAGGTATCATAGCCAGACTGACTCTATTTCTTTATTCAAATTTCTAGAGAGAAAATCTCACTGGCCGAAAGTGTTCTTCCCTCCATCTGTGGCCTTTTGCCAGGTGGGAATCCTCTTACTTCCCACTGATGGCTTGCTAGTGCACCGTGTAAACATATCAATAAGTGTGGGACATTTTGCATAAGAAAAAATAAATCACTTTTTAAAAATATCACTTTCAGATATAAATGCAAAGTTGAGATGCTTTAAAAAATTTTTAGCTACCTTTATCACAGACTTTCCCTCTTAGTAATGAATAATTCGCTAGACTGAGTTCTAGGAATACCTGAAAACCACCCCCCCGCCTTTTTCTTTCTTTCTTTTTTTTTTTTTTTTTTTTTTTTTTTTGCAGATAACAATTCATACTAAGTAGGCTCTCTCTCTAAATATATTCTCCTAGTCTCATCTTTCAACATTATCTGCTAAATTTAACCACAGATGCTTTTTTCCCATAAATGGTCTTAAGCAAAGCTATTCTAAAGAGGGGGAAATGCACAACGCAAGATAGAATTTAATCCAGATTTTATTTCTGATTTTCTCTCTGACACTGGAGAACTTATTTCAGCTTCTTGTTCTGTAAATTTTCTACACTGGCAATACCTCACGGTGCTGTAGGAAGAAAATAAAACATGAAGATTGAGCAAAAGCTAAAATTGCCATGATTGTTGATATTGCTGTTAGTAGCATTGATCTGTTTACAGGAACACAGACATCATTTGCCCTAAACTTCGCTTCCAAAAATTCTAACTTTAGGGCTTCATGTAAGTTAATAATACCTATATTTGCATAATGCTTTATAGTTGATAAATAACGTATGTAAATGTTGCTCATTTAATACTCACTGTTACATAACAAAAGTGCTACCATCTGAGGAGACAGACTCTGAGATGTCAAGTGATTTGCCCAACTTCACACAACTGGTAATAAAACTAGGATTCAAAAGCTGAGATTCAAACCCTATATTTTGACCCCAGGGCCAGTATTTCCCCTTTATTGTAATAGAGATGGTCTTATTTTTTTAAAGATTTATTTATTTATTTTAGAGAGTGGGTGTGTCGGGGAAGGGCAGGAAGAGAAGGAGAGAAAGTCTCAAGCAGACTCTACGCTGAGCACAGAGCCCAATGTAGGACTTGAGCCCATGACCCATGAGACCACAACCTGAGCTGAAACCAAGAATCAGACGCTTAACCAACTGCACTACCCAGGCACCCCTTGTATAATGTTTTAAAAAGCTTCTAATCCTAGGCTCACCTGGCTGTCACAGTCAATAGAGAGTGTAATTTTTGATCTCAGGGTTGTGAGTTTGAGCCCCACATTGGGTGTAGAGTTAACATAATTAAAAAAAAAAAAAAGAAAGAAAGAAAGAAAGAAAGAAACCTTCTGATCCTATTTCTCACCCTAAATTATAGGATTCATATGGAAGAATCCACTGAAAAATGTTAGACTAACTTTTCCAGATTGATCAGAGATCCTGATGACTTTTCTTAACCGGTTAAATTTTCAATTCTTTAACTACTTTAAATCCTCACTCTACTAATTCACTAACTCATTTGTCTACACTTTTATCACTATAAGACTATCTAACATGATGTCTTCAATTTCAAAACAATATAATACATTCTGGATTGATAGCAGTTAGGTAACATAGAATAAAGGAGAGGAACAAATGGTAAGTTACATGATTTTGTGGCACAGTGATTTGGCATGGGCCCAGTAACATATTAGTGGGTTCAGATTAGGATTTCTAAATGTGGACCTCAATTCTCTTATGTATAAATTGGGGTCAACAATACCTATTTTACATGGTTAGAATGAGAATTAAATAAATATATGGTGTGGGAGGGGCATATAAAATATATTTATTAGTGGTTGACAGAGTAATTGATACAAAATAAGTGTATAATAAGTTGTAATTTTATTATTTTGGTTGAGGAAAGTTGTCAATCAGTCAAGTTTGGAAGAGGTATAAAACACAGCTTGACCCCCATTGAGGAGGTTATGAATACCAGTAAGAAACACCAGCCTCTCAATTTCCAGATGTCAGGTCATGGTGTAAGGGCTGATGCTAGTGGACTTTATAAATTCTTTCAACTGAGGATGTACAAACAAGCCCAGAAGGGCATTTAAGCAACATCCTTAAACAGAAAACAAAATTTAGAGTTTTCTCATGAATGGAGTTGCTGCATATCACTTTCCAGCTACCACCTGTTAAATGTTTTATTCACCAGTTATGTGTAAGAAGCAAAGCCCATGCACAACAGATGGCAGCCTAATTCTGGCTTCTCTAAAAAGGTTTTCCTCCTACTCATAAGAGCCCAAGGATATGCTGATGTGAGTGTTGCAGATGAATCCTCAGCACTACTACTTAACAGTGAGACTCAGAGACCAACTGTGTTTCTCCTTATGGGTGATAGCCAAGCATTGAAACATGGTCTGAATTCAGAGTCTCGATCTGAAATCAATTTATGTGCAATTCGTTATCCAACTCCAACAAGTTTATGCATGTATATAAAGCATAGAAGGATGAAAAAATAATTTTGACCAACCATTACATCCTTGGTAGGGATCAAGGCTTTAAACAAAGTAGTTGAATCTAGAGTCAACACTGGCTCAGGAAGCAGAAAACTGAGGATTACCTTTGATGCTTCTCTTTTCCTTAACCTCCCCCACATCTAATCATAGCAGCTCACTTGCTAAACAATCCTCAGGTCCATGCACTTCTCCATATCTCCACTGCAAGACCCCCTTGTTCTAAACCAACAACACCTATTTCGTGGTTTCCCTACATTTAATTTAGACCTTCTTCATTGCAGTCTGAAAGATTTTTCCAAAATGCAAACTCTATCTGTCACTGCCACTGCTCTATTCCTGCTGCTTAAAAGCTTTAAATAGGCTCCCTTTGTTTCTGTGGTAAAGGTCAAAACATTGAGCCAGGTCATTAAGGCGCAAGGTTCTTAGTTACTACCCTGTACTTAGTTACCAGATTTCTTAGTTACCAACAACAGAAATAGCTTCTGGCCCACTTAAAGAGCAAAGAAATTTATTAAAAGGAGATTGCCTCTTGCAAGAAATTGACTCTGGTCTATTTAGGCAACAAAGAAATTAATAAAAGATTGTGAGCTACCCGCAAGGCTGAGGGCCAAGCTGAGGAAACAGATGCCACAAGCTTGCACTGCCAATCCCCTAGAAAGCACTGCCCAAATCACAGCCATACCTGCCAAGAGAAGAAAATTCTTCACTGTTCTGCTTCTGGCTCCAGATCCAAAATGGGGTGGGTGTTCTTGATTGGCTGTGATTACACCTAGCCACCTGGAGGTGAGCTTCTATAATGGGAAGCCGGCCAGCCTCCCACCAATACTCCTAAAGTGGGAATTCCCCAAACACAAGGAGGAGTTTCAAATGTGGAGCAGCCAAAATGAAGAAGAAGAAGAAGAAGAAGGAGGAGGAGGAGGAGGAGGAGGAGGAGGAGGAGGGGGGGGAGGAGGGGGAGGAGGGGGAGGAGGAGGAGGAGGAGGAGGAGGAGGAGGAGGAGGAGGAGGAGGAGAAGAAGAAGAAAAAGGGAAAAAAGGAAATCCTTTACGTCTTTTACATGACCTAGGATTCGGCCCTTGCCTCCCACTCCACCATCATCTCACCCCTCCCTCTCTATGCTTCAGCTACACGGTCCTGTCTTCAAACACTTCCACTCCAGGTCTCTTCCTTTTACCTGCAGTGCTCTCTTCTCCATCAACAGCCCCACCCTGCTTTGGTCTAGGCAAATGTATCAGTCTAGGTGCTGGTAGGATGAGTTCAACGAAGGGACCATTTACAGAGATATGGGTCCCGTGAAAGGAGACCAGCCAGCTATGGTAAAGCATCCTAGGCTAGCAAGAGCAGGAAGCCCTATCATCTTTCACCTAAAAGAGGAAATGATGGCGGGTTTTTGGAACCCACAGGGAATAGCTGTGCCCTTCAGAAAAGAAAGAAGTCAGTCTATACTGGTGGGGAGAGAGAGATTAAATAGCCTGACCTTATTCAGCTCCCACCCTCTAACCTCCTGCTCATGCTTCTGATTGGACAAACCCAACCTGAGACCGGACGACAAGTTCCCTGTTGATGAAGGCTGTAGAAAAACAGGGTCAGAAAGATGGAAGATGCATCTGGAAAAATTCCAGGGTGGTCGGTGTCCTTTGCTTCAGGTTCCTTTCCTTAACAGTATCTATCTCTATTTGTAAATACATAACTATAAGTGGTTTTTAAATTTATTTATTTATTTTTAAAGATTTTATTTATTTATTTGACAGACAGAGATCACAAGTAGACAGAGAAGCAGGCAGAGAATGAAGAAGAAGCAGGCTCCCTGCTAAGCAGAGAGCCCAATGCGGGGCTCTATCCCAGGACCCTGGGATCATGACCTGAGCCGAAGGCAGAGGCTTTAACCCACTGAGCCACCCAGGCACCCTAAATTTATTTTTAACATTTAAAAATTATAGTTAAACTCCTCAAGGTCAGGAATTGTGTTTGTCTTTGCTACCATAGTTTCCCCAGGAACTAGAAAGGTGTCTGATACATAAAAGGGCCTCAATAAATATTTCTTGGGTTAATGAAAGTATCTTCAATATGCAATATCATGCTTTCATCAGGCTAATTTTCAAGCCTTTAATAACTAGAATAGGGAAATCATGCCTTCCTACTTTCTTGTTAGCCAGGCTCTTTCCCAGTTTCTTCTTTGCCCACATAGTAAAATGCCCTATAATCGCAAAATCTCTGAAGCCCTGCCAAGATTAAACTAAAATTCTAATAATTTATTTTTATTTTGCCCAAACTCTCTCCTGGTCAGTTATTTTTTCTAGGTTATTCTATGGTCATTCTATGTTTTCTAGGTCATTCTATGGCATATATGTAGAAAGATAACTTTCTCAGGCTTTGTGATAACCAGAAAGTTTAAACCACAATGCACAGCATACATTTCAGCTTAAGCCTTTTGCCTTTGTGCTATATTAAAATATCCTGAAACAGGCATAATGCCATATGATGAATAACATATGGTACACGACAGTCCCTATTCATATATGGAAAATATGCTAATGATATTCCATACAGGAAGCAAAAATGGAACCATATTTATTTTTTCTATGTGGGTTTATCTGGATTCAGCATCTAAAAATACTGATTTCTAATGTCACGGAGGGAATGATATGGAAGCTGAACAAAGATGACTGGTGTGCAAGGTCAGTTACAAAATAATCCACTGGAGGGAGATAGGAGCAATCCATGATCTTGCCTGGTCAGAGTTCAAGTAACGTGGCGGGCTACGAAGAGATGTTTACAGAAGCCCCTGAGTCTTATCAAGGGAGCGTCCTCAGATGCAAAGGACTGTCGTCAGATGCAAAGGACTCACACCTACCCACTGTGGGAAACCGAGTCAGCTTCCCCCAGATGTTACTTGCACGGGTACATCATCTTGTCTTCACTGGCCAGAGCTCTCTCAGGCCCAATGACCCCTTTTTTATAACAAGCATTTTGTAATGCCTCCTCTGCTTTCCTGAAATGGAATTCATAGGTAATATAATTTACATGAGACATTTTTTTAAACCAGTATAATGATCTAACTACAAAACAAAGGATAAGTAAAATACACTTACAATAAAGTGATATACATGTCAGAATGTAAATTCTTAGGAGGCACTCAGCTCTTACATCTATGGGTAGAATCACTGTGAACGTAACAACCACAAATGCATATCATGTTGCCCTGGAGACTCAAACACCCTGAGCAGTGTTGTTGTCAAGGATGGGCATTTTCAAAATAGTGAATGCCTCTTGCATTCCCCTGCAAACAGTGTGCAATCTTCTCTCGGCTTACATAGCAGATACATTCCTGGAAAATTCAGTGATCTTAAAAAATATGTCAAAACTACATAAAGCTTCATATAAAATAGAGTTGGGTTCTAGGCACAGATAACTGTATACATACATGAAAGTCCTATGCAACATTCAAAAGTCTCACTCAATTCAAGGAACAATTTTTTTGATGTGTGGGTTTGTCTTGTACATTGAAGAACATCTCCGGCCCCAGCCCATGAAATGCCAGCACATCTTCCAACATTTTAACAAGCCAAAATGGGTCAGCAAATTTTCAAAATGTCCCCACAGTATATAGTGTCTCCTCTATTGAGAACTGCTAGGCTGGAGGATTCTGTAATCTGTTTTCTGACTATGATAGAATCACTGTGATGCTATCAGTATGTGACATTCTAAACCTTCCTTTGGCTGGTACAATTCTTTCCAGCAAGCCCAGAAACAGTATCCTTCTAACTCAAGGGGGAAAAAAAAAAAAGCTAAAGCTTATGAAGGATACTGGGGCAGTTCACACAACTGAAGAAAGAACTGAAAAGAAAGCTTCAGTGAATCACTTAGGATTAAGTTCCATTAAACATGATAGAAAGCAGTGGCTTCATCAAAATGGAATTTTAATTCTGTCTCACAGAAACTGAGCCTGATGGTGAGATGTCCAGAGTTGGTATAGCAGCCCTACTTCATGAAGTTTCCTGGAAGCCAGGCTCATTCTACCCACTCTCTACCATCCTTAAGATGTGGCCCCGGGGGACGCCTGGGTGGCTCAGTTGGTTGGGCGGCTGCCTTCGGCTCAGGTCATGACCCAGCATCCTGGGATCGAGTCCCACATTGGGCTCCTTGCTCTGCAGGGAGCCTGCTTCTCCCTCTGCCTCTGCCTGCCACTCTGTCTGCCTGTGCTCACTCTCTCTGACAAATAAATAAATAAAATCTTAAAAAAAAAAAAAGAAAAAAGAAAAAAAGATGTGGCCCCGGTCCTCATTGGCCAAGATGTCAGCAGAACACATGAAGGGATAAAGAACCAGGCAAATCCCAACTACCTCCTTACAAAGTGTCTCAGAAGCTTCCACAAGACAATTCCACTTACACCTCATTGCCCAAAACGTAGTCCTATGGCTATGTCTTGCTGCAGGAAGGCTGGGAAGGTGTTTATGACTATCTGAAAATTCTATTACTAAAGAAGAGAAGAGAATGGATATTGGATGACCAAGTAATAATCAGTACCCTGCTTGTGGGGAGGAGGAATCAAGGCAGCTCTGGGGTTTCAGCTGATGGCAGTGTTTGGGTATATTCAATGTTGGCAGCAGTGGCGGTTTCTGACCATGCTGCACTGTAACCCAGCTGTGTTCATGGCTGTTTAGCTCTCCTTGATGTGGTGGGCTGAATAACGGCTCCTGAAATATCTATGCAGCAATCCCTGGCACCTGAGAATACTTTGCTTTACATCGTAGATGGAACTTTGAAGATGTAATCAAAGTAAGGTTCTTGAGATGGGGAGATTATCCAGGACTACATGGATGGGCCCACTGTAATGACAAGAGTCTTTATAAAAAGGAGGCAGGAGATCAGAGAGAGAGAAAATGTGTCAACAAAAGCAAGAGATGGGAGGGATGCGAGGAGTGGGCAGTCTCTAGAAGCTGAAAAGAGGTAAGGAAACAGATTCTTACCTGAAGCCTCCAGAAGGAGCAGATCTTGGTTTTACACTTCTGATATCCAGGGCTATAATAAAATAAATGTGTGTTGTTTTAAACCACAATGTTTGTAGTAATTTGTTACAGTGACAGTGGAAAACTAATATACTTGATGACTGACTTTTCTTTGAACCTGATTCTACAATCTCAAAAAATTGCACAAACCACTAATATGCTCCCATTAAATCCCTTTCCTACTGTAGGAAAGTTGTTTTCATTGTGTCTACCAAAGGACCCAGGCTAGTACAATCATGAGCCATTCCTCTAGGGGTCACCAATAAGAAAACTCAGCACCATCTGTACTCTTGGTCTCTATTTGTCTCTGCTCGGGAGTCATATTCCCATGAGAGTAAAACCAATTTTCCAGATTAGATCACATGCCCATTCCTGTGGTCAGGGGCTGAGGTTCTGTGACTGGGCAGTCCCATAGAATCACATGGATCAGAGAAGGGACAGTTCACTCAAAGTAATGAAGCAAGTGCTTTTATCAGAGGAAGGAAGAAAATAATGCTGGTCAATCAAAGCCAACATGTTTTTTTATTAATTTAATGTTTCAGAGACATAAAAGACATCTTCATTTCCATGAGCCAGACTGCCAAAATAAAAAACCAGTAAGGGACTTCCAGTTAAATATGGCAGATAAACTAGATATGTTTGTCTTGTTTTGCAGAGGAGTAGAATCCCACCAAAAAATGGTACAAACCTCAAGGGTAAATAGGAAATGAACACCAGCAGAGGAAAAACAACACATTTTTGAAAGCTAGGAAACAGATGGAAGAATGGTAAAACACATTGCTGAGCAAAAGAAGCTAAACCCTAAATATCCAAAGAGATAGATACCAGGAAGCAGGCAATTTACCCTGTAGACATTCAGAAAGTTAAGGACTTAGAAACATGAGTATTTCCTGTGCATAAAAAGAAGCATTTCAAACCTCATTATTAAACGTGAGCAAATAGAGAATTTAATAAAATTCTATGTAGGTATAAAATATAATTGAATAAATAAATTAGTATACCTTACTTACCTCTGGAGAAAATTGTTAGATTATTAAAATATAAGTAGATAACCAATGACTAAACAAGATATTTGAGGAAAAACTCCAGTATCAACAACTAATCCCAGAGAAAACAAAGATAACACAAGGAACAAAACAAATCTTTATTAAAAATTATAACTGATCTCATCAGAGAGATAAAAGAAGGTATTATATTCATGAGACAAGAGAAGAATGGTGTTTTTTTTTTTAAAGGATAATCAGAACAAGAAAAATAAATTAAAATTAAATGGAAATTAAAAACATGGTTTCAAAATAAACAAAAACATCCAATAAAACTGTTAGAAGATAAAAGCAAGGAAATCTCCTAGAAAGTAAGATTAAAGAAAAAAAAAAGATGGACAATGGAAGGGGAAAAATAAGATGCTTAAAGGATCATTCCAGAATGTCCAACATCTGATTGATAGGATTTCAGGAAGGAGAAAATGGGAGTAAAGACTGATGGGATGAAATCATCAAATAAGAAAGAAAATAACCCAGGGCTGAACTACATGAAATTTAGCCATGCAATTTCAGATAAAAAGAGTCCACTAAATGCCCAGTCCAATGAATAAAAAAAGACTTATACCAAGTCACATAATAAAATTACAGAATTCTAAGAAAAAACTTAAAATTTCTATTGGGTTGAGGGAGGGAGTAATCACATAAAAAGGATCAGGAATCAGAACAGGCATCAAGCTTCTTGATAACAATGGAGTTCAGAAAACAATGAGGTAATGCCTTTCCAGTTCTGAGGGGAAACTATTTCTATCCTAGAATTCTATTCCTATCCTTAAGTAACAATGACCTATGAGGATAAATATGCAAAGATGCCCATGCACTGTTTCTCAGGAAGCTACTAAAGGATGGGCCCCAGGAAAATGAAAGACTTGACCAAAAGAAGAAAATATGGAAGCTGGGAAACAGGAACTGTCCCATAAAACTAGCAAAGATTGTCAGTCCTGAGAGATGCCTGAGTGGCTCAGTCGTTTAAGCATCTGCCTTCAGTTCAGGTAATGATCCCAGGGTCCTGGGTTTGAGTCCTGCATCCCCACATGGAGTTCCCTGCTCAGTTGGGAGTCTGTTTCTCCCTCTGTCTGCTGCTCCCCCAGCTTGTGCTATCTCTCTCTCTCTCTTTCTCTGACAAATAAATAAAATCTTTTTTAAAAAAAGGAAAGAAGAGAAAAATAAGATTGTTAGTCCTCAGATGACAACCAAGGTATCAGCCAGTCCAGATAGGAACAGGGGGACAGAGACAATCAATAGATTATCTGAAATATTAAATGTAGTATGATAAGCATCTGAAAACCTAATGAAACATTTGATCAGATTGACAGAAAACTGATAGAATGAAAAACTAGGCAATTCTTAACTCTCAAGAAAATAAAAGTTTGTACAATGAAAGAAAAGTAGTCACATACACTTACTTGACTTACCAATGAACAACACTTACATAATAATGTAAATACTAAATATTGAATTAGCTAGAAATTAATTTAGATTATATTAAGAGAATGGGAGAGAGGATGGGGAGAGAAGTATATGTATGTATGGAATTAATAGATAAAGCCTAAAATTTATATATATATTTTAAAGATTTTATTTATTTATTTGACAGAGCACAAGCAGGGGGAGTACAGAGGGGGAGAAGCAGACTCCCCACTTAACAGAGAACCGATGTGGGGCTCAATTACAGAATCCTGGGATCATGACCTGACCCGAAAGCAGATGCTTAACCAACTGAGCCACCCAGGGACCCCTAAAGCCTAAAATTTATAAACCAAGAAATAGCCATACAGTTAAAGGCATAATATAATCAGGAAAACTGCCAAAGAGTTAAAAGCCTCAGATGTGGGGTGGGAGAAGGCACTGCTTCTTTTTTTCTTTTTTTAATATAAGCTTTGTACTATTATTTAATATTTTGTCTAAACTTGATTTTAAAAAATTAATACTGGAGGCACCTGACTGGTTCAGTCAGTGGAGTGTGCAACTCTTCATCTCAGGGCTGTGAGTTGAAAACCATGTTGGATATAGAGATTACTTAAAAATAAAATCTAAAAATTTTTAAAAATAAAATAAAATCTTTATTTTTTTAGAGACAGGATGAGCGAGAGTGGGATAGTGGAAAGGAGAATCCCAAGCAGGCTCTAAGCCCAGCACAGAGTCCAACATGGGGCTGATCTCAAGACCCCAACACCACAACCTGAGCCAAAATCAAGAGTTGGACACTTAACTGACTGAGCCACCCAGGCACTCCTAAAATAAAATCTTAAAAAAAAAAATTATACTGTACTCCCTCTAAAGAAAAAGAACCAATGAGAAAAAATCCACAGATTATTCATGTTTTAGCTTGTGCATCAATGCCAACACTCTTTAGTTCAAATTCTCTTCAGAAATTCAACATTTGCTGAGTTTAGAAAAAGCTCTGGGCTCCATATGCCCTGTCTCCCTCCAAGACCGGTATTTGAATTTCCAAAGAATTACTCACAATGGGAAAAATATTCTCTCCTATTTCCCTTGTGTGATTAGAGAATATAAGAAAGCACGAAGTATTTTAAAATATTTGTTTACTGAATGTTTATTTATTCTCTATATTTATGACTACTCCTTTGTTTGCCATTTGGTAACTGAGTGAAAAGCCTCCCTCACTCTGCTGTGCCTTGGCCTGGTTCTCTCTCAATTCCCTCTAAGACCTTGACTCCATTGCATCACGCAGGGCTTTCTCTGATTTAATTCCCAATTTATGTGAGTAATTCCTACATTTCACTTTATAAATTACCGAAATATTTTATAAACAAGAGTATTGTAGATATTTTTGCAAACAACAAATACATATAAAGAAGTTTATGAATTCAGAACCTATTAGCAATCTAGAATAAATACACTTTTAGCACAATAAAATGTACCTTCCTGATAGAACAAAGTCTGTTAGTGACTATGTGACAGTAAACAACTAGCTCAGAATTGAATTAATCAAACACAGGCCCAAAGTTTACGTCTTTAAAAAAAAAATATTCATTTCTGGGGGTGCCCAGGTGGCTCAGTCAGCTGGGCATCTGACTTGGCTCAGGTCATGATCTCAGGGTCCTGGGATTGAGCCTGGAGTTGTGCTCTCCACTCAGCAGGGAGTCAACTTGTCTCTCTATCCCTCCCCTGGATCATGTGCTCTCTCTTGCTCTCTCTCAAATAAATAAATAAAATCTTAAAAAATATTTTCATTTCTATACATGGGCATTTTCTCCTCAAACTGTTTGTGATAGGTTCTGCCGTACTGAGGATAACTTGGCAAACCAAAGCCTCTGAAGAACTGTAAAGAGAATATATTCATTAAAATTCAGTATTTATGTTTAAGACTTACTTTAGTTAATTACTGATTTTAAGAAAGCATTCGAGGAGCAAACAAAATGTTCTCCACCCATGATTTTTTCTAACGATCTATTTATTTATTTTAGAGGGTGGGGAGGGGCAGAGGAGAGAGAAACTCAAGTGGACTCCGCAGTGATCACAAATCCCATCACAGGGCTGGATCCCATGACCAGAGATCAGATTTGAGCCGAAGTCAAGAGTCAGACCAACCAACTGTGCCACCCAGGTGTCCCTCTCTGTGCACGATTCTTCACTCACAATTACGATAGTTAAGAATAAACTCTGATACTTACACAGATTTCTAGCTAGGAAAAAAAAAGAAAGATGCATATCTTCAAAACAAAATGTCAAAACAGTAAGAAAAATTTCATCACCAGAAAACCCCCAGGGGCAGGTTGCATAGTTATCTGATGAAATTAATAAAACTAGACAGTGTACTTTATGGTTCAAGTCAAAAGTCATACATTGTCCCCGGGGTACCCATATACTTAGGGGAGGGGGAGGACTCACTAGAAAGCTATTTTGCCTGATTTATTTGGATAATAGCTGTATTTTCCATTTAATTTTAATTAATTTTAATTTAATTTTAAGGAAGGTTTTGGTAAATTATACTGCTCCCTTGTTTGTTTGTTTGTTTGTTTGTTTATTGAGAGAGTTTGAGAGAGAGAAAACAGGGAGAAGGGCAGAGACAGAGGGAGAGAGAGAATCTTCAAGAAGACTCCCTGCTAAGCGTGGAGACTGACTTGGGGGGGGGGGCAATCCCTGGACCCAGAGATTGTGACCTGAGTTGGAATCGAGTCAACCCTTAACCATCTGAGCCACTCAGGTGTCCCTGTTCCCTTGTATTCTTAATGCAGGAACCAACAGATGATATAGCAGAAAACTGAAAGCAAGGTGAGAGATGGTGACTAAAATGCCTTCAGAAACAACACGCAATATATTTACAACTTTCTGAATAAAATATCTAGACCCAGATAAGCAAAAATGCTTTTGGGGGAAAATAATAAATAACCTGAAATCAGAAACTGTCCCAGAAAATCCAGAATGTGCACCTGAAATATGCATCATTATAAACACAGGGAAAGATACCATTAAGTCAAAGAATACAAGGTCCCATTTTATGCTCACTTAACTACCTAGAATTCAACCTCGTACTTTCATTTTTTTTCAAAGATTTTATTTATTGAGAGCGAGAGAGAGAGAGAGAGAGAGAGAGCGAGCACAAGTGGTGTGAGGGGCAGAGGAAGAAGCAGACTCCTCCGTGAGCAGGGAGCCTGATGCAGGGTTCAATCCCAGAACTCTGGGATCATGACCTGACCCTTAAGCAGACTTGTAACCAACTGAGCCACCCAGGTGCCCCTAACTTCATACTTTTAGTAATTTCTTCTTCTTCTTCTTCTTCTTTTTTTTAGGTTTTATTTATTTATTTGACAGATAGAGATCACATCGCAAGTAGCAGAGAGGCAGGAAGCAGGCTCCCTGCTGAGCAGAGAGACCGATGTGGGACTCGATCCCAGGGTCCTGAGCTCATGACCTGAGTTGAAGGCAGAGGTTATAATCCACTGAGCCACCCAGGTGCCCCTACTTTCAGTAATTTTTAAAAAAGAAATAGAAATATACGTAGTATAGCTAATTATGCTTCTGCTACCCTCAATGACCATGTGACCTTACTAATGGATACAATCTAACCTAAATTTATCTGTTGATGTTGACAAACTTTGGAAAGAATATATGCTTTTTTTTTTCCCCATTGGGTTGTATCCTTGACCATGGACAAAGAAGTCAGAAGCATTGCCCATATCATAAGGCCAAGAATGGTGATGTCCTCTCTGATCAGATCAACAAAAACTAGTATCTTCCCTGGTTCCACTCTCTAATAATATACTAATCCTTTTCAAAGAAGGGCTTCATTCTGCAGTCAAGCTGGTGGAAGACAGCCAGCTCTTTTTCCCTGTTCTCTGAAGAAACTTCCCAGATGGATATCTCTCTTGAAGTCAGTTACATTAATCCAAAAAAAGCACACATTTTGGAATCCGAGGGATCTGAATTTAGATTATTTACTTAACTTCTCTGAGCTTCTATTGCTATGTATATAAGATGAGAGAAGAAATAATATCTACATTATACACATGGGGGTACTATATCTGAGGGCACTATACCTACATAAGTCTGGGTGTTCATCACAAGATGTGTTGTAGAATTGTATTTAATGTTAGTTTATGCCCACTCTTTTTCTACTTGACTTCAGAATTAGACTCATGCCTGGAACACTTAGAAGCCTTGTTCTCTCCACCAGACTAGACCTCTGGGTGCATATGATTTGTTGAACAACAATGGGCTTAACATATCTTTGGCTATTATGTAATATATGCAGGAAAGAATGGCTAGGAGAATAGAAGTCAGATAGATCCGAGTTAAAATTCAGCTTCTACCAGAACACTAACTATAACTCCTTGAGGAAGTAATTAACTTCTCTGAGCCTCTATTTTTTTCCTTTCCTTTAGAAAAGTACTTTTTCTACCCACCTAGTAAATATTTTTTTGAGGTGTTTAAATTGCATAATATAGATCAAAATTCTTTATAAACAATAGAATGCTATGCAAGTGTTATTGCTTTATTATCACTATTATTATTATAAATAACAGTTAATTTTTTACTATTCCTGACAGATGATTTAGGGGAAAAAAAAAAGAAATTATCTCATTCAAGAAAAACTAGTTATTGCATAGTGAGCTCTTTCCTATACTGGGGGAAAGCTAAAGTTACTAAATATTTAAGTAAAGAATACTAGCCAGAGAATTAGAATACAGCTGTATTCTAGTCTAAGTGTGAACACTAACAATTTCTTAGACAAATCTTCCCAATTTATTTAGCTTGGTTTTCTTATCACCAAAGTAATTCCTACCTCACTTGAGTAATATGAGGACAAATATAAAAAAATAATGGGAGGGGTGCCTGGGTGGCTCAGTTGTTAAGCATCTGCCTTCGGCTCAAGTCATGATCTCAGGGTCCTGGGATCAAACCCCGCATCGGGCTCTCTGCTCTGCTGGGAGTCTTCTTCCCCCTCTCTCTCTGCCTGCCTCTCTGTCTACTTGTGATCTCTCTGCCAAATAAATAAATAAAATCTTTTAAAAAAAGATACAAAGGGCAAGTAGGTTGAAGATCAGAACATTAGAAAATGGTCATATTCAGCATGATTTCCACTTTAAGGGTGGTAGTTAATGGAGAGGACTGTTAGATGATCTGTAACATGGTCTCTGCTTTAGAAAGGTAATGAAGTCTGATTCAGGATGGTAGACTGAACACAGACATCTAAATCCACCACCACCCATACTCTATTAAGTGATAGTAAAGCAACCAACCCACAAAGATGAAGAGAATGGAAAGAAGAACTTTCTGCAGTGTGGGAAGGAATGAAAACTTGTTGATGGATTACAGAAAGCAAAGAAGCAATAGCCTAGAAAAGAGAGGGAAAGGCAGCAAAGAGCCAATCTGTCTGACAAAACCCCAGGGTAGCTGGAGGCTCAGTCAGCAGGCAAAGCAGAAGGCAAGAATGAATCCAAGGGGAGAATCCAAGGGCGACTGGAAAGTCTGTCTTTTAAAGAACCACTCCAGTCATGAACATTCTATTCAATGCCAACGTTAAGAAAAGTGGAGTCCAGTGCCTCAGCCAGGTAGTTAACTAACCACACCAGTTACATTTTCTGATAATTCAAGCTGATCTCTTATCTTATTCTTAGTTTATGAATGTACAGTCAAAGATTACAATTTTGCCAAAGTACCTATTTTTAATGTTTGGAGGGTAAAGTCAAGGTAACATCACAGAACATAAAACAACAGCAGCAGCAACAACAAAAAACTAGAAACTATGAGAGATAAAGGCAAAGTGGAGAATCAGTCTGGGAGGTCCAACTTTTCTGGAGCTCCAGAAAAGCAAGGAATAAAACTAAAAGCAGAGATAATTATCAACACATAACATTTATTAAGCACATACTATTCGCCAGGCACTTTATGGAACTTCCTAAATATTACTCATTCAATTCTCAGTCCAACCATAAGGAATATATTAATATGGTAATATTATTAATACTCTTGAGTTTCAGATAAGAAAGCAAGCACAGAGTTTGAATAACTTCCCCAAAGCTACAGAGCAAACAACTGGTATTTGAACTCAGTCTACCTCCAATAAAAACCAGTACTCAACACAGCCTCTAAAATAATAAGAAAGTTTCCCAATATAAGAGAGAGGCATTAAAGGAGTCTACTGAGTGCTTCCAAGTGTGAAGGGATAAAAGATACAGCTTATATATCATTATGAAATTGCAAAGCAACAATCATAAAAAGAAGATTCTGTAAGTTTCCATGAAGAGAAAGAAAAATTAGTCACTAAGAAATAAGAATCCATATGGAATCAAGCAGCACTGATATAAAAGCACAATGGAGTTATGTCTTCAAAATTTCCAGGGAAAAATTTTTTGACTTAGAAAAGAGGATTAATTTAACACAAATACTAGAACCATTCTTCTTCAGGTGGCACCAGGCTTTGGACCCACTGAGAAAGAAATGTAGTCCCAGCACAATATTTGGCCCTTAAGTGAACAAAATTCATATAATTATATTATAAATGCTATTTTATAGTTTTCAGCTTTTAGCATTATATAGGTATAGTATGGAAATTTTAAATATGTTTACAGAATTATGTTATGAGCCTTAACAAGAAAAGTGTATTAATGGTTGACAGAAGATGGAAAGTAGAAAGAAGGGTGCTAATATCTTTATTTAACATGTACTGAAGAAATACTACCCAAAGGAGATGAAACAAGGAATAGAAGTTTAATGTTGAAATCAAAGGAACTAATATAATAACAAATTTATCTCTCTAGCCCTGGCCTTTTTGCTGAGCCTCGAACTCCCATCCAGCCACCTACCTAACATCTTTTCCTTACAAGCTAATCTCCTTTCAAACCTAACATTGCTAGGATACCCCCATTCAAACCTGTCCTCTGCCAGTTTTCCTCTTTTCAATAAATGCCACTTCTATTCCCTCTCAAGTTTTGATAATCTAGAACTCATTCCACAACTCTCTACCTTCTATATCCAGTCTGTCAACAAATCTTGACACCTATTTCTCCAAAATATACTCCATATCTTCTTGCTAATATTGTAAAGCTCCTGTTAGCCTGCTTTTTCTCTTTCTCCTCCAAAATATGTTTTCCACACCATTTTTAGAAGGATCTAAATTTAGATGTGGTTGAGTCAACCAAGGCGATCTTTAAGGAACATTGGAGGTTTGACAAAGCAGGAAAGAATATCCAGTCGGGGTGGGGAGACAGTCTCTTCAACAAATGGTCTTGGGAAAACTGGACAGCCACATGCAGAAGAATGAAACTGGACCACTTTCTTACACCATAAATAAAACTAAATTCAAAAAGGATAAAAGACCTAAATATGAGACAGGAAACTATCAATCAAAATCCTAGAGGAGAACACAGGCAGCAACCTCTTTGACCTTGGCCGTAGCAATGTCTTTCTAAACACGAGACTGGAGGCAAAGGAAACAAAAGCAAAAATGAACTATTGGGACTTCATCAAAACAAAATGTTTCTTCACAGAAGAGGAAATAATCAACAAAACTAAAAGGCAGCCTATGGAGTGGAGAAGATATTTCCAAATAGCATCTGTTAAAGGGTTAGTATCCAAAATCTATAAAGAACTTATCAAACTCAACACCCAAAAAACAAACAAAAAAAAATCCAGTCAAGAAATGGACAAAAAGCATGAACAGACATTTTTTTTAAAAAAAGACATCCAGATGACTAACAGACACATAAAAAGATGCTCAACATCACTCATCATTAGGGAAATACAAATCAAAAGTGCAATGAGATACCACCTCACACCTGTCAGAATGGCTAAAATCAACAACACAAGAAATGACAGGTATTGGCAAGGATGCAGAGAAAGGGGAATACTTTTGTGCTATTGGTGGGAATGCAAACTGGTACAACCATGCTGGAAAACAGTATGGAGGTTCATGAAACAGTTAAAAATAGAACTAATTACAATCCAGCAATTTTACTACTAGAAATTTACTCAAAGGATAGAAAAATACTGATTCAAAGAGGTGCATGCACCATGATGTTTTATAGCAGCATTACCAACCAAAATATGGAAGGAGCAAATGTCCATCAACTGATGAATGGATAAAGAAGATGTGCTACATATATATGAGGGAATATTACTCAGCCATCAAAAGGAATGAATTCTTGCCATTTGCAATAACATGGATGGAGCCAGAGTATGTTATGCCAAGGGAAATAAGTCAGAGAAAGACAAATACCATATGATTTACCCATATGTGGAATTTAAGAAGCAAAACAGATGAACATATAGGAGGGGGGGAAAGGAGAAAGAGAGAAACAAACTGTAAGAGACTCTTAATGGGAGAACAAACTGAGGGTTGATGGAGGGAAGTGGGTGGGAGGTGGTCTAGATGGGTGATGAGCATTAAGGAGGGCACTTGTGATGAGCGCTGGGTGTTGAATGTAAGTGATGAACCACTGAATTCTACTCCTGAAATCGATATTGCACTGTACATTAACTAACTAGAATTTAAATAAAAATTTGGGAAAAAAAAAAAGGAACATTGGAGGATCTCAGCTTCACTGTTTAATTAGAGCATGGCTAACAAAAAATACTACTATGTTAATAAGACTGTTCAAACCACAACCAGGTAAAAACCAGAAACTATGCAGAATAAGAGAAACAGACATTCAGGAAATCTGATATAGGATCAGTCTGTCAGCAGAATCTTATAAGAGCTTCAAACTTCCTTTTTAGACCCAGGAAATTTTCTTTAAAAGAAAACGTTAGATAGGGTTCCTGGCTGACTTGGTCAGGAGAGTATGTGACTCTTAATCTTAGGGTCATGAGTTTGAGCCTCACATGGAGCCTACTTAAAATTAAAAAAAAAAAAACAAAAACAACAACAACAAAAAAAACCTTTTTAAATGCATTATTGGCAGGAATCAAAAAGAAGCAAAGGAAGAATTCCCCCTTTTTTCATATTAAAACATGTTTAACTTAGAAACTATATGATTACTATGCCATTTTTAAGTGTCAAGTTCAATGAAAAAAAGTCATATTTTACATCTCAGTATAAGTAATACTGTTTCCACAATAACTCCTCTTACTGCACCATAGGTAGAAGTCTGACAAACATTTTGAACATTTACCAGTTCAGATCATGACATGTACTCAGCAGCTGTCCTGTCATCATACAGGAAACTCCCTTTCTCAGAACTCTACCTTGAGCTACAAGCCAGGACCTAGGGCCTAGGGCCTGAGTACAGTGAGGGCTCCTCTACCAACAGGATCCTCCACCCAGAGAACCTGGACCAGTATTATCATCCGGTTTCCTGACAGGAAATTGCTTTCTTCTCTTTCTTGAAATGAGATTCAACAAAAGACCCAGAACACCGTGCCCTCTCCTAGGGAGTACAGGTTTTAATTAGTCCCAGTCAAATCAAGAACCAGAACCACAGAATAATTTTAACAGGTGAAGTTTAATATAAGGAATTATTGAGCAATGATAAGAGAGTAACTGTAAAGAAGGAAGAAGAGCTCTAATCAGGGGTAATGAAGAACTAAGGGAAATAGCCAAAAAAAAAAAAAAAAGAAAGAAAGAAAGAAAAAGAAAAACTGGGAGGAGATTCAAATTTCAAAGCTCATTGAAGCTCAAAGCTCAAAGCTCAAACTTCACCATGTCTCTCTGGGCCAGAGATGACACAGAGTTGCCAGGAAAGCAGAAACAACCCTCTGGGCACAGGGCACCTAGAGCTAGTGGGCAGGCTGGGTGTACAGAGGGAAACAGGGACAGAGAGATGCAGAGAGCAGAGGGCCACTACAGGTACGAGGCCTGGAACTCAGTGTCCATGTCAGGACAGTCATGGGACACAGGGAAGGTAAAGCTAATGGTGGGTGAGGGAGGTGTGCACAGAGGAGTTGGACTGAGGCTGTGGTCACTGTGGGGGCTGGCTGCAACCTGCAGAAGCTTCCCTCTGCAAGAACCTAGCACACCTCTGCATAGGGCTTGGACCAGAGCATTCTGCGCCACCAAATAGGACAAAGGTTGAACATCCAGCTCACTAGACAGCCAGCCTGATAGGGACCCCCCGCATGCCTATGCAGAGCAACAACTGGGGCTGGGGTAAAGGCTGTGCTGTCTGGAGCTCCCAGCCACACCACTGCTCTTTAAGTCAGGAGCTGAGGGTAAACCCAGTTCTCCTTCAATGTCTGTCAGTCTCTCTCTCTCTCTCTATTGCCCTCTACCGATAGAATATTGAGCCAGCTAACAAATGAAAAATATTTAAAGGGCCCAGACCCATTTTAACAGATGAGTCCATGAAGGGAACCGAAAAGCAATAAATTGGTAACCTGCACATTCTCTGGCTGAAGACCTGAAGACCTGCATACAGTCAGACCTCCACAGTTAATTGCTCTCTCTACTGCCCCCTAGAGTTTATCTTGTCTCCATGTGGCACCTACTTCCATCAACTTCCCAGTAACTCTCATCTAACCCATCCTTCCAGCCATTTTAGCAGGATATTCAGAAATAGCGCTACTGCCTCATAATTGTGAACCAGTGGAGCCCCCTGGTGGAGGACAGAGTATTGCACAACTCTTTAAAGGAATTTGAGGGCACAATCAAAAGTTGAATTAGAGAATAGGATATATACTTGAGGAACTACAGAACACTCATGAAAGAAATTGAAGAAGATACAAAAAGATGGAAAAACATTCCATGCTCATGGATCAGAAGAATAAACATTGTTAAAATGTCTATGCGCCCAGAACAATCTGTACTTTCAATGGCATCATGATCAAAATAGCAGCAGCATTTTTCAAAGTGCTAGAACAAACAATCCTAAAATTCATATGGAACCAGAAAAGATCCTGAATCGCTAAGGAAATGTTGAAAAAGAAAAACAAAGCTGGGGCATCACGTTGCCTGATTTCAAGCTTTATTACAAAACTGTGATCACCAAGACAGCATGGTACTGGCACAAAAACAGACACATAGGCCAATGGAACAGAGTAGGGAGCCCAGATATGGACCCTCAACTCTATGGTCAAATAATCTTTGATAAAGCAGGAGAAAATATCCAGTGGAAAAAAGACACTCTCTTCGATAAATGGTGTTGGGAAAATTGGACAGCTATGTATAGAAGATTTAAACTCCACCATTCTCTTACACCATACACAAAGATAAACTCAAAATGGATGAAAGACCTCAAAGTGAGACAGGAATCCATCAAAATCCTAGAGGAGAACATAGGCAGTAACCTCTTCAACATCAGCCACAGCAAGAGGCCACTTTCAAGACATGTCTCCAAAGGCAAAGGAAACAAAAGCAAAAAGATAAAAACCTTCTGCACAGCAAAGGAAACAGTCAACAAAACAAAGAGGCAAACCACAGAATGGGAGAACATATTCACAAATGACACCACAGACAAAGGGCTGATATCCAAGATCTATCTATGAAGAACTTCTTAAACTCAACACCCAAAAAATAGATAATCACATCAAAAAATGGACAGAAAACATGAGCAGACACTTCTCCAATGAAGACATACAAATGGCTAATAGACACATGAAAAAATGTTCATCATCATTAGCCATCAGGGAGATTCAAATCAAAACCATATTGAGATACCACCTTACACCAGTTAGAATGACAAAGATTAACAAGACAGTAAACAACAAATGTTGGAAAAGATGTGGAGAAAAGGGAACCCTCTTACACTGTTGGTAGGAATGCAAGTTTGTGCAGCCACTTTGGAAAACAAATATCTGAGGAGGTGAGGCAATCTTACAGTTTGCTGGGAAGATTAACAAAGGACCAGGGACACCACTAAGTTCACTATTTCTAACCTATCCCTGAACAGAAATGGAAAACAGTTTGGAGATTCCTCAAGAAATTAAAAATAGAGCTTCCCTATGACCCTGCAATTGCACTACTGGGTATTTACCCCAAAGATACAGATGTAGTGAAAAGAAGGGCCATATGTACACTAATGTTCATACCAGCAATGTCCACAATAGCCAAACTGTGGAAAGAGCCGAGATGCCCTCAATAGATGAATGGATAAAGAAGATGTGATCCATATATACAATGGAATATTACTCAGTCATCAGAAAGAAAGGATGAATATCTAACTTTTGCATCAACATGGATGGGACTGGAGGAGATTATGCTGAGTGAAATAAGTCAAGCAGAGAAAGCCAATTATCATATGGTTTCACTTACTTGTGGAGCATAAGAAATAACATGGAGGACACTAGGAGAAGGAAAGGAAAAGTGAATTGAGGGAAATCGGAGGGGGAGATGAACCATGAGAGAATATGGACTCTGAGAAACTGAGGGTTTTAGAGGGGAGTGGGGTGGGGGTGGGCGAGCCTGGTGGTGGTTATTAAGAAGAGCACGTATTGCATAGAGCACTAGGTGTGGTACATAAACAATGAATCTTGGAATACTGCATCAAAAACTAATGATGTATTTTATGGTGACTAACATAACACAATTTAAAAAAAAAAAAAGAAATTAGGCAATTTTTACAGTGATGGGATTGTTCTATATAGCACTGGAGCGGTATATATACATAACCTGCATTTCTCAAAACACACAGAACTGTATATTACAAAGAATGAACTTTAATGTATGTGAAACTTTAAAAAATCAACCAGGATATTAGAGGATCCTAGAATGGAATGCAGACTGTGAGAAATGAATCTAACTGTATTATAAATGCATGACATAACCTTTCTGAAAGGGGAAGGAGCTAATCTAACATAACTTTGGAAAATGGTATCTTGGTTGGAAACTATAAAGCTAAAGATTAAAAAGAAGTGTATATAGGGGCGCCTGGGTGGCTCAGTGGGTTAAAGCCTCTGCCTTTGGCTCAGGTCATGATCCCAGGGTCCTGGGGTTGAGCCCCACATCGCATGGGGCTCTCTGCTCAGCAGGGAGCCTGCTTCCCCCTCTCTCTCTGCCTACCTCTCTGCCTACTTGTGATCTCTGTCTGTCAAATAAATAAATAAAATATATTTAAAAAAAGAAGAAGAAGTGTATATAAACACTGTACTTTAGTCTGGAAATTGGTTCCTTACAGGGATACAGGTTAAGAATTCTGAAAGTACTGCATGTCTATTCTAGGGCTGGAAAAATAATTTTTGAAAATAGATAACAGGAGCCAGGTTCCTCATAGTTAAAGGAAAAAGTTACAAATAAACAAGGAGAGAGGCTAGAATAAATCCTGTGATACCAATTCAGAGTTGAGGAAATCAGTATGAGCTCATGTTTAATTTAATATATAATGGATAGATAGGTGGGTAAATAGATAGCTATAGGTATGTATATATATAGTCCAAAAGAAAGAACCAGAGCTCCTTGGAGAGATGGCTGACTCTAGGGCTCAGGCAGGGAAAATACAAGATGAACTTAGAGAAAAGTAAGTACAGCGCCAGAAAGTAAGGAAGTGCTCAGACAACAAAAGGGACACATGAGCCAATTTGAAAGAGCTCCTAAATGCCAAAGCTGGAAAAATTTGAACAAGAGTGTGATTCTGAGATGTGGAGATAAATTTTTAAAATGCATGTATCATTATAAGAGTGGAGAGTGTCTGTTTCTAGGGAGTAAGAAGCAGCAGAGGGGCTGGGACTGTTGTTAGTTGTCAAATGCCTTGGAAGATAATTTGACACTTTAAACCATGTCCATATTGGCTTATATAGTTTGGAAAGAGGGGAAAAGCACATTAAAAAATTTTAAAAAGAATGTGGGGCTAACAAAGAAGGATTTTGACGAGAGAGGGTTTGTTTGTTGGTTGGTTTGGTTTTTCTGTTTTATTAAAATGAAAGACACCTAGTGAGTTTATATGTGGATAGGAAGCCAACAGAGGGAAAGGATACAACTGCATGGAACACAGAAATAATTCTTAAGGCACCTCTGAGGAGGTGAGGCAATCTTACAGTTTGCTAGGAAGATTTACAAAGGACCAGGGACAGCACTAAGTTCACTGTTTCTAACCTATCCCTGAACAGAGATGGATACATCTACAATCTCAGGAAACCTCTGTCCTGGTCCCCTCCTGCTTCTTGCTAAGCCCTGAGTTGCACCCACCCTTGCCTGGTATGGGGTGCTCTCTTATGAGCTGCAAAGGTGCACTCCATGGCAATTTCAGAGGCAAGTCTGTCACTTCCATTTGTAAATGTCTAAACTAATTATAAAGATATGGCAACGATTCTCCATATTTAGGCACTGAAGTCCTCTAAGAAAATGTAATATACGTGAATGTACTTAATGCCACTGAAATTGTACACTTAAAAATGGTTGTGATGGGTGACTTAGTTGGTTAAGTGTCTGACTCTTGGTTTCAGCTCAGGTCCTGATCTCGGGGTCATGGGATTGAGCCCCACCTCAGGCTCTGTGCTCAGCGAGGCATCTACTTAAGAATCTCTCCTTCTGCCTGCCCCCTGCAATAAATAAATAAATCTTTTTAAAAAAATGTTTATAACTGGGGAGCACTTGGTTGGCTCACTCAGTAGAGCATGTGACTCTTGATCTCAGGGTCATGAGTTTGAGCTTCACGTTGGGTGTAGAGATTACTTAAATAAATAAAGAAGCAAACAAACAAATCTTTAAAAAAAAAAAATGGTTGTGATGGGGCACGTGGGTGGCTCAGTGGGTTGAGGCCTCTGCCTTCGGCTCAGGTCATGATTCCAGGGTCCTGGGATGGAGCCCTGCATCGGGCTTTCTGCTCAGCGGGGAGTCTGCTTCCTTCTCTCTCTCTGCCTCTCTGCCTGCTTATGATCTCTGTCTGTCAAATAAATAAATGAAATCTCTAAAAAACAAAAATGGTTGTGATGGTAAATTTTATGTTATACAGGCTCTACTACAATTTTCTAAAAAAAGCTTTTTTTCAAAATAAGTTACAAAATTAGGGAGAGCCATCCCTAAATCCATAATGCCACATGTGTCAGATTGTATTTAGTGATAGAATAAAGCCCAGGTTAAAATGTATTGAAGGAGGTGGGGACAATTTCCCTTCACATGCAACCATGGAACTAGCCTTGGTTGGGAGAAAGAATTCACCTCCCACATCACATGAGCAATTTTGTCTTCCTAGCAACTGAAGAGTTTTCTTCCAGAACTATGACCTCTCTGGAGGCAAGTTCCTTATCACAGTATGGTAGCCAATGTACTTCCACTAAGTGGAATAGGCATGACATATTCAATACATTAAAACCTTTTTTAGAAAATCCATTTCACATTTAAAAAATTTGTTCTCAACTTCAGAAATAATCTTAAAAGGACATGCACTCCCAAAGACTACTTTTAATTACAGTAATAACCAAGGAATTAATAGGGTGTATTTAGTCAAATGGAAGAAAATCCTTCCAGTCAGCCTTACTTCCACTTTTCATTCCTCACTTAGCCCAAAACCTATTCTAATACAATACAATCAACTGATTCATGACAAGGTGATAATTAATATGTATTTCTAGCAAAAAAGGTCCGATGATTTTTTTTTTTTTTTTGATTTGTACCTTCTTTGGTTGAGAACATTGCATTAAATAGCTGTATGGCAAATAAAATGACTTGGCAGGCCCACGCAGCAAAGGCAGTATTTTCAATAGCAAGTTGCCTTTATATGGGCATATTTCTACATTCTAAAATAATGTCTCCATTATCTTGGTTAGAGTTTAAATCTTTAAATCTATAAGAAATATGTGATGCCTGAGTGTGTGTGATGATTCACAGATCTGAAATAACACCTACTCTCCATCGGTTCCAGCACAAAATGTGTCAGTGAAGCCTGCAATTAAGAAAATTATCTTGGCCTGTCTTGCCACAGGGATGGTGACATCAATACATACACCCAGAGCAGAAATGTGTTAGTAAAAATGAATTTACAAAACAATTCTACACCAGCCCTGCTTGGTGCCTTGATGCCTTTGCAATGTCATCCAGATGTTTGTCACCAATAACACTATCTACTGAAAATTGCTATCTTGTTTTTTTGTCTTCACAACCTATTGCTTCTTTTAGCCTTTCTTTAGTCTTCTGTTAGTCTTCTACTTATCTAGGAGATAGGTACCATTATGGTTCCTATCTTACAGATTAAGAGAGGTTGAAAAAGTTGCCCAGGATCATAAAACTAGCGAGTAGCAGAGCTTGGATTTTAACCCAGGTCTCTCAGACTCAGATGTCCTCTCTCTTCACCAGGAGTGGCTACAGAATTTGAAGGGCCAATGTAAAATGAAAATGTGGGCCCCTTGTTCAAAAATTATTAATAATCTCAAGACGGTAACAACAGAGCATTAAACCAAGTGTGGGGCCCTTGTAAGCACAGATTACGTACCCGTGAGGCCGGCCCTCCTCTTAACCATATCACTTCCCTTCATTGTGTTCTTCATCTCCATACCTCAGCCTCATTCAGCAAATATTTGGTCTCAGCCACAACTCCACTGTAGGGCGTCTTGCGTGGATTCATGAGAGATACACGTTTTGGAGTCTGGAAACAAACAGCATTTATTTCTCAGTCAGTTCTTTTACTTGCTGAGATTTCACATTATGCTCAACAGCAGAAAGTATCCCATAATTTTGTAAGTTTTGACTATCAAGCCTTCTCTTTGGTTGGTCCCTGAGACATTCCTTTTAGTCTGTTTCTCTCTTTTAAAAAAATCACATTGCCATTTGCCACCGCAGTTTTAAGCATATAACATTGTGGTGACGTGCACTGCCTCTTCCTGCTGGGATTATTTGCAGCCGCTTCAACCTAATGATGGGGAAAGGCCTCAGATCCTTATAATTGTAGGGTCCTGATTAATGAACACTTTGCCTCTCTGGATCTTCTTTTGAAGATCTTTCCAAACCTTTCACTTGGCACCTTCATTCAAGTGGAATGTCTGGAGCTTGGTGGATGACATGTTTTAGTGTAAACCTTCTACTGTCCAGCTCACATCCTGAGAACAAAGGAAGTCTGTCTGCAGTGTGTACGGAGTAACTGGGACATGTACTTTATATTTCCAGGAACAGGAGTGGGTTGTGTGTGTTTGTCTGGGGTGGAGAGAGTTTGGGGGTGGAAGGTGAGAAGACAGAGAAGGCATGATCTGCCCCCCTGGTGAGGATATCCACCTAATCTGATGCCTAACCTCAGATTCTCTCATCCTCACATACCCACCTTTACTGTGATTTCCTTTTCCACCAGAAGCTTTGGCTGTTCCTATCTTTAATTTCTTCCTAATGTGGGATGAGGCAGATGGAAGCACAGACAGCCCCTAACTGAAAACCTTCATACTTTCGGATTTAAATGTGAACTCCTGAGATGGATGCCTCCCTACCTCTTATGCCTAAGGGTAGATGAGATTATAGATAATTTCTGAATTTGCCTGGAAAGGATAAGGCATAACCAAATATCTAGAACAACAGTTCTCAGTCATTAAAGACCCTACCCCTTTTTATAATTTTCTTCGGGGGCACCTGGGTAGCTCAGTCAGTCTGCCTTCTGCTCAGGTTATGATTCCAGAGTCCTGGGATCGAGCTCCGAGTAAGGTTCCTTGCTCAGCTCAAAGAGGAGTTTCCCCCTCTCCCTCTGCCTGCTCTTCCCCCACTTGTTCTCTATCAAATAAATAAATAAAATCTAAAAAAAGGAAGGAAGGAAGGAAAGTCTCCTTCAATGTCCTGAAATGAAATTCATATATAACTTACAACACACAGAAAAACGTTTTTTAAATTAACATAATGCTCTATATGCAACATAAAGAAGAAATAAAATTAGAGTTGGGGTCTATGTTCAAATAACTATAAGTAGGTTTTTCATCCACATCAATGCCCATTGAAGGACATGTGAAAGATAGGCAGGACAATTTCTTTGTTCTATGGAACTGTTCCACACATCTGTCAAGACTGGCTCCCAGCCACCAAATACCAGTTAGCGTGGCTTCAATCACTGTGATAACCAAAAATGCACACACGATTCCCAGAACACCTCCTAAATGGTGGTACTGTCCCTGTAGGGAACCACTGGTTTGAGTAGGAGTGCTCATGTATTGAATTCCTTTGGATTCTCCCTTGGTTGGGATTTCCAGGTAACAGGACAAGATATACTTGCCACACTCCCGGGCTAAGCGTTCCAGGGCTTGGCAAGCCTGAACTCAGCAAATACGTATCTTCTACTTGTACACAACTATTTTTAGGCCACTAGTTTTAATATAGCGCACACACACTCCGTATTCACCAAGGTCCCTGACCACAAAGAGTAACAAGTCTTTGGCCAGGGAGGGGCCATGCTATATATGTAGAATGAAGGAGAAAGAACACTCATTTTGTGCCATATTTAAAATTCAGAGGATGAAAAATGATGGGTGTGTCAGTGGTGGATCGCTAAGAAAAGTTGCTTGGCCTTGTACCTTGTTTCTTGGTCCTCTCTGACCCTGCTTAGATTAAAGGAGACTGCACTGTGAACATTTTTTCCTGAATGGCTAAAGACAGATACTAATATTTGCCTCTCTTTCTGCCTGCTGAAGACAAAACTGAAGACAAACAGGGACCCAAAGGGAATGAGAGTTCCCTTGATACACAGTCCTAATTAGGATCAACCCAAATATTTATCAGGCACTTACAAAGACGCTGAGTTCTGGCCAAAAAGAAAAAGAAAAAAGTTGTATGTTCATGGAAACTTCTCTGAATCACTCTCCAGCATTTACCAGAGGTCAGTGTTTTGCTGCCAGAATAAGCTAATATTTGAATAGAAGATGAGTTCTAAACAATCGAAGGGAAAACTTAAAGAGCAAAACCCCTCTTCACCATGACCCATGACATAACATTTGCCCCGCTCCATTATTCTTACCCAAGAACATGTTTACTAGCTTAACCCCAAGCTTGGTTTCTAGATTGTACAGTTCTTAATGTGGGCTATTAAGAATCAAATGTATTAAATCAATGGGTGGAAGAGAAAAAACTTATTCCAAAGGGGAAAGAGTTCATTCATTCATGTATGTATTCATTGAATTCCTTACTCAGCTTAAGTTCACTTATATTACATTGCATGTGCCCTCAGTTCCCTTGACCCCTGCCACACTTTAAGATATTTACTTGATTAAACAAGGACCCTCGTTAAAGGCACCGTTCCCCATAGTACCAACTGTACATGCTAATGATCATGTAATAAAGATCCAAACTATGCTGAGATCCCACTTTAAGTTATGATCATAATCCACAAGTAGGCCCTAATGCTACCAGCAATCATACTGTTTTCCTGGTCCTTTTATTCTCCCACTCTCCCAGGGGATATTTTATACCTTCTCCCTTTCTGTTCTGCAAACCTCAAATACCCACTCACCACCCATTTTGATTCTGTCGATAGCCTTGCTTCTGGTTTCACTAAGGAAGTAGAATGAATCAGAAGAGAGCCCCCACAAACATCCACCACCTGCGTCAGAGCCATGTCCTGGGCCTCTTTCCCCTGGCTGTAGACAAACACTCTGTGCCCTAGGAAAGCCCCCTTTCCCCACTTGTAGACTAGCTACCACTTACTTTCACCTACTCAAGGACAATACTCCAGTAATTACTTTCTCAATTCTTCCTTTTTTACTGGATATTTTCCATCAATCTATGGACATTATTTTTCCCACCTTTGAAAAATCCCCTCTTAACCCCACTTCTGCCTCCAGCTACTACCCCCATTTCTTTCTTTCTACAGGTTGTCTGTGTTCACCATCTCCAATATCTTCCTTCCCATTCTCTCTTTTTTCTAAAGACTTTATTTATTTATTTATTTATTTATTTGAGAGGAAGAAAGAGAAAGAAAGAGAATGTGAGTGGGCGTAGGGGCAGAGGGGGAGGGAGAAGAAGAGAGAATCCCACCCAGACTCCATGATGAGTGGAGCCTAATGCAGGGCTCAGTCCCATGACCCTGAGATCCTGACCTGAGCCAAAACCAAGAGTCAGACCCTTAAGTGACTGAGCCACCCAGGTGCCCTGCACACTCCCTACTTTTTACATATCTCCACTCATTATATGCAAGCTTTTTGAAGGCAAGGATATATGTATATATGATTTAGTTTACTTAATATAGCACTTACTATAGTACTATACCAGGCACTATTTCAAACATTACATATTTAGTCATTTCATTCCCATAACAGTCCCATGAGATATAGGACTTCTTGAGCTATTACTCTCCATTTTATAAATGAGGAACCCAAAGTACAGAGTTAAGTAATTTAGTTTTACTCATCTTTCTTTCACTAGCTCCCAAAGTTGATGTTTTGCATAGGGTAGGCATTCATTCATTTAATATTTATCCAATACTCCATATATCTCAGGTATTCTTCTAATTGCTAGGATACAGCAATCAATGAAGTTGACATAAACCCTTCCTTTGTGGAACTCATATTCTGGTGGGTAGATACAGGCAAAAAAGAAAAAAAGGGTAAGTAAAATAAATCTATGTTCTGGTTGATGGCAATAAATTTTACATTGTTGGGCACCTAGGTGGTTCAGTCTGTTAAACATCCAACTTTTGATTTCAGCTCAAGTCATGATCTCAGGGTCTTGAGATCAACTCCTGTGTGGAGCCCCACACTGGTTCCGTCCTCAGCCGGGAGCCTGCTTGAGGATTCTCTCTCTCTCCCTCTACCCTTCCCCCTGCTTGCTCTCTCTCTAAAATAAATAAATCAACCTTAAAAAAAATAAAGTACAGAGTGCACAGTGTGGTAACACAGAAGATGGAAAAGCTCAATTTCCCCTTAGGGCCAAGGAAGCCTTCACAGAGAAAGTGATATTTAATGTGAATTTTGGAGAATGAAGAGGTGTTTACTAGGCCAATAAGAAGGGCATTCCAGGCTGAGAACACAGAGTAAATGTTTGAAGAAGGCTCGGAAGTTAAGAATAAATCTGACCTCCCACCTTCCAGGAAGTGATGATCCAGAGTTGTCTCCATAAATTCAGCTTGTTTTTCCTACTTTATGCCTTAATTTCTTTATTATGTAAGGGAAGGCATTGATAACACTGAATATTAAGTTGTAGAAAAAGTTTTGGAGATTGTTACACCCTGGGGAAATGTTTACCCCAATCTGTTTAATGTACTTGATGAAAAGAATCTGCTAATTCTCAGTCACTTAATATTCTTAAAAGAATCTTCAGGTTTCTTATAATAATTAATATTTCTAACATCTTTTTGCTCATAATGATCACTGATAACCATTTTGCTTAAAAGTGTTACATGAGAATTCATTTGTTTAAAAAGCACTCTGATTTAGGGGTATCTGATTTAGGGGCACCTGGGGGCTCAGTCAGTTCAGCATCTGCCTTCAGCTCAGGTCATGATCATGGGGTCTTGGGATTGAGCATCAGGCATCCTGCTCTGCCTCTCCCTGTTCCTCTGCCATTCCCTGGTTTATGGCCTCCTATCTCTCCCCCCACAACCTCAAATAAATAAAATCTAAAAAAAAAAAGCACTCTGACTTCAATTTTACCATATACTTTATTCATTTATTTCATTAGTTAACTGAAAGTAGGCTTTATGCTTCTGCACAGCAAAGGAAACAGTCAACAAAACAAAGAGGCAACCCACAGAATGAGAGAACATATTCACAAATGACACCACAGACAAAGGGCTGATATCCAAGATCTGTAAAGAACTTCTCAAATTCAACACCCAAAAAAACAGATAATCACGTCAAAAAATGGACAGAAGATATGAACAGACACTTCTCCAATGAAGACATACAAATGGCTATCAGACACATGAAAAATGTTCATCATCATTAGCCAGCAGGGAGATTCAAATCAAAATCACATTGAGATACCACCTTACACCAGTTAGAATGGCCAAAATTAACAAGACAAGAAACAATGAGTGTTGGAGAAAATGTGGAGAAAGGGGAACCCTCTTACACTGTTGGTGGGAATGCAAATTGGTGCAGTCACTTTGGAAAACAGTGTGGAGATTCCTCAAAAATTTAAAAATAGAGCTACCTTATAACCTTGCAATTGCACTACTGGGTATTTACCCCAAAGATACAGATGTAGTGAAAAGAAGGGCCATCTGTACCCCAATGTTCATAGCAGCAATGTCCACAACAGCCTAACTGTGGAAAGAGTTGGGATACCCTTCAACAAATGAATGGATAAAGAAGATATGGTCCATATGTACAATGAAATATTATGCCTCCATCAGAAAGGATGAATACCCAACTTTTGTATCAACAGGGATGGGACTGGAGGAGATTATGCTGAGTGAAATAAGTCAAGCAGAGAAGAGTCAATTATCATATGGTTTCACTTACTTGTGGAGCATAAGGAATAACATGGATGACGTTAGGAGAAGAAAAGTAAAAGTGAATTGGGGGAAATCAGAGTGGGAAGACAAAGCATGAGAGACTGTGGACTCTGAGAAACAAACGGGGGGTTTTGGAGGGAAGCGGTTGGGGGGTTAGTTGTGCCTGGTGGTGGGTATTAAGGAGGGGATGTATTGCATGGAGCACGGGGCTTGGTGCCTAAACAATGAATCTTGGAACACTGAAAAAATAAAATAAAATTTAAAAAGTTAAAAAAATAAAAGTAGGATTTATTTAGTTACAATGTCGGAATATTATCAGTACTTATTTTAAGAATAAAACAACCTTAATGTCTATTAAAATATGTTCCAAGAGACTTTTTTCCAAATTAAAAAATATTACATAGAAACATTACTTCACATACCTTTGACCAAGTCCTTTTTTTAAAATGTTTTTTTAAAAGATTTTATTTATTTATTTGACAGAGACAGATCACAAGTAGGCAGAGAGGAAAGCAGAGAGAGGAGGAAGCAGGCTCCCTGCTGAGCAGAGAGCCTGATGTGGGACTCAATCCCAGGACCCTGAGATCATGACCTGAGCTGAAGGCAGAGGCTTTAACCCACTGAGCCACCCAGGCACCCAAAATGTTTTTGTTTGTTTGTTTTTTTAAAGATTTTATTTATTTATTTGACAGACAAGAGATCACAAGTAGTCAGAGAGGCAGGCAGAGAAAGACGGGGAAGGAGGCTCCCCACTGAGCAAGGAGCCTGATGTGGGCTCGATCCCAGGAGATCATGAGATCATGACCTGAGCCAAAGGCAGAAGCTTAACCCACTGAACCACCCAGGTGCCCCTAAATGGTTTTATTTTTAACTAATCTCTACACCCAATGCAGAGCTCAACCTCACAACCCCAAGATCAGGAGTTGTATGCTCTGACTGAGCCAGTCAGCCACCCCCCACTTAAAAAGCGTCCTTTTAAGTGAATGATCTAGAAATCAGTAAAGAAGGACCTCTAGAAGCTAAAAAAGGCAAGGAAATGCATTTCCCTCTGAAGTCTCTAGGAGAAATGCTTTGCTGACACTTTGATTCAGCCTCAGTAAGACTCAGTGTGGACTCTTGATCTCCAGAACTGTGATAGAATAAATCTGCAATATTTTAAGCCAATAGGTTGTGATAATTCATTACAGCACCAAAAGGATATTAATATTGACTCTGAGGCATCTGTATTAGTTAGAATTAGATTCAGCTATAAGTGATAGAATTCCCCAAATATCAGTAGTTTGAACAAGGAATACTTGAACAAGTTATGATCTCTCATTAAAATGGGTCCAGATTCAACAATCCAAGACTTATATAGCAAATCTACCATTATTACCCAGGCTCCCTCTATCTTGTTGCTCTGCAATCCTCAAGATTGGTTTCAACACCATGGTTCAAGATAGCTGCTTAATCTCTAGCCATCACATACACATTCTAACCAAAAGGAAGAAAGAGAAAGTAGAGGAAAGCATGGTCCTTCCTTATAAAAAAAAAAAAAAAAAATTACTGAATATTGTACATACCATGCAGCTTACATCTCCTAGACAAACACTTGGTCATAGGGCCACACCTCATCTCAAAAGATGCAGGGAAATACAGTCTTTATTCTTTATTTCACTGTGCCCAATGAAAAATAAAAGGTCTTATTCCTAGAAGGAAAGAAGAAATAGTAAGAACTACTTATAATAACTGTCACAGCATCAATCTCAGTTGAGATTATATTACAAGAAGAATCAAAATCCTCAATACTCCATTAGCTGTCACCCCTGCATCCATCTTCATTAAAACCAGATGCACTCAAGCTAAGACTTGTTTTCTTTTACTCTGAGCTTTGTGGAGGACAGTCAGTTTTGCCTATATGTTTCTTTACCTAAGAGTTAAAGGCCAAACAATACTTTTTAGACTGATATCTTTAGCTGTATTAATATATCATTAGCCAGGTTATTGGCATTTTGCTGGCCCAAATCAGTCTATTTCTTTTAGGTAGTTATACATTTTTCTCCTATGATCCTACAGTTTATTTTCAGAGGACATTCTTATTTCCTCATTTACAAGTTCTAGAAAGGCACTTCTCCATAGCCTCAAAGAACAATAATAAATTATAAAGATATTTGCCACTGGGTTAAAACCTGGTGCCCATAGATAAATTTCACTCTCTTCTATGGCCATTGATCATGGTCAGGCATTCCAATCCTAGAATTGTCTGAAATTTGTCCCAAATGGAGCAAATTGTGACCATGTGGTTGAGTATAAATCCAATACACTACTTGAAAGATAACTGTGCAATTTGCTCTTGAAATTCTTTTTGGCTAAATCTCTTTTTGAAATTCTTTTGGCTCGAGTCAGGGTTGGTCTAACAAGTAGGTGAAGAGAATATCTATGCTCACTGAACTACAACACCATAGGTGAAATTAATATCCACATTTTGCTGATGAAAAAATTGAGGCCTAGAGAAATTAAGCAATTTGTCCAAGGTCTGGGCTCTCAAACATTACACTATTAATATAACTTGAGAAATATGGGGAATGTCTCTGCTGTAAGGTATTTCCTCATGAGGGGCACCTGGGTGGCTCAGTCAGTTAAGTGTCTGACTCAGGTCATGATTCTAGGATCCTGGGATCAGACCCCATATCAGGCTTCCTGCTCAGCAGGGAGCCTCCTTCTCCATCTCCCTCTGCCTGTTGCTCCCCCTGCTTGTGCTCTTTTTCTGTCAAATGAATAAATAAAATCTTTTTTAAAAATATTTCCCCATGAATTTTCAGGATTCCTAAAATTTCAAACATTCTTTTGGTCTGGAAAGCAAATATACTGGGAAAAGTAAAGCTAACTCTTAAAGAATCCCTTGGGAAAAGTCATTATATTCTTTGTATCTCCATGACCAGTACCTTACTTCATGAAGGCAACCATCATTTCTCATCTGGATTACTACAGTAGTCATCCAACTAGTCTCAGAATACCAGGACGGCTCCTTCTAATCTGTTACCCATATTACAGCCAGAAGGATCTTCCCAAAATGCAGATCTGCTCATGTCATTCCCTGCTTAAATGATTACAGGGACTCTTCATTGCCTTCGACATATCTACACCAGTTACACCAGTAGTTTTCAAATTTATTAGGAAAATGTTATATAACAAATAATTTTGATCATCACCCCCCATTATTCTGAAAGTTAATTCCAGAGAAGGTAAATGATCTATGTATACAATTTAAAAATAATTTTAATATAGCACTCCAACTTTAAGATAAAGGAGAAATAATAATTAACATAAACAGCATTAGTTCAATTTTTAACAATGCTTCGCAGTGATTACATTAGAAGCAAAAAATTCTACAAATTTTGGGAGAGTGGAGACAGCACTGACCTCCCCCATCCCACGCCCTATAGATGACTACTGGTCTAACCTCTTTAATGTGACTTGTAAAGTTTTGTGGTCTGGACTCTCCTCACCTCTCCAGCCAATATTCTCACTGATGAGCTTGCCTTGGGCTTGAATCCTCATAAACTACATTAATGCCCAATTCATACAGTGGTTTCTCACTTACTGGTCTTCGAGCAAGAAGCCACTTTCTTGGCCTGGAATTCTTCTTTATCCTCTCTCCAGCTTTATCTGGCTAATTCTTTTTCATTCAGGCCCCTGCCTAGATGTAATTTTCTCTAGGAAGCCTCCTCTGCCACACCATAAGATGTGGCATCCCTCTAGAGCATCCTGAAATTTCCACTATTATAGCACACATTCCATTGCATTGCAATTTTCTCTTTACTTCTCTGGCCATTTCCTGGACAATGAGTTTTTTGAGATCATAAGCTGTCTGTGGTCACTGTTATGGCACACAACAGTTGGCACAGAATGGGCATTCATCATGACTTGTTAAAGGAAAAGGAAGTTGGAGAGCATCGTAAACTAACTTAGTTAAACTCTTCCATATTTCTACTGAAGGATACTTTGGGGAAGGAAATAATTAAGTTGGCAGCATTACAGTCAGCTATTATTTTTTATAAACACATTATTTTGGAAATGTGCATAAACATCAAAAATACAAAATGTATTTTGAAAAAAAATAAAATGTAAGAAACCTGACAAACATTACATCAGCAACATTATTAGGGTCAACATCATCAGAGATAGGTCATGTACATACTCTTGATGTGATATGATGAAAATGGCACTTAACCTCTGTGGTTTTCCTTTCCGCAAACCCATAATCCTAGTCTAAACAAAAGAAAAACATCAGACAAATCCCAGTTGAGGGGCATTTTACAAAATACCTGACAATATTCCTCAAAATTGTCAAGGTCATCAAAAATAAGAAAAGTCTGAGAAACTATCATAACCAAGAGGAGCGTTTAAAGAGATACAATGACTAAATGTAATCTGATATCCTAGATGAGATTCTGAAACAGAAAAAGGTAAAACCTAAGGCAATCTGAATAAAATAGGGACTACTGTTAATAACAATGTGTCAGTATTTCATTAATTGTAATAAATGTACCATGCTAATATAAGATGTTAATAGGGGAAAATGGGTACAGGGCATATGGGAACTCTCTGTACAATCTTTGCAATTTTTCTGTAAATCAAAAACTAAAAGATTATTTTTTCTAAAACAAAAAAGGTTTTTTTTTATGGGCAAAACATTTAAGTAGACATAGCATCCAAAAATAAGTGGATAAATGCAACAAGCCCATGAAAATATTCTCAACATCTCCAGTAATAAGGCAAATGCAAATGAAGCCATAATGTAATGCCACTACAAACACATCAGAATGGTTAAAATGGGTAGCTCTTCCTGCCTACAGTTTCTGTCCCCATTCTTTAATAAAACCACCTTTTGCACCAAAAAAAAAAAAGTGGTTAAAATTTAAGTATAAAAGAGTGAGAAAGTCAAGTGTTTGCGTGGACATAGAGCAACTGAAATTCTCAGACGTTGATTATGAGAATACAAAATGATATGGTTGCTCTAAAAACAAAGTGGCAATTTCTTATAAGTTAAACATACACTTTCCACAGATCCAGCAGTTCCACTCCTAGGTAATGACCCAAGAATAATAAAATATATGCTCACTCACACATACATACATACCTACATGCAATGTAAAATGATATCATCAATCACAAAAATAATGAGAATAAAAAAGCATTGTCCCTTGAAAATCATGAAAACCCTGAAATAACCACACGTTTATGTCCTTAGGCTACAGATGTTAAAATATTTCAGGGTAAGTGTCATGATGTCTGCAACTTATTCTCAAATGATTCAGCAAAAGAAAAAAGGAAGCAGTAATGAAAAAAAGAAAGAGAGGGAGGGAGGAAGAGAGGAGAGAGGACAACAAATGTGGCAAAATTGTTAAAAACTGGTGAATTAAGAAGAAGAAAAGGAGGGAGGGAGGAGGGAAAGCAACAGATAAATGTGAATGGTAAAATATTAAAAACTGGTGAATCAAGATGAAGAGATGAGTGAGTCATATTATTCTTATAACTTTCCTATACATTTGAAATTTACGGAATAGAAAATTGGAGAAAAGCAAGATCAGTAATAGCACTGGTAAGGTGATACAAATTTCTCCAGGGGTCAATTTTTTTTTTTTCACTCACTGGCTGAAAGTTAGCCAAAGTATTTATGTTGCCTGAGTACTTACAATGTGACTATCTTCACTGAACGGTATGTGAATTGTGACATGTTTACTAAACTGTGAAGCATTTATTAAAAGTTGCTCAGAGAGATGCCTGGGTGGCTCAGTCAGTTGAGGTTAGACCCCTGATTTCAGTTTAGGTCATGATCTTGGGCGTCATGAGATTGAGCCCTCTGGTGGGCTCCAAGCTCAGTGGGGAGTCTGCTTACCTGCTTCTTCTCCCTCTCCCTCTGCTCCTTTCCCTATGTGAGCACTCTCTCTCCCTAAAATAAATAAAATAAGATCTTTAAAAAAAAAAAAAAGTTGTTCAGATAGTTCAACCAAATTTAGGATTATATGCTTAATATCATTACAACCCAAATGTAAAATAAAAAGTTCTATTAAACAACTTCTTTTTTACTCCATGGCTCTAGATAGCCTCAATTTGTCCAGTTGTTTTGGAATCATATAGACATTTTCACTCAGGATTAATCTTAAAAGAAGGCAGAATAAGTCAGAAAAAAAAAAAAGTAACTAATTTTTCATTTAAAAGAATTGTCCCTCAGTCAGTTAAGCGTCTGCCTTAGGCTCTGGTCATGATCCCAGGTTCCTGGGATGGGATCCTGCATCAGGCTTCCTGCTCAGCGGGGAGCCTGCTTCTCCCTCTTCCTCTGCTGCTCCCCCTACTTCTTGTTCTCTCTCTCTCTCTCTCTCTGTAAAATAAATAAAATCTTTTAAAAAAAAATTGTTCCATTGGGAGCCTGTGTTTATTTTTAAAATGGTACTGTTGCTCCAACATTTCTCAAAATCCCACTTTGGAGTTTCAAAGCCTGTTTGTTAATCTCCTAATACAATCACTGTGGTTATTTTATTTTTATTTGTTTTATTTATTTATATATTTATTTAATTTTTTTAATTTGTCAGTGTGTTTTTTTTTTTTTAAGATCTTACTTATTTACTTATTTGAGAGAGAGAGAGTATGTGGGGTTGGGGGTGCAGAGGGAGAGGGACAAGTAGACTCTACCCTGAGCCCAGAGCCAATGCGGGGCTTGAGCTCAGGATCCTGAGATCATGACCTAAGCCAAAATCAAGAGTTGGACGATTAACAGACCAAGTGACCTACGTCCTTCTAAGTGTGGTTACTTTAAATACAACCACATTTTCTTTAGAACAAAATGGCATTTGAACTTGTGATGACTCAACTTATTTACCATTTTTTAACACATATGACTATATCTTTGAAAAATCATGTCTACCTTAACGAATTAAAAATTGCCATCATAAGCTCCCCCTGCTTGTGCTCTATCCCAATCTCTCTCTCTTAAAAAAAAGAAAAAAAAAAGTTACCATCATATAAATTCTATTTTTAAAAACAGTTCTGTGTCTATAAAATAAAAAACAAAATAAAAGCTCCTATTTTAGGCCAGGGGTTGGCAAATATTCTCTGTAAAGTTTCAGGTAGTAAACATTTTAGAATGTTAGAATCCTATGGATTCTGTCACAACTAATGAACTCCTCTATTGTAGTATGAAAGCCACCACGGACAATACTTAAATGAACGAGCTTACCTTCATTCCAAAAAAATCTTACTTATAAAAACAGTTTGTGGAACACATCTGGCCCACAGGGCCCTTATTGGCAGACCCCTGTTTTAGGTAATAATGGATAACTGACATAAATACAGTTGATCCTTGAACATGGAGTATACGGGTTCCTGCTCCCATGCAGTCGAAAATCTGTGTATAACTTTTGACTCCCCCAAACTTTAATTAATGATAGTCTACTGTTGACCAGAAACCTTACTGACAGTTAACACATTTTGTATGTTACATGTATTATATACTGCATTCTTACAATAAAGTTAGTTACAGAAAAAGTTATTAAGAAAATTATAAGGGTAAGTTTCCCTGGGTGGGTCAGTTGTTTAAGTATCCAACTCTTGGTTTCAGCTCAGGTCATAATCTCCATGTCAGAAGATGGAGCCCCATGTCTGGACCCGTGCTCAATTTGGAGTCTGCGTGATATTTTTTTCCTCTCCATCTCCTTCCCCCTTTTTCCCCTCCCCATGCCCCACCTTCTGGTGTGTTCTCTTCCTCAACTAAATAAATATACAAACAAACAAATAAGGGGCTCCTGGGTGGCTCAGTCAGTTGAGTGGTTGATTCCTGGTTTTGGCTCAGATCATAATTTTGAGGTCATGGGATCAGGTCCTACATTGAACTCCATGCTCAGTGGGGAGTCTGCTTCAGGATTCTCTCTCCCTCTGCTCCTCCCCCTAGTCGCTCGCTCTCTCTCTCAAATAAATAAATCTTTCAAAATAAATTAATTCGTTAAATCTTTTAAAAAATAAAATCATAAGGGAAATATATTTACAGTACTGTACTGTAGTATATAAAATCTGCATGTAAGTAGATCCACACAGATCAAACCTGTCTTGTTCAATGGAAGACTGTATATAGCCTTCCAAAGTAACAGCAATTCCTAGGATATATAATTTTGGGCTCAAAAATTTTTTTTCATCCACTGTTTAATAGTCAATAGTAAGGCATTTTAAAATCTTGTTTAAAAAAAGCATTATTTTTTAACAGCATTAAAGTATTGCATTGATGCTTCCTCTACCAGAGGGGAAACGATTACAAGTACAGTTTTTTTTGTTGTTGTTGTTGTTGTTTTATTTGAGAGAGAGAGAGAGATCACAAGTAGGCAGAGGCAGGCAGAGAGAGAGGGGGAAGCAGGTTCCCGGCTGAGCAGAGAGCCCAATGTGGGACTCGATCCCAGGACCCTGAGATCATGACCTGGGCCAAAGGCAAAGGCTTAACCCACTGAGCCACCCAGGAGCCCCACAAATACAGTTTTATCATTCAATCAGCAGAAGCTGTATTTTGATTTTTAAGCTGATCATTAAAAATAAAAGCACAATCCATCACCCACTGCTCCAAGAGTACTATTGTAGATTCCATTCTTCAGGAATAATCTGAGGTCACCTCACTTAGTATCAATATAATCTTTGTAAAATGGGGGGACAGGTACACAAACATAAAACCCAGCAAGCATACACTCAAAAAACTCAATGTCAAAATAACAATTTTGACCGATTACTGGTGAGTAAAAAATTAGTCTATCCAAAACATCAAAGAGAATACAAGAGGAAAGCAATCTACAGAGTACTTCTAGCATTGTTTATTCATTTCATTGCCATGCGGAAACAAACATATTTCCTTGGCATTCACAAATTTTAAAAAATAAAACTAAAAATGTTTTCTCAGACAGATTGATGTTTGCAAATGCTTGATATAAAGAGCAAGAATCATAAACAGTTCTATTTAAACAAATGGTGCCTTTTTCTTTGTTCATTTAAAAACATTTATTGGAATTAATTGTTACAATGTTCACATCTTCAAAATAAAAGAGATAGGGAAATGCTATCTGCACTAACATTTCATACTTACTGGACTATTTTTCCCTTTTGGCATTTCCTTACTACAGTAATGATTCTCAAATGCAATCTTGAACGCACCAACATCATCTGGGAATCTGTTAGAAACGCAGATGAGGACCCCTGCTCAGCTCCCTTGGCCCCTCCCCACACTTGTGTGTGCATGTTCTCTCTCTCTCAAATAAATAAATAAAATCTTTTAAAAAATTTTTTTTAATTTACCTCCAAATACAGAAGCACAAGAACACAATGCTTTCAGTTCTTTCTGTTTGGCCTTAACAGCTGCTTGATCAAAGAAATTACAGCCCTAAAAATTAACAAGCCCCTTCTGAATTAAAACAATTTTTTAAAATAACTAAGGATGTAATTAATGAATGAAAACACTATCCTATGCACTGCATTGTAATAAGCATTAATGGGAGGTGACGTTATAAATTAAAAAAAAAAAAAAGATACTGGGATAGGTTAAGATGTTCAGAGGACGAGACAGCAGGGAGATCTGAGGTCAGCAACAGGAATCTCCAGAAGTGGAAACTGAACTGGTTTTTGAAGGATGGATGTGTAGGGAGATGGAAATGAAAATTCCAGACAGGCAAATGCCATGAGCAAAGACTCTGAATATACTTGGTACATTTGAAGAATAGCCAAGTAGACCAATTTAGCTGAGAACATCCATATAGGAAAAAATTGGTAGACCGGGTCCATTTTACTGTGGTCTTAAATGTCAGGCTGGGGCATTTTATTTGTTCTAAGAGCAGTGAGGAACCATTTAAAATTCTAGGGACATAATGAAAGTAGTATTTTAGGAAGACTGATTTGACGAGATGTGTAGAGTAGGTTACAGATGGGCTTCTCAAATGGTAAAATGCTTATAAAATCACCTGGGATCCCATTAAAATGCAGATTCCAATGCAGTAGGTCTGGCATGTAGGCTAAGATTCTGTATTTCTAACACAATCCCAGTGATACCCAGCCTGTTGGTCCTCAGACAGCACTTAAAGTAGTGGAAGATTAGGGTAAAGTTGTAAATTCAAGATATCCCCTGAGGTCTAATACTGAACTAGGAAAAGCATGCCATAAAGAAAATATTTTTTTTAATACAAAGAGACATAGCTAAAAGCTGATAAATTAAAAAAAAAAAGAAATACTAAAATTATATTCTATTTGTCTTTTTTTTATTTTTACTTATTTATTTAAGAGAGAGAGAGAGATCACAAGTAGGCAGAGACAAAGTCTCAGAAGCAATTCAGTGGAAACTTCTCAATAAATAGTATTGAAATACTTGGATATTCATGTGTCCCATCCCCCCAAAACAAGTGAAAAGCAGAGGCCATTAAAAAAAAAGAAGAACATAAGAGAATCTTACAGAAACCAGTACCAGAGAGCATGGTGGGATGTGTCCCAGGAAATGGAAAAGCACTAGACACTGCTCTCTGTGCTTCTTTGCTATATGCTTTCCCATCTCCTCATGCTTCCTTCTGCTTACTATCAGTTTGCCCATTAGGACTCTCACTCCTGACTCTGAATTAACTTTCAGTTAAGTCTCAGTTCAGGTTCTCAGAAGAGGTGTGCCTGGGTGGCTGAGTAGGTTGGGAGTTGGCCTTCAGCTCAGGTCATGATCCCTGGTAGGCTCCCTGCTCAGTGAGGAAAAAGTTCTCAGGAAAGAACCAGCTTGGATCAGTCTTTGGAATTGTTGCCAGGGTCAGAAGTCCATCGCTGGTTCAACCATCTGTTACCCAGACAGAGACTTTCTTATAATATTTTAGAATCAATTGGTGAAATGAAGAGAGACAGTTGAGCATAGCAAACAAACTGATGAACAAATCTGCTAAAATGACTGGCAGGAGAGACTCTCAGGTTCAGCTGAGGCCTCCATTGTTTGCGTAACAGATCTCAAGTACTTCCCTTGCTCTAAAGGTGTGCACTTTTCTGAGCTGTTAAAACAATGAGAAACCAGTTCTGTCAGTTCTAAGGTATCATCCTCCTCCAGACTATATGAATTGATGAAAAATTCGCTGAGGTGGAAGAAGCAGGTGGTGAGGTCTATTACCTTGTTGCTATGCATTTCCTTCCCCCCAGCCCACAGGCATGAAGCAACATGGGAATTCTTATCCCTTAGAGGAGGAGGTTTTTAAGAGAATCACTTGAAGAGCTTGAAATTTGGTGGCACATGGGAATTATCTCACTTTGAAAATGCTCTAAGTGAAAGGCTGTGTCTACCTTAGCCACAGATGAAAGAGCCAAGGAAGGAAGGCAGGAGAAAGAGATGCAGTCCCAGGAGGGAGCCTTACTCAGAGCCAATGTGGACGTGGGGTGGGAACTGGACAAAGTATGATCCTACAAGAAGAAACTGACTTGGATTTAAAGGGTGCTTGCCTATTTAAAGAGCAACACCATCTCAAATATGGACCCTCTAATGTGGATGAGATTTTTTCTTATCTAAGAATTATCTGAAATTGAGAGCTGATCAAAATTGTATCCAAGGTGAAGGGAAGAGTGGATCTTCAGAGCTGTTTTAAATGGAGAATGGGGGTGCCTGGGTGGCTCAGAGGGTTAAACCTCTGCCTTCAGCTCGGGTCATGATCTCAGGGTCCTGGAATCGACTCCTGCATTGGGCTCTCTGCTCAGCAGGGAGCCTGCTTCCTCCTCTCTTTCTGCCTGCCTCTCTGCCTAATGTGATCTCTCTCTGTCAAATAAATAAATCTTAAAAAGAAAAAAAAAGAAAGAAAACTCTATCTTAAAAAAACAAAATAAAATAAATGGAGAATGGGTTGGAGGAGGGTTTCTTGCACCCTTCTAGTCCAACAGTTTCTTTATTTTTTAATTTTCTTATTTTCCTGATAAGATAAAGCCCACTTCTTCATTCAGGTTATTTGAACATTCCAACAAGCTTAGGGGGTAAAGGGAAGGAACCACAAAGAAAGACACAGATATACAGAGGAAATGTATTATAAACTGTTGTTTTCTCTTTTGGTGAAAGAAAAAAAATAAACTTTAAAATCAATATCCCACTCATAAGTAAAAGTGAGATAGAAAAAAATGATTTTTTTAATCTAGCATTTATGTGTATATTCTCATTTCATAGGTACACTTTATTTGGGTATTACTACCATCCACTGGCAGAAAATCTAAAAGGAAAAACAAATATCAGGAAGGGCAAAACTTTACCAAGAGGAAGCTCAAGAAGCTGGGTTTAGGAGGGTGGATGGCCCGCCAGGTACCAGGCCAGGTGGGTCAGTGGAAGCAAACTGTGTGCAGGAAGACCCTGGAGCTCTCCTCCAACTCCTGCAGCAGCTCATCGATTTAATTCTCCACATCCTCCCTACACTGAATGCACTGGCATAGCTCACAGATGAAGAATGCCCCCAGGGTGGCCTCTCTGTCACTGTTCTGGATGTCCCCGTTGCTTACAGGCATGGGTTGGCAGGTCTCCTGCTCTCTGGAATTCCGATCTTCAACCATCTGGTCATTCGCTCTCTCTTCACAAATGAGGAGCAGGAAATCAAATACACCTTTGCCGTTCTGGAACATTTCTGGCCAGGGTTTAATTTTCTTATTTCTGTCTAATATATGTAAAATGCCATTCTCTCCTTCCTAAGGAGATCACTGTACATCTAACATTAAGTAGTTTTGAAATCCTAAATATTTGGCTCATAACGTGCTGGTCCAGTCAAAGTCATGTGAGTTCCTGTTCCAAAGAACTGGCCATTGAATTCTCATTTGCTGCAGATGTTGTGTGCCTCCATGCTCAGGTCTGGTTGCTCAAACTGACCACCACTACCTGCAGCAGCAGCAAAGACACCAATGTGCCCTCCAAAGGGCTCTTTAAACAACCGGCAAGTGCAAAACTATGTCACCCCAATGGTGGTTGCAGGTTCCAGGCACTGATCAGTTGAAGAATATTCTAGCATCCTGAAAACAGAACTTGGAGTTAAAGATTTGTTTGGTTTTTAACTTCTATTTCTTTCTTGAAATAAAACTGTGCTTCAGGGCACCTGGGTGGCTCAGTGGGTTAAAGCCTCTGCCTTCAGCTCAGGTCATGATCTCAGGGTCCTGGGATCGAGCCCTGCATTGGGCTCTCTGCTCAGCGGGGAGCCTGCTTCCCTTCCTCTCTCTCTGCCTGCCTCTCTGCCTACTTGTAATCTCTGTCTGTCAAATAAATAAATAAAAATTTTTAAATTAAAAAAAAACAACAACCTGTGCTTCATTTGGGACTTAGAACCCAACATAAAACTTGCCAGAAGCCCCAGTGAAATAGAAGGGAAAGAGGGAGATACATATTCTTCCATAAAAGCCATGCAAGATTTCCTAATGAAAGTTTATGACAGATTGGAGAATGGAGAATCTACCTAAATAGTATTATGTACTTCCATATTGTCAAGTAAAACCAATCCTGCTACCTCAATTTCGTTTAGCTAAACTAACTGAAGATAAGGACTACCCCAGTCCCACTCAGCTTCACCACAGAAGCCCAGAAGCTGAAGTGGGAGGTCCGTCATGTAAACCAAAAGGGTTGCATTTCCTACTCTGTCTAGTCATCTGGGATTCCACTAAGCTTCTAAAAGATTCCATTGTAACCACAGATTCTTATCCAGTGTCCTAGTACATCATTTTGTTTAGCAAACATTTCTCATTCCTCATGCTAACTACTAAGTTAGTTCATACAATATTTTTGTTTCTTCTCGCAGAGACTTCTCCACGTCCAGCACGGTTCTATAAGCTTCTCGTGGAAGTTATATTTGAGTGTATGGCAGTGCAGATGATAAATGATACATCTGTTAAAATATATCAGATGATAATAAATGTTTTATTAACAAAAAAAATAGCAGGGGAAAGGAATAAAGGTTGCTGGGGAGATGAATTTAAAACAGGGGTTCAGAGAAGGCTTCCTTGAAAGGTTGACAATTTGCGCAAAGACTTCAAGGTAGGAGCATTTTGGAATATTCAAGGAACAGCAAGAAGTTTATAGCTGGAACAGAAGGAGAGAGAGGGAAGGGTAAGGTGAGAGAGGGAAGAAGGGCCAGACCACTTAGGAACTCTTAGCTACTGTGAAGACTTTGGCTCTTTGAATGAGATCGGAAGCCATTCAAGGACCAAGGAGTGACATGACCTGACTTATGTTTCAATAGGATCTTCCTGGATAAAGATGATAGGGGATGGAGTGCCAGGGGCAACCAACCACCTGGGAGGCTCTTGAAACACCCCAGGCCACAGATGATAAAGGCCAGGACTGTGGGTCAGGATGGGAGCCCCTGAAGGAAATGAGGATGGGAGGAGTAACCAGATTCTGATAAATCACTCCCTGAACGCCGTACCAAGGTGTTGTTCTTGTATTTGGCATAGAGAAAACAGAAAGGCAAATGCAAAACAAATTTAAATTCAACAACTAACCTATCAAGGGGAATTTGACTATTTCAGGAGTACTTGATATTAGTAAAGTCTACAGGTACTTTTTAAATATAAAATTTTCAGGTATAGATATTTGGAAAACCAGAAAAGCCTTGAAACCATTTAAAATGCATATCAGATTCTTTGAAAGTGTTTATGAATTTGACAAAGTATCTTCCACAAGGAAAGAATGCCCTAGAAGGAAAAGAAAGATATTAGATTTTTCTTAAAAAAAGAAATGCACCCAACAAGATATAAATAGAAAATAGCTGAAAATACACCTAGATGTCACAATGTGCCAGATTATCATCTGATATTTCTAATAAAGATCTAGTACCAAAAGTACCAAAGCTCTATGCTAAATGACACAAACCATTTTCCAATAACAAAAGGGCAATCAGTAGAAATAAGGACTCAAAAAAAAAAAAAGGCGCAAAATATGACATTAAATGTATGTGACTTTAAAAGAGATTAAGAACTGCATAGCATAGGTCTTCCCTCTAATATGATAACAGAGATACAGACAGACAACTACAAAAAATTCTATGTATTCATTAAGGATAACATAATACAAATTCGAGAATGGAATAATACAAAGCAGGAGACATTTTCGAAATGTCAACAAACAGTGCCAATGAATATTTTTTCTGCCAAGGAACAGCACGAGGGAATGTTTTATTCAAGAGTATCCAAGGAAGTAAGAAGTACATTTAAATGGGACATGTCTCAGCTACGTCAAAAATTTTTAATGAAAAACAGAAAAGCAGCTTCTGGGAATAAAAGCATTACATTTTTGTTCTGGAATAAAAGTGCTATGCTATGTATACCCTCATAAAAAATGATTAGAGGTATCCCCTGCTTTTTGAAAGTTCATGTTATGCCACTTTGTTATTATGAAAGACGGAAAGAAATCCAAAGAGGATTTTCACTTTTAAGAAGAAAGGTGAAAAGCAAAAGTAGTGTTCAGCATTTGTTTTGTAGCAAAACAAATTTATGCCACAGAGGCAGTGAACACGTGGAGCAGAGAGAGAGGCCCCACCAAGCTTCTTCCCAGCAACGACACTCAGCATCTGAGCATTAAGAAGTCATCACTTTGGGGGCGCCCGGGTCAGGTTGTTAAAAGTCATGGACCGGGATGTTGAAGTTGTCAAGGGTGATGTAACTGGAGGGAAAGTTCCAGAAGTTATCAGGGAACATAAAGGTTATCCCCAAGGCTGGTAGACAAATTTGATAGGGAAAATAGGGTGGTATAAACATTTGTCCTAAATATCAAAGGAGCATATGTAATTCTCCTTTTCTCCTTCTGGAGAGAGCAACCCTCCTTTATTTTACTTAAGAGAAAGATAAGGAAAAAACAAAGACTAAAAAGACATGTTTGTGCTGCTAATAATAATCATGGCTACTTGATGACAAAGTAAAATAATTGTTAAATCAGGACATGTTTGTCCTGTCTCATTTTAACATTGTGAACTAAGCTATTAAATACTAAGTACAGGTTTTCCTCCTCAATTTGGAAGCAAAATGTTCCTGTGAAAACTTTCATAAGCTGAAATGACACAAAGCAAAGAAGCAATTACCATTGATTTATATGGAAAATTTTTTTAGCGTTCCCAGACCCAAAAAGTCACCTCTTTTAGGCTTTTCTAAGACCTTAGGACACACCTTGCTAATGGATGCACATAATAAATCAAAATGAAGCCCAGATGCTCACAGACACAGTTCAAAGTGATGACTTCTTTTTTTTGTTTTTGATAATTTTTTTAATTAACATATAATATATTATTAGCCCCAGGGGTACAGGTCTGTGAATCGCCAGGTTTACACACTTCACAGCTCTCACCATAGCACATACCCTCCAAAACCCAACCACCCTCTCCCTAACCCCCTCCCCTCCGGCAACCCTCAGTTTGTTTTGTGAGATTGAGAGTCTCTTATGGTTTGTCTAAAGATTTTATTTATTTATTTGACAGACAGAGATCTCAAGTAGGCAGAGAAGCAGGCAGAGAGAGGAAGGGAAGCAGGCTCCCTGCTGAGCAGAGAGCCAGATGTGGGGCTCGATCCCAGGACCCTGAGATCATGACCTGAGCCAAAGGCAGAGGCTTTAACCCACTGAGCCACTCAGGTGCCCCTCCTGGATTGATTTAAACCTTGATTACTTCCTGGACCTAGTTGGACTTCTAGACCACCAGGGACACTCAGGAATTTTTTTATAAGATTTTATTCATTTATTTGAGAGAGAGAGCCTGAGCAGGGGTGGGGAGGAGAAGAGGGAGAGGGAGAAGCAGACTTCCCACTGAGCAGGGAGCCTGATGCAGGCTCAAAGGGTTCGATCCCAAGCCAAGGGCAGACACTTAACCAACTGAGCCACCCAGGTGCCCCAAGAATTTTTTTTAATAATTAATATATCCTTTAGTCCTTATTCCATTCCCCACATCTATACCACCTCTATTTTCCTAAAGTTCTCAAATCTTGCCCTGCCTAAAATATTTTTATGACATGAGGTTTTCTCCTACATCACCAGAACACAGAGACCACCCTGTTACAAAGAAAGCTTCTCTTATACTTTTTGTTTCTTCCCATGAAGAAGGAACCCAATGAATGCTAATTCTTGGCCTTTCTGCCCCTGTACTCACACTACCTTAGGGGAAGTGAAATGACTCCCTTGATTGGTAAGTTTGTCCAGAATAAACCGGCATTCTCTAATCAGCCTTTAGCTCTCTTGGCAGCCAGCAAGTCCACACAGCCAGAACCAATCACTCTCTCACTGACCATAAGTGTACAGGCCAGCTCTGTCTCTGGAGGGCCTGGGGAAACCTGTAGTTTGGAAAGGGAGTGTGGCCCTAAAATCTGAAGACCTCCCAACAGACAAATGTTAAGGAATGTTAAAAAATCAAAACCAAAACTGGAAATTTAGAGGAGCTTTGTAAATTCAGAGGTATGAGCGGACTTTAGAATGTTTTAACCTTGACAATTGTATGGGCTTTTAAGAGGTGCAGTGTGGAATGCTCATTCATTGCTGGTGGGCATGCAAAATGTTATACCCATTTTGGAAAACAATTTGGTAGTTTCTCACAAAACTAAACATACTCTTACCAAAACTTAGAAACAAGCAAGATATATTTCAGTTGGTAAAAGGATAAACAAACTGTGGTACATCTAGTCAGTGGAATATTATTAGGCATTAAAAAGAAATAAGCTATTGGGGTGTCTGGGTGGCTCAGTCAGTTAAGTGTCTGACCCTTGATTTCAGCTCAGGTCATGATCTAGGGGTTGTAAGATTGAGCCCCACATTGGGCTCCACACTGGGCGTGGAGCCTGCCTAAGATTCTCTCTCCCCCTCTCCCTCTGCCCCTTCTCCCACCTTCTCTCTATCTCTCTCTACCAAAAAAAAATAAATAAATAAAAGCTATCAAGCCCTCAAGGGACATGGTGGAATCTTAAATGCATAATACTAAGTGAAAGAAGGCCATCTTTACAAGGCTATATATTGTACCACTTCAACTATATGACATTCTGAAAGAGGCAAAATTATGGAGACAGTAAAAAGATAAATGTTTGCCAGAAGTTGGGGAAGGAGGGGTCCATAGGGAGAGCAGAGAATTTTTAGAGCAGTGACATAATTCTAAATACTATACTGGTGGATACATGTCATTATACATTTGTCCAAGTCAATAACATGTACAACACCAAGAGTAAACCCTCGGTAAACTACCCATTTTTGGTGATAATGATACATCAATGTAGATTTATCCATTGTAACAAAAGTACCACTCTGGTGCAGGATGTCGACAGTGGGGTAGGTTGCGCATGTGCGGGATGAGAGGATATAAAGGAACTCTTTCTGTACTTTCCACTCAATTTTTCTGTGTACTTAAAAGCACTCTAAAAAATAAAGTCTATTAAAAACAATCTGGGGCTCCTGGGTGGCTCAGTGGGTTAAAGCCTCTGCCTTCGGCTCAGGTCATGATCTCAGGGTCCTGGGATCGAGCCCCGCATCGGGCTCTCTGCTCAGTGGGGAGCCTGCTTCCTCCTCTCTCTGCCTGCCTTTCTGCCTACTTATGATCTCTCTCTCTGTCAAATAGATAGGTAAAATCTTAAAAAAAAAAAATCTATTCTGGGAAGGAGGTTTCCTTGTCTAACAGAGGGTATTTAAAAAAAATACAGATTCTTAGGCCTTATCTCAGAACTACTAAATCATTACTGCAGGAATAGAACATAGGAATCAGTATTTTTCTGCATGCAATTGTTAAATAATAATAAGCACCCAGGTCATTATTTTGATCAGACAAATTTGGGAAACATTGGTTTAGACTATTCTATAGCTGAAAGCATTTATAGCAACTGATGGCCAAGGATTACAACTGTCGGCTCAGAAGATACTACATAAGCAGTATTGAACAGACATCATTCTAATTGCAGCTAAAGGCAATAGTATCCTTCCATGTTCCATTTGTAATTAGAAGGCTACATAACGTGCTTTGACCAGTGGAATGTGAATGGAAGTGATGTGAGTGAAAAAGGTGTGTGCTGCTTCTGGGTAGAAATTCTTAGAAGCAGGGTCTCACTTGTTACATTCCCTTGTCCCTGCTGTGCGAATCATGGAAGAAACTTATGGAGATTGCATCATCCTAATTCCTTAAGTGAGCACAGTATGAACAGAACTCCCTGCCCATCCATAATGGATGTATAGTATGAGTGAGAAATAAACTGCTGTTGTCTTAAGCCACTAAACATTCTGAAGCTCTTTGTTACTGCAGCAGAACTTACCTAATCACTACTGATACATGTTTCAAATTCTATAAATTTCTAAGCTTCACAAGAAAACAATATCTCAGGTTCCATTCTGGGAGATGAATTAAAGTGAATAGCAAATTATCACCCTGGAAATGAAAAACTCAAAGTGCCAAATTAAACATCTCCTGATTATGTTTATGTCCACAGGACATGGATTCCTGAGCCCTGTATCAGACCAGCTATCTTGGTAAAGCTAAACTGGTATCTGACAACACCAATTAATGGGCTTTGGGAACACAATTTTGCCTGTAATGACAACACTGGAGACAGGAGTAGCTTTTTCTAAATTTGGTGGGTGTGGGGACAGTACTGCAATAATTTTGTGTCTTGACTTTTTTTTTTTTTTAAGATTTTTTATTTATTTGAGAGAGAGAGAGAGCACAAGTTGAGTAAGAGACAGAGGGAGAAACAGACTCCCTTCTAAGCAGGGAACCTGATGCGGGGCTCAATTCCAGGACTCTGGGATCATGACCTGAGCCGAAGGAAGCCTCTTAACCAACTGAGCCACCGACGTGCCCCCTTATTGACTTTTTTGATTCTCTAGAAACTTGATGAGAGACTTGATATTAAACTAAAACAATTTTTGTCCAAGCTACAACTATTTACAAAATATTCAAACCCTATTTACACCTTGAAAAACTTTTCTAATTGAATAAAATATGAAGTGGAAAGCATGAGTTCTGTACATTATATTTCTTTGAAATTTAAATCTCAAGGGCAAATCTGAATTTGGTCAGTAATTTCTCTCGACTTAAATTTTTAAGGGGCTTTAAACTTTAGATTTCTATTTTTCTTGGGAATTTAATAATGGGAAAGAGTTAGTGGTCAAATTTGAAAGGTCTCTGTGTTGACTGTATTTTATTATTGAAGTATCTTGATGGTACTATATACTCTCATTACAAGCCCTCTTATATGTGAGATCAAACAATACTACTGATATAATTGGTAAGAAAAACAGACAGGGGAATGAATTTTCAGATTTGGAGTTTTTGAAACTAATATACTACTTGTGGTAGTTATAATGTGGCCTGTCTTCTGTCTTGTCCTAGCAGCTTCTCTCTCATGTAGGGCTTGGTCTTGGTGTGAAAGCACATAACAGCTTAGACCATCCTAGCACCATCCCATAGAGCCTAGACCATTCCAGCACCATCTGATCTTCTCATAGTTCCCTTGTGTTTACCTGAAATATTGAGCCCACAAAGCTTCTCCTCTTTTTGACTGACACCTTTTGACTGCTACCCTTAGATGAACTCTCTAAGCTTTACACACCAAGTGGGACTCCTTTTTGGGTCATCCTTTTGTAATCTGGTGTTTAATTTTGTTTGGGCTTTCTTGACCTTCTATCACTTGTGAATCTTGTTGCTTTCATGATGTGTACCCACCTGCATATATTTGGAAGTTCATACCTTGCTACCTAAACTTGTTATTTGTGGGTTTTAGATTTTTCTTTTTTTTTTGAGAGAGAGAGAGATAGAGCAGTGCCAGGGAGAATGGGGGTGGGACAGAGGAAGAGGAAGAGAGTGAATCCTAAGCAGGCCCCACGAGGAGCAGGGAGCCACACGCAGGGCTCAATCTCAGGACACTGATGTCACAACCTGAGCCAAAATCAAGAGGTGAACACTTAATGGAGTAAGTCACCTAGGCACCCCTAGATTTTGCTTATCAACTTGCTCTGTTTTTGTAGGAACATATGGGGATATTTAAAAACCATGCCACTTTCAGGACACCTGAGTGGCTCAGTCAGTTAAGCCTCTGAATCGAATCATGATCCCAGACTCCTGAGATTGAGTCCCACGTCAGATTCCCTGCTTGGTGGGGAGCCTACTTCTCCCTCTGCTTGCTGCTCCCCCTGCTCGTGTTCACATATACATATATATAAACTTTTCATAAATTTCAGAGATTTTGATCAGCACACTCCCCCAAAGCCCATTCATAATTAACCTAAGCATCTCTGTATCTTGGGTAAAGAATTCTGCTCTGGTCTATAACTAAGAAAGAGGAAAATGAAGAAAGTCATCCATTCCCACAAAATAGTCACATGGAGTATTTTTCACTTCCCAATGTATTTTTCTATATCACCCCACCCTAAATTTTTGTCTATTTTTTACATTTCTGTAGTGGTTTCCTATACTGCATATTCTCTCATGCATCTCTCTCTCTTCATTTAATCCTGGAGTACTTGTGGAATAAAAACCAACATTGTGTTCCTCTTATCCCAAAGGACATGATAGGATACTTGGGAAAGAGACATGTCCACATCAAAACTTGAGTAATAATGGGCTACTGTCTGGCTCAGTCTGTAGAGAATGCAACTCTAAATCTCAGGGTCATGGGTTCAAGTGCCATGTTGGGCATGGAGCCTACGTAAAACAAACTAAAATAAAGTAAAATAAAATTTGGGTAATAAGATAAGGAAGAATATGAATAGGTGGGAGACATATTCAACTATTTCTGAGGAAGGGTAAGATACTGATTTCTGTTGGAGAGGGAGTTCAAACTGAACCTTGAAAGATGGGTTGATCTTTTCTATAAGTAGATAGAAGGAAATGGTATGCCAAATGGAATAGAACAACAAGGAATATGTAAATATAAATAGAATGTTGGAGTGATCACAACAGGCCCCACATGGACTGACCAGAAAGGATATAAAGTTAGATACAAACAGAGTGCTAGGTTGGGGACAGTCCTGTGTTAGGCTTGAGCACCAGGTTAGAGTCTGGGCTTTATTTTGTAAATAACAGGGAGACACTGAATATTTTTCAGCGAAGGAGTAACAGAATAAAAATGATTTTTTCAGAGATTGAACTGCTAAGAGTATTTCATGGAGAGATGAGGGACTGGTCAAAAGGAGAAAAGTTAGGAGACTATGCAGTAATCCATGATTTGAACTTGTGAACAACTGAACTGTTTGCGACAACCAATTTAGCAAAAGGGGCACAACTGTTGTAGAAGGCATGAACATGTGTTGCTTGCATCTCCCTTCATCTGGTAGAATGCAGTCAGCTAAGAGCATCCAGCCACAGCACCTTCAGGATCCACCACAGCAGTATTCTAGCTGAGGTCATCATTTTACCATGCAGCCCCAACCAACGACCGACAGATAATCACAGCAGTGCTAGGGTCTAGTCACGTCTACCTAAGGCAGGCCTTCTCTAACAGGCTATCTTTGCTCTGGAGCTCCCCAGTGGGCTGGCTGAGACTTGGCTAGCTGTACAGTAAATCCAAGGCTCTCACCATCCAATCTTGTTTCCTCGCCACTTTTTCACGGGTGTCAGATCAGCATCCAAATCTGCGGGCTCTTCCTACTCAATCCATCTTCCTCCACCTTTATCTCTTGTAGGTGTCACATCCACTCCCCAACTAATACAAAAATACTTTGGGAATACATGGAAAGTTACACATTATAAAATTCATACAAGTAAAAATTAAACTGATAGCAGCACTGAATTAATTGTGTCTAGGAAAGGCATATTCTAAGCTTAATTATTTCATGCATTAGAAAATTAAGAAATGTGGTAACAGTGGGGCACCTGGGTGGCTCAGTGGGTTAAGCCTCTGCCTTTGGCTCAGGTCATGATCCCAGGGTCCTGGGATCCAGCCCCACATTGGGCTCTTTCCTCAATGGGGAGCTTGCTTCCTCCTCTTTCTCTGCCTGCCTCTCTGCCCACTTGTGATCTCTGTCAAATAAACAAATAAAATATTTTAATAAAAGGAAAGAGAAATGTGGTAACAGTGATTTATGTATTGATAAAAAAAAACAACTAAGGTCACTACAGGTTTGAATACATTTTCTAGATGCTGAAATCTTTTCTGTGATTTAACTTGAGATTAGAGACTAAAGTAGCTATTTGAACACGTCTTTATTTAGAAGAGCCAATTTATTTTAAAGAGAATAGTCTCATCTCACAACTGAAAGTAATAATGGGATAAATGGGAGGAGCAGGGCAAGTGCTGCATCTGGGGTCCAGCAAATATGAGAGTCAGTACAGACACTAAAAATATGTCTATCAGAAAAGATTCTTGAAGTTTCTTTTGAATATATTTTATGTTTGTGTTCATGAGACATATCTGTGAAAATGGAATGGAAAAAGGAAAAATTCCTGCCATGGCAGTATTGAAATACACAAACACACACACACACACACACACACACACACACACACACCTGCCACATAATACACTAACTTGATAATCAGAATGTAACGGAAATGCTATATGACAGATCATCTCACACATTCAGCTAAACATAACCACTCTTCCTGTTTTGTTAGATGAGGGAAGTTATAATGTAATGCTAGAGGTATATTTTGTATGTGTGTTTAGGCTGAGGAGATTAGTTTGTCATTCAGTTTCAACCGTTCAATGGTAATTTAGGAATGAAATTATTACACTAGTTTTGAGCTGATAACTGTTTGGTAGAAGGCACCATCACTTCCTTCCTATTTTTAACTGCCATCCAATACAATAGTTTCCTTTTGAAGCAGATCTTAGTAGATTTGAAACATTTCAAGGATATAAATTCAAATTATTGGACATTTGGGTGGCTCAGTTGGTTAAGTGTCTGTCTTTGGCTCAGGTGGTAATCTCAGGGTCCTGAGATGGAGTACCACATTGCTTCTCTCTCTCTCTCTCCCTCACCCCACCCCCTGCTCCTTCTCTCTCTCAGATAAATAAATAAAATCTTTTTAAAAATTAATTCAAATTATTATCTCTTACTAATAAAACATTTTAAATAATTACACAGTCCTCCTGAACCTCCAGCATGACCTCTGTCCTGCCAGGTTCCCATTTTACACATTCTCCTTCCCGGATTATTTTCTTCCTTACTCTACAAATTCCCAACTTTCTACTTTTTTCTCATATCTTTCACATCTTTTCCACAACTCTCTACTCTCAACTGAGGACATTGCCTCATACTTCCCTGAGGAAATAAAAGCCATCAGAAGTTGCTCATTTTGCGGGGGACACAGACCACTGCAGCCTTGTTGTCCTCAAGGAGGGCCCTTCTCCCTCCATTTTGCCTTCGCTGGACTGGCCATAGCTCGCCCTGGAGCATGGTACAGAACTCAGGGATGCACAGCCGAGCCAGGTCTCAGGATTCTGGCTTCCAAGAAAAATCTTGCCATGACTGATAGGGCCCCAGATAAAAATTCAAACCTTCAACCTGTTCTCTTTTACATCCCTGAAAATGAATCACCGTTGGAACAAAAGCTAAGAGAATTAAGACAAGAAGCACAAGAATGGAACCAACAGTCTGGGCAAACCAGAATTTGACATTTTGTAAGGAAAAGGAAGAATTTATTAACTCATAACTAAAAGTTAAAGGTCTGGGACTGAGAGCTGGATCAGGTAAAAAAGCAACATTACATACAGAAGAAATGGCTGACTTTGTAAGGAACTTTTAGGTAAAAAATTTTCAGAAGCACATTATTATAAAAGACTGGTACAAGTGCAATTTTCCCATCACTTTCTTCATGGGAAAAATGGGCCTGGGGAGGGTTTGGAACAAGCTTAAACCAAAACAAAAGAAGACCAGCACTTAGAGCTCACCTTGTCCCACCCACCAGTGGCCAAGTTTCTAGGAGAAGCAGCTGCTTTGGGAGTCCATTTTATGAGGGCTCTAAAAACCTGTGAGTGAGGGGTGTCTGGGTGGCTCAGTCGGTTATGTGTCTGCCTTCAGCTCAGGTCATGATCCTAGATCCCTGGAATGGAGCATGTTATGCTCCTGTAAGGAGCCTATTTCTCCCTCTCCCTCTGCCTCTTCCCTCCGCTGGGGTGCTCGATATCTCTCTCTCTCTCTCTCTCTCTCTCTCAATAAAATCTTAAAAAACAAACAAACCAACAAACCTGTGAGTGAACCGAGTTCCATGCTTCTTCATGGGGGCTCCCTGGCTTATGTCAGAACAGAGTAGACTACGAGAATGGGGGTCCTGGTGAGCCAGACTCTGTTCCAACTGTGGATTCCAAGCTAGTCCTTGGTCACAGACATGCTATTAAATAAAGCCCAAGCATGTGTACCTGCAAAAAGAGAAAAAAAAAAGTTTCTCATTTTTGGATTTCTAAATCTGTATGTCTTCTTCTTCCCTCATGTTTCACTGTAGGAAGTGTCTTTCCTCCTACCATTTCACTCCTGCTGTGGATCCAATCCCTTACTCTCCATCATCCCTCCCTTTCTAATGAATAATCCTGATCCCAAAACAAAGACGTGCTGATATCTGTCATCTGTAAAAGCCTCTTCTTGACTTCTATCATCTTTAAACTACGTTTCCTTCTTCTGTCTCCCCTAATAGAAAACTTCTTGAATATTCTTTATCTCTATGCTGTCTCTACTCCTTCACCAGGTCATTCTTGAATCCTCTTCAATCTAGCCTCTTTGTCCCACCATTCCTCGGACATTGTGTATCAGAGTCAATGGTTACTTCTATACTGTCAAATCCACTGGCCACTTTGGCCCTTATCTTTCTTGATTCTTTAGCTGTATCTCTCTCCCTGGGAACATTCTCCCCCTTTAGCTTCTGTGATGCCATTCTGCACAAAGAAGAGTTAATATAGCAGGCCTGAGATTGCTATCCTTTGAAGGGGCTTGCAAGGTTGGCCCTTGGCTAGCATTTGAAAACTTGATTTTCAGTAGTTTCTCTTTTTCCCTAACTGATAATTGATGGCTTACTGTGCCCAGACAGAGGGTAACTCTGATCATGTAACATCATTGGATTCAGATAAAAATCTTGGGTACTTACTTAGTCTCTAATGGGCTTCCTTGCACAGAAACATCACATACATATTACTGTGTTTTCAGTAATAGGGGAAGCATGTGCTCTATATGACCCTTGACAGGAGAAAAAAGGTGTTAAGGAAGCCTGCTCATGGATTCTTCCAGACTCCACCTGTGTCTTTTTCTCTCATGATCTGGCACAATGAATTTAGTGCAACACTGGGACAAGTCTTAGCCATGAGTACAACCATATGATGATTCCAGTGAACCTCCTAGTGAATATCCAAACACAGAGCTGGTCTTCATCACTCAGTCCAGGTTTTCCTTTTCTGATACTCTTTTACTGATTTCTCCTATTCTGTCCCACTTGGAACCTCAAGGTTTTACTCTCTTCTCTATACTGTTTTTCAGGTGATCTTATTTCGTCCCTTAAGATGAAAAATCATTTATATGCTGACAACTTCCAAATTGATATCTCCAGCCTAATTTCTACCCCTAACTCTAGACACTGATACCCAAAAGCCTTTTTGAATTTTCACTTAGGATTGTGTAGGTGACCTTAGTATGGCCAGTATGGAACTCGTGATAGCTTTTTCACAAACCTGGTCCCACTTTCTGTTTTCTCCATCTCATGATGAGTCTACCATACATGCTATTACCAAAGGCAGAAATCTGGGAGTCATCTGTGACTCTTCCTTTCTCTCATACCATATTCTATCATCAAATTTTGTTAGTTTTACCTTCAAAATATCTCAAATCTGACACTTCTCACTATTCCACTTTGATACAAGTCATCATCATTTCTCACTGGACTACTAAAATAGCTTCCTACTTAGTCTCTACTTCCATTCTTGTTTTTTTTTTTTTTTAAAGATTTTATTTATTTATTTGACAGAGAGAAATAACAAGTAGGCAGAGATGCAGGCATAGAGAGAGAGAGAGGAGGAAGCAGGGTCCCTGCCAAGCAGGGAGCCCAATGCGGGACTCGATCCCAGGACCCTGAGATCATGACCTGAGCCAAAGGCAGTGGCTTTAACCCTCTCAGCCACCCAGGCACCCCTCTACTTCCATTCTTAACCCTGTATAATCCATTCTCCATTCAGAGAAATTCTTTGAAAGTTCAAATCAAATGATGTAATTTTCCTGATTAAAAACTTTTCTATTGATTTTGATTGCACTTAGAGTAAATCTAAATTCTTGGCCTACTGATTAGATTAGAGGGAAAAGTAGGTGTTCTTGCATTGAGAAAAAAACTGGGCTTGATCAAGAAACAAAGAAGGTCAGAGTACCTACAACAGAAAGAGTTATGGGGGGAGGGGAGGGTCAAGATATGAGGAAATATTGAGAGGAGAAGGGTCTTTTCTTGCAAGCTTTGTTTTTTTAGTATTTATTACACAAATCTGTGCTCCCATATGGAAGCAAAACATCATATTAATTTTCTCTAATGAACTGGTCATTTATAAAATTAGTCCCAACTCAAATATTTTTCCATAGGAAACACCAGTAATTTTTTCCCTACCCTATTTCATTCAGTTGCCCCTCAGTTGACATCCTCATTGGTTTGAACTTTGAGACTGTGGTAATATCCCCAAATATAAATCAAGTGCAAATCAATGAATTGAAAGAATTTAACTGCACATTTTGTTACAAGTGCAAGATTTTGTGAAGTTAATCAAAGTGATGTTAAAGGAGTCTTCCAATCACACATAAGGCTATTGGCAAGTGAGACGGCAGTCATACCAGCTAACAAGAGGAGCAGAGAAAATAGAAAAGAAATGTGTTTCAAAAAAGAATAATTTGAATATCAAGCAATTAAGGGAAGTCATTAGGAAAACTGATGAGGCTCTTGATAATTTTGGTTAAAATTACTTTCTGCCTATTAAGAGAATGAGAAAAAAAGAGGTCCCAGAATGGAGAAAATATTTGCAAGTTACATATATGGTAGAGGATTTATCCCCAGAATATATAAAGAACTCCTGAAACTCAGTAAGAAAACAAATAAGGCTCCAACAAATTGGACGAAAGATGTTCATAGGCAATTCACCAAGAAAGATACATGAAGGGTAAATTAGTACTAAAAAAAAATGCTCACCATTACTAGTCATTAGGAAAGTGCAGACTGGAAGCATAATGAGATACTATTACAGTCCTACTAGAAAGGCTAAAGTTAAAAATACTGATCATACCAAGGAGGCAAGGATGTGGAACAACTAGAAACCTTGTACACTGTGGCACCTGGGTGGCTCAATTGGTTATGCATCTGCCTTCAGCTCACATCGTGATCCTGTGGTCCTGGGTTTGAGTCCTACAAGCCCTACGTTGGGCTCTCTGCTCAGTGGGGAGCCTGCTTCTTCTCCCTATGCCCCTCTCTCCCACTTGTGCTTGATCTCTCTCTCAAACACATAAATGAAATTTTTAAAAAGATTTCTTGTACACTGTTGGTAAAAATGTAAAATGGCAGAATCACATTGGAAAATACCTTGCAGTTTTTTTAAAGTTATACATATACTTACCATATGATCCAGGTTGTCTTCTCCCACTTATTTGCCCATGAGAATAGGAAATAATGTCCACACAAAGACCTATATATTAGTATTCATAGCCATTTTATTTGTAATAGTTCTAAACTGTAAATAATTAAAATGTCCATCCACAGATGAATGGATATGCAAATTGTGGCATACTCAAACAATGGAATGTGAATCAGCAGCTTTTTGAGAGGAAACTAATAAAATCACACCAAATTGATGAAGATCAAGCATGGTCACTTGACCAGCAGCAGCCAGGAATTTGTTTGAAAAGCATATTCGCAGGCCCCACTCCAGTTGTACTAAATCAGAAACTCTGAGGGAGAAGCACTCTAAACCACAGCTTTAGATTAATTTGCTCACAGTATCAGTAAGGGTTCTTGATGTCAGTCATCTCTACTATCAGTAAACAACTCTGGCTAACTTAAATTGAAGAAATTGGCAAGTATCAGGCAACTCACAGAATTGGTAAGAAATGCTAAGAAAGATTCTTAGGTTAGGGGTTGGAACCACGGGAGTGAGGGTAACAAACAATCTGGTTCAGAAGCTGCTACCACCACCGACACAGGCCATCTCTTCTCTGTGATATAGTGGTGACTGCAGGCAGCTGCTGCTCCTGACAAACAGCCACGGAAGCCAGGCTGCTAGCTTCTCTATCAAAGATCTAGTATTATCCATCATCCCTTAATTTTGGCATCACTTGGTCAAGACTTAAAGTACATGGTGGCAAAATCTGGATCACAAGGCTGTCAGAGGAGTGGGTAGAGGGTGAATCTCAGTGCTCAGGCTTCTGAAATTGGAGGTAGGCGGCTACTTCTCACCAAGATCTAGATGGGAGGATTTCCCAAATCTAGCAAGTGCGTTCAGATGCTGAGCAGTCAAAAACGATTACAGATGCCCAATACTGAAAATGTTCTGAATAAAGTAAATTAGGTGTATTTTTAGCAGGACTGTGTTCTAGCAGAGTTAGTCAAATGTAATCTTTGTATCACTAGTTACAGGCTTAAGAACTGACCATAAAACTTACTCTTTGCTCATGAAAGTTATGTCTTTTTATTCAAGTATTGGCTCACGGTGGATCATAAGAGTGGATGGTGCCTTTCCAACTGCATGTTTGAGTAAAGACTGAAATGAAATCACTGTGTTTGAAACAATACTACCTCAACTAGACTCTTGGTAGTCTTCAAGTGTTGTTATTTAAAACTGAATTAACTGGACATTCATAGGCAAAAATAGGAATCTTGGTGGCACCTGGGAGGCTCAGGTGGTTAAGCATCTGTCTTTGGTTCAGGTCATGATCTCAGGGTCCTGGTCAAGCCCCATGTCAGCATCTCTGCTCAGTGGGGAGCCTGCTTCTCCCTCCCCCTCTGCCTGCCACTCCCCCTGCTTGTTCTCTCTCTGTCAAACAAATAAATAAAATATTTTAAAAATATATGAATCTTGACCTAAATTCACACTCATACAAAAATGAACTCAAAATGGATCATGGATTTAAATGTAAAACATGAAATAAAAAAAAAAATCCTTGAATTGAGGAGTAGGCAAAGTTCTTAGATCTGACACCAAAAGTTTGATCCACAGAAGGAAAAATTAACAAATTGGACCTCATCAAAATTTAAAACTTACTCTGCAAGAGACCCTATTAAAAGGATGACAAGATAAGCTGCAAACAAGGAGAAAATATTTGCAAACCACGTATCTGACAAAGGAAGAGTACCTGGAATAAATAAAGAAAATGCCAAAGTCAACAGTAAAAAACTTAGTAATCCAATTAAAAGGAGCCAAAAAACAAGAGCAGACATTTTTCACCCAAGAGGACATGGAGGTAACAAATAAGCACTTGAAAATAAGGTCAACATCTCTCTCCATTAGGGAAATGCTAATTAAATCACAATGAGGAATCACTAAATAAAGAGTTTGGCATTGTTTCATTTATAAAACTAAACAATGCAACCCAGCATGACCCAACAATTGCACTCTTTGATTTTTATCCCAGAGAAATTAGAACTTATGTTCACACATAAATTTGTAGATGAATATCCACAGCAACTTTACTTGGAATGGCCAAAAACAAACAAAAGTACATCAGTACTGTGGAATGCTCTTCAGTTATAAAAAGAAAAAAACTATGGTACACAAACTTGGATAATTCCTTAAGGAATTATCTGAAAGAAAAGAGGCAATCCCAACAGGTTATATCCTGCATGACTCCATTTATATATTAGCCTTGAAACCATAAAATCGTAAAAATAGAGAACAGTTTAGTAATTTCCAGGGATTAGAGACATGGAAAGGGTCAGGGAAGTGAATGTCAGTATAAGGGCAACAGGAGGGACCCTTGTGGTGTGGAAGTGCTAACATCTTGCCTGACTGCATCAGTGTAAATATCCTGATTATTATACTGTACTACAGATGGTCCCCATGCTGCAAGATGATACCAATTTTGGGAAACTGGGTAAAAGGTACAAGGGATATCTCTGTATTATTTCCTGCAACTACATGTGAATCTACAATTACTCAAAATAAAAAATGAACTTAAAAAACAAACAAGGCAACAACTTGAAAACTAAATTACTTAGGTTATGAGTCCAGAAAAGCAGCCCATTCCCTATGGATGGGGATGAGCTGACACTACTACCATCATTATCATCAATATGCATAGATACATGACTATTTGTAATCTGGTTTCAATTTATCTTCTTGTCTCCTCTCTTGCCTTATCCACATTTCCTGTGCTCCTACCATACTGTTACAATATTGAACAAAATTATAATTAAAATACCTGTAGAATGAGTTGTTTAATGTCTGTCCCACTAGACAGTGAGCTCCACAATACCAGCAATCACATAGAAAATGGATTTTTTAGGAAAAAACATTTATATTAAATTTTAAGTTGTTATTTCTAGTATGTAAATCCCTTTGTCTCCTTGAACTTGCTTACATCTCTCTCTCTCTCTCTCTCTCCTGTGTGCGACATACACACAGCCTTCTATGAATGATTCGTTGTATAGAAATTGTGGAAAATAAGGGAAAAAGCTACATTCCATGTTTAGATTAAAGCAGTACTGAAAGAGGAACAATAGAAGCCTCGGGACAAGATGATCACTTGACAGAACTAGCTTATCAGAAACAAAAGTTTAGAGGTGGGAGTTACTATAAAAACCTAATCTCCCATCCTCCAAAACTGGCAGAACAACTGGGTGAGGCACTGAATTTTTCAGTCTACAGAAGGCAGTTTCAATTAGTTTCATCTAGAGATTTTGAGAGGTAGGGAGATCCCAGCCGACATTTGGTTATAATTTTAATTTATCTACTTAACTAAATGTCAACCCACTAGATAAGTGAACTCCTTGAGGACAAGTACTGTGTCATTCATCTTATGATCTCAAACTTGGCACTCAGGAGGCATTCAACAATGTTTATTAAATTAATGAATATATAATTCACCCTGGAAAATTAGGGGTTTGATATATTACCCCTCTTACGAGTCTGTAAATTTCAAAAGAGATTCTGCTTAGTACAAAGAAACATTGCAAAGGGTAGCATTTCAAGCATAAACTATAGTGTGAGTGCCTTGCTGGTTATTCAAATTATTCATGCAGACAATTCCATTCTCTGCTTATGAGCAAGGCCTTTTCTATTTATATATATAAAAACTGGGGGTAGGTGGAAAAGAGTGTGTATCCTCTTTGTGCATTGGTTATTATCTCTCCACTGCCTCTAATTTCTTCAACCACTGTTAAAAAACACATCTCTACTGTATTTGATTAGAGAGAAGCTGTGGCCTCCTACATTATTCATAGTTTGTCAAAAAGAAGAAACACAAAGAGCTTCAGTTGTGCTGAAAAACTCTTTGCATTTAAATATCAAATAGGCATTTTCTAAATAATAATATAATAATTTTTTTAAAGATTTTATTTATTTATTTGACAGAGAGAGATCACAAGTAGGCAGAGAGAGAGAGACAGAGGGAAGCAGGCTCCCTGCTGAGCAGAGAGCCCGATACGGGGCTCGATCCCAGGACCCTGCGATCATGACCTGAGCCGAAGGCAGCGGCTTAACCCGCTGAGCCACCCAGGCGCCCCTAATATAATAATTTTTAATCCTTAAATAAATATAGCTTGGATAGGCATCACCAATGGCCATGTATGTGATATGAGGATTCTAAAAAAGCTCTTAATCATCCACAGTTACTCCCTTTTGCTCCAAATGATGTCTAATAATTTAGAGTTAGAAGTTCATTCCTTAAGGGTCTCCAGTTCCAGCAGTATAGCCGCCTGAGCTAATGCAGAAGCCCTAGATAGACACGCTGCATTAAACATAACAAGTGATAACAATAGATGAGCTCACACACAGAAAAGGAAAATCTCTAGATCCAGAAACAAAGAGGAAAGGAAAGCCAGAGCGATAACTGTGTGAGTTAATTCTGCATCAATTTTGGGGCAGTTTTATTTGATCTTGAAACAGCAAGTGACTTGGGTTTTAGTAACTACTCAGGGAAAGAAGGGAGTTGGAAATAAAATACTGGAAAAAACAAAACAAAACAGAATTCTCTAAGGGCTGAATTCCCAGGCCCGTAACTTATATAGGATAGAAATTCAAATTTACACTAGCTGAAAAACGAACATAAATATTGATTGGTACTGGGCCTGTGCTATTTCTGTGGATCTGGTGCAAGCAAACAAGCAAAATGCTCTGGGTCACAGGGGATTTACACAGAAACAGAAAGCCATGTGAAGATAGTATCATAATATAAAACATTGTAAAACACAACCAAATGAAATGCCATGAACAAAAGTCAACAAACACATAACACCCCTAAAAATCTAAAATAACAGAAAGGATTATCTAAATATTATTGTCTAGGGGTGCCTGGGTGGCTCAGTCCGATAGGTGTCTGCCTTTGCTCAGGTCATGATCCTGGGGTCCTGGGAGTGAGCCCCATGCTGGGCTCCCTGCTTGGTGGGGAGTCTGCTTCTCCCTCTCCCTCTACCCCTCCCCCCACTTACGCTCTCTCTTTCTCTCTCAAGTATATAAATAAAATAAAAATAAAAATAATTGTCTAAAACAGGGACGCCTGGGTGGCTCAGTTGGTTAAGCAGCTGCCTTCGGCTCAGGTCATGATCCCACCATCCTGGGATCGAGTCCCACATCGGGCTCCTTGCTTGGCGGGGAGCCTGCTTCTCCCTCTGCCTCTGTCTGCCTGTGCTCTCTCTCTCTCTCTCTCTGACAAATAAATAAATAAATAAAATCTTAAAAAAAAAAATAATTGTCTAAAACAATTAAATAAACACATCTAAAATCATTAAAGAAGTCATTGAAACCATAAAGAACAAAAGTCAATGAAAATAGAATAGCAGGTTTGAAAAGGAACAAAATAGAACTTCTAAAATTAAAAAAAATAATCATTAGAATTAGAAGCTCAATGGACAGGTTAAACAGATCAGATGCAGAGTAGCAAAGAATTCTGTGAATTAAAATAGGTCTCATAAAGTTATCCAGAATGAGGTAAAGAAATGAAGACTTGCAAAATGGAGGTAACAAATACAGAGATAAGAATGAGAAGCTATAACATATGTATAATGGGAATTCTACAAAGAGAGAAGAGAAACAGAAAAATTATGAACAGATAATAGCCAAAAATTTTGCATGATTGATGAATGATATGAATCTTTTCATTTAAGAAACATAAATCCCCTGCAAGATAAAAAATGTCTACATCTAGTTATGTCATAGTAAAATGGCAAAATGCCTAACAGAGACTGTACAGCAGTAATCATAGAAAAATTCATTGCTTTAGCTGTGATTTCCTCTTTAGTAAAAAATGAATTCTAAATATACTCTAATGAAGTAAAGTGGATGCCATGCTGCATAAGAAGGGCTTTTGGACGAAAACTCCAAAACTTAAAAATCATATAGGCGGGGCACCTGGGTGGCTCAGTTGGTTGAGCATCTGACCCTTGGTTTCAGGTCAGGTCATGATCTCAGGATCGTGAGATTGAGAATCTGCTTGAGATTCTTTCCGTCTCCTTCTGCCCCTCCCCTGCTTGAAAGTATTTCTCTCAAATAAATATAAATAAATAAATAAAAACAAATAAAGTCTCTCTCAAATAAATAAATAAATAAATAAAGTCTTTTTAAAAAATCATATAGGAACTATGGGGTGCCTGGTTGGATTGTTAGGTAGATCATGTAACTCTTGATCTCAGGGTTTTGAGTTCGAGCCCCATGTTGGGCATAGAGCCTATTTAAAAAAAATCATATAGGAACTAGGGTAAAAACCTCTTATTTCTCAGGTCCAATATTCTTGTGTCTTTAGTAACTGTAATACAGCAGGAGTTTGGACATTTGATTATATTAGAATGAATCATTCTAATACAACTCAAATACTTCTAAAGGCAGGAAACTAACAACCTGTCATTTTTTCTTACTACTAAGTGGATTATCAAGTAGTGAACCAAAGATGTAAATATTTGATTGGTAATTATCCCCAGCAGTTCCTCTAGCCTGAGGAGAAAGCTCTGTCTTCAGAATATTTTCCATGAAGGGCTACTGCACTTGCCAGGAATGGCGATTTTAGTCAGCCTTCTGGAGGGGTCTGATAAGATGCCAATGTCTCCCTCAGGGTCTGACTGAAAGTATAATGTGTTGTTATCTTTTGGTGGAGTATCCTGAGCTCTAAAAGATTTAAAAAAAAATGTTTGGGAGTTAGTCTGAGAAGAGAAAATTAACCCCAGGCTTTGGGTTACTATCTCCAATGATGAGTAGACTAGGCCCCCCAGAGAAACTTAAGTTCTCCCAACTTTCTCACCTGAAGAGATTTCACTAGTGTTTTCCATTAAGCCTCACAAAGAGACCTTGTCTTTCTTGTTCTGATAATGCTTTTGAACTTTCCAATTCCCACGTTCATTTCCAGGGGAACTGACATCATTGGAAGGGCCTCTTTGAAATCTTCAATCCAAATATTCCAGATCCCTTGCTCAAGCTAATCCTTTCACATTGCTCTTGTATGTCATCAGGATCTGAGTCCCTTGACTTCTCTATCAGCCCTCTTCTCTCTTCATTTAGACTTCAACCAATTTTGACAGTAACCACTCTCTTTTAAATATTTTCAACCCAGGGGCGACTGGGTGGCTCAGTGGGTTAAGCCGCTGCCTTCGGCTCAGGTCATGATCTCAGGGTCCTGGGATCGAGCCCCGCGTCGGGCTCTCTGCTCAGCAGGGAGCCTGCTTCCTCCTCTCTCTCTGCCTGCCTCTCTGCCTGCTTTGTGATCTCTCTCTGTCAAATAAATAAATAAAATATTTTAAAAATATATATATTTTTTCAACCCAGGGGCGCCTTGGTGGCTCAGTGAGTTAAAGCCTCTACCTTTGGCTGAGGGCATGATCGCAGGGTCCTGGGATTGAGCCCCACATCGGGCTCTCCGCTCAGCAGGGAGTCTGCTTCCCCCACCCCCTCTCTGCCTGCCTCTCTGCCCACTTGGGACCTCTTTTTTTATTAAAAATAAAATCTTTATAAAAAAATATTTTCAACCCAAATGATCTCTACTTAGAAAAGAGAATTCAGTGAGATATTGTAGGTAAAGCACTTGCTGAGAGAAGTGCTCAACAGTGGTAGCTAACACCATTACCTTCACTACCACCAACATATATTCTTATTCTTTTCTCAGTGTATTATACGAGACTGCATGGCATATAATCCTGGGCTGCTAAACATTATTGGGTTAAATCACGAAATTGTTCACACAGATGACAATAAAATTCATGCTTCCAGACTTAACTGATAAGTAATTGGTTCTCTAATGAGTTTTCTGAATTTTGAGACTACTCTACTCTAATTTGAGACTACTCTAAACCTTCTCCAATCTCCTCAAATCTCCTTTGCCCCACCTCCTCCCATCATTCTTATGCTCGTATTTGACAGAAAAAGAAATTAAGAAAGAGAGAAAGAATCAGAAAGAACTTCTCCAACCTCCAGTCACCAAATCTGCAAACCTTTCTGCCTTTGTGCTTTCCTCCCCTGCCTTTCTCCTCTGACAATGGAAGCACAGTCTGGTTTTTTGCTAGAGGCCAATTACTCCACATTCCCTCCCACTCTCTGTCATCCTCACCCACGTTATCTTCAACCTTACTCCATTGGCTCCTCCTCATTAATATTTAAAACATATCCCGTCTTCAAAATTTCCTTTTTATTCCAGCCTCCTCCTTACATCTTTTTCTTCCCACCCAAACTTAAAAAAAAAAAAAAAAAAAAAGATTGTCCGCTTTTACTGCCTGTAGTTATTTACTTTTTCCCATTGTCATTGTAATCTGGTTTCCAGTGTAGATCTCCTGAAACTGTTGTTATCTGTTTTATCAGTAACTCCCATAAATTCTCCTCAGGTCTCATCTCATTTGACTGGTCAACCACTTTTGGCACATTGATTATTTCCTCCATCTGAAACACTCCATCTTTAGGAATACCCACCTTCCTAGAATTCCTACTTCTCTTGACTGCTTCTCATGAGTATTCTTTGTGGTCTCTCCGCTCTCTATCCATCCTTGAATATGGTACTCCTGAGAGTTTGGTCAAGGGCCCTATTCTTTTTGTACTTTTAAACTAATTACATAAAGGCCCTTAGACTGAAGTGGCTCTAACGTCTTTGTCCAAAATCTGTGTCAAAACTTCAAGGTTATGAAATCTAAATACCAAAGTCAACCAGTCACAAACAGCCAATTGGGTTTAAAGCTATGGCCAATCCAGGGGGGCGCCTTGGTGACTCAGTGGGTTAAAGCCTCTGCCTTCAGCTCGGGTCATGATCCCAGGGTCCTGGGATTGAGCCCTGAGTGAGGCTCTCTGGTTGGAAGAGTCTGCTTCCTCCTCTCTCTCTGCCTTCTTCTCTGCCTACTTGTGATCTCTCTCTCTGTCAAATAAATAAATAAAATCTTAAAAAAAAAAATAGCTATGGCCAATCCAATAATCTCCTTTCTTTGTCTCCACACCTTCTCTACTTAAGTCTTTCCCTGGCTCCTGTCAGGGTTCCTAACCACTTCTGGTTTGGCCCTGCCCAATTCCAATAGATTTTTACTCAATAAACTCTTCAAATTGCTATTAAGTCTCAGTTATCTTTTAACAATAGTCTGTATCAGGGGAGCCTGGGTGGCTCAGTGGGTTAAGTCTCTGCCTTTGGCTCAGGTCATGATCTCAGGGTCCTGGGATCAATCTCCGCATCCCCTCTCTCTCTCTCTGCCTGCCTCTCTGCCTACTTGTGATCTCTCTCTCTCTGTCAAATTAAAAAAAAAAAAAAAAAAGACAATAGCCTGTATTTTCCTGATCCATATATCACTTTTCCATCCTTTAGGGATTCAGCCTCCAAATCTGTTTCTGCTATCTCCAAGAAGGACTTCATTATCTATCCAGCTTCTCAAACCAGAAATCTGAACTCATCCTGTTTCTTCCCATTGTCTCACTCTTCATGTTCAATCAGCTACGAAGCCTAGGCCATTCTTCTTACTGCAAGAGTTCTCAAATTATTTCAACTATCATCCATGCCATCGGTAGCTTCTTAAAGGGTCACAGCTTCTTAAAGGGTGCTCCAGTTTCCAACTCGAGTCTGTTTTAATTTACTCTCTACATAAAGTCAGAGTGATTCTTCGAAAATGTAAATTATATCATGCTGTTCCTATGCCTAAATTGTTTCAGAGGTTTTTGTTGCTTTTAGGTTTGAAGTTCTAAAAACGCCCTAGTATTCCTTTCTAGGTTTCAATCCTGTGCTCCTCTTCCAAGCAATATGCAGCCATTCAGAACTTTGAATTCCCAGAGTTCATGCTTGCAGCCTCTAAGATTTTCCTTCAGCTAAACTATACCTTTGCACTCAACTCCTTTTACCTCAACTTTATGTATCATGTCTAGGAAGCTACTTGACACCCCTCCAGTTTGAAATAAACCTTTAGGTGTTCCCAAGGCATCCTGTACTTATCCAGCAATTAAGACTATTGTCTTTTAACTGCTTATTCCCTGGACTAAAGCTCCAGTTGACTGCAAAACCCTGGAGGGCAGAAACCACTTGCTCTTCTCATCTCAAGGGCCAAAAAGGAGCGTCTGACACACAAAATAGTAGTTCACTTAGTATGTGTTAAATGATTAACTATTCACTTTTTTGGAATGAGGGCGGCCCGAAGAATACCAGAAAGTGGAGGGCTTAAAGGTGTCTGAGCAAACAAATCGATAAGTAACAAGTGAGATGGATACAGAGTACCTAGGTTTTTCCACACACTCAGGGTGGGGGACTAGGCCCACTGCCTTGTCGGAAAGCACCGCGACTACCGGCAGCCGCAGGGAGTGCGCGACCCCAAGCGAGAAAGGACAATAGCTTGGAATTCCGCCTCGTGTTTCCGGTGGGGCAGCCTCGCGCTCCGCGGGTGAGGCCCGGGGGTGGGGGCTCCGAGCCGGCCCCACCGCGAGGGAGGCGCGGCCCGCTGGGCTCCCACCGCCGCTCCCACCGCCGCTCCCACCGCCGCCGCCGCCGCAGCCGCCACCACCTCCTCCGACGCCGTCGCTCCGCCCCGCCCCGCCCCGGAAGTGACTTGAGGCTCGTCCGGAACCTGCGGGCACGGCTGCTGCAGCGTCACCAGCCGAGCCGGTGCGGGGCGGGCGGAGCGGCCGCTGCCGCCGCCAACGAACCGGGATCGCGCGGGGGCCAGCAGCGCGCAGGCCAGGGGAGGGGGCCCAGCGGTCGGGCCGAGGGCGACGGGCCGCCGGCGGGCGCGGGGCGACGACGACGCGGAGGAGGCGGAGCCCGGAGAGGGGTGGGGGTCGGGGTCGGGGAGGGTTAGGGTGGGAGGGGGTGGGGGGGGTGTCCCTAGGCTCATGGAGCCGGCCGAACGGGCGGACGGAAGGGATCCCCCGGAGCCCGGTGGGCGTCCCGGCCCGGACCCGCGGGGCTTCGTCCCTCAGAAGGAGATCGTCTACAACAAGCTGCTGCCCTATGCCGAGCGGCTGGACGCCGAGTCAGACTTGCAGCTGGCCCAGATCAAAAGCAACCTGGGCCGGGCCGTGCAGCTCCAAGAGCTGTGGCCCGGGGGCCTTTTCTGGACCAGGAAACTCTCCACGTAAGTATGTACGGGCCTGTAGGGTGGGCGGGGGTGGGGTGGGGAGCAAAGGCTCGGGGGTGGGGGGCGTCCGGGGTGGGGGGAGGTGGCTCTTTGTCCGTACCGGACCGCTGGACTCAACTCTTCCCTGACTCTAGCCAGTGGTCCGGGAGCATTAGTCTGAGAATCGCGACAAGAACCCTGCCACTTTCCTGCCGGACCTCCTCGGTCCTTACGAGCCCTCTACGTCCTCCTCAGCTGCCTTTCCCCCAAGGATTCGGGTTGTTTTCTTCCGACCTGCGGGGCCCTGGGGAGCCTGAGGGTACCGGGCTCCCAGGGAAAGAGGTGAGCGGTCCCCCAAAGGTCCTCCTTGGACCTTTAAAGATTTATGGGGGAGCAACTATTGACTTTTCCTGGTGCTTGCTCCGGCTTTTCCTCTACGGTCTCCGCCTCTTCGTATCCCTCAATTCATGTCTCGTAACTTTCTGAATGGGTAGGAGGCCGTAGGGAACTTGTAGGTTCTGCTTTTTTGGGCCTGCTCAGTCTTTGTGGCTTTGATTGAAATTGGTTTAAAATAAGCCCTTACCACATTCTCGGGCTGTATACGAGACGTTAATGTTAAGAATGTTGAGTCTTAGAACCTCCGGGAAGTGTGTTTCTCTAGTTGTGACATTTCCTTTGGAAATGTGCAACCCTAAGGAAAATAAAGAGAGCTGTCAGATTGTCTAGGGCATTATGAATACCTGGCTTGTGTTAGTTTTTGAGTCTCTCAGATGAATATAGATGACCTAAATCAGTTTCAGTTGTTGTATTATTCTTTTATTACTGTTACTGGTTTTTGTTTGTTTGTTTGTTTGTTTTTGCACAAACACCTGGCAGACTTTAGTGCCACTGAAAGTAAGGGGAAAAGAAGTAAAAATACAGTCTGGGAAGAAAGGTAGAGACTATATATATCCATTTATGTCCAAATAACCAGCAAGGTGGGCATCTTCACTGTGTCAGACGTACTTTTTAAGAAAGTTGTGCTATATCTTGTTTGGTTAACTGTACACAAAATCTGGTAACATTGTATGTTCATGCATGTGGGTATGGATGATAAACACACAAGACATAAGTTACCTCTCCAGTGTTTACCCAAATTTGCTGAGTGAACTGGGTGATGACTCAGGGTTTTGTAATGCAATAGTCTTCTCAACATTTCCTCACAGGATGATTCTTATCTGCCAGTCATTAGGGAGCCTCTGACAAATTTCTCATCTCCTCTTGACGGTGGTGGTGGGGGTAGTAATACCTTTTTAATGAAGACAAAACTAAAACACTTAATTTACCCTTTTCAAAGAGTGACATAAAATATCAAGGTTAACAGCTCTTCCCTGATTAGAGAATGGAGAAGTTTGTGTATTTAGGATTAATAGGAGACTTTGGGAAAAAAAGAAATGCAACCGGGGGAAGAACCACTTTCAGTCAAAACAGAAATGTTTTATAATTGATTAACATCAAATGATATTTCAAGTGAACCTCCTATGTGTTTGTGTTACTTAGGCACAATAAAAATAAAGTTATTTTGTTAGTTCCAGTAATTCCTGTATTTCAATCACTCTTGTTAGATTTACCAGAGAATAACCATTTTGGAGGACACAGCTTTTAAGATTTTTTTTTTTTTTTTGGACAGAGAGAGATAGAGCGGAGAGAGAGATCACAAGCAGGCAGAGAGGCAGGCAAAGAGAAAGGAGGGGCAGGCCACCCACTGAGCAGAGAGCCCAATGTGGGGCTCGATCCCAGGACCCCGAGATCATGACCCTAGCCGAAGGCAGAGGCTTAACCCATTGAGCCACCCAGGCGCCCCAGGACACAGCTTTTAAATGCACAGTGTATAAGTATACCAATGTGTGAATGCATATCTGGCTTGGATTTCTGAATCTGGAATCTACACAGATTTAAGCATTGTTTTCTGACATATTACTAAGCTTGGCAAATTAGCACCTAGAGTTGGATTATTTTTGGCTTATTAAGTATAAGTAGCTTTTACCTAGAAATGGCTAAAAATACAGTGGAGATAGTCCTTGGTGTTGAGGCTAGATTGCAGTTAATAAGTCTTATTAGCCTGTGAACCCCGAACCATTCAGTGCTGTCAGAATTTTATTTTGGAACAGTGGTTAAATGCTGCAAACTGGGGCACCTGGTTGGCTCAGTGGGTTAAGGCCTCTGCCTTCGGCTCGGCTCGGGTCGTGATCTCAGGGTCCGGGGATGGAGCCCCGTATTGGGCTCTCTGCTCGGCGGGGAGCCTGCTTCCCCTTCTCTCTCTGCCTGCTTGTGATCTTTGTCTGTCAAATAAATAAATAAACTTAAAAAAAAATGCTGCAAACTGATTCTCAGCATCGCACTATGAGACATTTTGAACTTAGTGGGACATGTTGTGATCTTGGTTGTATGGTTTTTTTTTTCCTAAGTCATGTTAAGGTGACCTGTTTATAGTTGCACTTGTTTTTTAATGAGCCTTGTGTGTTGCACAAGTTTACATCTAAATGATGCCAAAACATGTGATGACAGCTGTCAATTACCTGAGTAGTGATCATATTTAGCACTTTATAGAAGAATGGAAAGTAGTAATGAAAATAAAATCTAACTTCTACCAGTAGCTATGTGACTGTGGGAAGGTTCCTTTAATCGTGTGTTTCCATATTCTTGTGAAAGAAATGAGGGGGTTGGACTAAGTAATTCCTGAGAAACATTCCTGGTCTGTGACTTTATTTTTTATCCTGTAGAGCCTCAAATAGGCCAGTGTGTATCTTTCTGCAAGGACTATTTGAGCAGCTTGTAAGGAAATAGTTGTATATATAGATCAAGCCCGTTCCTAAAGAAGACCAGAGTGTAAATGCTGTTCAGAGGCACTGGGACTGGATCCGGACCAGAAGTGTACACCCCTATTCTGGGCATCACAGGTCTGTGTTGGGTAGAGTTCTGGTTTGGGGATACTCAGGCTCCACCTCCCTTTTTTTTTTACTTTTTACTTCACTTAGGGTACTTACATCATTCCGTTTTGATCCATTTCCGAGACAGTGGGTCTGTGTAACATCTCTGTGAAGAAAGGTTAATTCTGTATGCTTTAAAAATTGGCCCTGTGGTAAAATACAAGCTCTCTTGTATGGACAAGCTAAAGTATTAGAGACATTATGTGAGGTAATAACAGAGGAAATATTTTTAAGAAGCAGGGAAACAAATTGGGAGAAGAGAGGCACAAACCTAATGGTCTTTGGGAAACACAGTAAAGACAGTTTCCTGGACTCGAAGTGAAAGATGTTGATGGATAACTGGTATGGTCCATGTAGAGAATGACGGAGTTGAAGAAGGATAATCCTGAAACTTGCTTTTTTTCCCCTTGTCTCTCTGGACCTTTCATGTGAGGTAGTGAGGTCTAGTTTAAAGACCTCAGTTGTTTATACCTGGCTTTGCTGTGAACATTCTTACCATATTGGTCTTGTTTAACCTCTCTCAGCTTTAGGGTCCTCTTTTGAAAAGTGGGAGGAGTGTAGACTTTTTGTGGTTTTTCAAACTTAAAACTTATCCATGGATTGTTCTATAAAAGCAAAATCTTAAACCTGGTATTGGGCTCCTTGGACAGGATAAAGTTGCACTGATTTTTTTTCTTTCTTTCTTTTTAACAGTTCACTGATCATATAACTCCCTAAAGTCTGCTCAGGGCTCTGAAACATACTGTTTGAAAAATCATTGAGTTAGTCCCAAAGGGCCTTTCTACCTTTCTGTTCCTTTAAAATGATCTGGAGGAGGGAAAACAAGTGAATAGCCTACTATTTCCTACAAGTTTACCCCATCCATAATGCTTTCTTTCTTTCATGTTTCTTTCTTTCTTTCTTTCTTTCTTTCTTTTTTTTAAGCAGAATTTTGATTTTAGTGAAGGATGTGCACTTGGTATATTATGAAACAAATTTAAATGTCTTATTTGTTATAATGAAATGTTATATTCTGTGCTGTTTTATTACAATGAAATGACTCTATTATACTGACAAATCATTTCATTTGCTAATTAAACTGTAACTTCCTTGTTTAATTATTATTAAGAACATGATTAGCCTTCCTGGATAGGAATTGGATTATCCCAGTTGAAACCGCATAATGTTTTTAATTAGATTACATAACCACCGGAAACTTAAGTTTAGTCAAGATATGAATTATCAAATACACTGAACTTCTTTTGTGGAAAGTAATAATCTGACCACAAGAGCACCCATATTTGTATCATCTCTGTGTTGGGGGAGAAAGTAGAAAATGCTAACCACTGAATCTCAGCTATTAACATGATATACTTATTTGGATATCTAATGTTTAAGTGTTGAAAATGTGAAGTACACGATAAATAGAAGTGCTTTTTACTTGTAAAAAGTCTTGAAATCTTGACAGATTACCACATTGATCAGTGAGCACCAGTTAGGGAAAATAGTGGAAAAGTTTGCCCTTTGTTATTATATGACCCCACTCAAAACAGGAACTAGAATTTCTTTGTTGAATTGATTTGAAAGCTGATTTTCCATAGAAAAAGCAAAGTAAGTTAATTAAATTATTTTGGGGGACATAAATTTTTCTGACAGAGTTGTATAACAGCACAATAAACTGTCCTTCACATTTCTTTCTTTCTTTCTTTTAAAGATTTTATTTATTTATTTGACAGACAGATCACAAGTAGGCAGAGAGGCAGGCAGAGAGAGAGGGAGGGTGCGGGCTCCCTGCTGAGTAGAGAGTGCAATGTGGGGCTTGACTCCAGGACCCTGAGATCACCACCTGAGCTGAATGCAGAGGCTTTGACCCACTGAGCCACCCAGGCACCCCTATTTCTTTTTTTTTTTTTTTTTTTCTTTAAATTAACTAACTTTAGTTTTTAGAGCAGCTTTAGGTTCAGAGCAAAATTGAGCAGATAATACAGATATCCCCTGTACCTACATATGTACACATTTAATTTTTCATAGCAATGTCAAATTTAGATATTTTATATATGTATATTTGAGGCCCTTCCCATTTTTCAAACACCTTTTTAGTTTCTTTCTTGTCTTACTTTCATTCATTCTTTCTTTCTTTTTTTCTTTTTCAAGTAGTTGCCATGAATGATTTGGGGTTTGAACTCATGACTTAGATTAAGAGTCACATCCTCCATTGACTGAGCCAGTCAGACTTCCCTCAAGAACCACTCTTAGTCATTCTTTTAAAACACCTTGTCAATTTCTTCTCACTATAACTAGTGAGGATGTTTTTGGAGAATTTCATTTGTCAATATATATGATTTGAATAGTTTTTGAATACTTTTTAAATTTATTTTGCTTTAAACATTTTTTTTCATGGAACATAGCAAACATGTACAAGGGAAGACAGTAGTCTAGTATCTAGTTCAGGTACCCATAATCTGTCTTCAATTATCAACTCAAGACCAGTCATGTTCCTTCCACTCCCGTGCACCCCCCCCCCGCATTGTGTTTGAAGCATATTACTCCATTCATAAGTGCTTCCAGTATGTATCTGCAAAGGAAAAGGAATTAAACCAAAAAAGTCAATACTGATGCCATTCTCAGGCTTAGGAAAATGAACAATCCAACATCACTTTGATCAATCTCTTGAAATTCTACTTGCAGAATTTGTGGTTTTAATTCTGAGTTTCCATTTGCATTGTTTTGTCTAAGGTTTACTGCAGACAGACACCATGGACAATGATTTATAATACAGCTTATTAATGAACATTTGTGTATTTTGGCATCTTTCTTCTCCCCCTCTTAATTGTGGAGACATAGAAACCGTCCTGGGGCAACCAGGACTTCCTTGAATTCTCCCATTTTAAAAACAAAGATACTGAGGTTCTTATTAGGTTAATAATACATAGTTGGATGCAAAGGAGTAGCGGCAGGAGTCTTGAACAAGTATTTTCTGAGTGCTTTGTCAGGGGCAGGCACTGGTTTTGGCCCTTGGGATATGTTAGTGAAAGATTTCTGCCCTCTTGGGAAGTTCCAGTGCTTTTCTCTAAGCACACATTTTTGTTCTTTAAGGACAGCCTTGGCAAGTATTAGCTCCATCAAGAAACTTGAGGAAAGAAAATATGAATTCTAAGTGCATTACTTAAAAAAATTTTTTTCTGACCAGTATGTTTTAATGCCCTAAATGGAGGCACTGAGAAGGGCAGTTAGGGGAAAAAAATTAGTGAAACAGTACTGTTTCTTGTTCAGAAATGTGAATGCATCATTTGAAAACAATTTTCCCAAGTGGTCTTGCTCCAGTAAATTGTCTTTGAAGTACATGTTCTTGACTGAAGTAAAATGGGAGGCAGTTTCTTGGTTTTTTAAGGGATACTTATTTATTTATTAGTAAATAAGGGTACAACTTCTTCACCCATTTTCTCATTTTGAAACCTGGGTGTTAACTTTTCTGTTAAATGAAACATTTCTAGTGAATCTTCTCTCACTGCTCTCCTTTTCTCCTTTTTAATACAAAATCCAAATCTGTTTTTTTCTAACCTGTGTAGAAAATTAGATCAAAATCTCATACAGTGTGAATGGCAAGCTGAGAACAGGGTAATAAAAGCAACAACAAGCAAACAACAACCAAAAAAACCTTTAATATTCATTGACACGGCCACTGGAATGTTAAAAGCAGCACATACTATAAATATTCCCATTTGGAATCTTGAGGTTGGCTACTTCCATATTCGGCCTACACTCAGCATTTCTTCCCTTTTAGTGCACTCTCTTGATCCCTTGTTAGTGCTTTCGTAGTCTTTGTGTATTATCTTCCCTCTACTGGTGAGCCTTCTTGAGGTCAGTGTCCTTTATGTTTACTTCCTTTTCTCCTCTCCCGGTATTTACTACAGCAGTACAGCAGTGTGTATACATTCCTTTGTACTCAGTAATATTGTAATTAATTTTTTTGTTCTTTGTAAACTAAAGCGTTATGGAATTCTAAGAAATTACTACTTACACAGTCAAAATGGAGAAAACAAATATGGGATGAGATCTAGTTTAACATGGGATTCAAAAGAAAGTTACATATTTAGTAAAAGAAACGGAGGGAAGGAACACTTTGGTTAAAGAGGAGAATGGTGTGTTTCATAATCAAAAGTGGGAGTCTGGGGGAGTGGGTTTAGCAAAGTTAATTAGAGAAGAAAGCAGATTATATTGGTTGCATTGATGAGTTTGAGACTTTGTTTAAAAATAAATCTGTAATAATTGTTATGTTTAAATATTTAATACTAAATAATTTAGAGTGTAGTTAATACAGTTTTTGAATAGGTGAACCATACAGTTTTGGTAATGATCATCACCTTTTTATGCTAGTTTGACTTTTTTTTTTTCCCCCAAAATAATTAGACCCTACATTTTAGAATCTAAAAATAAAGAGGTGCCTGGCTGGTTCAATTAGAAGAGCCTGCAATTAATTCTTGATCTCAGGGTTGTGAGTTCGAGCCCCACATTAGGTGTAGAGATTACCTAAAAAGAAAAAAAAGCTTAAAAAAAATCAAAATATGGTAAATATTTTTCCCTTCCCATGAAAAAAAAGTAACACTATTGCAGCTGTGAAATGGGTTTGAGAATAGTATTGTAGTTCAAATAAATTGGAAACTGCTTAAGAATTATTAAAAATGCTTTCTAATCTCCTAATGGTAGGTACTCTAAAAGAAATGTGTTAGTCATCTTTGGGCTCTCAAGTATGAGTATTTCATCTTGTTTTGTGACATGCTTCTTTTTTAAACCAAAGATGAAATAGAAGCTTTTAGAGTAAGAAACTTTATGAATGCAATCTTTTTGCATTAGAGTGTTTATATTTTGGGCAGATTCCTAAAGAGTTTAGTTATGAAGGAAGGTGGGTTACTTCCAGACATCCCAGTAAGTAAAATATTGTCAAATTTCTGCCAACATATACCAAACAGAGGTCTCTATTTTGTGTGTGGCAGGAAAACAGTTATTTAACAAATTCTGGAATGATTTAAAATGTGATTTTTTTAAAAGATTTTACTTATTTATTTGACAGAGAGAGGGATCACAAGTAGGCAGAGAGGCAGGCAGAAAGAGGGGGAAGCAGGCTCCCCGCTGAGCAGAGAGCCCAATGCAGGGCTTGATCCCAGGACCCTGAGATCATGACCTGAGCCGAAGGCAGAGGCTTAACCCACTGAGCCACCCAGACATCCCTAAAATGTGTTTGTTTTTTTTTAATCATAATTAAAGGGGCACCTGGGTGGCTCAGTGGGTTAAAGCCTCTGCCTTCGGCTCAAGTCGTGATCCCAGGGTTCTGGGGTCGAGTCCCGCATCGGACTCCCTGCTCAGTGGGGAGACTGCTTCCTCCTCTCTCTCTGCCTGCCTCTCTGCCTACTTGTGATTTCTGTCAAATAAATAAATAAATAATCTAAAAAAAATAAAAATAAAAAATAAAATCATAATTAAATAGGCAAGTATCTTAAAACTTTTTTTTTTTTGTAGTTTGTATGGCCTCACAATTTTTCATTTGTATGTTCACTCATTAGTGCTTAATAGAGAATTTTTCATTTGTGGGTTATGACCAAAGGGTTGTGAAATCATTTTAGTTTTTTCTTTTGAGGGGTTTGTTTGTTAGTAAACTAAATTAGAATTATTAGAGTAAACTTAGAAGTAATAAGGGTGAATGTTTATGATCTTAATTTCAGGTTTTTATATGAGCTTTTTTTTTTTCCAGTTTTATACATGTTTATGTATGTACTGGTTTATATATTTATAACAGTGGATTGTGGCTCCCAAAATATGAAAGCTACTGATTTTACAGGTTTCTGTAATTCAGATCATCGGGTCAACACCTACACCTTGAGCCACAAAGATAAAAGGGGTAAAAATGAAAAGTTGCAACAGTTTTAAAAAATCAGTCAACTGGGAGATCTTATAGGAGAGCATTAGTTAATAGATTACTGAATGAGTGGCATAGATACGACCTACCATATGTTAAGGCCTCAGAGTGTGCCAGCACTAAGCTAATGACTTTACATTCATTATTTCACTTAATTTTCACAAACAACCCTATGAATTGTAGGTACGTTTGTTATCCCAGTTTTACCCTTGAAGAAATGAAACTTAGTGAGGTAATGTATTAGCTGATTTGTTTGATGACCACAGGGCTTTCTCTTAACCATGTGTCCCAGAGGAAGCAAACTCCCCAGGCTGTGTAGCCTGGGAAGACTACCTGGAGAAGAACTGCACCTGAGTCTTGAGGTGGAATTTGGTTAGGTAAGCAAGAATTTTGAGAAAGCCATTTAACATGGGGAACAGAGATTTGAACAAGTTGACCCCATAACTGTTAAAGTAGGTGCTTGGAGCATTATACTGAAAGACTGAAGTTATCTGTGTCCCTCTAGGCTTTATGCTCCAGGAGCATTTGTTACTTTCCATTCCCTTTTGCCATGTCTGGCTCTTAACTGACATTCAGTAAAGCATTTCAAGAGATGAGTGCCCCTTGTCCATGACTCCAGAGAGAAGCAACTGGGAAAAGAAGAGAGGGATCATTATTAGATATTAATAGTGAATGTCTGTATTACTCCAGAAATTGTCATGTCAGTTTTAATAAGTCATAAAGAATATAACTTGGAAATACAATATGCTGAAGCTCTGGTGAGAATGTTTAGCCTGTGGTATAGATCGGATAAAGAGAAGAGTGTGTACCTCAGACCTCCTTGTCTATTTAGAGCCTTCTATCAGAAATACTATACTTGGTAAAGATAATAGACCTGTTTTATAGTGTGTTTCGGAAACCTTACTCAATATTTTAAGGCCAGTTTGCTTAATTTGGTAAAATATTTATTGTTTAAAGATTTTTTTTTTCTTTTAAAGATAGAACTAGTTCTCCTGAGCTCTTTTTAATTACAAAAGCCAGTATATTTCTCAAGAAATACATTTGGTCAGCCAAAAAAATGTTTCTCAGAACACCCACCTTGTTTCAGTCTTTGGTTAGAGTTGAGGGTTACATATGTATGTAGGCATGTCCCTGTCATCCTTACCTGTCAGTCATCTAAAGAAATATAATAATGTATACATGTATAACTCCAGTAAGAAATAGAATGTGGAAAACACTCAAGTTTGGTATAAGCTATTAAAGGACAGAGAGGACAGAGATAGCAATTTTGGTTGGGAATGAAGGAAGACTCTGAGAAAGAGGAAGACTTAAAGGATAGCTAGGCTTCTAAGGATATGAACAACTAATTCACAAGAAAATATATAGTAAGCAAATATCTTAAGGTATATTTAGACTCATAACTAAAGAAATATTATTTGAAGCAGATTATATTTTTAATGATTTAAATCGTTTTTAAACTGTATCTGTACTCCAGTCAGTCTGCAAAGGTGCAGTGGTTCTCAAATGTAGTGAAACATCCGGGAAGCATACAAACAACTGGTCCTTGGGGCTCCACTGTAGATCAGTTAAATCAGAATGTCTTTCTTGTACATTAGTCAGTTATTCACCACCGTAGCCTTGTGAGGAAACCAAGGCTTTACAAATAGATTAAATGACTTGCCCAAGGGACTGGCCTAGAGCACTTTGAATTCTCTGCAAATTTGTAGAACCTTGCTGCTCCTGCTGGCTTGGCTGTTGTGTTGAAATCAATAAATATTCTGGCTTTTCAAAGTTGATTATAATGTTGGGAGTTGCAAAGTAATCTAGAGCATAGCAACATAAGATATTCTCCGCTTTAGATAAGTCCTAATTTGCCTTTCGTCCGTATCAGCAGGCACTTGGAATTGATATCCTTTATTGTTTTTTGTTTTGTTTTGTGATGGTGTATTCCTTTTCTTGATCCTCCTCTTGACCTCTTTGGAAGTGAAATGAAATAGTAAGGAACATTCTCTTGGTTGTGTCTTTTTGTCACAGAAGAATGCTGTTTTTGCTCTTCCTCTCCCTACACCTGTCTCCTGTGCCTGTTCCTGCCTCTTTCCTCAAATGGCTCAGATTTTCTTGACCCTCGGTTGCTTATTCAGAGTCATGACGGCTTTCTAATCTTTGAAGATTCAGTTCAGTGGACACTCATCTATGATGAAACATTGGTTTAAAAAAAAAATCACAAAACTCTACTTCATTTGTCTCCCTTATTTCTATATATTTCATTTTCCAGTACATATTTCGTCACATCTAGAAAGGCATTTTGAATACATGGGTTATTGAGTGAAAAGAGAAAGGGGGATTTATGAGAAAAGCCTACATTTTATCTGTTCATTCACTCTTCCTAGTAATGAGAAGCTGTATCTGCATTTTTAATATGTGTTACGATGAAGGAGTTAGTCCCGTAATCAAGTCAAGGTAATTAATTCCTGATCTTCTGGCTTTCTCCACACATTTTGCCTTTTTAAATTTTTTCATTGGTGATATCTTAGGAACAGAAGGGAAAGACAGTAAAGTGAGGAGGAAGATTGGTTTTGTTTTGTTTTGTTTTGTTTTGTTCTGGTTAGAGGGAAGAGTCTTTTTAGGTATCTCATTGACAAGTATTTTAAAGCAAATAAAATGACCATGACCATTGTCAGGTATGAAGACATAGTTTTAAAAATTCTTATGTCTCACCATTTATTCAGATATTTTTACATTTTAGTACAGTTTTATTGTTTTAAAATGTAATTCCTATACATTTCTCTTAGAGAAATTTCCTTTTTTTAAAGATTTTATTTATTTATCTGAGAGAGAGAATGAGCAGGGGGCTGGAGAAGAGGGACAGGGAGAAACAAACTCCCTACTGAGCAGGGAGCCCCATATAGGGCTCATTTCCAGGACCCTGAGACCATGACCTGAACCAGAGTCAGACACTTAACCAACTGAGCCACTCAGGGGCCCTCTTTCAGAGAAATTTCTAATTAATCTTTTTGTTGATATTATGAATGGACAGTTTACCTCCATTCACCACTATTTTTAATCTGGTTACTGTAAGGAAGGCTGTCGATTTCAAGAAACATAGTCCATGGCTTTTCTTATTCAGTCTAAAAGTGGGATTTTTTGTTGCTGATTTTAGATGTTTTAGGGAAAATCATAGCATTGATGACAGCATTGTTTTACCCTTCCTGAAACAGTTACCCCTATTTGTGTTTCCTAGTTTGCTCTTTAATCCCTAGATTCAGAATAATGCTAAGTAATAATAGTAAGAATAGTCATTATTGTCTTGAATCTGGTTTTAAAGGGTGTGCCTTTAAAGGTTTTTGGTTTTAAAAGGAAGTGCTTCTTAGAGGGGGAATGCCCTAAATCAGATATTGGCTATTGAATTTTTAAGACTGTGTGTTTTTAAATAATTTGGTTTCTTTTTGTTATACTGTGTTAATATTTTCTAATTTATATTTTATTATAATTAGACTTTTTGTCCAGAATAGTGTCCATATTAGAATTAAGTGAGTTTGTGACCAGTTTTCTAGGTATTCCATAGAAGATTAAAAAGAGGGCACCGTTTCTGTAATCTCAGTTTTTGTCTTTTAAAGTCAGCTTTATTAATTATATAATTTTAATTACTTTTAGTTGAAGTCTGATTGAAATGTTAGAGACATACAGTCATTGATTTTGTTGCTGCTATTCAGCACATAAAATTTCATTTTCTTTATCAAGACTAGTTATCAGGTATATGGTATACTTGTATCAGGAGACACATGATCCCTGGCTCTCTTTTGGTGATGTTAATAGCCATTGTACATTCTTTAGAGATTTCAAAATGGTTCTTTGCTTATTAGCTGAAATTCTCTAAAAAACTTTTATACCTGAACTATTGTTTACCTTGAGGTACAATTCCTGTAGAAGCCAGGATAAATGTTTCATTGGTTCTCTTTATTTACCAGTTGTGTGGGTTTTTTTTTTTAAGATTTATTAATTTTAGAGTGAGAGGGGGAGGAGAGCACGTGCCCATGCAAGCAGGGGGAGGGCAGAAGGAGAGAATCTCAAGCAGACTCCCAGCTGAGCATGGGCTCCTTGGAGGGAGTGCTGAATCTGACCGCTGAGATTACAACCTGAGCTGAAATCCAGAGTCCGAGGCTTAACGCATTGAGCCACCCAGGCACCCTGTTTACCAGTTTTTAAGATAATGACTTGGTTCGATACCATTCTTCAAGAGCATCACCTGTGGGGTTTTCTTTTGTTTGTATTTAATATTTTTTAGTTTCATTATGAACTCAGTGGATTTAAACATACATTACAGTCAGTTACCATGGTTCATGCTCTGATGTCATTTTTGGTTAGTGAGAACCATACAACTTGACTCCTGTGCTGTTTTAAGTAGGACTTTAGTAATCTTTGATAAGGGCTGTTTTTATTAAGGGAAACGTAGAAATGCAGAAATACTCATTACCTGATCTTAAACATTGTATTTTATAACAGAAATTTGATATGAAATGTTTTTACATGTTAATTCTAATTACAAAAATAATGCCTTCTTACTTTAGAAAGTTAGAATAAACAAAGTTATATAGGAGAACATGAAAATCATTCTGTTTTACCACATAGAGGTAATGTGTTACGGTGTTTATTTTATCTTTTAATCTTAATGTATGATTATGTATTTTTCTCTGGTTATATTCATATATGTTTTGTATCCTGCTTTTTTTAAAAAAAAAAAAAATAGTTTATTGGGGCACCAGGGTGGCTTAGTTAGTTAAGCGTCTGCCTTCAGCTCAGGTCATGATCCCAGGGTCCTAGGATTAATCCCCACATTGCTCTCCTTCCATGTTCTCTCTTTTAAATAAATAAATCAATCTTAAAAAACAAGAAAGATTTCATTTATTTGAGAGAGAGAATGTGAGCAGGGCAGAGGGAAAGGGAAAAGCAGGCTCCCTGCTCTCAGTGTTTGGTCCCAGGACCCCCAGATCATGACCTGACACAAAGGCAGACACTGAACCTGCTGAGCCACCCAGGTGCCCCTTGTGTCCTGCTTTTTTTCTTTATATGACATTTCATTTCATATCCACTAAAGTTCCTTAAAACCATAATTTTAAGTGACTACATTTTATCTAAAGGCATAAACTACAATTTAACAAACTATTCTCTTACGTCAGCTTCCTTTTCTTTTCCCCCAGGAGAATTTTACTGCACATGTGGGTTGGCATTATGACTTTGATTTTCTAGGTTATTACTTAGGACGTACTGCTAGATGTGGGTTATTTTGTTTTGTTTTGTTTTCCCTTAAGATTTATTTATTTATTAGAGAAGAGAGCACGAACAAGGCTGGGGGAGGGGCAGAGGAAGAGGGAGAGGATCTCAAGCAGACTCCCTACTGAGTGCGAAGCCAAAATCCAGAAGCAGATGCTCAACACTCAACTGACTGAGCCACCCAGGCAGCCCTAGATGTAGAATTTTTTAAAAGCGATTGAGTGCAGCATGGGGTTTCTTGCTCACTGGGGAGCCTGCTTCTCCCTCTGCTCCTCCCCCTGCTTGTGCTCTCTTTCTCTCTCTCTCTCTCTCTCTCTCTCAAATAAATAAAGTCTTTCAAAAAAATTTATAAGTGTTTTAAATGAATATAGTTAAACTCTGGTATTTAAATTTTATAGGTAAAATTTCTTTTTTTTTTTTTTGTCTTTTGACTAGGACTACCCAAAATAAAGCATTTACTTAAGATTAAATGTCATTACTAAATGTTGTACATGTTTTATAATTACAAATAGTCTTAAAGTTCTGAAATGATGTTAATTTTACTTGATTGATGGATACAGTTAGAACCTTAGAAACCCAGTGATTGCCTTGAAGAAAAATAACTGGTGAATGCCAGAGCTTGTATTGAAAACCAGTATTTTTAGCCTCTCGTCAAGCTCTAATTCTTAGTTCATTTCAGTAATGTATAATTTTATATTACTTTAAACTTCTTATAATGAATACTAAACTATGTTCAGGATGTATAGTAGAAAAAACCTTGACAGTATTCCATGCTTTATTAAATAACTTATTATTTATTAAATAACTACTGTTCCTGGTATGCTACTGCCTTTCTTTCCTTGAGATTAAAAATTAAAGCATTTGATTAATACACTGTAAGGTTGGGAGGAGGAAGGAAGCAGGTAAAAAGTGCTTTCGTATTATCTTTCATAGTTTTTCACTCCTGTGGGAGGATGGAACATAATAACATCATCTGTATATTTTGGATAATTTAAGAAATATTCTGTTTAAAAGATCAATCATGATTGTTACCAAGGTTTTCAAGTAATTTGAGATATCTAATAGTAATTTTTAGTTCTAAAACTTGAAGTGAAAATTAATTGGAAAAAGAAAAGATTATCTCTTAATATGGTTAAAAGTAGGATTTTTGAACATAAATATACAGAAAAACCAACTGGAGTAATTATTGAAAAATGAAGGTTCTTAGTCTCCACCCTGAGTATTTTTTTTAATTTCCTTTTTTTTTTTTTTTTAATTTTATTGCATTTCACGCTCCTGGTATTTTAATGGTCTAGATTTAAGATGGAACTCAGGGATATGCATTTTAAACAGTCTAATAGACATTTACTAGGTAATATCAAGGCACTTTTTCCAAAGTGGATATACGAGTTTATACACCCACATTCACATATGAAAGGTCCAGTTGTTCTACATTCTCACCCAAACCAGATACTATTAGGCTTTTTAGTTTTAGCCAGTCTGGTGGGTGTGAAGTGGTACCTTACTGTTGTTTTTAATTTGCTTTTACTGGTGAGTAAGGGTGTTGAGTATCTTTACATATGCTTATTAGTCATCTGTATGTTGTCTTCTCAGAAATGCCTACCTGTGGAGTCTTTTGTGTCTTTGGGGCGCCTGGGTGGCTCAGTGGGTTAAAGCCTCTGCCTTTGGCTCAGGTCGCGATCCCAGGGTCCTGGGTTCAAGCTCCGCATCGGGCTCTCTGCTCAGTGGGGAGCCTTCTTCCCCCGCACCCCCCCCCGCCTCTGCCTGCCTCTCTGCCTGCTTGTGATCTCTGTCAAATAAATAAATAAAATCTTTTAAAAAATAAAATTAAATGGGTTGTCTTTTACTGATTTGAAGGAGTCCTTATGTAATTGGGAGTTCTCAGGTGGTTGTATCTAAATATCAGATTGGGCTTTTCACTTTTTTTTTTTTTTTTTTAAGATTTTATTTAGGGCTCGCTTCAGCAGCACATACACTATGATTTTATTTATTTATTTGAGTGAGAGCTAGAGAGAGAGAACACACAGAGGGAGAGGGAGAAAGAGAAGCAGGCTCCCCACTGAGCAGGCAGCCAGTGTGGGACTTGATCCCAGTCCCCTGGGACCATGACCTGAGCCAAAAGCAGATGCTTAACTGACTGAGCCACCCAGGTGCCCCCTGAATTTCTCAATTTTTATGAAAAACAATTATTAATTTTCTTCTTGTACTTTTGTGCTCTTCAGAACGAATTTTTCTTGGACTGCATTTTGAGAAATGCTGAGACAAGAACCACTTTCTGGTTGACAAGAACTGTTTCCTGGTTGACAGGGAAAATAGGTTTCTTTCTGAGTAATCCCCTAACATCTCTAGTTTTGTCAGCAGTTCTACCTCCTCTAGGAATCCCCCTGTTGGTCTCTTCCTTTCATAATACTAAATTTGAGGCTCTGAATTTTGTGTTCCTAATGTTAAGCATATAGTTGTCTTTCTACTGCAATAAATGCAATGGACTGTAGCTAAGTTATTTCGGTGGCTTAGAGCCATGTTTCCCCACTTTTTCCCCCAGAAGTATCCTAGCCACAGAGGAGAGTAAGTACAGAACCCCAGGGGCATCCCCAGTCCTGGCTAGACCTGAAGTAGCCACTGAAAACAAAGGATGGCTCTTTGAACTCTGCTCCGTGTAGTTTTTAGGAGTAGTTTGCTTTCATTTGAAAGTAGCATAGATCCTTTTACTTCAGAATTTAGAGTGAACTTGAGGGGAGGCTGCACCACATTTATTCAGCATCTTCAAATACCTCTGGTAGCCCTGGGCTTAGGGTTTTTATATATTGCCTTCGCTATTCCATTTGCTTTACCAGCCCACTGTAGTTAAGAAACTTGCATGGTGATTACTGGCAGAAGCAAAACAGTATCTCGCTTTCATTGCTCTGCTGTCTGTACTATGGGGTCACAGGATACTAAGGTGAAATCATGGGATTGTATCTTGAAACAACAGAAAAGAGCTGAATGAATAAATAAATACACAACAGTGTGAGAAAATGAAAAAGTTTTTATGTTTTTAGTGGACCAAGAATTTTGAGGAATTTATGGAAAGGAAAAGCAGTTAGATATCCTAATTTTAGAAGTTAAGCATTCATTTTGATCCTAGCTATTGGAGAAGTGCTAAAGACCATATAAGGAATATTAATTTTCTGTTGGTTTATATATTTGTCTGTAAAATGATTATTTCTCAAGGGATTTTATGATTTTTAAGTGTCCACTAATTTGTTCTAAGTAAGTTTTTGGTTACTTAAGTTTTTGTTACTTATGTATCCTCAAAATAGTCTATAATTAGTCATTCTTTTTGGGACACCTTTTCCTTTACTTAAAGTTGATGTTTTTGATTACCTTGGTTATCTAAAGTTAAAAAAACTGAAAGCGTACAACTTCGAGGTAAAATACTATATGATTTTTGATAGTAACTTAATTTTACTATAACTATGAGTTAACTCGCAAACATATGGTATTATGAGTTATGTAACTTGGTGTATTGTTTGAGGATTCTAAGCAAACCATTCTTTCTTCAGAGATTCTGTGGTTAAACAGTAAACTTTTATATATCTGTACTCTCTTGTTCTCTTTTATTCTTTATATTGTGATATGCTGTTTTTAAGTAGTTTTAGGAGTTATATATAAACAGATCATTCTCTTGAATGAGCTCTTGCTTAATAAAAGGAAGGGAGCAGGGGAACACCTTTCAGGGTGACTAATGACCAAAAGAGAGTGAATACCAAACAGCAATAAGACAACAGTATTGTAATTGGTCATTGACTCTTGATGAGAATTCAGTTATAATTATAAGCCTTTTGTTAATTAAATTAATATTGGTAGTCTTAATTAAAATAGAATAATTTTTCCTACATAATGAGTAGATACATAAAATGCTTAACATCAAGGACATTTGAGATTAAGGTGTCACAGTACACATTTTTTATTGTGGCAAAAACATAAATTTACTCTTAACAGTGTTTTTTTAAATGTACAGTACAGTATTATTAGAGATATGTACATTGTTGTACTACAGATCTTCAGAACTTTTTCATCTTAACATGACTGAAATCCCATACTCCTTGAATAACTGGTTTCCTTGTGTCCCCCACCTCCACTTGTCCTTGGCAACTACTGTTCCACTTTTTGTTTCAGTGAGTTTGGTTATTTTTGATACTGCATATAAGTGGAATCATGCAGTATTTGTCTTTTGTGATTGGCTAATTTCACATGCATGTATATGCATATACAAATACACACTGCATTTTGTTTATTCATTTATCCATTGATGGACATCCATGTTGCTTTTATACTTTGGCTATTATGAATAATGCTGCAATGAATATGGGTATGTCACCATACTTATTTTTAAAGGCTATATTGGCTTTTTTTGTTGCAGATATATTCGACTTTATGGGAGAAAATTTAGCAAAGAAGATCATGTTCTTTTTATCAAGTTATTGTACGAGCTGGTATCAATTCCGAAACTGGAAATCAGCATGATGCAGGGATTTGCCCGCCTCTTGATCAACTTGTTAAAGTAAGTAAATTTCCTGTGATTTCTCCTAACAGTTTTTGGTTTGTTTCTTCAAGGTTTTAGGCAACACAAGCTAAGTGTTCTTTGGTAAGAAGACCGAAGTCCCAAATTGCCAGTTTGCAAAGAGGTTGTAGAAAATTTTATCATAAGTTTAAGCCATATGTGTTAATTAATTAAAATTCTGTCTCCTCTGTGAGGCCTTCTGTTTTGTAGCACACATGGAAACATACGTCACCTGTTGTTCGTTTCCACTAGTTCTCTTCCGTTTTATATGTGCTAAGATCCTAGAGGAGTCATGAATCATTTATTCTTTACTCCTAGGTACCCAGCACAATGCTGGAAACATTAAATGCTTCATAGATAACATGGGAGAATAGGAAATTCATTGGCACAAATTTAAATCCCCCTTTTACCTGGTGCTCTTTGAGGTTTCAGCAGCAATAAGAATTTGATGCATTATTTTTCCTACTGCTGCATTCTACCAGTGAGTTGCTGTGGGTAGGGGCAGCAAGGCCCACCAGGATGACAGTAGCATTTAACAACTGTCCTTGCTGTGTAGTAGGTGTAATATATAAGTATTGAGTATATAAGTATACTCATATATGTTTACTTTTTTTTTGATTAGGAAAAAGGAACTTCTTTCAAGAGATGATTTGGAGTTACCTTGGAGACCACTTTATGACATGGTAGAACGAATATTATATTCCAAGACAGAACATCTAGGATTAAATTGGTTTCCTAAGTAAGTTTCCTTTTATAGTACTTCTTTGGGAACACTTGGGGGCTTTTAGAATTTGGTCATAATTGAGAAATAATTGGGTTATTTGAGATAAGCAAATATACATTTCATTGTGCTCATTTCTTTGTAACTTGACTCTTAAAATAATTTATTGCCCTCTTTAAATTATACCTGAAATTTCACTTAAGAATTTCCTACCAGGATATCTGACGGTTAACATTACCATAGTGGCCAAAAACAGCAGATTTTTGTTTGAAATCTAGTGTTTTATCATTGAAAGTAATGCACATTTGGCGTTCATCATTACATATTCACATGTGTTTTAATTCTTTAAGTAAAATGAATGCCTCAAGGAGAGGAGCTTGGCATATTCCAGAGGGTGTCCACATACCAGATAAAGAAACATTAGTTTTAGTGACTGTTCATGGAATGCAAGCTATTCACATGCATGGCTTCTTGGTTTAGACACACTAGAATGTAATGTTTAGACATACTAGGATTGTGAATGTCTGGCTGATTATAACTTCTTTTATGTACATCCTAACTCTTCCAGATCTCTAATTCTGGTACGTCCTGTATTCTGAGTTTACAGAGTACAGTATGATGATCTGTCCTTTTTGGTAAATAGTGATTTTAGACTTGACTGCGAAGTATCATTTCTCCCTGTTAACAAGGCTTTATCTAGTTGTGATCTAGCTCTTAATTTTTAGTCTTAGCATATTTGTCTTAAAATACTTTTAAACTTTGACTCATCTGGTTAAGTGTCTGACTTTTGAACTTAGGGCCATGGTTTCAAGCCTTGCATTGGGCTACTTCAAGAAAACAAAAAAACCCATTTTTTCTTTTTTTTAACTTCAGACATGTTTATTATAATCTTACACAGTTTACATAAATTTGCACTTGTATTTATTTGGGTTCAGTTATAACATAGCGTAATAAAAATCTAAGCACTAGGGGCACCTGGGTGGCTCAGTGGGTTAAGTAAGCCTCTGCCTTCAGCTCAGGTCATGATCTCAGGGTCCTGGGATCGAGCCCCACATCAGGCTCTCTGCTCAGCAGGGAGCCTGCTTCCCCCCGCTCTCTCTGCCTGCCTCTCTGCCTACTTGTGATTCCTCTCTCTCTGTCAAATAAATACAATCTTTAAAAAAAAAAAATCCAAGCACTGGTCTTCTGAAATAAAGCAGCCACTCACCATTCAGCAAACACATGATTTATTTTGTATAAAAGGGTTAAGTTTACTAGCGTTTAAGTACATGATTACGCTTTCTTTGTATGCAGAAATATACATCTCTCCCACTATACAAGAAAACTCTAATTAAAGAGTTCACAGGCTTTTAACACACACACACACACACACACACACACACAGCATTCATTAGGCTTGCATCAAAACAAAAGGGTCATTTCTGGCCGAAAGACTTCATTTAAGTAACTGAACACTGGATTCTTCTGGTGTTCACGTTCCACCTTTGAAAAAAGGCAAAGTCTCTTTAAATTGGCAGATTCCTTAGGATTTTAGTGTTTTCACTCCCCATGGTGAAAATAGTATATAAAGAAAATCTTACAACTGCAGAAAGGGCATTTAAAAGTCTTTTTCATAAATAACTAATATCACAGTCCAGGTCAGAGAGTACCCTGGGGAAGATGGTCTTAGTTTTCTTTCCACTTTTAAAAAATGTCCATTCAACTTGTTGTTTTCACTGTGAAATGGTTGAAAAATAAGTTCAGGGGGTGCCTGGGTGGCTCATTCCGTTAAGCGTCTGCCCGCATCTGGTGTCACGATCTCAGCATCGTAATCTCTTAAGTCTGCTTCTCCTTCTGCCGCTTCCTGTCTCGTGTGCACAGATGGTCTCACTGTCTCCCTCTCTCTCTAAATAAATACATGAAATCTTAGAAAAATAAGTAGTTCAGTGTCTTAAAAGAATGAATCCTGTGGATTTGTTGTTATGCAAAGAAAAGGAAAGTCATGAACACCGTGTAATTCAGCCGCAGAGCGCTTTGCTGTCGTTTGACATTAATTCAGAAGGGAATTCAGAAGCATACAAGGACAGGATGCTGATGCCCATGTTTAGGGTGGTCATTGGTGCCCTGGATGCCTGGCTTTGCCCAGGTCACTAGTGGTATGGGCTGACAATAGTGGGGTGCAAGTACAGGGTAATGTGCAGGTCCAAGGTATCTTGTTGCAGGGTTTTCATCTTGCTCATCTTCTTGTTCTGGGGATGCTTGGGCACTAGCTCCATGAGTTTGGAATAGCAGTCATGTTGTACAGCAGGCTCAGCGTGTCCTCCACCAAGGCATTGCTCCAGGAGATGACCTGGCTGTGGTCTAAAAGACTTGTTTTTCTAATGGGCCTCACTGGACTAAAGGCTTTCATGCTGATGCGTGGGGAAGGAGAGCAGGAGGGAGCCAGCTGCCCAGGAGCTCATGCCTCAGCACCTGTGGAGCTTCCTGAGCTTCCTGTGCTCCGCACCAGGCTGGACTCAGAGTCTTCTTCCTTTCAGTAAGTAGGCTCTACAACTCGGTCCTTGAACCCACATCACTGAGATAACACCTGAGTTGAAATCAAGAGTCCGAGGCTTAACCGGCTGATCCACCCAGGCGCCCCTAAGAAAAATCTCCTAAACTATTTGTGATTGAGGTTTATGTTTAGGGAAGTTTCTACAATTTTCTTCAATTTACCTCTCCTCTCATTACCTAGAGTTGTTTGTCATACACACATGAACTCATTCCCTGAAGAGCACCATTTTATATACTTCCGTTATTTTCCTTTCTTTTTTATAAATTAAGTCCTTTAAGATTTATTTCTGTGATTTTTCTATCTCAATTCTAGGCATGTTTTCATTATTTCATGACTTCTTGTAGTCTCCTCAGTTCAATTCTTTTAATCCTGATCATTTCTCAGGCTTCACTGAAGTCAGCAGCCTTTGTTACACCCTTACCATTGAATTTTTTGAAAATGACTGCAGATGGCAGGGTGGCAGACTTCAAAAGATTCTTAGGTCATAAGTAAATAGTGAAATGATATAAATGAAAAGATTTTTTTTTTTAAAGATTTTATCTATCCATTTGACAGAGATCACAAGTAGGTGGAGAGGCAGGCAGAGAGGGAAGCAGACTCCCTACCGAGCAGAGAGCCTGACACGGGGCTCAGTCCCAGGACCCTGAGACCACGACCTGAGCCAAAGGCAGAGGCTTAACCCACTGAGCCACCCAGGTGCCCCTGAATGAAAAGAATTTTTAAAAAATGACTGTAGATCATTCTGAATTTAGCTCCTAATTGGTTTTTCCACAGTGATCACAAATAGAGTGGTAAGAGATCATTTCTTTCCTGAAGATTTTATGGGATTAGAACAAGGAAACCCATTTCAACCATAAAAAGAGCAAAATTCACCATGAAGCTAAAGGGTATATCTTCAAATATATTTTTACAAATATTTATTATGAAAACCCAAAATTTAGCATGAAAGTATTGTGGTGAAGCTTCCTTTTGAGTATTAATTCTGCTGGAGGAAACATGGCATGGACTAGATTGATTGGGCCTTCTTAAAATATGAGGCCATTTAGGCTTTGACTGGAATCACTGTCTTATAGATTTCAGGGACCTTTTAATTGTGTTCAAAATAAGTTATCTTTTTTTTTTAAGATTTTATTTATTTTTTTTTTAATTTATTTGATAGAGAAATCACAAGTAGGCAGAGAGACAGGCAGGGGCGGGGGAAAGCAGGCTCCCCGCTGAGCAGAGAGCCTGATGCGGGGATCAATCCCAGGACCCTGAGATCATGATCTGAGCTGAAAGCAGATGCATAACGCTAAGCCACCCAGGCGCCCCAATAAGTTATCTTTTTGAAATTTTCCTGGCTGATTTTGACTGCTTCAGAAAATCTTTGGTGAATGCTAGGAGAGAGAAGGCAGTTTCTTCAATAATTTCTTCTTCAGTAAGTCCTTTACTTGCTTTTTTATAATCACGTGTCTTACTTCCTGCCCTGAGGTGTACCTTTACAAGGCAACTGGTTCCTTTTAAGTCCTGCATGGTCACTAATACATATCTATGTCTTTCTTCTTTCCTGGAAATTTTTGTCAGAGCTTATCATTGTTAGTGTCAGTGCTTATAGTTCTCCCCTGCATCTTGATACTCTGCTTATTACCATGTCTTTTCCTGAAGCATGTCATCATTCTTGCTCTCATGGAAACCTTCTTCCTTAGAAGTTTCACTATGGCTGTTCCTGGTCTTTTGAAGAAACATCGTGTCTTTGCTGAAATCTTTGCTAGGTTTAAAGCAGGCATCACCCCCTTTTGTATTGTGTAGTTATTCTCAAATGAAATTTGTAAGTAATATAATTTACCTATATACTTTATCCACACTCAGTGACAAAAATAAATATAAATAATGTCTTTTTAAAATTTAAATTAAATTAATTAACATATAATTTGTTATGGGTTTCAGAGGTAGAGGTCAGTGATTCATCAGTGTTATATAATACCCAGTGCTCATTACATCATGTGCCCTCCTTAATGTCACATCACCCAGTTACCCCATCCCCCCACCCAGCTCCCCTCCAACAACTGTCACTTTGTTTTCAATGATTAAGAGTCTCTTATAGTTTGTCTCCCTGTCTGATTTCATTTTGTTTTTTTTTCCTTTCTTCCCCAATGATCCCCTGTTTTGTTTCTTAAATTCCACATATGAGTGAGATCATATGATAATTATCTTTCTCTGCTCAACTTATTCTGCTTAGCATAATACCCTCTAGTTCCATCCACATAATTGCAAATAGCAAGATTTCCCTTTTTTGATGGTTGAGTAGTATTCCATTATATACATATATATCACATCATCTTTATCCATTCTGTCAGTGGACATCTGGGCTCTTTCCATAGTTTGGCTATTGTGGACATTGCTGCTCTAAACATTGGGGTGCATATGCCCTTTCGGATCACTACATTTGTAACTTTAGGGTAAATATCCAGTAGCACAATTGCTGGGTCATAGGGTAGCTCTATTTAGCTCTATTTTCAACTTTGTGAAGGACTTCCATACTGTTTTCCAGAGCAGCTGCACCAGCTTGCATTCCCACCAACAGTGTAAGAGGGTTACCATTTTTCCATATCCTCGGCCACATCTGTTGTTTCCTGACTTGTTAATTTTAGCCATTTTGAATGTTGCAAGGTGGTATCTCATTGTGGTTTTGATTTGTATTTCCCTGATGACAGGTGATGTGGAGCATTTTTTCATGTGTCTGTTGGCCATCTGGATGTCTTCTTTGGAGAAATCTCAGTTCATGTCTTCTGCCCATTTCTTGATTGGATTATTTATTCTTTGGGTGTTGCGTTTGATGAGTTTTTTATAGATTTTTGGATACTAGCCCTTTATCTGATATGTCATTTGCAAGTATCTTCTTGCATTCTGTCGGTTGTCTTTTGGTTTTTCTGACTGTTTCCTTTACTGTGCAAAAGTTTTTTATCTTGATAAAGTCCCAGAAGTTCATTTTTGCCTTTGTAGATGAGACGTGTCTAGCAAGAAGTTGCTGCAGCTGACTTCACAAAGGTTGCTGCCTATGTTCTCCTCTAGGATTTTGATGGATTCCTATCTCACAGTTAGGTCTTTCATCCGTTGGTATGGTATAAAGAAATGGTCCAGTTTCATTTTTCTGCATGTGGCTGTCGAATTTTCCCAACACCCTTTGTTGAAGAGACTGTCTTTTTTACCATTGGACATTCTTTCCTGCTTTGTCGAAGATTAGTTGACCATAGAGTTGAGGGTCTATTTTTGGTTCCATTGATCTGTGTGTCTGTTTTCGTGTCAGTACCATACTGTCTTGATTGTTACAGCTTTGTAATAGAGCTTGAAGTCCAGAATTGTGATGCCAGTGGTTTTGGTTTTTCTTTTTCAACATTCCTGTGGCTACTTGGGGTCTTTTCTGGTTCTGTGCAAATTTTAGCATAATTTGTTCCAGTTCTGTGAAAAAAGTTGATGGTATTTTGATAGGGATTGCATTGAATGTGTAGATTACTGTAGGTAGCATACACATTTTAAGAATATTTGTTCTTCCAATCTATGAGTATGGAACATTTTTCCATTTCTTGGTGTCTTCATCAGTTAATTTCATGAGTTTCTATAGTTTTCTGAGTAAAGATTCTTTGCCTCTTTGGTTAGGTTTATTCATGGGTATCTTACGGTTTTGGGGACATTTGTAAATGGGATTGACTCTTTAATTTCTTTCTTCTGCCTCGTTGATGTGTAGAAATGCAAATGATTTCTGTGCCTTGATTTTATATCCTGCCAGTTTACTGGCTTCCTGTAAGAGTTCTAGCAATTTTGGGGTGGAGTCTTTTGGGGTTTCCACCTAAAGTATCATGTCATCTGGGAAGAGTGAGACTGACTTCTTTGCTGATTCAGATGCCTTTTATTTCTTTTTGTTGTCTGATTGCTGAGGCTAGGACTTCTAGTACTATGTTAACAATAGTGGTAATAGTGAACATCCCTGCCATGTTCCTAACATTAGGGGAAAAGCTCTCAGTTCCACTGAGAATATTTCCTGCGGGCTTTTCATATATGGCTTTTATGGTATTGAGGTATGTTCCCTCTGTCCCTGCACTAGTTTTCATCCTGAAAGGATACTGTACTTAGTAAAATGTTTTTTCTGCATCTGTTAAGAGGATCACATGGTTCTCATCCTTTCTTTTATTAATGTGTTGTATCACATTGATTGATTTGTGGCTGTTGAACCAACCTTGCAGCCCAGGAATAAATCCCACTGGGTTGTGGTGAATAATCCTTTTAATGTACTGTTGGATCCTATTGGCTAGAATTTTGGTGAGAATTTTTGCACTTATGTTCATCAGGGATATATTGGTCTATAATTCTTCTTTTTGGTGGGGTCTTTGTCTGGTTTTGGGATCAGGGTAATGCTGACCTCATAGAAAGAGTTTGGAAGTTTTCCTTCCATTTCTGTTTTCTGAAACAGCTTCAGAAGAATAGGCATTAGTTCTTTAAATGTTTAGTAGAATTCCCCTTGGAAGCCATGTGGCCCTGGGCTCTTGTTTGTTGGGAGATTTTTGACTACTTCTTCAGTTTTCTTGCTGGTTTTGGTCTGTTCAAGTTTTCTATTTCTTCCTGTTTCAGTTTTGATAGTTTATACATCTCTAGGAATACATCCATTTCTTCCAGGTGGCCTAATTTGTTGGCATATAGTTGCTCATAATATGTTCTTATAATTGTTTGTATTTCTTTGGTGTTGGTTGTGATCTCTCCTCTTTCTTTCATGATTTTATTTATTTGGGTCTCTTTTCTTTTTGTTAAGTCAGGCCAGAGGTTTATCAGTCTTAACTTATTCTTTCAAAGAACCAGCTTCTAGTTTCATAGATATGTTCTACTGTACTTTTGGTTTCTATATCATTGATTTCTGCTCTAATCTTTATTAATTCTCTTCTCCTGCTGGATTTAGGCTTTATTTGCTGTTCTTTGTCCAGCTCCTTTAGGTGTAAGGTTAAGTTGTGTATTTGAGACCTTTCTTATTTCCTTTTTTTTTTTTTTAAGATTTTTATTTATTTATTTGACAGACAGAGATCACAAGTAGGCAGAGAGGCAGGCAGAGAGAGAGAGAGGAGGAAACAGGCTCCCTGCTGAGCAGAGAGCCTGATGCGGGGCTCGATTCCAGGACCCTGGGATCATGACCCAAGCTGAAGGCAGAGGCTTTAACTCACTGAGCCACCCAGGCGCCCCGAGACCTTTCTTATTTCTTGAGAAAGGCTGTATTGCTATATACTTCCCTTTTGACCGCCTTTGTTGCATCCCAAAATTGAACAGTTGTGTTTTCCTTTTCATTTGTTCCCATGAATTTTTAAAAATTCCTTAATTTCCTGGTTTACCCATTCATTCTTTAGTAGGATACTCTTTAACCTCCATGTATTTGAGTTCTTTTCAAATTTCCTCTTGTGATTGAGTTCAAGTTTCAGAGCATTATGGTTCGAAAATATGCAGGGAATAATCCCAGTCACTTGGTACCGGTTGAGATCTGATTTGTGACCCATATGTGATCTATTATGGAGAATGTTCCATGTGTACTTGAGAAGAATGTATGTATTCTGTTGCTTTAGGATGGAATATTCTGAATATATCTGTGAAGTCTACCTTGTCCAGTGTGGCATTCACAGTCCTTGTTTCCTTGTTGATCTTCTGCTTAGATGATCTGTCCATTGCAGTGAATGGGGTGTTATGTTCCCTACTATTATTGTATTATTATTGATGTATTTCTTTATTTTTGTTATTAATTGGTTTATATAATTGACTGCTCCCATGTTAGGGGCATAAATATTTACAATTGTTAGATCTTCTTATTGGATAGACTCTTTATGATGTAGTGCCCGTCCTCATCTCTTATTACAGTCTTTGGTTTAAAAATCTAATTTGTCTGATATAAGAATTGCCACCCAAGGTTTCTTTTAATGTCCATTAGCATGGTACATGGTTTTCTACCCCTTCACTTTAAACCTGGAGGGGTTTGGGGGTCTAAAAGGAGTCTCTTGCAGACAGCATATTTTTTAACATTTTTTAAAGGTATTTTTTATTTATTTGACAGATAGAGATCACAAGTAGGCAGAGAGGCAGGCAGAGAGAGAGAGGAGGAAGCAGGCTCCCCGCTGAGCAGAGAGCCCAACGCGAGGCTCGATCCCAGGACCCTGGGACCATTACCTGAGCCAAAGGCAGACTCTTTAACCCACTGAGCCACCCAGGCACCCCATTGAAAACAGCTGGTGGTCCTGCTTTTTTATCTAGTCTGATTCCCTGTGTCCTTTGATTGTGCCGTTATAGACCATTTTTTAAATTAAATATTTTATTTACTTATTTGAGAGAGAGAGACACACACACACACACATAGTACCAGAGATAATGAGAGAGAACATGAGCATGGAAGAGAGGGAAAAGCAGGCTCCCCACTGGGCAGGGATCCTGACGTGGAGCTTGATCTCAGGACTCTGGGATCATGACCTGAGCTAAAGGCAGAGGCTTAACCAACTGAGCCACCTAGGTGCCACCATTTAGTCCATTTACATTCAGAGTAATTATTGAAAGATATGAATTTAGTGCCATTCTGTTATCTGTATCTCACTGTTTCTGTATGTTGTCTCTGTTCCTTTGTAGTCTATTTACTTTTGTGCTATCTCTACTTAGAGGATCCCTTTTAATATTTCCTATAGGGCTGGTTTAGTAACACAAATTGTTTCAGTTCTTATTTGTCTTGGAAGTTTTTTGTTTTTGTTTTTGTTTTAAAGATGTTATTTATTTATCAGAGGGAGAGAGAGAGTGAGCATGAGCAGAGGGAGAAGTAGGCTCCTCGCCGAGCTGGGAGCCTGGTACGGGACTCAATTCCATGACCCCGGGATCATGACCTGAGCTGAAGGCAGACGCTCAACCCACTGAGCCACCCGGGTGTCCCTGACCTGGAAGTTTTTTATCTCTCCTATTTTGAAAGACATCCTAGCTGGATAAAGTATTAGTTGTGCATTTTCTCATTTAGCATCTTGAATGTATGATACATGTCTTTTCTGGCTTGCCAGGTCTCTGTGGACAATTATGCTGGCAGTGTAATGTTTCTACCCTTATAGGTTATAGCCGTTTTGTCCCTGGGCTGCTTTTAGGATGTTCTCTTTGTCTCTGAGATTTGCGAGTTTCACTGTAATATCTTGATGTGTTGACCTATTTTATTGATTCTGAGGGGGTTTCTCTGTGCCTCCTGGATTTGTTTGCCTGTTTCCTTCCCCAGATTAGAGAAGGTCTTAGCTATAATTTTGCTCCAGTATGCCTTCTGTCTGCACCGCGCCCCCCACCATCTTCTGGGATCCCAGTTATTCTAATATTGTTTGCTTAATGGCATCACTTATCTCTCATTCTCTCCTCATAATCCAGTAGTTGTTTGTCTCTCTTTTTCTCAGCTTCTTTATTCTCCATCATTTGGTCTTCTATATCATTAATTCTTTCTTTGGCCTCATTTATCCTAGCAGGTAGAGCATCCATTTTTTTATTGCATCTCATTAGTAGCCTTTTTTATTTTGACTTGATTAGATTTTAGTTCTTTTATTTCTCCAAAAAGGGATTCTCTGGTGTCTTCTAGGCTTTTTTCAAGCCCGGCTAGTATCTTTATAATTGTTACTCTGAACTCTTGTTCTAACATCTTACTTATGTCGATACTGATTAGGTCCCTGGCAGTCAGCACTGACCCTTCTCCTTTTTGAGTTGAGTTTTTCCATCTTGTCATTCTGTCCACAGAAGAATAGATGAGTGAGAGAACAGAATACTAAAATGGCAAAACGACCCCAGAGAAATACAAGCTAAAGAAATCAGAAGAGATGCGAAACTGAAGAAAATAAAATAAACAACCAAAAAAGAGAATATTATCAGACAGGTGAACAGAGCAGTACACTGGATCCCATCTGTATTTTACAGGTCCCTTTGTTTGAAAACTAGATCCCAAAATTGTAAAGAAAGAAAACCTTATATTTATACAAATATAAGATTAAATACATTGAAGGGATTAGACCTTAACTCTAAAGATGAAAATTTAAAAACAACAAAACAGGAAAAAAAAAACGTAAATAAGAATACGATTAGACAGGTGAAGAGAACAGAGTTGTACACTAGATTTTGGGTATACTTTAATCTGTTAGAATAAACTGCATCCCAAAATTATAAAGAAAAAAACTTACATATATGCAAAAATAAAATTAAATATAATGAAAGGATTGAATGGAACTATAAAAATGAAAATTAATAAAGATTTTAACAAGAGTTGATAAAATAAGAAATTGATTGAAAAGGGAAAGAAATTGTGAAGGACTGAAGAATCGTGGGGGAAAAAACATGAATTCTATGTGCTGTATTCCCTTAGTGCTGGAGTTTTGCAGTTCTCATTGATTGGTAAACTTGGTCTTGGCTGGATGTTCTTGCTGACCTTCTGGGGGAGGGGCCTCTTGCCTTAATTCTCAGATGTCTTTCCCCGATGTGGAAGTGCACTGCGCTTGTCAGAGGGCCAGGCCAAATAATCTGCTCAGGTGTGCTCTATGTGTCTTTTGTTCCCTGAAGGCTTTCTACGCAGCTTCAGGGATGAGAATGAACATGACAACTTCCCGATCTCCAGCCTGGGGGCAGAGAGCTTGTGGCCCCACTTCTCATTGAGACCTTAGAGAAAAGCAGTCAGTCACTCCTATCTCCCTGGTCTCAGTCCACATCCATTCCCCCCCCCAGCCTGTGACCAAGCATTTCTAAGGCACATGACTCTGTTTTGAGTCGCCAAATCCTGTAGACTCCTGTGGTGTGCTCCCATGCTGCTGCTCCCAGGGAAGGAAGGGGGATCTCCCCAGTTGTGCTGCTTGTTGGGCCCCTGCTCAGAGAGCTGTGGCCCCACTGTGCGCAGTTCATGGTTTATGGCAACCCGAGTTGAGAGCCTCCTCTTGGGCTTACTCTCTGCAGCTGGCTTCCCAGCTCTGATACTTGGGAGCTCTAACTCAATAGGCACCCCCAATCTTTCTGTGACCCTGAGGGTCCTGAGACCACACTGTCCCACTTGGGATTCCACCCCCACTTTACTGCCTGACTGCTTTTCAGACTGGGATGTCCCTCATCAGAGCAGACTTCTCAAAGTTCTGATTTTGTGCTCTGCTGCTCTGTCACTTTCCAGTAGCTGGCTGTTGGAGACTCCCTCCCCCTGCATTTTATCTTGCCATATATCACCTCAGATTCACTTTTCCACACCTCCCACCTTGCAGAAAGTGGTTGCTTTTCTATTTGTAGAGTTACAGCTATTCTTTTCTTAGATCTCCAGTTGAGTTCACAGGTTGTTTAGAATGATTTGATAGCTATCTAGCTGAATTTCTGGGACCAAAGGAAACTAAGGTCTCCTCTGCCACTGCCATCTTGGACTCCATAAATATAAATAATGTCTAACCATAAAATGTTCCCATAATGGGATGGTAGTTTATTATAAAACAAATGTATTTCAAACATGCAGGCAGCATTACACTAAAGATTCAAAATGGTGTTCAGATTTTGCTTCTACTTATGAGTAAGTTTAAATTTTAAGATGGTCAAAATACATTTTGTGTAAGACATACAAAAAAATAAAAACATTATGAGTAGATATTAAAATAAAAACTTAGTAGGACTCCTGGGTGGCTCAGTCAGTCAAGCATCTGCCTTCAGCTCAGGTCATAATCCTAGGGTTCTAGGATCAAGTCCAACATCAGGTTTGTTGTTCAGTGGGGAGCCTGCTTCTCACTCTGCCTGCTGGTCCCCATGCTTGTGTGCTCTCGCTCTCTCTCTCTGACAAATAAATAAAATCTTTTTTTTTTTTTTTAAAGATTTTATTTGTTTATTTGACGGAGAGAGACACAGTGAGAGAGGGAACACAACAAGGGGGAGAGGGAGAGGGAGAAGCAGGCTTCATGTCAAGCAGGGAGCCTGATGCGGGGCTTGATCCCAGGACCCGGGGATCATGACCTGAGCTGAGGACAGATACTTAACCACTGAAGCACCCAGCCACCCCTACAATCTTTAAAAAAAAAACCCAGAAACCCAGTGCTAGGATAAAGAACAATAGGTATGACTTACTTAAATATGATAAAAAAGAGGGAAGTTTTAATTTTTAGAGTACTAAGCTGGAGGAAAGGAAGTATTATATTCTTGCAGATAAACTGACTTTATCTATAATATAGTGTCACAGTAATCTTTTATGAAATGATATGGAATGCAGTATTTACTTAGTATCACAGAACATTATTTTTGAACATTGTTACATGTGAAAGGAATAGAGGCAAAGGAAGAATTGGGGGGAAAAACATTGACATATCAAGTCAGAGAGAATTTGTGCAGTGGCCTTCTGGGGACAGAATCCATAAGATTGAAAACTAACAAGCAATAAATTAATAATGTCAGTGTCTAATTTTTGCAACATAAATTGCCTTTTGTGTCATACCAGGAAGGATGATAGTAACATGAAGCATTCTAACAACAAAATTACTAATGAAATTCTGTGATAGTGCTTGTTTTATGTCTGCTTATTGCCAGTGTAATGACAGTTGGTTCTAGACTATTGAAATAGTCTTCAGTCTTGGGGTGGTTGGGTGGCTCAGTTGGTTAAGTGTCTGCCTTTAGTTCAGGTCATGATCTCGGGTCATGAGATTGAGCCCCACATGGGTCTCCTGGCTCCCTGGCTCAACATCTGCTTGAGGTTCTCTCTCTCCCTCTGCCTCTCCAACCCCCTCAAACTACCTTGTATGTTTGGTCTTTCTCAAATAAATGAATAAATCTTTTTTTTAAAAACTGCAAAAAATACTTAATGGTAAAGCACTTCACTTTTAGTGTCAAAATTCTTTCACCTGTATGTAGTTGTACAGTTACATTTGAACATCTTGTACAATTTTTTGTTATGTGTGGCTATTCCATGAATTGTGGGATATCTAATATACTGGGATCACTAAAGTTTCATTGAGTCCTCCCCAATAATTACGATCATTAAAAATGTCCTATACAGGGGAGCCCGACTGGCTCAGTTGGTTGAGCGGCTGCCTTCAGCTCAGGTCATGATCCCAGGGTCCTGGAATCGAGCCCTGCACTGGGCTCCCTGCTCAGTGGGGAGCCTGCTTCTTCCTCTCCTCTGTCTCGTAGCTCGTGCTGTCACTCTCTCTCCATCTCAAATAAATAAATAAAATCTTAAAAAAAAAAAAAGTACCCCATACATTTCCAAAATGTTCCTCCATGTAGTTACAGCCACATAGATTTGCCACCACTTACCTTGTATCCCTGCAATCTAAAGTTGTCTGCCTCATTACTCAGTCCCTCATGTTTTCTTTCTATGCTCTTGTCTTTCCTTTTTTCCCCTGTTTTAAATTCTATAAGACCTGGGTCTTCTAGCTTCCAAATTAGTGTGTTTTTTTTCCTGTACTAATAACTATCAATCAAGCTGTCCACTTAATACCCCCTTCTCTTTCCTCAAGGCTCTCAAGTGTTTCTTTCTTTCTTTTTTTTTTTTTTTAAAGATTTTATTTATTTCTTTGACAGAGATCACAAGTAGGCAGAGAGGCAGGCGGTGGGGGTGGGCAGGCTCCCCGCTAAGTGGGAGAGCCTGAGGTGGGGCTCGATCCCAGGACCCCTGGGATCACAACGAGCGCCGAAGGCAGGCTTAACCCTGAGCCACCCAGGCGTCCCTCTCAAGTGTTTCTTAAAGCATTCTGGTGTGAGAAGTTTCTTGGAAATTTCACGTTATTTTAAACATTCATATCTTTATTGGGCTTATTAAGTAATGTTTTCATAAGTAAAAATTTTTCTTCTCTGTATCTGTTGACTAAAATTGTTGCTTCAGGAAGATGAACTCTATTGGGTCAGTGGCTTGGAGTGCTCACACCCAGGGCTGTGTGCCTCTGCTGGAGTACTCATTGTGAAGTGCAGCTCTGTTGATGCAGACTCTTTTTTAAAAACAATGTGTTGTTCAGTTTAAACGGATCACAAAGAATCCTGATGATCTAGAACCACTCTTGAAGGGGCTCTTGCTTGGTGAGAGACAGCCCTGTAGGACAAAGTTAGAAACTTAATGTCTCTGTAAAAAAAATTAAAAATTGTACTTAAAACATTTGTCAGGTTTGTAATTCTTTGTTCTTTTGTAATCTTTTTACTGTTATCAGATATTTACCACCTTTTGAAAGGAGTACCTGTTATCTTATTTCCATTCAGGTCAGGCTATGTATAGTTATAAAAATTCACCTTTGAAGGTTATCTGATTCTTTGGTTCTTGGAATTTTTTCATCACAGTTGCCTTGTTTTTAAAATCAGAGAAATCTAGTAGTCTTATTAGTTTTTATGCAGAAATCTTAGAGAGGGGTGCCTGGGTGGCTCATTTGGTTATGTGTTTACCTTTGGTTCAGGTTATGATCTCAGGGTCCTGGGATTGAGCCCCTTGTCAGGTTTCTGTTTAGCAGGGAGTTTACCTCTCCCTCTCAATCTCCCTCTGTGTGCGCTTTCTCTCTCTCTCAAATAAATAAAATCTTTAAGAAGAGAGAGAGAGGGCGAAAGAAAGAAAGAAAAACTTTAGAGAAATCAGTTGGCGAGTCAGCCATACATACAGCAATACTTCTTAGTTTTCGTTCCTCTGAGCTATTCTGTGTCCGCTGAATTTCTAATAGGGAATCATTTTGAACATTTTAAAATTTACTCTTCTACTTAAGTTTCTATTTAGTTAAAAAAAGGGGGGGGGAATGCCTGGGTGGCTCAGTGGGTTAAGTGTCTGCCTTCCGCTCAGGTTATGATCCTCATAAATAATAATAATAATAATAAATTTATTATTATAAATAATAAATATTTATTATTTACTATATAAATAATAAATATTAAATTTATTATTTATTTAAAATAATAAATATTTTTAAATAAATATTTATTTATTTAAAATAATAAATAAAAATAAAAATTTTAAGCGTTTCTATTTAGTGTACAAGTATAGCAAGTGTTTATAATCAAGGGATAAAGTTACAACTTCACAAACATTTTATTTCAGAAAACCCCTGAAAATCCTTCAATATGGCATGTTTTTGGCATTGGTATTTTGCTTTGAGTATTTTCATCTTAGATGTATTCTGACTCATTTTGAAACAGTTTTGTCAGCTGACTGCATGTGTTCATACTATTTTTAGATTACTATTTTTATAATCAAAAGTGAAAGGTTGCTTCATTTGTTAACTGTCTTTCAAGTCTTAAACTCATGTGCCTTATGTGTTTGTCTTTATTTGAAAGTACAGCTTAGGGTGCCTTGCATTTCAACATGATTTTAAAAGCTGTTTCTGTATCTTTGAGCAAGGATTATTTAACTTTCTTCTTTCCTTTCTCCTTTTCCCTTATCTTCCTCCCTCTTTTACTTCTTCTTTCTCCTTTTATGCCTCAGGGGCAAGAGACATTTTTCACTCTTCTCTTTTCCTGGGTTCTACTAGAGAAACAAACTTAGGGTTTTATTTTGTTTTGTTTTGTTTTTTTTGTAATAAAAAAGACAGTTGGAAAGGAGGTAGTTTGAACTTCATAACAACATAAGAATCACTTCTTGTTTATGTTAAGTAAGAAGCATTTAAATGTTAGGGGTCTAGTTTTATTTCCTAAAATGATGTCCTATCCACTTAAATTGGGGTGGCATATTCCAAGTTCCCAATGAAGACTGTTGATAATAACAATATGTGAAGGAATTATGCATAGATCAGCTTTTACAGATGGGCATGAACAATTCATATTTGAATTGGTATGTATATATTTGTTGAATTTTGTCACTGTCAGTTTGCCTTTTGTGAGTTGTTTGATGTTAACGGTTTACATATTTGCATCATGAGCAGTTTGGGCCTAGATAACTCAATTTACTTTTTTAAAAAATAATTTTTTAAGATCTGTTTTTCTCAATATATCGTTCTCTAAGGGGATCATAGAGTATTAAACATTTTCATTTATCATATTAATCTGCCTTTGGAGAAGCTTGATTATTTCCCTTTTCTGGTACTTGTTCTTGATGGTATTTGTTTCTCATTTGATCTGACAAAGGACTTTGATTTGGTATTCTTATCCCTAAGATATAGCTAATCCTTTGTTCCCCGTTTAACACATGAAAGTGACATGTTCTTACTCTGCTGGGGGTTCTTGACTCATGTGCCTACATTTCTAAGCTTAAGTTACATCAGCTCAAGAATGATCTCTAGCCACAGAATTTAACATAATGAAATGATGAAAGTGATTTCTCTGAGGATCTGTTGAAATTAAAATAGTTTATAGTTATTTTATTAATAACCCATGATTATTAATAAGGTAAATGGTGTGATTTTTTTTTAACATATAATGATTTGTTTGCCCCAGGGGTACAGGTTTGTGAATCATCAGTCTTACACAATTCACAGCACTCACCATAACATGTATCCTCCCCAGTGTCCATATCCCAGCCACTCTGTCCCTCCCCCCGCGTCCGCAACCTTCATTTTGTTTCCTGAGATTAAGAATTTTTTATGGTTTGTCTCCCTCCCTGGTCCCATCTTGTTTCATTTTTTTCCCTCTCTTCCCCCACTACCCCCTGCCCTGCCTCTCAAATTCCTCATATCAGAGAGATCATATAATAATTGTGTTTCTCTGACTTACTTCTCTTACCATAATACCCTCTAGTTCCATCCACATTATTGCAAATAGCAAGACTGAGTTTTTTTGGATGGCTGCATAGTATGCCATTGTGTATATGTACCACATCTTCTTTATCCATTCACCTGTTGATGGACATCTAGGTTCTTTCCGTAGTTTGACTGTTACGGACATTGCTGCTATAAACATTCAGGTGCACATGCCCCTTCGGATCACTACATTTGTATCTTCAGGGTGAATACCCAGTAGTGCAATTGCTGGGTCATAGGGTAGCTCTATTATCAACTTTTTTGAGGAAACTTCATGCTGTTTTCCAGACTGGCTGCACCAGCTTTGATGGAGTGATTTTTAACATGTTATCTGAGGGACATTCTATTTGCTCTTTTAAAAATGCCACTTTCACTTTTATTTGGAAATGTGAAAATAGGTAGTCAGTTTTTATTAATGACTTTGGTAGTGTTTCTCCCAAAAGTTGTATCTGTGTTATAATGATCTTTCTTTGGAAACTGCTCTGTTTTTGTTTTGTGTTTTTTTTTTAAAGATTTTATTTATTTATTTGACAGACAGAGATCACAAGTAGGCAGAGAGGCAGGCAGAGAGAGAGGAGGAAGCAGGCAGGCTCCCTGCTGAGCAGAGAGCCCGATATGGGGCTCGATTCCAGGACCCTGGGATCACGACCTGAGCCAAAGGCAGAGGCTTTAACCCACTGAGCCACCCAGGCGCCCCTAGAAACTGCTCTTTTTAAAGCTTTTTTTTTTTTTTTAAAGATTTTATTTATTTATTTAACAGAGAGATATCACAAGCAGGCCGGTGGCGGGGGGGAGGAAGCAGCCTCCTCGCTAAGCAGAGAGCCCAATGCAGGGCTCGATCCCAGGACCCTGAGATCATGACCTGAGCCGAAGGCAGAGGCTTAACCCACTGAGCCACCCAGGAGCCCCTTTTTATAGCATTTTTTAAAACTACTTAGTGCACACTTACCAGGCTTATTATCACTTTCAGCAGTTATGTATGTTCTTTTTACCTGAGTGATCAGGATTATTACAACTTCTTAACACTAGCCATGGATGCATACTTTTTCTGAAAGTAGTTATAATGAAAAATCAATGTTAATGCTACTTCAGTGATGAACGTATTATACTTTACTTAAACCTTTCTTATGGTAGAATTATCTTGACCCTAGTTTCTTATAAAGTGGCTGTGAAAAATAAGTACTGGCTGATTTAACTATGCAGTATTAGGTTGTGAAAAATTAGATACAAGGTGCATCGTGTTGGTGAACTGATGGTTGTGCTTGTTTAGATACAGAGAAAGCAGGTAAAACTGAGATTTGGGGATGAAATGAAGTACATTCTTAAGAAAGAAAATATCATGTAGGTAATTACCATGAAGTTACAAGGAAGTTAAGGCAGAGGTTATATAGAATATTTCACTGTTGTAGTTTCCCTGGTCATTTATAAAAAAAAGCAAATATAATTCTGAAGCTAAAACTTAGTTCAAGAGTTGTCAGGTGAAGCTGAAAGTACTTCTGGCAATGAGTGAGCAGTCCATACTACTTTCATTTCGAATATATCATTTGCTGTATATTTCTCTGGTTGAGAAGTGAATATTGCCCTGATAATTAGGTAAGACCAAGGAGGTAGCACGCATAAACCTCCAGGTTTATTTAAGTCTCCTATCTCAGTAACTGGTGTAACTGGAGGCTAAGGTTTTTGGCTTCCCTCAAACTTCTCTGCTACATATTTGGTATTTACTTATGTCATCATACAGCGTAAGGAAATTGTGGCCCAGAGAGGAAAAGTCCCACAAAGTCATTTGTTGAAACTGGGACAAGAGTTCAAGAGGTACAAGAACTTAGTTTCTGCCCTAATAAATGGGGTGGAAATTGGGGGAAGAATTTCCTATGTTGATGTGATTTCCTAAATCATAAATTAATAAGTGTTGAGAGACAGTAAAATAATTGTGAAAGCAAAATGAGCACAAAATATTAGTTCTTAAGGAGATTGAATTTGTTTTGGATAGTATGAAATAATAATTATAGTTAACAATTTTTATGCTTAATTCTGGGCCAGGTAACTGTTTTCCTTACATTATCTCATTTAATTTTTGTAACAGCCTTCTGAGAGGTAGGTACTATTACTATTACATAGATGGAAAAACTGAGGTTATAATGTTGAACTGAAAGTAAGTAGCAGAATTGGAAATCAAATTTATATCTATCTGACTCTAAGCCCAAGTTGTGAACTGTTGCATGATATACTTATGGCTTTCTTTTCAACTTAACATGCCTTTTCTAAGAGGAAGTAGGGTATGAGAAAACCCATCCAAAGCTTATTCCTTCTGTAGATCCCTTTTGATTTTTTTAAGTGTTTTGAATTGTAATCACTTTAGTATTGTAAATTTCCAACAATTGGGAAAGTACATAGTGATTATTCACTCCCTCTAAAAATTATTGAAATATAGTCCAGTAGCATCTAGCCTTAACCTTTTATTTTATTTTTAAACAGAAACATTGTTCCCTTCATCTTGAGAGATTACAAGAATCACAAAAGGTCACTATACAGATATCACAGGTTAGAGAGATTGTACCCTTTTCTGGATAAAGAGCATAAATCCATTGGCACAGGCCTTATATATAAGGAGGGGTTGAAATTGACTTTATTTAGATGAACTAAAGCACATTCCTACATGCCCTATTCCTCTAATGAGTGAAGTGACAGCTATGAAGTATTATAATTAACTTCCTGTTCTTTTGAAGAGTGAAGGGAACTGGAGAAGATAGTAGCTCTGCAGCCTTTTGACTGCTTCCTAGAATCATTTTTTACTTTATATGAAAGTTTGTTGGTAGAATAGAAAAGTTACCAGTGAAAACAGCAGGTTTTCTGTGTTGTACTCTCAAACGAGTTGCCACAGAAACAGTAAAATAAATGTAAAGTTCACATGGACACAGACTTTAGAAACTGGTAGAAGTACAGATCTTCTGCTTATTTCCTTGGACACAAAGTTTGCAATTTTAGACTTATCTTTTAAATCTGCATTTAAGTTGATCTATTATTTAGTTTGGAACTAGATGGTTCTTCAAACCTTGGCTATAAGTTGTTTCTAAATGGGGTTCTTCAGACCAAACGAAAAGAAGATCCAAAGATCTGTGCTCTTTGTTGCTCTGATAGAAAATGTTTATTGTGTATTATAAATTAATAAATATAAATATGCATAAATATATATATGAACATAGAGCCTTTTTTAAAAAAAGATTTTATTTATTTATTTGACAGACAGAGATCACAAGTAGGCAGAGAGGCAGGCATAGAGAGAGAGGGAAGCAGGCTCCCTGATGAGCAAAGAGCCCGATGCAGGGCTCGATCCCAGGACCCTGAGATCACAACCTGAGCCAAAGGCAGAGGCTTTAACCCACTGAGTCACCCAGGTGCCCCAACATAGAGCCTTTTAAAAGTACTTTGGAAATACCTGGAAGTAAAAATCATAGTTGTGGTCTTCAGGGAGTTTAAATGTAGTTGGAGAGAAGTTTACTCCTTTTTTAACCAGGCACTTAGATGTTCTCTAAACTAATTGTTTTTCAGTTGCTTAACTTTTTTATGAGAGAAGGTAGACTCGCTCCCTCATAATCAGAGAAAATGTCCCATGTCTGTCTGGCCATATGGTCATCTTTTTTATTTTAGAATTATCTCATGTGTTGTAGTCTGGCTTCCTCCTCAGTTAATTTTTTTCAGACTAGTTTTGAAATTAAAGAGGATTTCTCATAATAAAATCATAGTTTTTCCTCTTGGTTGTATAATCAATTACTTGTGCTGAGTTTGGTTTGTGTTATTCCTTGGAATTTCTTTACAGATAGTTCTTAAGTTTTCAGAGAAGTTGGATAGACTCTGGACTTAACAATTTCAAGAAGCTTAATGAGAAAGCATCAGGTGGAAGCACTGCCTGGAAGATACCCTTTTCTCTCATAATTTTTTTTCTTGAGATTTGGGGACTTATTTTATTTACTTGTATACATCATACTGTTAAGTAGTCACACATTTATCTTAAAATTCCAGTCCAAAATTACCTTATGCCCATTGTTTTACTTGCATTTTATCTCTTTTGACTGTGATCTAATTAATTTAAATATTCCATTCTGGCCATGTATGTTTAAACCAGTACACAATGGTCTTTTCATTTAGACAAACATTTATTTAAATCCATATACAAATACTTACATTGTTTTCTTTTTTTTTTAATCCTTTTTCTTTTTTAAGATTTTATTTATTTATTTGACAGAGAGAGAGCGCACAAGTAGGCAGAGGGGCAGGCAGAGGGAGAGGGAAAAACAGGCTCTCCACTGAGCAGGGAGCCCCATGTGGGGCTCAATCCCAGGACCCTGGGATCATGACCTGAGCCGAAGGCAGTTGCTTAACTGACTGCGCCACCCAGGCGCCCCCTTACATTACGTTGTTTTCTTAAATTCACTTGAACCACCTACAAAGTTGGAAAATAAGTTATAGCTTTTTAATGTTACTCAACTAACTTTCTAAGTAGCTGGTCAAAAAGATGGCTCTTGGTATTTTTGATAATTGTTGCTGGCAGGAAAGTAACCTTGTAGGGTTATAGAACTCTCACCATTGGTTACAGAAAACTAGTTTCTGGCAGTTGCTGATATAAGCACACCAGATTTTGTCTGCGGTTTGTGTTTCGATATAAATACACTTTAATAAAAATAAAAATTAGTTTTTGAAATTTTAAGTCACTGAGCATACTTCTTGATGTGCTGTTAAGTGTGATCATTGCTGCCTACTTTGTTAAGATTGAAAATGATTTGTCGTTTTCCCAGTCTTCTTTCCTTTAGTTTAGAACAGAGAATGAGCAAACCGAGGGCAAAGAAAAGGGTAGATTGAAGCGTTTAGGTAGTTAATCTTTAAAAGTTCTGTCTGTATGAAAGAGAAGGGTTAGTTATTGCATGTACACAGATAATCTTTAAATGTGTGAGTATTTCTTAGAGATATTTATTAATTGGATTAGGTGCATTTTCAAAATAAACCAACCTAATTTATCAAATGGCTTTTTCCCCTAGTTCTGTAGAAAATGTTCTCAAAACACTCGTGAAAAGCTGCCGACCGTAAGTAGCTTCTCAATTTATAAAACCTCTTTATTTCTCTGGGCTTTTCCCTATTCCTAGTATGCTTTGAAGAGGAAATTAAAGGTATAAATTGTTTCTAACATTGTGATGTTAGTCACTGGGCACAGTATATCATACTCTTGAACTGAATTATTCAGATTTCATTTATAAATTAAAAAATTTTTAAGTGGTGTGGGCGTCAGTTACTTATTATGAAGTTAGAATGCCATAATTTATATATAATTGTCTTTATTTGAAAGATTTTCCTGGAATATCATTAGATCAAAAATATTTTCCAAAATGAGCATTATAGGTATTGTAGTAAAATGTGAATAATAACAAGAAGGTGTGCAGACTTTTTAAAAAATATCTTCTCTTTCAGTAGAATATACAGAAATAGTCCATATTCTGATGTTTAAAGATAATATGGGTTGAATTTAGTTTTAATGACTTAAAGTCCAATTCTATGGACTTGAGGCACCTGGCTAGCTAAGTCAGTAGTGCATGGATTCTTGATCTTGAAATTAGGAATTTGAGCCCCATGTTGAGCATAGAGCTTAATGAAATAAATAAAAACCCAGTTCTATGGACTTGAGCTATTATTAGGCTGTTCTAAGACTGCTTATCCTGCTGTGTATGGATGCAGTGAATTCCTTTTGAATGGAGATTTCTATTTTATCATATTCTTATAATATGAGTTAAAATTATAAATGGTTTTATAAATCAAGTATTTGTTGCTGACCTACTATATTCTTGGGCAAATGTATTTTTAGGATATAGTTTCCCTTTTAAGATTGAGGCTTAAGACTTAACCTGAGTCATAAGCCACCAATGAGCCATGTCATTTCGTGCTGCGCAGTGACCTCTTGGCATGTGTTTCCTCACTGGAAACTGAAACTTCATCGTCACTGGGGTACTTAGTGGTTTTTAGGTTCTTGGGTAATTCATAGAACCCAAGGCTAACAGTTGACTCTGAAAAATTAGGAAGGAGAATTGATATATGAGATATTTAAAGTCTGTGTTTTTTTTTTTTTTAATTATTCCAGCTGGTGACTTAATGACCTGGTACATTGATGCTTGATGAATCCAAAGAAGTATTACTAGAAATGTAGTTTTATTTTTCACATTAATGAATGAAGTGTGATTCTAATTAATACAGATGGACAGAGATATAATTGTATTAATAATGTGACATGTAGCCCAAACCTACAGGTGTATTTGAAAGGGTTCCCTCACTTTTATTTGGCCATGCCCAAATCCGAATTTGTCATGTGCTTTTTTTGTTATTTTAAACCTCCTTAGTGGGTATTTGGTAATTATACATGGGTCCTCGTTTTCCATTTACTTCTGTTTTGTGTGTGGATGTACACTTCAGATTTCCATTTTGTGAATATTCTGCACCCCAGAATGTACTCTCCTGCCCATTTCATAGACTTACAGAATGTTTGCACCTGTAGGACCAGACTATCTAGACTAGTCAGTTCTTATATATAAGAGAGCTCTATGGTACAGTGAGAGTAAATGGTTGATCCAAATAAGCCTGGGCTAATGTTCTCTTTCTCATTTCACTGATTATCCCTTTCTTATATAGACTGGATTCTCTGTGACTAGATTTTTTTCATATTGCTATTATATAGCACACGGGAGAAAAAAAATACAACCACCATGTATAAATTTGTAGGTAATTTAAGTGATTTTGTATTTTATGAGTTATATCAGCTTTATAGCATTTTTCAAAGTCCTATAGACAAGAAGAAAATTTACATTTTAGTGTGACGGGTATTTATTTTTGAGTTGCACAAGTGTGTTTAAGTTTACTTGACATTTGTAGTGTAGATTGTACCTTATGAAATCCATTCCCTATCTCCCTTTTTTGGTCATATGTTGGTCATCTGTTGATGATGGAGACCTTTTAGCCAATGATCAGATAAATAAATACTTTCTTTTTTATTAGATACTTTCCAGCAGATGCCACAGCTGAGATGCTAGAAGAATGGCGGCCTTTGATGTGCCCTTTTGATGTAACAATGCAAAAGGCCATAACTTATTTTGAAATATTTCTTCCTACCTCCCTTCCTCCAGAACTTCATCATAAAGGTTTTAAGTAAGTATATCTATCTATCTCTCTATCTGTCTTGACAAATTATAGAATAGAACAAGAAGTGGAGATATGTAAGCCAACTCATAAAGCAATAAATAAGTAAACAAAAATTGACTAACTCAACCATTGTGTTGATTACACTTGAAGTGTGTGGAGGCTGAAAGTTAAACGTAAGATTGTAAATGAGGAGCGAATAATGCTTGCATGTCAAACCAAATATGAGGGCTTAATGGGGCACCTGGCTGGCTCAGTTGGTGAAGCATGTGGTTCTTCATCTTGGGTTTGTGAGTTTGAGCCCCTTGTTGGGTATAGAGATGACTTAAAAGAAAAAGACTTAAAAGCTAAAGGCTTTAATTTAAGAACTCAAGAGAGAAAAAATAAAAAATACAAAAAGAAGTAGAAAATATCAGTAAATAGGCAATGGTAAGAAATGTTAAATTGTGTGGCATTTAGGGAAAGGAAAAGTGTTTTCCGAAAACTTGGTTTTATTCATCACTTGTTTTTCTTAGGTCTTTTGTAGAATTCTTTTTCTCTACTCATTCTAGTCTTTGCACTGTTTTCAAGAACTGTTTTCTCTAGATGACTCTCTAGATGACTCTTAAGTATATAGCAAATCCTAGAATGAAAATATTTAGGGGATCCTGGGTATCTCAGTCAGTTAAACGTCTTGACTCTTGATTTGTGCTCAGGGTTGTGATCTCAGGGTGTGAGATTGAGCCCTGTGCTGGGTTCCACCCTGGGTTTGGAGCCTGCTTAAGATTCTTTCTCCCTCTGCCCCTCCTCCCCTGTGCTCTCTCTCTCAAAAAAAGAAAGGAAAAAATAAAGTAGGACTTCTTAAAAACACAAAAAGTGCCAGGACCATGCATGACCCAAGGAGAAACTAAGAGAAACTAAGAGTTGGGCACTAACCACTGAGCCACCCAAGTGCCTCTAACAATGAAGTGTAGAGGTTTGATGAGATGACTCTAGCATAAATATATAGCAAGGGGAATATTCAGACAGAAGTAGTCATTTGTTCCATTCAGTAACATTCAGTATTATTTTTTCTAGGTTGTGTAGTTATCAGTAAGAATAATAGATTAAAAAATGCAAAGGATACCTGGCTTTGAACCACTTTCTATAAATCACTTGCTATTCATAACAACATTTTTCTTCTTCAGACTTTGGTTTGATGAATTAATTGGCCTTTGGGTTTCAGTGCAAAATCTCCCACAGTGGGAGGGGGTGAGTATCCTATTTTTTCCTTCTTTGCTATCAGATCATTTGATAAGTAACCTCAGTTGCTTAGAATTGGCTTTTAGCAATGTTGTAATTGTTTTTTTAAAATTCGGTTTGCTGTTTCTAACAGAAATAGACACTTCTTTTGGTTTTATTGATACCTAGAAGCATGTGCATGTATTATGAAATGTATGAAATGTAAGACTGTTGTTTCCTATTATCACTAGCATGTTGCTAGACACATAGTAGATGTTTCCTAAATGCTTATTAGATTAAAATTTCTTCTGTTTTCTTTGTGGATGATGCTTTGTCATTTCCCTTTTAATAAGCATTTTAGCTGCATTTGATTTTAAATGGGTGACAAGAAATGAGAATTCAGAGATTTTTAAAAAATGAGTCATAAACCGTATATTAAGTTGTGCTAATGATGGCAGCTGAGAACCAGAAATGGATAGGGGATATGACTGTGACACTTAATAACAAGTGTATTTACTTAACTCTTTCTTTATTTGTTTACTTTCAGCAACTAGTAAATCTCTTTGCTCGATTGGCTACAGATAATATAGGGTACATAGATTGGGATCCGTATGTACCAAAGGTAATTAAGAACTTTTGAGCATACAACATACAGTAACACTGATAGCACTTACTGTGTCTTTAAGTAGTGTGTTTTGTATGCTAATCCCTATAGTATTTCTTGACCACTAGTAAAAACATAACAGTTTATCAGGGTAGATCATTTATTTTCAAAAACTAATTGCATCATGTAAAGGTAATTATAAATGTGTGATTTTTTTCTTGCCTATATAGGACATGAAATAGAAGTTTCAGAGTGAGTAATTTAGAAAGTACTAAGTATATTATTCAGGGTATCTTATATTCATACCTTTCAACAGAGTTTGGGTATTGTATTTGATTGCTATTCTAGAGTGTTCTCTACTTTTTAGATCACATTTTCCTAGAGTTAATAAAGCTAGGGTGTCTCTAGGTGCAGTGTTCTTAACATTGCAGCTTCCAGATTGTTTCTCCTGCAGTAGGTTCCGGAGGGCTGGCATGGGGCATCCAGGTGATTCTGATGCACATGCTGACAGTAGAGCAGGGCTGGAGAGCAGCAGCAAATACTCTGCTTACCTTTGCTGTGCTGTCCAGTAGAAACTAAGGAGGAAAAGTTATTTTCTTCCACTGTTGGGCTCCCTGTTACTAATGACAGATTTTAAATATAAATTCAATTATATTAAAATGCAATTATTAGGGGCGCCTGGGTGGCTCAGTCGGTTAAGCATCTGCCTTAGGCTCAGATCATGGTCTCCAGGATCCTGGGATGGAGCCCTGTGGCGGGCTCTCTGCTTGTGGGGGAGCCTATTTCCTCTTCTTCTGCCTGCTGCTCCATCTGCTTGTGCGCTCTCTCTCTCTCTCTCTCTCTCTCCCCCTCTCTAAGAAGTAAGTAAAATCTTAAAAAAAAAAAACAAAAACAACAAATAAATAAAAATAAAATACAGTTATTAAATGAGAGATGAAAATGCAAATTCCTGGGGAAACATCAGTGATAGAATTTTGAAAAGGAAAGTAATCCATTAGAAGATAGGTATTTGCATTTTGTATTTTCTTGGCATGGAATGAGAGTGTAGGAAAAATAGTTTTATATGCATTTAGAGAAACAGGGGTCAAAATATTTCATGTTTAACTGTACTTACCTACTTTTTACCTTTTTATGTTTAAACTGTATCTCAGTTGTTTGCTTGTGGGTACATGGATACAGCTGCTTCTCACCCACCCCTTTTTTACCTCAGTGTCGTTTGAAAGAAAGTAAATAGGGACGCCTGGCTGGCTCAGTCATTAGAGCATGCAGCTCTCGATACCTGGGTTTTGAGTTCGAGCCCCATGTTGGGTATAGATATTACTTAAATAAATAAATTTTTAAAAAATGAATAAAATTAAAAAATAAAAAAATTTTAAAAAGTAGGTATTTCTATGTAATTTTTATGGAATAAAGCTACCAAATGCTTAATTTTATTGGTAATTTTGCTTAAAACTTGATCCAGTGAGAATATATCCAATAATAATAATATGTATAACACTTCAGTTATTTAAAGAGTTACTTGATACTTATAAATATTTGTCCTTAGTTCTTTTTTTCTTTTTAAAGATATTTACGAGAATTCTGAGAAGCTTGAACCTCCCAGTGGGAAGCAGTCAAGTGTTAGTCCCAAGATTTTTAACAAATGCTTATGATATAGGACATGCTGTGATATGGATCACCGCTATGATGGTTTGTAACACCTTAGTTCATCTAAATTCTTTGTTAACTATACGGAAATTCTGTATAATCACATAAGGCTATATTAGTATCTTAGTTGGTCATTTGAGTCTTGGCTATTTTCTGATGTAGTAAGCTAATGTTTATCAGACCCAGCACGTAGAAAAACACACTATTTCTCTAGCCAGTGGTTCTTAACAATGGAGTCAAAGTTTAGAGTTTTGAGAGATTCAGAGTGGATAGCAGTCTTACAGGTCAAGAACCAGACTTACAAATGAAAGGTCAAATTGATAATGAAAATCGTGGAATTAGAATTTTGCATATGCTCGGTACGAATGCATTCAGTTTCGAAGATCACACTGAACACAAAGCTTATTAAACAAATGAAGTAATCTTGGTGATGGGAGAAGTATGGATGATTATTGACATCCTTGAAAGGAAGTAAAAATACACCTGCATGCTTGGGTTTCAGTGTCAACTTGCAGATAGGAATATTAGAACAATTTTATACTATGATTTTCTGGATTGTCATTTATTTTGTTTCTACTGCTGTCCCTTTTTAAAATTATTATTCTGTGTTTGGTATTTTCTCCCAGGTTATATTGTTTAGTTGGTTTTTTTTCTGTGGAAAAGGCAGGATGGTTGTGAGAAGTTCAGTTCTTAAATACTATTTTTAGATTAAAAAAAAAGAAATTCATTCTCCATTCTTCCTGTGTTTTTGCCCTTTCATTGTTAAACAGGGAAAATCACATTTTCTTTCTTATACCCCATAAGAGCAAAAACATTTGGATATTTACTGTCTTACATAAGCAATGAGTTGGAATTCATTTTTTAGAAGCCACAGAATTATATCATGATTAATATTAGCTTATTTTCGTTAATATTGCTGTTCTTTCTCACACAGTTTTTCCCATTGACAGTTTCATTTTGTATTAAATATGAATATTGAATATAATGAATTTTAATTATTTATAAATTTATAAATATACATTAAAATGCTAATTACTATGTTAAAATATTGACATTTTTGTTGGGTTTTTTTTGCTATGGAATTACTCTCTTTATTAGTCGACCTGTTCTCTACTGGGAATAGGTACATTGATTTCATTTGAGCAGGAAGACATGTTCTTAATGTAACTCAACAGTCTACTTTAGGTCTTTGCTCTTTCTTGAAAGATCATCCTGAAGGGCACCTGGGTGGCTCAGTTGTTAAAGCATTTGCCTGTGGCTCAGGTCATGATCCCAGAGACCTGGGATCGAGCCATGCATTGGGCTCCCTTGTCAGTGGAGAGCCTGCTTCTCCCATCCCTCTGCTGCTCCCCCTGCTTGTTCTCTTTCTCTCTGTCAAATAAATAAAATCCTTAAGAAAAAAAGAAAGATCATGAGAAATGGAAGATTTTAAAACTAAATTGTAGTTCTTTAGGGCTATCAAACTTGGTAAGATAAATGATAAATTTTTTTCTTCATTTTTTTCCACCAGGTTGTATTCTTGTTTGGTGTATTTGTTTTGGTAATAGATTAAGAAAAATTTTTCTTTTGAGTCAAAATGTGGACAAATATAACAGATTTAATAATTTGAAACATTTAGGAGTAAAAATAAAATATTTGAATGTATTTATGTAAATCTCACTTCTTCATTTCCTACATTAAGAAAGTCACTTCTTAAATCCTTTAAGGAATGTTTTTTATGCCTGATTTACCAGTCTTGGTTAACCATTTTAAAACAGTCTTAATGACAGAAGTTATTTCACTGCAGAAGACTAAAATATGCTGATACTCTAAACTGAAAGATCTCTTCACTTATCTAATTTGGTGTCAGTTGTCCTTATTTTTAGTAGAGTGTTTTAAATGGAAGATTGTAGGAAGTTCACTGGGGAATTGTTTTTGACTCTTACATTGGGGTAGAATTGGTTTTTGTCAGCAGAATGGATGTGTACCACATTAGGGAGGTATGTGTAGGCTTGGGCCTATTGATTCCTTCAGTTTTCCAGTGTACTGTGGGTACTGATATTTTGTACTTTTATTTGAATAGGGTGGACCAAGTAAACTAGTGCAAAAACACTTGTCTGGTTTGTTTAATAGCATCACATCTTTTTACCATCCCTCAAATAATGGGCGCTGGCTGGTGAGTATATTCATTTTTCATTGTAGAGTTTGGAAATTTTTAAAGATATGGTCACACATTTCTTTAAAAAAAAAAAAAAACGGTTACACATTACCTATTGTATAAAACCTATAATACATTTTTTGTTCTTCATATAAATTTGGCTATATATAGGTTCAAATTAAGTTACCATGTTCATAGAACATAAAAATAAATGGAGATAATACAGGTCCAATAACTGGTGACAAAATGTCACATTCTGGCAAAAGAAAGGAAAGTCAGTTGTGGTTTCTGTTTTTTTGTTTTTTTTCCACATTGCCTGGTTAAAATGGTTTTTCCTGTAATGGAAAATTCATCTGGTGTTGGAAATTAAAATTGATGTTTGAAACGCATTTTTATTATCCGTAATTTAATTGATAATAGCATTTTATTCTAGGTAGTTATGCCATTTATGTCTTTATAATAGATTGTAAGAGTGTTATTTTAAGAATCTTTATTTGGAGACTAGTAAGGAACCATAAATATCTGTGTGGGAAAGAGAACCTACCTTGGACTTTCTGCTTCTGTGTCCCCAGAACAAGTTAATGAAACTACTTCAGCGGTTGCCAAACAATGTTGTTAGAAGATTGCATCGTGAAAGATACAAGAAGCCTTCTTGGTTAACTCCTGTGCCTGATAGCCATAAGCTTACTGATCAAGATGTTACAGACTTTGTACGATGCATTATTCAACCTGTCCTCTTGGCTATGTTTAGCAAAACTGGTAGTTTAGAAGCAGCCCAGGCTCTGCAGAATCTTGCACTCATGAGACCTGAGTTAGTAATACCCCCTGTACTTGAAAGGTAAGTGGAGTTTTACATGTTTGGTTGAAGCCTCAGCTGTGGCTGCAGCTGTTCTGGTTATCCCTTCCTTCTACTCTTCTGTTCTGCATGGTTTTCTTTTGTGGCTTCTGTTTTGCTTTCTCAGTGCTTATTCTGGTTCCTTATAGGAGAAGCAAGGCATTTTAATGTACTGATTGGTAACTTGATAAAGGTTTACTGGAGATAAAAGAAAATTGACACAAAATGGATAAAATATTTTTGGATTATTTTTACTCATAAATTATGGGGGGCCTGGCAGGCTTACTCGGTGGAGCATGTAACTTTTGATCTTGGGGTTGTGAGTTTGAGCCCCATGTGGGGTGTAGAGATACTAAAAAATAAGATCTTAAAAAAAATAAGATCTTAAAAAATTAATTAATAAGCTAATTAATTAAGCTCTGGCTGCTTTTACATCAAAATGTATCACTAAATATTGAGAAGTGATTTTGGATGTCTTTTATTTCTTAGACGCAGTGATAGAGAAGAAAATTTGACTTTCTTTATTATTTTAATATATGCATAATCTCATTATTATTATTTCCAGAGTGAATTTTATTGCATTCATTTTGTTTCATATGTTGAACTAGTAACAAAGGTAATTTTCCCTTTGCCGAGTTACTGTCACAATATAGGCCTTCTGTGCTTATATAATATTACCTAAGCTTTCTGTTAACTCCTCTGCTGCCTGAACTTGAGCTTTATGATTTCTCTCTTAATGTCTTACTCAAAAATAGAAGAAGAATGTTAGTTTTTAGGGCCCGGAAGGGTCTAACAGTTTGAGTTCCATAAAACAGATTTGTCGAAGATCCTTAGTGACAATGTAAGTTGACAGCCTATTTTCTGACTTAAAATTAAAATGGGATAATTGGGCACATTTGCTTGCAGTTAGATATCCTGCCAAAGGTCTTGACCAAAATAGGGCTCCATTATTTATAAATTTGAGTTGCTCATCTTATCTTGCCCTGTCCTCATTGCCATAAATACTCAAGTTAAGCTGTACCTCATTTTCCAAACCTCTCCCTTTCTGTGTGCACTTTGTGGGCACAGAAACTTTTCCAGCACAGATAATTAGGAAATAAAATGGGGAAGTTAGGCAGTTTCTATGGTCTGAACCCCCAGTATTCTTTGCTCTTTGGCCTTCATGTGGTAGCAGAAGCTAACAGTTCAGTGGCAGGTCTGTTGATGTTGCTTGTTGAGGAGAGACTTGCCTCTAAGGAGAGACTTCATTTTCTTGCATAGCTAAAATTTTGAAGATTGGAGTGTTTTCATAATTCTTGGCTTTCCCAAAACATAATTGTTTTGCCTTATTTTAATGTTTTCCAGCTGATAAATTTTGAATAGAGAGATATTTTTTTTAGTAGAAGAAACAAAGCTTACAAATACAAGTAAATGATGAATCATGAACTCTACCTCTGACTAATAGTACACTGTATGTTAATTAATTGAATTTCAATGAAGTTAAATTTAAAAGAATAAATACAAGTAAAATTATCCATCATGTTTTTCTTTAGTTTTCAATTTGGGGACAAATTTAATAGCATATTAAATGATACATGCTTGGCCAAGAGAAGTATTTTGAAGGTTTTTTTTTTTCTTTTTATGAAAGCAAAAGTCCTTTGGGGGCACCAAGGTGGCTCCATCGTTTAAGAGTCTGACTCAGGTCACAATCTCAGGGTCATAAGATGGAGCCCTGCCTTAGGCTTCCTGCTTGGTGGGGAGTCTGCATATGATTCTCTCTGTCTCTCCTCTCTCTCTCTCTCGCTCTCGCTCTCTTTCTGTCCCTCCCTCTCCCCCTTTCCCTCACCATCTGCCTTTCCCCTATGTGCCTGTGCTCTCTCTCTTCTTTAAAAAAAAAAGCAAAAGTCCTTTAAAAAGTAAAAATGGAGAAAATAAATTTTAGGTCCTGAATATGTATCCCCTAAGGACAGCCTCTGTTAAAGAGCTGGTTTGCTTTCTTTACCTTCTAAAGCCTTGGTTGTTTTTTTTTTAATTGTGATTATAAATACTCTTTTTTTCCTACTTAAAATGAAATTTCTCTTATTTTTTCTGCATAAGAGAAAATTAAAATGACGACATTTTAGATTTTTTTTTCTTCCTATAGAACAGATTCTTAAAAATGAAATTGTGTGAATGTTCTTGTCTTGGTGATCAAAGATTGTATTTGTATTATTCTCCCTTGTTTATTAAATCAGGAATCTTTGCATATGTTTCTAGAGCTGATGTCTAATTTTAAAATACCAGTCCTTTTTAAAGTGTAAAATAGGAGAAATTTCAGCATTTTAGTAAAGATTGTTTTTCCTGTAAAAGGGAAGAATAGGATAGTTGTCACTTGTTATTCCTGAGTTCTAATTAATTGCTGACCATTAGAATCAGTCATTGGAATGTGGAGGTGGATTCAGATGGCTGAAATAATGCAAAATCTGCCAGTTCATGTTCTTTTTCACTGTGGAATTTGCATGGAGAAAGGTGGTGAGGGGATGGGGGTTAGGGAAACCCGTGCCTTTCCTTTATGTGTGTGATTCTGTTAACCTTGAGAAAACAGGTATTCATTCAAAATATTCTACTAGCTACCAGCCTTAAGCTAACAGTTTATGAATTTGGTAGATTTAATGTATTGTGCATGTTTATCTGTAATGGAACTGTCTTTTGTTTTTTTGTTTTTTAATTGTGTTTTAAACTGTAGAACGTATCCTGCACTAGAGACTTTAACAGAACCTCACCAGCTCACAGCTACTTTAAGTTGTGTAATTGGAGTAGCCCGAAGTTTGGTATCAGGGGGCAAGTGGTTTCCTGAAGGTCCAACACACATGCTACCTCTGTTGATGAGAGCATTGCCTGGGGTGGATCCAAATGACTTTAGTAAATGCATGGTAAGCATATTTATTATTCTGTTTTGTGTCTGAGTTTTAATTGTGTGAATAGGCATCCTTTCAAGTTCTGTTCAGACTTTTTAGAACATCATTCAATGTAAATTTGCTAAGTTTAGATCTGTGGATGGTTAGTTGATCTATATGTCATCCTTTGTAAAGTAATTTGCCATAACCTGGATACGTTTAATGATCGTAAGATATTTTTGAAGCTCGTTATGTATTGACTATTTTCCTTAAGCAAAAACCTTAAAAATCTTAGCGTATGATTATTCGTACTTCCCTCTGTCTACACTGGTGACAGGAGGCATGATAAAAGCTGCTGGGTGCAAAATGCCAGGTCCCATTTCATACACACATCTCTTGACTTAAGAGTTGCTCACCTTCCCTCTTGCCCAGTCTCTTGCTTTTGCTTCAGTGTATTCTGTTAATGTTACATTTTAAGGTGGGGTTGGGGGGAGTAACTTTTCCTTGACAAAAGGTTGGAGAACGTTGTGCTTAAACCTAATAAATAACTATGAAAATAAACTTAGTATAACTTAATTACTAAAGTAACAGCTACTTAATTATGAAGAACCTTAAAATATTCAATTTTAGGTGAAAAATTTCCAGAAAGTCTATTGTGGGATTTCCCTCAAAATAATTTATTTGGGGGTTGCCTGTGTGGCTCAGTGGGTTAAGCCTCTGCCTTCGGCTCAGGTCATGATTCCAGGGTCCTGGGATCGAGCCCCGCATTGGGCTCTCTGCTCAGCGGGGAGCCTGCTTCCCCCTCTCTCTCTGCCTGCCTCTCTGCCTCCTTGTGATCTCTCTCTCACTGCCAAATAAGTAAATACAATTAAGAAAAAAAAAGCTTTATAACAAAAATTAATAATTCATTTGGGCACTTTATTGTAGCTTATGGTATACTTGTATTTTTGAACTATAGTTAACATAATTAATGTTAAATTTTTTGCATTTTCCCACAGATCACATTCCAGTTTATAGCAACATTTTCCACTCTGGTGCCTTTAGTAGATTGTTCATCTGTACTACAAGAAAGAAATGACCTCACAGAAGTAAGGATGCTTTCTACTTGTAAAAGGATTGATTAACTGAGTTGTAACTCTTATTGTAAATGCATAGTAATATTTAATAATTTAAATACTAGTAGTTTAAAATGACTCTTTTGTGACTAAAATGATATAAGTAGAGGACCAGGTCATTGGTAAGGTAGTCTGGCAGAGCACCCACCAAAGGATATAGATCAAAAATAGGTTATTTTTGTAAACAAGTGATATCTAGAGGTGTATTTACATTTTTGTCACTTCTAATTTTTTGTTAAGTGGAGATAGTGGTGGTTTATTGTTTGTTGGTTGGTTGATTTGGTTTGGTTTCGGTTTTGGTTTTTCTGGTTTTTTGAATTTAGGAATAAATTCATTGAGGGGATTGATACCTAATGAACAGACATTTTCTTCATTACAGACTGGTTCTTTTAGAATTATTTTCTTTATTGTAAGCATGTTTCTATTTTTGTTATTTGGATGTTCAGATAGTAGGAGAGAATCCTGTATACATACACCAGAAACTTGGAAACTAGTTGATAAAGATGGCTCTGTGGCTTCTGGTTTTGGCCCTTATAAAATATGTTAATTACTTTGGTTCCTGGAAAGTAGTAGATTGAGTTATTCTAAATTGATGCACAGTTATGGTGCTATTTCTCACCATACTCAGTATAATAATAGAGTGTTAAATCTATTTTATAGACCATAATTGAGTTTTAATCGTCCTGAGAAAAATTCAAAGACTATTTTTAATTTTTTTCCACATTGAAATATCATAGGTGGAACGAGAACTTTGTTCAGCCACAGCTGAATTTGAGGATTTTGTCTTACAGTTTATGGACCGGTGAGTATGTACCCCAGACCTGCCCTTTGTTAGACATTCAGAGAGATGACTGTCCTGTCCCAGCAACTTATAGCCTGTACATAGCCACCGTCCCAGGACTGAACACCTCAAGTTATAAGACAATTGATAGTGAGCCATGCCCAAATGGTGGAATAGCTATCATTTGAATAGTCAGGACAGTGAAGACTTACGTAATCATCAAAAACATGAAACTAGTTTTTAGTTGCTAAACTTATACTTTCTTTGGATTGTTTAGATGTTTTGGACTTATAGAAAGTAGCACATTGGAGCAAACAAGAGAAGAGACGGAAACTGAGAAAATGACTCACTTGGAGAGTTTGGTTGAATTAGGTCTGTCTTCTACATTTAGTACAATCCTCACACAGTGTTCCAAAGAAATATTTATGGTAAGAGTCGCATTGCTACAAAAAATTAAATCCCAGTCTTGTAGGTTTATTTGTGTGTTTCAAAAACTGAAGTTTCTTTAGGTATTATACCATTTATCCTTTTTCTCATACTAAATTTTGAGAAAGATAAGCAGTGGATTCTCATTATATTCGCAAATTTTGTATTTGCAAATTCATCTGCTTGCTAAAATTTATTTGTAATCCCCAAATCAGTACTCGTGGTGCTCTTGTGTAGATGTGTAAATGTGGTAAAAAAATGTGAGGTACACATGTTCGGCTGAGGTGGAATAACGTAACGCTCTGCCTTCTTGTTTCAGCTCTGATGTAATCATGCTTTTGTGTCTATTTAGTGCCAGGCACTAAAGTAACCCAGGTGCCTGAAAGTAACGTGTTTTAGATAAGCTTTATTCAGGCATGAGTTATAGTGCTGTTGGCTGAGTTCCATGTTAATGAGTTAACAATATATATTAAATGCACATAAAACGAAATTATAAAATTTTATCAGTGGATGAAAATGTAAGCAGAGGGGCGCCTGGGTGGCTCAGTGGGTTGAGCCTCTGACTTCGGCTCAGGTCATGATCCCAGGATCCTGGGATCAAGCCCGCATCAGGCTCTCTGCTCGGCAGGGAGCCTGCTTCCTCTTCTCTCTCTCCGCCTGCCTCTCTGCCTACTTAAGATCTCTCTCTGTATGTCAAATAAATAAATAAAATCTTTTTAAAAATTGCTAATAAGACCTTTTCATTTCTTAAATATCTTAACAGGTGGCCCTTCAGAAGGTTTTTAATTTTTCTATTTCACATATATTTGAAACAAGAGTAGCAGGCCGCATGGTGGCAGACATGTGCCGTGCTGCTGTAAAGGTGAGTTTGGGGTTTTTGGACTGATGAATTAATGAGTCAGTAACCAACAGGTTTATGTGGTTAATTATTTTATACATGCTTGTTATACCTAAAATACATTGTTTCAATAGCAAATTATAACCCTTATTTGCCTCTGAAAATAGTGTCAGGGTATACTTTGTGACTGCTGAATGAATGTTCATGGCCTTCCAAAAACTTACTTAAACAAATGTGTTTTCAGTGCTGCCCAGAGGAGTCTTTGAAGTTATTTGTTCCTCATTGCTGCAGTGTTATAACTCAGCTTACAATGAGTAAGTCATAAGGTTATTATTCTAAATTTATAATTTTAGGTAAAAAAATTTTTTTCTTTGTTTCTAGAACTCTGTGGGTGAAAATAGATTCTATAAGCTATACAATGTTTTAATTTTGTAGTTTGTGGTGGGTATTATTTGAATTAAGGTATCATCTAGGTGACAGCTTAGAAATTTTACTTTATTAAGTTAGTAACTTCTTCATGCATGCAGGAACCATGTAGAGGTGCCATAAAAAAAAAAAATCAATTTGTGAGATGTGGAGGAGCAGGTGTCCTGATTTGATGTGTTTATTTTCTTGAAAATGGAATTTTTACCTCCTCTGGAGCAAGTTTAGCTTCATGAAAAAGGAATGAGACTTTTCTTAGCAATTAGAGATACTGAAGACAAATATTTGAAAATGATGCATTTAGTTGGATGTGTAGTTCTTTTTCCCTGATACTCTTTTGCCTTTTTTAGATGATGATGTATTAAATGAAGAAGAGCTAGATAAGGAGTTGCTGTGGAATCTTCAACTTTTGTCTGAGGTACTGTAAATCTTTGTAATAATGAAATATTACCATGAAGATGATTTGGTTTTAGAATTTTTTTAAATTGACTTTAAAAAAATATGAAAAGTCAGGTTTTTGTTTTTAAGATTTTTGTTTACCACTTATTTGGAGAGAGAGAAAGAGCATAAGAGAACACAAGTGGGATGGGGGTAAAGGGAGAGGGAGAAGCAGGGAGCATGACACAGTCACTCCCAAGACCCCGGGATCATGACCTGAGATGAAAGCAGACACTTAATCGACTGAGCCACCCAGGGCCCCATGTTTGTTTGTTTGTTTTTAAGTAGGCTCCATGCTCAGCGTGGAGCCCAGTGCAGGGCCTGAACTCTAACCCAGAGATCAAGAGTTTGGATGTTTAACCAACTGAGCCACCCAGGCACCCCAAAGATTTATTTATTTATTTATTTATTTGAGTGATCTCTCCACCTGGTGTGGGGCTTGAACTCATGACCCCAGGATTAAGAGTTGCATGCTCTTCTGACAGCCAACCAGGCACCCTGATACTGAAAAGTTCTAAGTTTTAGATTTTCTTGGTACAGCTACAAAAAGTCAGATAATGGCATTTTCTTGTTATCAAGAGAGTCTAATAATTGTTGATGGCTTCATGAGCAGCGAAGTACTTTTTACTGATTAATTCTGATATTAGTAACTCATTACTTGAAAATCTCATCAGATTTGGCAGTTCCTTTTTTTTCTCTCCCGATTTTCTCTCTCTCTCCATAAGTTGAGCTGTCAGTCAGACTTCATTTTCCTTTATGGGTTGGCTCACCAACCAATTAATTTTGTCTCTTTGAGGAAATAGATTCTTTGAAAAGGTTGGTACTGTGGCATATGAGGGCCTGAATTCAGAGAATTTGTTTTGATCTCAAGAAAGAATTATACGAATATAGTTAAAATGAAAATTCTAAAATTAATTGAAGTCATTTTAAGAGACACTGTTACTATTTTAGACTAGTAGCTAAACATTGTCTGTTGCATTGATTATTGATTCTTAATCTTTTCACCAAAATATCTTCAACCATTCATTTTCTTCCTCTTTTAGATTACTCGAGTGGACGGGAAGAAGTTGCTTCTTTATAAGGAGCAACTTGTAAAGATTCTCCAAAGAACCCTCCATCTAACCTGTAAGCAGGGTTACACTCTGTCCTGTAATCTTCTGCATCACCTCCTTCGCTCTACTACCCTTATCTACCCGACGGAGTACTGCAGTGTGCCGGGAGGCTTTGACAAGCCTCCTTCTGAATACTTTCCCATCAAGGCAAGCATTTTCAATAATTAAGAATCCAAGTACATACTGGGTTATTTTTCTAAGGATCCAGAGTGGGGGTTTTTTTCCTTCTTTGTTGTGTGTGAAGGTGTCACTTTTTTATTTTTGAAGTAGATCATTAAAATTACTGGAATGTTTTAAACTTGGCAATTGTAACACAGCACAGAAGCAGCCTAGTTTTTTTCTTTTCTGTTGGGCTATGAATCAGGTTGGTATGCTGTATGTAACTTGTATATTCCATATGATTTTGTTGGGAAACTCAGTAACTTTATAAGCTTATTGTTACTCTTAAGTAAACTCATATTTGAGTGGCTCTTCCAGGAGATTTTTCTGGAGTGATAATGAAGGGGTAATGAGTTTTGTGCCTCTTTTTTAGAGAGAGAGGGAGAAATGGTGGGGAGGATCAGAGAGGGAATCTTAAGCTGGCTCTTTGTCCAGCTCTGGGACTCGATCTCACAGCCCTGAGAGAGCACAACCAACTGAGCCACCCAGGCGCCCCTTCCTGGAAGACCTTTTAAGTTACATGTACATGTTTAGTTTTTTTTCTCCAGTTTCACAGCTTGCTGAACAAATGCTGTTCTTTTGTAGGACTGGGGTAAACCAGGGGACTTGTGGAATCTGGGCATCCAGTGGCATGTTCCTTCTTCAGAAGAAGTGGCTTTTGCCTTCTATCTATTGGACTCTTTTCTTCAGCCTGAGCTCATCAAACTCCAGCACTGTGGTGACGGAGAACTTGAAATGTCTAGGTTAGTTTTCTTTCATAAACACTTACTGTTTTGTGGTTGTAGACTGAGAAAAATCTTTTTGTGTCTTTCCCTTTCTCTTTGCCATATCTGATGTATTCATTTTCAGTGTGTGTTTATATCTGACATAGATATAATTTAAAAACCATTTAATATGGTGTGTAACAAATTTTGTCATAATATTTAAACCTTTCAGGGGCACCTGGGTGGCTCAGTGAGTTAAGCCTCTGCCTTCGGCTCAGGTCATGATCCCAGGGTCCTGGGATAGAGCCCCACATTGGGCTCTCTGCTCTGCAGGGAGCCTGCTTTCTCCTCTCTCTCTGCCTGCCTCTCTGCCTACTTGTGATCTCTCTCTGTCAAATAAATAAAATCTTTAAAAAATTTAAACCTTTTAAATAGAAAAACTCATTTTTTTAATAGTTTGCTTTTTGTGACTTTTGCTTAGCAGTTTGACTTGTGCATCTTTTGGGAGGTATATGGAAATGATTGTTTTTTAGATTCAGATTAGATTTTGGGGGGTTTTTTGTTTGTTTTTGTAATTCATATTATTGACATTAATGTTACTTAGTGAAATATTTCTGTGAGCTTTTTTATCTTTCCTAAGAAGCTTTAACAAAAAATAGTTATAAGATCATTAGACTTTTATAGTTTGAATCTTTGGACATTCCTAAAATAATAGTAAGAAAACTACAATGTGTGAAATACCACGAAATTTTAATAAGCAAAATCAGTAGGAATGGTTTGGAGAAGGAAAGAAGTATGACTGATGATGTCTGAACTGCTTTTTGGAGTAAATGTTTAACTAGTCCTTTATTTATTTATTTATTTATTTTATTTTATTTTGACAGAGAGAGATCACAAGTAGGCAGAGAGGCAGGCAGAGACAGAAGGGGAAGCAGGTTCCCCGCTGAGCAGAGAGCCCAATGTGGGGCCCAATCCCAGGACGCTGAGACCATGACCCGAGCTGAAGGCAGAGGCTTTAACCCACTGAGCCACCCAGGCCCCCCTAACTAGTCCATTTTTAAAAGTTGGAGTATGCTGGAAGAGCTTCTGTAATACTGTTTTCCCTTTTTGTTAGTGGTAGCGATCTTTGGGTACATAGGTGATGACATTCAGGATTGATTCACAGAGGGCAGTCAGTTGCCGTTGTTTCTAATTATTTAGGACCTATTTAATCCTAAGTAGGTCTATACTATATTACCAATACAAACACTGTTGATTACCTTGTATTATTAAGTGGGTAAACTGAAAACATTTGCCATTTCTTGGCCTTAATTTTGTGTATCCCCACTTAAGGTTCTTGTACTTCATCCTAGACTCTCCAAAGCCTTTTTTGAGACAGTGATTTGGAGTCTCCTAAGTTATGAAAATACCTTTATCTTTTCCAGAGATGATGTTCTACAGAGTCTAACTATAGTGCACAACTGTTTAATTGGCTCAGGAAACCTCCTACCTCCATTGAAAGGAGAGCCAGTTACTAATTTGTAAGTAGAAATAACTACTTTACATATTTTGCCATTTTGCCATTTGGCGTGTATTTTAAGTCTTAGTCACATAATGAGTCACTGGTTTTATTATTGGTATTGTTTCTGTATCACTTTAACCTTTTTGTCATTATTAGACCAAAAATACCTGAGACAGAATATAGGTCTATAAACTGTAAGGCTTTAATCAGATTTTCATATGGTACCAGGATAGGATAATTTTGAATGTTAATCAGTTTAAAAATATCAATACTAAGTTTATCCTCTAGTTTCTGAGTTAAGATAAATGCTCTTTTTTAAAAAAAGAAAAAAATCTATTTTTTTGGTCTGCAATCAGTGTTCATTAGGGATTTTATAGGAAAAAACTGCGTGTTTTTACATAAAAATTTGTTATTTTGAGCTTTAAAATGGTCCTAAGTTGTTTTTATGAATTTAAGTGCTTTCCAGACTATTACAGTTTTGAATGAATGCCTTGATTTAGTCCATTGTCAGTGCAGTCATTTAAGTTGGAAAAAATTGAGCTTAAATGAAATCAGCAATGTGCAATGTGAGCTCAACTTACTTAGTAGTGAGATGCTAGTTGCAGGCCTAGTTTCAGTATACTGCCTTAGATCGTTTTCTCTCAACATCAACATCTCATTGCTGAGCAAGTTCATGAAAATCACATAAAAACAAGTAAGTAACCCCTGCCCCCTCAAAAAACACAAAGGGAAGAATTATTTGTTGATTTTCAACAAAAATCTTAAAAACTTCAAGGAGTGGTTTTAAAATGTGGCTTGCTTGTCTTTTCCATATTTTGTATAATCATTGTTTGGGGTCATACTTTCTCTGGTTCCTACTTACTTCACTCTAAAACCTGTTTCTAGGCATTGAACTTTAGATTGTTTGTTAGATTTGAGAGGGAGAAGTAGGGTCATCACAGGTAAGGAAATCTGTTTTAAGTTTGTCTAGGAATTTGCTGAGTTCTTTGAAAGCACTTTTGGTTTTCATCAGGATTATAGTTTGATTTAGGGGCAATTTTACCAAAATTCATCTTTTTTAAGAGAGATTGATTTTAAACATTATTTAAAAATGAGAGACTCACAAAAATGGTTTTGATTTTCCTAATGATCTTAACAGTATATAGTATGGTGGGAATTGAATTCTTATGGCATGCTGAAAACCTCTTTCGTACGTAACAGATATATTACATCAGTAAATTTAGTTCTGCTTGAACATGTTGACAGTGGAGTTTTGGGAATTTAATCCATTAAGAGCCAAAGGATGTGTCTTCTGTATGTATGATTAGAAGATTTTTTAGTTTTAAGTGATCCTTAGGACGCACTGCTGCAGGGTCCCCTCAGGAGGCAGAGAGGTTTCTGGTGCAGTTCTTTACTGTGAACATACTTAATGTTTATGCCATGTGCCCTACACTAGCAAGTTGAAACAAGGTCTTTATCACTTTGAAATAAAAGTGCATCGGGACAAGGTTCCTTATAATTGGTTATGATGAAACCAGTTAGGTTTGTAAATAAGGAAAAGAATACGGTGTTACAAACATTTTATGAATGGACGTTATTAGCTTTAAAATTGATCCTGAGTATCCTTTGTAAGTTTTTTCCAGAAAAGTTGAGAAGGAAAGGTAATTTAGACTGAAAAGTTTTGTGTTTCAGAATTTTCACTTTTAGGGTGAAAATTTTATGTAATAAGACATAATGAGGTAATACAAAATTACATTCACTATAAATATATATATTAATATATTTTAATAACTTACAAGTATAAATATGAAATATTTTCTGGTATATTTAATAATACATAATAAATACAGAACGAAAACTTCAGTTGTTTTAATCATTGAACAATACACATTTTTAGGACTCTTTTTATATAGTTACACCTAGGCAGGGATAATGATTATATGAAGTAGAATCAAAGATTAATGAGCAGCCCTTTGCCTTTGAATCATCAAAGAGAGGGTTTAAAAAGTCTTTCCTGGACTTTTAAATAATTCTTACCAGAATTCTTTCCTTTAAAACCAGTTTCTAACTGATACCTCCTTGATCTGAAATCTTATTTTCACATTTTCTTTATATAAATCTCAACTTTTTTTGCAGGTAGCAAATTAGTTCTTACTAAAGTATCATAAAATAAAGTTAGCTTTTTAAATTAAATTCAGAAATGCTTTTTTTAATATAGGTTAAGATTTCTAAATGTAATTTGATTTGAAAAATCCAATCGGGGGTTCTTGGCTGGCTTAGTCAGAGGAGCATGCGACTCTTGATCCTTGGTGTCGTGAATTTAAGCCCCACATGGGTATAGAGATTACTTAAATAAATAAAACTTAAAAAAAAAAAAAGACAAAACTAATCAAATGATTTCAATCAGTGGTGCCACTGTTCTGTGATAATATATCATACATCCTAGTGTGAAGAAAGACTATCTGCAGCATAATTCTTGAAGATTATTAGCAGCAGTTCTCCATAAGAAATAGAGTAAAATATACCAGGTTGGGGAGAAAGGGAAACATACACTTGTGACAAGTTCACTAATTAGTGTAATGCCTGAGGTGCCTGAGGAAGTCACTCTTGTTAATAAGAAACAATTTGGCTGTGGTATTGTGGGATAGTATGTATTTTCTGAAATACCAGACTGGTTTTTGGAAGCACGTAGCAACTCCGTTTTCTTTACAATTAGTCTTATATTTTTCTTATATATAAATCTCAGTAACAACATTCTAGCTGTTTGATTTTTTTGGTCAGATCTTTCATTATTAACTTTGCCTTGCACATGTATTAGTAGTATTTGTCCTCTAGAAAATTGCAATAATGAGAAACTGGAAACTTGGTTCAGTTCTGAGTTTTCCTGTAAGAAAATCTAATTTAGTTCCTAGTAGAGTATATGGCATAGTCTTAGAATCCCATTGTTCAGGTAAATGGCTACTAAATGTGCAAACCAATTTTCTGTGCATTATATTAGAGACTGACAAAATATAAAAACTTAGATGAGTTGATTGTTGCAAGTAGAAAGTAATGATGAACCTTATGGTATCTTCATTGTATTTTTTTGGCCTTTGGCAATATAGGATTACTAAATATCTTGTATATATATTATAAATTTTACTGTTTCAGAGGATGGGTAAACTAGGGTCCCTTGAGGGTAATTAAGTATAAATTTCTTCAGTACAATTTGACTTTTTGGCAGTTTTGTCAGATACCAAGGTTGCTGAATTAATCTTAAAATGGAACCTCTCTGTTTTGCTGTTGGAACCTTTAGTTAATGACTTAATAGAAATATGTGTGGTATAGTTTACACTCCTAGTTCTACCTTTATAGATGTGGAAGTTGGATTATGTCTTTTCAGGGTCATACAGGAATTTTGGACACTTGCCTTTAATCCTGAAATCGTCATTAATTTCTCCTTTTGCAGTCCACTCTTTATAATCTTTTAGGTCTAACCAGCTATCACAAGATGCAAAAAACTAACATCTATAAAAACAGGGTTACTCAAGGTAGAGGAGTCATCATTTTTCATCTCCGATATTTCTTCTTTACTTTGTGCCCCTTTCCTCTGATAGATCTGTTAAGCCATTCTTAGTTAAAATCATTCTTAGGATCTCAGCTTATACTAACTTCTGAGGCAAAGAAAACTTCATAGTTAAGGTCTAAGAGTTGAGACCATTTCATTAATATGTGAAAGGATGTGTTGTTCTGCGATGAGGGGCAGGGCTAGCTAACCTCTCTTGGCACCTCCAGGAAACTACCCAGCTCTGCTGGGGGAGCTGCACACAGAAAAGGAAACAGTTACTACTCCACGGTGAGTAACCCTGTTTTCTCCTTATTTCACCTTCTGACTGTTTTCATTGATTTTTTAAAGCTTGTGTGTCAGACATGGAAATAGTTCTTATGCTCAGAGTTAATTTTAAACCTAGCAACCTTTTGTTCACACGGTAGAACAAGAGCCAGTTTTTCATTTGTGTTTATAGCTACTATTGATGCCTAAGATTGAATTGGATAACAGAACACAGAAATAGGCCAATTGTTTCTTGTGAAAACACTTGTAACCTTGATTGGAAAACAAAATCTGTTAGTATTAGTGGCTTGGTTTTATACCTTTTATGTTTGCTTTCTTCCGGGGGCGGGGTGTTAGTTATTGGGAAGTATAGGCTGTTCTTCCAGCTGTAGACAAGAAGTATTAATTACACTAGTTTCATGATAGTTCACTAGCCTTCGTTTGCATATTGGATTTGCATTGTATATTTTGTTTTTGTGTTATTAGTCATTTCTTCCTTTTTCACCATCCTTTCTCTCCCAGTGATTATTTTCATAGTTCGGCTCTAATCAAATCTGGAGAAGATTGCCATCTAGTGGTATAAATAACATAGCTGTCAAACTTCTAGGGCTTTTTTTTTTCTTTTCTTTTCTTTTTTTTCTTTTTCTTTTTTTTTTTTTTTTTTTGGTGGCACAAATATTGAACACACATTGTTATAAATTAGGTGTCCTGGTGCTGTCTAGTGCTTTGAAGCTGATATAACTTTGCTTTTGTATAAATGGAATTATTTAAATGTTGTGTAGGAATTGTTAGAATTTTTTTTAGTTCCTGATGTCAAATTATTACTGTTTGTAAAATGCACCAGGGAATGAGAAAAATGAATTTCAGTTATAGTGGGGCAGTGATGGTATTTGATTTAAATTCTACATATGGCTACTGTAGCTTTTAATCAGAACTCACATCTGTAAATGTTGATGGCACTTTAAATATGTTCAGTTAAGATTCTGTGCATAACTAAAAGTGACAATAAGCAGTTTTAAGTATCAAAGTGTAGGGCAGCACACATGTACTTAGTGTGGCCACAAAAAGATACAATCATAAAGTCTTACTTGGTTAATGGATACAGATTTCTTTTAGAAAATTATTCTTCTAAAGCCTAGAGGAAATATTTAATATATGTATTTAAGTTTGCTGAGAAACCTTTAGTGTAAAACCTGTCAGTCCAATGAGAGTTTAATTAAATTGTTAGAGAAGAAGTGATCTATTAAAACTGAGTCTTAGACAAATAAATATAAAAGGACTTTGTGATGGATAAGAACAAATAAAGCTGGAATATATGTCTAACCAGATGCCTGTTGTACACTTGAGATATGAAAGATGTGTTTTAGTTCACATTTCAAAAGGAAAACCAAAGCTGGGTTTATTTAAATGTACTTCTTAATACTTCAAAATCCCATATTGGTTGAGATATTTTAAAACACTTGTAAATTAGTGATAATTTTCAGATTTTCTAAGTAGGGAAACAATTCAGAACGACGTGAATTTTAAAAATAAGTATCAGGGCTCTTACATGAGACTCACTTCTAAATGTGATTACAGTATTAATAATAACTGGTATTACTAGAGTCAGAAAGGCATAGAAGCAAAACATTTCAAATTCCCAGCTGATAGTCTTTTTTTTGTTGGATAGTTAGGGTTTTATGTGTGTACACACACACACATACCCAGTAAAAATTCAAAATAGCTTAATGTAGTGGTTGTTTTTTTATGTTGTTTGTATGAATAGTTTTGTGACTAATTAAAATGCATGCTTGGTTCAATATTTTTTGGTACTAGGTACAGACTGGGTAAGGTACAATAGCATTCTTCACGCAACTACTGATGTTTACAGCCGCAGTGAGGAGACATCAACTCTCATGTGATAGCTCATGGCAAGCCTTTTCCTGTGCTATATAGGGAAGGAAGGATGAGTGGGTGGGGGTTAAAATCTTATGCTTTATGCTTGTTACTGTTTGAGCACAGTCTTTTCCTCTTTGGTGGCGAAATCTAATTTCAGTAGAGATGTTAGACTCCTTGAAGTTCATTGTAAAGGAATCTGATTTTATTTTTAACTGACTAGATTCTGGGTACTTATATATTAATTAATCATACACAGTTTTACAGAATGCTCAAGTTTGCAAGATGTTGCCAAAGGCTGAAGTTTTATAGAATGAAAACCAAATTTTACGAATTTGAATTTGAACTTCAAAGTCTCTGAAAAGCAGATCAGTATTTTATATTATAAAATATAACCATTCTTTGTTTATACTCTGTAGGCTTGGTTTGAAACATGAGACAGTATCGTTGCCATCCTAGGTCCTAGATTATGGTGAGGAACATAGTTAAATAATTGGCAGTTTAGTAATCTTAATATTATTACCCATTTAGAGAAATCCAAGAATTCATATCTACCGAATATTAAGATAGAGATAACATGCTTAATTCAACTTAAGAAAATATAATATAAATGGGGGTATGTTGATTTTAAAATAGTTTTTTCTTCATTACAAGTGCTATGTAGTTCATGAGTGATGAGTAACCAGTCACTATAAAATTTCTTTTTATAACTAATTAGCTTTGTATTAGGTAAGCTTACCCCATGTTTCCTTGGCATTTATGCCTATGTTCTTCCTCTTAGAAAAGTTGTTGAATTGATATTGTATCTTGAAATGTTGAAAATTATATTTTTCATTGAAGAAAATTTAGATTTCAGATATAAAGGTTCATATTCCCTAGTAAAATCTGTTCTTAGATACCTTAAAAGTGACTTTTGTTTAATGAGTTTAACTAGCTGGGTCTGGTTCTGTTAATATAATTCTTTGTGGCAGATCTTTAATTAGAAAATGCAGTGTTTTTATGTCTGATCATATTCAAAAGAAAGTAATGGCATTTTAACTGTAGGTGTTAGGAGAGATCAGTTTGGGTGGCTTTTAGAGGAGAGGTAATGATTATTTAAAGAAGTTTGTCTGCTATGTATTTTATAATAAAATTTGACTTGAGTTTTTGGTGTCCAGTTTTAACCTTTATTATACCGTTATAAAACTGACTTTTCTTTGTATAAATGTATATAAGAGTTTATCATCAGATTTAAGCTTTTACACTTGAATATTGAACATCATTATTATGTTTATTTAGCTGGTGAATTTTCCCCCATAAAGTCATTAAATTTAATTAACATTTTCTTTAAGATAAACAATACTGTTCTTACTGAAACATAACATTAACCTTCAGAAGGACAGAGTAGAGAGTTGAAGTATTGAAGATGAGAAATCTGTTTGTTAAAAGAACATCATCTTTGTTTTGATTTAAACAATCTAGCAATGACACTTCCCTTTAATCTTTCTTATTGATATTATTAATAAATGCAAGCACTCTTGTTTTTATACAGGGTACCAAGTATGGTGTCTTTGGAAGAGACAAAGTTGTATACTGGACTTGAATATGGTATGTAAATTATAATCTGAGTCAATCTTGTGTGGACAGTTTTTGTCAGTTACTCTATAAGGGTTAAAATGGTCAGAAAAAGATAAATACCATATGATTTCACTCATATGTGGAATTTAAGAAACAAAATAGATGAACATAGGGGAAGGGAAAGTAAAATAAAATAAGATGAAAATAGAGAGGGAGGCAAATCATAAGAGACCCTGAACTCCAGGAAACAAACTGAGGGTTGCTGGAGGGGTGGTAGGTGGGGAGAAGGGGTAATTGGGTGATGGGCATTAAGGAGGGCATTTGATATAATGAGTGGGGGATGTGATATGCAATTGATGAATCACTAAATTTTTTTTTTTAAGATTTTATTTATTTATTAGAGAGAAAGATCACAAGTAGGCAGAGAGGTGGGCAGAGGCAGAGAGAGAGGGAGAAGCAGGTTCCCCGCTGAGCAGAGAGAGCCCGATGCGGGGTTCTATCCCAGGACCCCGAGATCACAACCTGAGCCAAAGGCAGAGGCCTAACCCACAGCCACCCAGGCGCCCGAGTCATTAAATTCTACTCCGGTAACTAATGATATAGTATGTATCAACTAAATTGAATTTAAAATAAGGAATTAAAAAAAGTTAATACAGCCACTCTGGAAAACAGTATGGAGGTTCTTCGAAAAGTTAAAAATAGGGGCTCCTGGGGCACCTGAGTGGCTAAGTGGGTTAAAGCCTCTGCCTTCGGCTCAGGTCATGATCCCAGGGTCCTGGGATCCAGCTCTGCATCGGGCTCTCTGCTCAGCAGGGAGCCTGCTTCCTCCTCTCTCTCTGCCTGCCTCTCTGCCTACTTGTGACCTCTGTTTGTCAAATAAATAAATAAAATATTTAAAAAAATAGGGGTACGTGGGTGGCTCAGTCATTAAGCATCCTAGGGTCCTGGGATGGAGCCCCACATCAGGCGCCCTGCTCGGTGGGAAGCCTGCTTCCCCCTCTCCCACTCCTGATGCTTGTGTTTCTTCTCTCGCTGTGTCTCTCTCTGTCAAGTAAATAGATAAAATCTTTGGAAAAAAAAAAAAAAGTTGAAAACACGACTCAGCAATTGTACTACTAGGTATTTACCCCAAAGATACAAATGTAGTGATCCGAAGAGGCACCTGCACCCCAATTTTAGAGCAGCAGTGTCTACCATAGCCAAACTGGGGAAGGAGTCAAGATGTCCATCGACAGATGAATGAATAAGGAAGGCACACAATGGAATATTACTCAGCCACAAAATAGTGGAGTCCTGCCATTTGCAATGATGTGGATGGAACGAGAGGGTATTACGCTAAGCGCAACGACTCAAGAGAGAGGAATTATATGATTTCACTCATAAGTGGAATTTAAGAAACAAAGCAGGGGGTTATGGGGAAGGGAGGGAAAAATAAAATAATACAACATCAGAAAGGGAGACAAACTATAAGAGACTCTTAATTATAGGGAACAAAGAGGGCTGCTAGAGGAGGGTGGGTGATGGAGGGATGGAGTAACTGAGTGATGGACATTAAGGAGGGCACAGGGTGTAATGAGCATTGGGTGTTATATACAGCTGATGAATTACTGAACTTCACCTCTGAAACTAATAATATACTATATGTTAACTAATGAATTTAAATAATTTTTTTAAAAAGTTAAAATGGAGTAAGTAATATGTAGTTAGAATTTTCCTAGTCTCTTTTTCATATATAAAATGAATATTAATTAATTACACCATAGCTATCTTTGCTTTCCTTGGAGAAATTGGAAAATTATTTATATAAAGAATAGCCAAAGGCGCCTGGGTGGCTCAGTGGGTTAAGCCTCTGCCTTCAGCTCAGGTCATGATCTCAGGGTCCTGGGATCGAGTCCCACGTCGGGCTCAAGAAAAAGTAGAAATTGGACCAGGTAAATTAATATTTGGATGCTTTCTGTGTGCAGAGGCAGATTTTCATATATCATCATGTTCATTTATGTTTAGAATTGTTTTAGAACTGACACATTATACTTGATGTGAATGTGAAAATATTATAACCTGTATCTTTGTGTCTTCCTGTCATAGTGAATTAAATTTCATATAAATATATAAAACATTGTGTTAACTTAATGTTCTGAATCTAACATTAATAGAAACTTAGTACATTTCCTTATTGTTGGATTAACAGTAGAATTAATTGCATAGATAAATTGCTAAGGTATAACTTTTGTTGGCTTGTTTGGGTCACCCATAACCAATTAAAGAATCCTGTGCACTTAAGATCTCTAATTAGTGAATAGAACCTTTGAAATTTTGGCAAAGATTTTTTTTTCTCCCTCTTCCTTGCCTACCCAAGAAAGTTTTATAAGCAGGTCTTTGTAAATGTGAAGGTTTTTAAAAATTACTCTATCATGCCTGGAAACTAATCCAGCTATGATTAAGGCAGATCTACTTGGTTTTTTTCCTGGATACATGATATATTCTTTTTCTTTTTTTTAAGATTTTATTTATTTATTTGACAGAGAGAGAGACACAGTGAGAGAGGGAACACAAGCAGGGAGTGGGAGAGGGAGAAGCAGGCTTCCCACCGAGCAGGGAGCCTGATGTGGGGCTGGATCCCAGGACCCTGGGATCATGACCTGAGCTGAAGGCAGACAGTTAACAACTGAGCCACCCAGGTGCCCCTACATGATTTATTCTTGATATAAACTGTTGATATAAGTAAGCTTCAACAGCTGGGGAGCATTCAGTGTGTCTAAAATGCCTTTTCTCTTTTTTAAAAAATAGATCTATCCAGAGAAAACCACCGAGAAGCAATTGCTAGGGTCATAAGGAAACTTCTTAGTGAGTACATATAAGATTTAACTTATTTTTACTAATAAATATTTAGGAATTTTATAGCATATGTGCTTTTACTCAACTTTGTTTAAATTCTAAATAGAGCAGCGTTTTTTTCCTTAACTAAGAGATTCTTAACTGATATATCTAGAGTCCTGTAGTAACTCAAAGTATTTAACCAAAATCCATTTTTTTCTGTTGTAGACCACATACTTAACAATTCAGAAGATGATACTAAGTCTTTGTTTCTTATCATAAAGGTACAATTGTCCTTTAATAGTTACATAATTATTAATGTGACTGGTTTTGATATGATGGCTTGTAAATATATAATTTGAAATTCTTTGAAACAGATTATTGGAGACCTCTTGCAGTTCCAAGGATCTCACAAACATGAATTTGACTCCCGTTGGAAAAGCTTTAACCTAGTAAAGAAATCAATGGAAAACCGGGTCAGTATTTTCACCTAAAAAACTCTGAATTCGTTTTTTAAAATGTGTATAATACTGAAATAGTCACTTGATTTAAGGATTATTCAGCATACAGAAGTTTCCCTGTAAGTAAAATAGATTTTCAAATACTATATCACGGTATAATCAAAAGAATGCTGGGAAAATGTTTATTCCTACAAACTCTTCTGTGAGTTTCCATTCCAGGACAGTGTCTGAACTCTTACTGGGAATTTAGAGTGTGGTAATGTGGCAGGCTGCCGCGTAAGAACTTGAGGGGATACAAGATAGGAGGAGTTGTCCACATGCATGGATTTAAAGCATCTCACTTTATGGAGATCTTAGAAAAATTGCCTCTTACCATTATCTTTGTGTCCAAGAGAAGTGGGTACTTCTGTGGAGTATAGTATTCTCAGGAGCATAGAAGAAGAATACTTATGCCAGCCATTTGATTCTGATAGCAAGTGTTCTTTAGGAAACTTTTATGGAAGCTGAGTCTAAAAAGGTTGTAGGAGTTTATTGTTTAGGCAAGGGTCACTGCATATTTTAAAGGGAATGGCATGTAAAAGGGCAGGGAGACATACAAACATGGCATATGTTAGGGAACAGTGGCTATAGGGCAGAAACAGCAGGTGACAACTGGGTCATTTATAGTTTGTTTTTTTCGTTTTTTTTTTTTTTTATATATATATATATTTTATTTATTTATTTGACAGAGGGAGATCACAAGTAGGCAGAGAATTAGGCAGAGAGAGAGAGGAGGAAGCAGGCTCCCCGCTGAGCAGAGAGCCCAATGCGGGGCTCGATCCTAGGACCCCCGGGATCATGACCTGAGCCAAAAGCAGAGGCTTTAACCCACTGAGCCAACCAGGCACCCCTGGGTTTGTTTTTTTTTTTTAAAGTTCATTTGTTTATTTAAGGAATCTCTAACCCCAAATAGGGCTGGAACTCAATGACCCTTAGACCCTAAGATCAAGAGTCGCATGCCTTTCCAACTGAGCCAGCCAGATGCCCACAGGTTGTTTATAGTTGTATCCCCAGAAAGTGCTCCAGTTTTATATTCAGCATGGAGGAGTCATTAAAGGTTCTGAAGTAGATCTGATTTGAATATTGGCTTATGCAATATTCAGTGACTTTTGAAAAGCTCCATCACCACTGAGGAAGAAAACAGCAGTAGGAGTTTGAGACTGGAAGCAGGGGAGGGTAGTTAAACTATCACAATAGTCTAGATAGAAAAACACAACCTGAATCAAGTCACTGGTGTTGGGATGGAAATAGATGTTTTGAAAAAGAAGACTTTGTAGAGACTTGATGGCTAGTGAGATAAAGGTGTGAAAGAGGAACAGTCTCTTAGTTCCAGGTATCTGCCTTCAGCGACTGGGTATAAGATTGGGTGGAAGGGGAGACCATTAAAGATAATTTTTAGAAAAGTAAAAGGTATATATTCTACAGTAAACATACACAGTTACCTGGAAAGGCTATTTATAAATATAACAGAGTCAAGCAATTTTCTTAGTTGTCTCTTTTTGTACTTTCGGTATTTGACGGAATAAGGACCAGCTCTGTTCCTCTCCCATGCATAGATACATTAATAAATTACCAGAGGAAAACGCGGTGTTGGTTGAGCTATTTAAAGGGGCTACTTCTACTATTAGCCATAAAATTAATTGAAATAGTATCTTTTAACGTAAGCCTGATCACTTTAGAATAAATGAAATACCTCCAGTACTCACCAGCCCAGTGTGAACCTCTATAGTTCAGTAAAAATTTGTCAGTAAGGATTCAGGGGAACCCATGGGTGCGGTCAATTAGGAACAATGTTGAGTGTCTTTGTTTTTTACTTTGTTTTTTAGCTCCATGGGAAAAAACAACATATCAGAGCCCTACTGATTGACAGAGTAATGTTGCAGCATGAGGTAAATCATGATGACTTTTTTAAATGACAGTTATCAAGATGAATATGTAATTATTTGTGTTACATCAGTTGAATGAACTTTTCAGTAAAAACTTAGAGATTTGATTTTTACATTGTTTTCTTTTTGTAGCTACGAACACTGACTGTTGAGGGTTGTGAATACAAACGGGTACATCAAGATATGATCCGAGATCTTCTTCGTTTATCTACAAGTTCATACAGTCAGGTAAGTCACATCCCCTCTGCACCCCTCCCCAGCCCCACTTCCCCATTTTACTACAGTGCAATCTAAATAGTCCCATTTCAAATACAAGGAAGTTTAAATAATTTATTGGAGGGGTGCCTGGGTGGCTCATTTGGTTGAGCGTCGAACTCCTGATTTCACCTCAGGTCTTGATCTTGGAGTCGTGAGTTCAAGCTTTGCATGGAACCTACTTAAAATAATAATAATAATAATTATTATTATTATTATTTATTGGCATAGAATGCACTTTTTAAATTACACATATTTTCAAGCTAATTTTAGTAGTCATTTTAAAACAATGTTTATTTTTACTGTTTGTTGTTCCTTCTCAAGTTTTTTTTTTTAAATGTAAAGTTGATAGGGGCGCCTTGATGGCTCAGTCATTAAGGGGCTGTCTTTGGCTCAGGTCATGATCCCAGGGTCCGGAATGGAGCCCACATCAGGCTCCCTGCTCAGCAGGAAGCCTGCTTCTCCCTCTGCCCACCTCCCTGCTTGTGTTCCCTCTTTCTTTGTCTTTCTCTCTGTCAAATAAATAAATAAAATCTTTTTAAAAAAATGCAAAGTTGATAGATAGCACAAGTGCAGTGTTGCTACAACTTAATCAGATCACATTGTGAAAGCCAGTCTGTGAAGGCTGTATGATTCTTTCTAGATGTTATGGTTGGATTTCAGCAACCTGCTACCATATGAATTATGGGGTCCATCCTTTAAGGAAGCAAAGGACCAAGAGATGATCTCTTCAAGCACAGAGAACTGGAAAAGCAAAATTCATGAATAGCTAATTATTCTGTCTTTAATAAATAATGTTAAGTTAGGACACAGTCTCTAACTCAAAGATTTCACCTAAAGGGTGTGAAATACGTACAGTGTGTTACTTTTACTATTTTTGGTTATTATGCATTATAATTTAGTTCATGGTTTATAATCTTATACTGAATCTTTTGTTTGGGTTCAAAACATATGGGCTCTGCTTACGGTTTGCATTGAAAAGGTGAAGTTCTGTGTTTTAGAAAGTCTTTGATTTTCTTTGCATAAATACAAGAGAAAATCTAACTCTTCTCATCAAACGTAATTTAGAATAGAAAGCTAAATAGTCTGATGATTATGTTACAGGACAAATGGATATCAGTTCTTTTCAGTCTCTCCTTTATCAAAATATTTGAACCTCTGTAACCTAAACCATGGTTGTGGTTGGTGGTAATATGCTTTTCCTTTTGGTAAAAAGATAATTATTTACTTATTTTTCTTAAGGTATGTACTTTAATATATTTTTCTGTTATAGCAATATTTAAATTATTTTATTTTTGGTAATTTCTTTAGAAACTTTTTGTTGTCTACTATATAATAAAAGTTCTTTGTTAATAATACTTTCTTCAGGTCAGAAATAAGGCTCAGCAAACATTTTTTGCTGCCTTGGGTGCATATAACTTCTGTTGCAGAGATATCATTCCCTTGGTTTTGGAGTTCTTACGGCCTGATAGACAAGATGTCACACAACAGCAGTTCAAGGTATAGGGTTCTTTGTTTTTTTGTTTTTGTTTTTGTTTTTTAATTATGAAAATTTTCAGATATACAGAAAGTTGAAAGGCTTTTACAGTAAATATCCATATATCTACCACTCAGATTCTGTATTTAATATTTTTATATATTTGTACATATAAATAAATACATTTGGATATATTTATCTACATCCATCTCATTTTTTTATGTATTTCAAAACAAATTGAAGACATCAGTGTCCTACACCTTTAAACATAGTCTTTTTTCCTCCCTATTATTTATTCTTCCTATGTATATGATTGACATTATGATGGGGAGAATATGTAGGCTGCAGTTTGACTTGAGCACCAGTGGATAAAGAGCCTAGCTGGCCTGTAGGAAAGGGGGCTGCAAAACCAAAAGGTTTAGAGTAATGAGAACAGCATATTGGAAGGCCTGAGACAGGAAGAAATATGTAAGTTTGAGCAACTGAATGAGAGCTTGTATGAGTAGAGCAGAGGAGGAAGGAGATGAATAAGATAAGGAAAATAATATATCTCACAGGGGTGTAGGAGGGTATAGGTGAAACATAATGCTTTTGCTATCAGATAGAAGTGGATTGATTGAAAGTGATTTAGGAGGGAGAATTGATGAGATTTTGTGGTTGAGTATGAATGAACTGAAAAAAGGAGGTATCAAAATTATTAAGGTTCTGGATTGTACAGTGGTTATTGGGTACATCAGAGGGAGAGAAAAGGGAGAATAGATGATGAATTTGTTTGGGTAAGTAATATATGAAGTATTTCCTATAAACTAAGAGGGGATGTCAAGTAGGTAGTTAGATACCATTTCACTCAACACCATTTCAGTGTGTGTTGATAATAATTGAAATCTTTGGGCACTGTAAGAGAGCCTAGGAGGAGAGTAAGAGGAGAAAGAGGACCGGGAGGCAAGTGTTGAGAAAACTCCATTAGGATCCCATGAAGAAGTAACCAAAAAGGGAAAGATCAGAAAGATACCAAGATACGAGGAGTATCTTCTGTAGAAGCCAAGGAGAGATCATTCCCTGAAAGAAGGGAGACTTAGCAGTATCATTTGATTTCTGGAGAGAGTTAAGATGACAACTAAACATGTTCTTGGAAGTTGTCTCGTAAGACAAGTCAGTAAACTATAGCTTGGGCTCAGTTGCTTGCTTTAGTGAGTAAAGTTGTGTCGGAACACAGCCACGTCCATTCATTTCTGTATTTGGTCTATGGCTGCTTTCGTGCTACAAGAGCGTTGATAAGGAGTTGGAACAGAGACCATATGGCCAACTATTTACTATTTGACCCTTTATAGAAAAAATTTTGGCCTCTGATGTAGATGTGTAATTCAAGAGTATTGTGGAATGTCTGACTCTTAGGGTAGTATGTTGTTGATCATGTTGGGAATGGTTTAAATGGACACAATCAAATTGGCCAAGTAAGATCAAAATTGAAAAAAAAAAAAAAGATCAAAATTGAAAAACGTCTGTTAGGTCAGTAAAATTGAAGTTACCAGTGATCTTATGAGAACCTGTAAAGAGAAGTAGAGAACACAATGGGTAATAAGCCAGATCAGAATTGAGTTATGGTGAATGTTTAAAAAATAACAAAATAGCTCTTTTCATTAAAATGGGGTGTCGTTCTGATTAATTGAGCCTTTATGAGTAAAAAGCATACGATATAGTTAAGTTAGCTAGTTTAAGAAAAACTTAAGAACACAATCAGATTTTAGAAATTATCCCAGATGCCCCTAAGATGCTAAAAGTGGCAAATGTTTGTGGCCCTTTTATTAACAATTGTAGTAGAAGAGAGTTGGAATGGAAGCTATATCCTTAAAAACAACAGCCTTAAATTTCTGTATTATTGTATTCATATTATTGTATTCATGCTCTTTGAGCTAACTCTTCATTAGATGACTTAGGGAAAATATTACTGGATGACAGTTAAATGTCGAGTTCAAGTTTCTGAAAGTAACCTGTTAAATGTGTGAGCCTATTTTACTAACCAGTATCAAGCACTTAAAGAATCAGTGTTTAGTACATTTAAAAAGATGTAAGTGAATTGGCTACAACTATACAGTGCCTCTTATCCCCTACATTAATTATTTTTACCTGCAGGGTGCCTTGTATTGTCTCCTTGGAAATCACAGTGGTGTATGTTTGGCAAACCTTCATGACTGGGACTGTATTGTACAGACGTGGCCAGCAATTGTTTCTTCCGGACTTAGCAAAGCGATGTCCCTGGAAAAGCCGTCAATCGTGAGACTGTTTGATGATCTTGCAGAAAAGATTCATCGGCAGTATGAAACAATTGGCTTGGATTTCGCAGTGAGCAAAACCATTTTTTTTTTTAATTCAAATTTTAGTGGAAATTAGTAATAGCTTTCTGTTTCCTATTTGTTCTTTAGTAATCACTGAATTTGGAGCATGGCCAGGAGAGAGCTGGGTTGTTTTCTACTAAGAGGCAAAAAAGGGCTACTACAGTGTTGCATTTACCATGATTATCTATATATCCATGGCTTCATTTTTCAAAGAGTTGATAATATTTTAGGAGGTCACTCTTACTAGCCAAAGTCATAAAAGTTTGACCATAAGGTTCATAATTTGTAGTGACAAAAATTAAAATTGGGTGATTTGACAAATGAGAAAGTGAAGAATACCTGTGTCAGTGATCCTTGTTTGGAGAGATGTAGCAGATGTGTATGTCCACATCTGTCACAACAGGATGGGTGAAAGTGGTATGAGTGCAAGTGAATTGCCCTCCTCTCTAAGGTAATTGTGTTTGACACCCATCCTTTGGTTTTAAAATAACTGCTCTAAACATACTCCTTTTCTATAAAACACAGTCCTGCTGTTTACAGCTGTCATTAGATAATGCTTTTTTTTGTTTGTTTTAGATTTTTATTAAGTAATCTCTACCTCCAAAGTGGGGCTCAAACTCACAACCCCAACCAAGATCAGGAGTCACATGCTTTTTGACTAGCCTGACAGGTGCCCCGTATTATGCTTTCTTTAAAAAAGATTTTTTGGGGGTGCCTGGGTGCCACAGTCAGTTAAGTGTCTTCCTTTGCCCAGGTTATGGTCCTGGGATTGAGCCCCACGTTGGGCTCCTGCTTAGTGGGGAGTCTGCTTTTCCCTCTCCCTCTGCACTCTCCCCCACCCCCACTCAGGTTCTGTCTCTATCATGCTCACTCGCTCTCTCTCACATAAGTGAATAAAATTTTTTTTTAAGGTTTTTTGGTGGGGAGCCTGGCTGAGAGCATGTGACTCTTGACCTTGAGGTTGTGAGTTTGAGCCCCATATTGGGTGTAGAGATTACTTTAAAAATTTTTTTTAAAAAATGTTTTTAACTAAACGTTTTTTTTTTAATGAGTTCATAATTCACATGACAAAAATCTCACCCTTACATAACACAGTAGTATATTGTATATTCACAATAGTATATGCCCTGGGCTCTGTAACCATTGCTCGGAAAGAAAGCCTGTACTGGGGAACAGTGACTCCCATTCCCCCAGCATCCCTAGACCCTGGAGATCACAAATCTACTTCCCTTATCTGTGAATTTGCCTATTATGGACATTTCGTATAAATGGAATCACGCAATAGGTGGTCTTTATATCTGGCTCCTCTCACACAACATAACGTTGTCAAGATTTCTCCATGTTCTGGCATGTGCCAGTACTTCATTTTGTGTCCTCTCTTTTCTTTTTTATAAGATTCCAAAGTCCTGTGTTGAAATAGCAGAATTACTTCAACAATCAAAAAACCCCTCCGCCAACCAGACAATGCTTAGTTCAGAAGAAATTAAAGAAGGACTTAAACGCCAACAAGAAAAGAATGCTGATGCCCTAAGGTAATTATGAATGCCTGCTTCTCAAGATAGATAGCATTATGGTTAGCAGGTTTTGAATATCTCTGAGATATAGATGTGCCATATTTACCTCATGAAATTTACACGTTGATTCTGAAAAAATATAAAACGTTAGGAGATCATTATTGTGAAGGTCCTGGATTGTCACTTTCAGCTACAGAAGTGGAATATACCATCTTAAAACTTGTCTTTTTTTTTTTTTTTTTTAAAGAGTTTATTTATTTATTTGACAGAGAGAGAGACCACAAGTAGGCAGAGGCAGGCAGAGAGAGAGGGGGAAGCAGGCTCCCTGCTGAGCAGAGAGCCCGATGCGGGGCTCGATCCCAGGACCCTGAGATCATGACCTGAGCCGAAGGCAGAGGCTTAACCCACTGAGCCACCCAGGTGCCCTTAAAACTTGTCTTAACAAAACTGGTTTTAGGGGCACCTGGGTGGCTCAGTTAGTTAAGAATCTGCCGTCAGCTCAGGCCATGATCCCAGGCTGCTGGGATGGAGCTCCTAGTGAGACTGACTGCTCAGCGGGGAGTCTGCTTCTTCCTCTCCCTCTGCCCTTAACACCCTGCGCTCTCTGTTCCCTGTGTGTGTGTCTCTCTTCTCAAATAAATAAATAAAATCTTTAAAAAAAAAGGAAGACTGACAACAACAACTGGTTTTAGGTTTTTGGAACCCAAGAAATTCCGTGCTTCAGTGATCGCACTCAAGCAGAAAGCCTTCCTAGCTTGCTTTTGTCTTTGCCTTGTGAATATACTTACTATTTTTTCCTAACATGTCTAGGTTAATTAATCTAGTTAATCTAGATTAAATCACAGATTTAATCTGTGAGTAGTACTTAATTAGTTAGAAGTGGTCTTACAGTTGATTACTTCTATAGACATGTTAGGAAAAAAATAATAAGCATATTCATAAGGCAAAAACAAAATCAAGCTAGGAAGCCTCCTGCTTGGGGCCAGTTGAGGTGCTCAGTGTATCTAGCAGTTTTTTTGTCTTCTCTCTGCCCTTCATGTTCTTTTCCCCACATCTCTCTTCACCAGTCTGCTCTCACTCATTAGAGGTGGAGTGCAAGATGGGGCTTGGTTCTCTCCAGGCCTTTTATAGTCTGGTGATGATGCATAAGAGGGGGGGTGAATTTGACTAGAATTTGAATTTCTGTTACATTATTTGGTGATCATCTTAACTACTGTATTAAAACAATACCTCACCTAAAGTGTTTGTTTTTATTGTGTGTTTTTTTTTTTAAGGAACTATGAAAATTTGGTAAACACTTTATTAGATGGTGTGGAGCAGAGAAATCTGTAAGTGCAATTTTTTTAAAATTCTCAAAGCTTTTACTTTAAATACTGTAGGAGGTTTCTACCCTGAAAGCCATGCATGGCTATATCTCAAAAAATTGTTGTCTGATTCATGAGTTTAGAAGAATGAGAGGTAAACTTTTGGGCTAATGGTAGGAGTGGTGCTCATCAGTAAACCTATATTAATTCTTAGAAAACTTTTAATATTTCAAATACAGTTTTCTTCTAAAAGTGGTTTTATAAGTGATACGTTTTGTGATTTTTTTTTTTTTTCTCCCTCCCCTTTTCAGGCCTTGGAAATTTGAACATATAGGCATTGGGCTTCTATCTCTACTTTTGAGAGATGACCGAGTGTTACCTCTTCGTGCCATACGTTTTTTTGTTGAGAATCTCAACCATGATGCAATTGTAGTTCGAAAGGTAGATACTTTATTGTAGCTATGGTCTTGAGTTCGAGAATTTCTGCCCACCTGAAGCCTTTAAAGTCTTCACAGGATATATTTAATAAATGCATTGAAGTGTGTTGATTCAGAATCTATCACTTGTTGGTTCAGAGATAATAATAATTCAGCAACCGGTATATGAGGACATGTTCAGGCACTATGCATTTCAACACTGGGGATACAGCAAGGAGCATGTTTATAGACTCAGGGGAAATCCTGACTTTGAAAAATTAAGGACAATTATGAAGTGTTACAGGAAGGGAAAGATACGTGAGGATACAACTTTTGGGTTTTATTCACAAAGTATTAGAGGTGGAGTGCAAGATGGGGCTAACCTAGCCTGGTGCATTAGAGAAAGACCTTTAAGATTCTAGGCTGAGATTTGAAGAATGAGCAGAATAAAGAAAGGATCAAAGTTTCTAGGCAGACTAGTTTGGATGAAAGTAAGAACTTGAATCAGTGACTTTCCAAGTTAGATTTAGCACTCACAAGGCTATGCTGCCAAATGTCAGCAGGTGAGGTAGTTAATGTGCTTTTAAAAGAAGTAGAATCCAGCTTCTGCTTTGTTCAAGGCAGGCAACAGCCATTCAAGAATTTTACATTGTTGACACATGTACTTTACGTGTTTCTTTTCTAGATGGCAATCTCAGCAGTGGCTGGTATTCTTAAACAGCTCAAAAGAACCCACAAAAAGTTGACCATCAGCCCCTATGAAATGAGTAAGTACTACCAAATGTGATTACTATGCTTCTCAGTCAAACTTGGAAAGCTTCTTTGAAATGTATAAATTTATAGTTCTGGAGCTCAAATATTTTTCTGTACCAAGTTTAGAAGTATAGAAGGATCTCAGCACACAAAGCATGAATATTATGAGGAAAAATAATTGACTCAGTGAAAACTAGTGATAAAAAGTATTTATACAACTAGATGGACTCTGAGACACCTGACTGGCTTAGAAGGAAGAGCATGCGACTCTTGGTCTTGCAGGTGTGTGTTCAAACTCCACATTAGGTGTAGAGATTACTAAAAATATAAATTAAAAAGAGGGACTGTGTCTTTATTATACATGTACCTTTTGCACACTCTCCACAAATATGTCTTCTACTTATCTCACCAACCAAGCAATTATAGTAGTTATTTATCAGATTGACTTTCAGAGACTTAAAATTCACAATAATTACCAGAGATCTTTATCATTAATACATCAGTATGTTAAGTGTTTCTCTCTGGGTGTAGGTTTAGAGGCAAGGTTAATTTTCTTCTTTATACCTTATTGTGTTATCAGATTTTCTGAATAGTAATCTAATCAGAATAGTGGTCAGAAAAAATAATGAACTAACTTGATTGGGGGGGCATGTCATTTTTATTCCTCTGGCTTCCACATTTTTTATCTCTGATAACTTCTGTGATACTCAAACAGCTATTTTCAGTCCACCCCTACCTCATACTCCCTTTGGGAGGGGAGTATAGCTATGCAACACCATCTTTATCTGGGAACACTATAAAATGGTGTTAACAAAATGTGGGAAAGCCTTTCATTATACGCCCTACCACTAATCTTATTTGCCTTTTTAGAGAGAGGAATCTCAAGCAGGCTCCACACCTGGTGCAGAACTGCATCTCAGGGCTCTGTTGGTCGCACAACCTGAGGTCGTGACCTGAGCCAAAATCGAGTCGGATGCTTAACCAACTGAGCCACTCACGTGCCCCTAATCCTGCTTTATCCTCACTGGAGACTCATTTGTAGTTCCCATATTAAATGAATGTTTAATGATTCCCCAAAAACATACATTATGTAGAAAGAATGTCAAAGTACATATGGTAAAATGTTAAAGTTTGGGGCTTCTGGGTGAAGAATATATGGGAATTCTTTGAGCTCTTTAAGCCTGAAATTAATTCAAATCTTAAGAGTTTTAACAAAATTAATCCTTTTAATTTTGGTGAAAGGAATGAAGTGTGGATCATACTTTTTTTTTTTTTTTTGCCCCAAATAATTATCCCATTCAAGAATTTTACATTGTTGATACATGTACTTTACGTGTTTCTTTTCTAGATGGCAATCTCAGCAGTGGCTGGTATTCTTTTTTTTTTTTTTTAAGATTTTATTTATTTATTTGACAGAGAGAGGGGGAAGCAGCCTCCCCACTGAGCAGAGAGCCCGATGTGGGACTCGATCCCAGGACCCTGAGATCATGACCCGAGCCGAAGGCAGCGGCTCAACCCACTGAGCCACCCAGGCGCCCCAATGTGGCTGGTATTCTTAAACAGCTCAAAAGAAGTCATACATATGGGTCTTGCCTTGAACAGATTTTGATAAACTTGTTATAAAGACAAAGTCAAACCAATACTATTGATTGAAAGTTGAGAGCAATTATTGCATGCATATTTTTAAGTTTATCAAATGTAATTGTCTTTTCCTTAAGGTGGATATTCTAAACCTACCCAAATTCTTGCTGGGGATAGGCCTGATAATCATTGGTTGCATTATGATAGCAAAAGTATACCAAGAACCAAAAAAGAATGGGAGTCAAGCTGCTTTGTGGAAAAAACTCACTGGGGATACTACACCTGGCCTCGGTAAGTTGCAAATTGCATCTTCTTATTAAACAGCTTATCTTTGATGTAATTTGTTTTATCATTTTGGATTTGTGGAGAGGTTCAGAGACACTCGAAGCAGATGTGGAGGACCCTGCCACCAAAAACCCACAATCTGTAGCTTTTTTCTTCTTCCTCTTCCTCTTTTTCTTCTGTTCCTGCCAGTGCTACACCTCAGTCTTACCTCATTCTTTGTATTTCCACTGAAACCCTTAGACTTTTTATTTCCACCATTACACATTTAAGGAGTTTGTGAATAGCTGCTCTAAATTATATGCTTACCTATCAGTATTGCCTATGCCTACACCAGCCCAGAAAAATGCTTGCTTGTCTCACTGTTGACTCCAATCACTTACGTCACTAGGACACAGCAGCTGATTAGAGTTCATTAAAAGTGCCTTCTAATGCTTTCTCTCCATGAGGCTCTCCTTTTTTTTTTTATATATATATTATAAATATAAACTCTTTGTAGGAATATGGTTGTTTACGCTGGTGTGGAAGAGCAGCCTAAGCTTGGCAGAAGCAGGGAGGATTTGACAGAGGTAAGCATTCCATTTTCGCTATCTGTAAACACTTAATCATGGTTCACATGCATCTTACTTTTGGCCTCTGATTTATTTCAAACAGAAGTCATGGTTTTTCCCCCAGTCAGTATATTTCAGGATAGCACTGGGTAAATACTGGTAAATGTGTACTCCCTTTCTCCACCCCCTTTATCTGCCTACCCCCTGAATTCTGTTTGGTCCAATTGGCACAGGTCTTTGTATTTAAGGTTGCTCATGTACTGCCCCACTTTTCCTGGGTCCTGCTTTATATAGTCATCTGCATGTTTCTCGTATGCGTTCTATATGGTAACAAGCTTCTTGAGGGCAGAGATTGGGTTTTGTTGCTTGTTGTTGCTGTTGGCTTTTAGTTTTTTATTGCATATAAACGATGAGCACTCAGTAAACAGATGTTTGAAGATTAAAGTCGAAACTCCTTAGTTGTCAATAAAGTTTATTTCTTTACCATTTTAAAAGTTAAGGACTTTTAGTGTCTTTCTCAGTAAACTTAGTAACATAGCTTTTTATTTTATTTATGTGTGTATTAACTTTTAAGTAAGCTCTATGCCGTATGTGGGCCTTGAACTTATGACCCTGAGATCAAAAGTCATATGCTGTACTGACTGAACCAGCCAGGTACCCCTAGCACTTATTTTCTAATTCAACAAAGTTTACCTTTTAACTTCTGATGTTTTATAAATATAGAAATAATTTGTTGGGGTTTACAGTTTAGATTATTTTCCTCAATTATACACCAGATGGCACAATGGTACTGTCTTTATGTACCATCTTCAAGCAGACTGTTTGTGGGTTTTAATTCAGTTTGAGAAAGGGAATTCAAACTTGAAGATCTGAAGGAAAACTTTCAACTGTTATGGATTTAGCATTTTTAGGAGAAATTTTTGTTGTCAAAAGCCTCTATGAGAAGTAAAAATTCTTATAACACCCTACTGTTGATAATCAAAACTTCACAGTAGAATTTTGATGTTTCAGAATCATGTTTTTAAATAGATCTTAAACCCTGAATGTTGTTTTTTTTTTTAACTTTATAGGCTGAACAGATTATATTTGATCATTTTTCTGATCCTAAATTTGTTGAACAGTTAATTACTTTTCTATCTTTAGAAGACAGAAAAGGAAAAGATAAGTTTAATCCTCGCCGTTTTTGCCTCTTTAAGGTAAATATGTTATTTAATATTCCTCTTCATAAAGCTTACTGACTATCAGTTTGTTGGTGCATAAGTTTTAAAGTCAAAGTTTGAGTTTGGTTAAGTGTTGTCTTCATCTAAAATGGCTGTGAAAGTTATGCCAATCAGATTGATCTTAGCTTAAGATCTAGGACTTTTTAAGAAAAAGAAGCTTTTTTTTTTTTAAGATTTTATTTATTTATTTGACACAGATAGAGAGATCACAAGTAGGCAGGAGAGGCAGGCAAAGAGAGAGGGGAAGCAGGATCCCGGCTGAGCAGAGAGCCCAATGCTCGATCCCAGGACCCTGAGATCATGACCTGAGCCGAAGGCAGAGGCTTTAACCCACTGCGCCACCCAGGCACCCCAAGAAAAAGAAGCTTTTTCGTATTTAGCTCTAATATTTATAATTAGCAATAGAAGAAAACCCAACAAGACTATATGCATTTGAGTTTTTTGAGGTGTGTGAAATTTAAGGTCAAAAAGATTATTAATTGTGATCTCATTGATTATATTTTACTGTGATATAACAGTATTTTTATTTTAACTTACAGACATTGTTAAAGCATTTCTAAAGGGTAGAACTCTTGGGGTTTTGTGAGCATAGTAGTAATGTAAATGAACACAAGCATATTAGAACTATAATGGAGATGATAGTCATTTGAGTACTGAAGAACTTTCTTTTTTATATGTATATATATAGGGCATATTCAGAAATTTCGATGATGCGTTTCTGCCAGTTCTGAAGCCCCATTTAGAACGTTTGGTTGCAGATTCACATGAAAGCACCCAGCGATGTGTTGCAGAAATTATAGCTGGTTTAATCAGAGGTTCTAAGCATTGGACGTTTGAAAAGGTGATGTATTTGTACAGCACGTTCCCTGTTAAAGCTGTAATACCCATTTATGTAGCAATTCCCAACACAGTAAATAGTAATACTTGAAATAGGAAATGTTCAAATTCCATATTGCTTTTGAGTGTAGGTCACAGACTAATGCATAATCAACATTCAGTATCTTTCAAAATTTGAATTATTTGCCAACATTAGGGGAAGAACCCTAAGAAAAGATTTCATTTTCTCTTGATCAGTGGAAAGATCCTGGAACTGGTCCTCATTATTGCCCTGTGTCAGTTGACTAGCATGCTGTGCATGGGCTTCTCCCTTCCTGAGTCACTCTCTGGCTTCTCATTAAATCTTTCTCTTTGCCTCCTTGTTCATCTACATGACTCATTTTGTCTCACAGATAGTTTGAGTTTGACATCCTTTTTTTTTTTAAGTATCCCTCTTAATTGTAAAACTTAGTTTTAACACACCTACCCTAAGGTTAGTTTCTTAGCAAAATGCAATAGATTGAAAATAACTGGACTAAAAAATACCCAGAATGCCAAAGTACAAGGTAGGCCACCATTTCGTGAAAGAAAAGACACAGACACTGGTTTTGGCAGACTTCGTTACACATTTTTTTTGGACTATGAACACTTTTTAATACATTGATTTAGTTATACGTATTCTTTTCTTTTCTTTTCTTTGCTTTTCTTTTTTTTTTAAGATTTTACTTATTTATGTGACAGAGACACAAAGAGAGAAGGAATACAAGCAGGGGGAGTGGGAGAAGGAGAAGCATTCTTCCTGCCGATCAGGGAGCCCGATAAGGGGCTCAATCCCAGGATACTGGGATCATGACCTGAGCGGAAGGCAGTCTTAACCCACTGAGCCACCCAGGCGCTCCTAGTTATACATATTCAAATCACTTATTAGATTAAAGTATTTGTTGATGTGTAATATTACCTTTTTCTTCCTCACATAACACGAACAGTTTGGTTTAAACAAGTCACACATATCCTTGTCATCTAGTCTCTGTCATTTTTTAGTTAACTCTTTTCCAGAATACCTCTCCTTTCTTTATATGTTGTTTAAGATATAGCTTTTCTGCTCTCCTCCCTTTCCCTCTCCTCTCCCTTCTTTCCTTCCTCCTCCTCCTCAACGCCTGGTGCTACCACTGGAAATTTTATCCCAAGTCCTATATAAGTCCTTTTGACTAAAGTGCAGTCCATGGACCTCCAGCATGGGCATCACTTGGGAGCTTGTTAGAAAAATAGGATCTCAGGTCCCACCTTGATCAAATGAATCAGAATCTGCATTTTATTAATCTTAATAAAATCTCAAGATGATTTGTATTCTCAATAAACTGTGAGAAGCATCTATACACATAGATTCACATCTCTGTATAAGTGATCACTTTTAAAAGGCTATTTATAGTAATCCAAAACTTGGAATTTGGGGGGTATAGCTCAGTGGTAGAGCATTTGACTGCAGAACTTGGAATTTGAAGATTATGCTTCAGGCTAATACTAAATTGTATTAAAAAGTCATTGCTTCCTATATTAGGCTTCAAGTGACCTCAATAAGTATGTGAAACTTACAAAATGAGGTTTTGTTTGACTCCAGTGTACTTTATTACTCAGCATTTTCATAATTTTTTTCAGTAGTATGAGATTTTGTAAGTCACCATATATGGTGTTTCCTCTCTTCTGAATAATTTTTTGGGAAAAAAATTCACTTTTATATGTGGGTATGATAATATGGTGAAGTTATTTTCCTGGATTATTTGGGTGTTCTAAGAAATAATTTGAGTAAGTATCGGGTTGTGTGTTTGTATATGTGTATTTCTAGGGAAAGGCAGTTGAAGAAAAATGTGAGTATCATTAACTTTTCCCCATATATTTTGTTTTGAGTAGGTGGAGAAGCTTTGGGAGCTTCTTTGCCCACTGCTTAGAACAGCGCTATCCAACATTACGGTAGAAACTTACAACGACTGGGGAACTTGTATAGCAACATCCTGTGTAAGTTCTGTTTCTTTTTTGTGTTTACTCATCTACTTAAACTGTTTCATAACCTTTCTCTAAATCTGTGAAATCTCATTATACCTCTTGAGTCTTTTCTTCTTCATAGCAATTTTCTTCATAGTTTTGTCATCTTATATAATTGAAGTTGGTTCTGTTCAGCCTTTCAAATAAGCCTTGAGTGGTACCTCTTAAGTGATTGTTACATCTTCTCTGTCATGGTAATGCATTCTTAGATTAAATGGCAAATCATGTATGTATCTGGAAATGTAACCTACATATAGTAAAAGCCAGATGATATAAGGTAGGTGTTTTTTTCTACACTAAATGTGTCTATAGCTTGTATACTTTGATTTAAAGATAATCCCTTTAGCTAACAAAGTTTCTTACTATCTACCTTTCTCACATGAACTGTAAAACTTGGATTTGACTAAAGTACGAGGTTTTTTTGTTTTCTTCACTTGCATTTATTTATAATACTAAAATAACAGGATCTGATTTATATACAGAATTATAGGACCCCTGTTTTAATTGTTATTTTGTATTTTCAACACAGGAAAGCAGAGATCCCCGAAAACTTCATTGGCTTTTTGAGCTGCTGTTAGAATCACCACTGAGTGGTGAAGGAGGATCCTTTGTAGATGCATGGTAAATAAAAAGAAAACTTAGAAGGTTAAGGAAAGATTTTGCAACAAAAGATAACAGCTTTGCTCTTGATGTGTAAATGGAAGTGAACTGTCTATACTCCTAAAGGCCTGATAATGTAACTGTTTTCTTCTGAGAGATGAGTGATCCAATTCAGTACACTTTATGATACTAAGTAGAGTTATTTCTTAGTGGGGAAGCAGTAGAAATGGAGAAAACTGAGCAAGTCAAACGTAATTTAGATTTGACCTTCTTCCTCTTGGAGCGGCTTTTTTTATACCATGACAGTACTAACTTTCTCATCACATCATCTCTTTTTTCACTCTTCCTTATTAGGAAAAAACCAGTAATCCATTCAAGGATAAACATTCTTGCTGGGATAAAAAGAGTTGGAAAGAATTAGTAGGCTAGAGAAGGGAATCTAGGTAATCCTGTTAACAATAATAAGTTAGTGTTACTGTGAAATAGTGGAGAAGTTTCTGATGCTTTGAAATCAATGAGTATTCTCAAGTCAGTATTTCCCTTGATTGTATGGGAATGGAGAGAATGAGAATACAGCGAAAATGAAGATCTTCATAAAGGTGCTGTTTTGAATTGTCAGTTTTAATATTTATTGGGTGAGAAAATGTAGCAGTTGTTTTTTATTAAAGATTTTATTTATTTATTTGACACAGAGAGAGAGAGAGAGAGATCACAAGTAGGCAGAGAGAAAGGGGGAAGCAGTCTACCTGCTGAGCAAAGGCCCGATGCGGGGCTCAAAATGTAGCAGTTTTAAGTGGAATACAGACTCCATTAGTCTACACTGTCATATGTAAAGGCAGGGAAGGGCTCTAACTTTGCTGTGCTTTCATTCTAGTCGACTCTATGTACTGCAAGGTGGCCTTGCTCAGCAAGAGTGGAGAGTACCTGAGCTGTTGCACAGACTACTGAAGTACTTGGAACCCAAACTCACCCAGGTTTACAAAAATGTCAGGGAAAGAATAGGGAGGTAGGTATTCTTTTCCCTGTGGTATGGTACAATTCTTGAGTTCTTTTATATTAAATTTTAATACTTAGTAGTACATACTGGTTATGTTACTATTGGGTTTGTGGATTCTCGTCTTCAAATTTTGTTTTATATTGTGTTTGGGACACTAGTCCATGAGGCTCTAATGTAAAACAGGACAGCAGTGAGCTCACGAACCAGAGGTGCACATTTGGCCGGTTCTCAGTGTCTCCGAATTATGGGCACAGCACAAGAGACTCTCTCTAGGAGTCATTGTTCAAATATTTACTTTGGTTGGGTCATTGCTTTTGAACCTTAGTTTTATTGATAACATGGCATCTCTTCTCACTCCTATATGTATTTCATTTTACAGCGTGCTCACCTACATATTTATGATCGATGTTTCTTTGCCAAACACTGCGCCAACAGCATCCCCACGAGTCCCTGAGTTTACTGCTCGAATTCTAGAGAGATTGAAACCCCTTATGGATGTAGATGAAGAAATTCAGAACCATGTTATGGAAGAAAATGGAATTGGTGAAGAAGATGAACGAACTCAGGGCATTAAACTCTTAAAAACTAGTGAGTGGCTAAAATTAATAGAAACTTGCTTAAAAACATTTATTACCAGGGGAAAACAAAACAAAATAGACATTTACTTAGATTATCCTTTGGGGTGTTTTGTTCCTGTTTTTTTTATTGTGGTAACATGCACATAATACGGAGTTTATAGTTGGGTGACATTAAATTCACATTGTTGTACAACCGTCACCGTCGTACATCTCCAGCACTCTTCAAATTGCAACACTGAAGATCTGTAATGACCTTGTTCTACACTTCCCTCGCCCCTGCAGCCACCATTCTACCTAGCCTCAGAATTTGCCAGTTTTAAGTATTTCATATAAGTGGGATCATACATTTGTCCTTTTAAGTTGGACGTTTTAACTTTGCATTGTGTTTTCAGTATTTATCCATTTATCTGTTGATGGACATTTAGGTCGTTTCTGCCTCTAGGCTGCTGTGTCTAGTGCTGCTGTAAGCAGTGATGTAGACATTACGTTTTTGAGTCCCCTGTTTTCACTTCTTTGGGCTATGGGAAGTAGACTTGCTGGACCATGTGGTAATTCTACGTTTAATTTTTTTAAAAGCCACCAAACTATTTTCCTCAGTAGCTGCCCCATTTTACCTTCCAACCAGCAGTACAAGGAGGTTGCCATTTTTTCATACTCATGCCAATACTTTTTTCTGTTTTTATGACTTACAACTATCCAAATGAGTGTGAAGAGGGTATCTGTGGTTTTGATTTGCATTTCCCTAATGATTAGTGGTTAAACATTTTTTCATTTGTTTATTTGCCCTTTTTTTTTTTTTTTAATCTTCTTTGGAGAATTGTCTCTTCACATCCCCTGCCAATTTTTGAGTTAGGTTTTAGTGTTGTTTTTGAGTGACAGTTCTTTTGTATTCTGGATATCAGCCCCTTGTCTAATAAATGGTTTGCAAATATTTTCTTATTTGGTGGGTTGTCTTTTTCACTGTCTTGTTAGTATCTTTGATGCATAAAAGTTTTAATTTTGATGAAATCGAGTTTATTTTTTCTTTTGTTGCCTTTGCTTTTCATGTCATATCCAAGAAATTATTGCCAAATCCAGCGTCATGAAGTTTTTCCCTTAAGTTTTTTTCTAAGAGTTTTATACTTTTATTTATTTACTTTTTAAAAGATTTTTACTTATTTATTTATTTGACAGAGAGATCACAAGTAGGCAGAGAGGCAGGCAGAGAGAGAGGGGAAGCAGGCACCCTGCCGAGCAGAGAGCCCTATGCATGGCCGGATCCCAGGACCCTGAGATCATGACCCAAGCGGAAAGCAGAGGCTTAACCCACTGAGCCACCCAGGCATCCCAGAATTTCACACTTTTAGTTCAGAAGTTTAGGTCTTTAATTCCCTAAGTTAATTTTTATATATAATGTAAGTAAAGGGTCATCTTCATTTTTTTGCCCGAGCATGTCCAGTTTCCCAGCACCATTTGTTGAAAAGGCTTATTTCTTCATTGAATAGTCTTGTCAGTCTTCTGAAAATTACTTGGCCATATGTGTGAGGGCTTATTTCTGGACTCCAGTGTACGCCATTGGTCTGTATGTCTGTCCTTATGTCAGTGCCACACTATTAGGATTACTGTAGTTTGTAATAAGTTTTGAAATCAGGAAGTGTGAGTCCCCCAACTTTGTTCTTTTTCAAAATTGTTTTGATTATTGGGGGTGTCCTGTTAGAAATTTAAAATTTTTTCAAGCATTCTAAGTATAAACAGCTTAACTTAGTTATCATTTTTGCTACATTAGGATTATTGTAGGTTAATTCATAGTTGGTGTTGATATTTAGTAGGCTGTTAATTTGTTGATTCATTTTTTGAGTGACTTCAGTACCCTAGTTGGTTGATGCCCTTTATTGTGGTTCCTGTCATAATGCTGTTTAGTGTCAAATCTATGAAGTAACATCATGATCTCTTTCTTAACATTGAAGAGTTAGTTAGCAGAGCTATCATAATGGCTCTCTGACACTAGTACTATAGTATTACTCTAGTTTGTGCTCTAACTGTATAGCAAAACTGATTCCACCTGTTTATTTTCAATTAGTATTGAAATGGCTGATGGCTAGTGCAGGAAGATCCTTCTCTACAGCGGTCACAGAGCAACTTCAGCTTCTACCGTTGTTTTTTAAGGTAAGTTTATGGCTGAAACTAAGAATGTGCCTCCCTGTGTTAACTAACTGGAATTTACTTATTTGTTTTAAGATCTTATTCATTTATTTGACAGAAAGACTGCAAGAGAGGGAACACAAGCAGGAAAAGTAGGAGAAGGAGAAGCAGGTTTCCTGTGGAGCAGGGAGTCAGACACTTACTGACTGAGCCACCCGGGCACCCCAGCTAACTGGAATTTAAATGCAAACCTGGAAAGAAAAAAAGAATTCATCCCCTTCTGACCTTCACAGGGAATTTATATTTATCATCTGATAGTGGATAGTTTTTCAGACTCTGTGTGACTTGGTTGGTTCGCTAAGGAGAATAGTCATAGTAGAATCATGAGGTGATAGCAGTTTAATATTTGTTGAAATAATCTTTTCAGTATTAGGTAAGGCTAGTATCTTAACAGATATATGAAAAGTTTAGAGACAAAGCATTGTTATACCGATAATCAGTTTCCAAGCATAGTTAAGGAAAATATTGACAGCTAAAAAAATAAAGCCATAGTGACATTTTTTTAATATAGCTATTTCTGATTTGTTTTATTCAGTATATGTGAAATCTAAAGCTGTATTATATTTACACATACAATATTTGTATTTATGGTGTCAAATGGGACTGTAACTGCTTTTAACAAACACCTGCAGAAGTAGCCTGTTTCTGGCAGTCAGTCCTGCAAAGACACTGATGTCTGATTTGATTGGATGGAAGGTGTAGCCTTCGTGGGTCTAATTACTCATCTAGGCAGGTGATGAAGCTGATAAAACTAAGGTCACAGATCAGTATATTGGTTGCCGCAGTTCTAGTTTGCAGTCGTGCTATGGTTAGCAAAACAGTCTGGTCTTATGGCACATTTGGAACAAATGGCACAAACATCCCTGCTGCTTGAGAGTTACTGTTCAGTGCAGATATCATTTTGGAAGGAACACCCTTGGTCCTGTGTCTCAGCAAATCATCTGCTAAACTTTGGATTTGCTACAGTATACTATGTCTTCAAGAAATCTCAAAAAGATAACTCTAGTTGGCACCTGGGTGGGTCAGTCGTTAAGCGTTTACCTTTGGCTCAGGTCGTGATCCCCTGGGGGGGAGGGGTGTCCACTTCTCACCCTGCTGGTGCTCGCACGCGCGTGCTCTCTCTCAAAAAAAAAAAAAAAAAAAAAAAGATTACTGGTAATATTCAAAGGATCCACCACTAAAATACTTTTAGGAATGCTATGTGGGGCCTGATACCCATGAGTACCTCTGGGATCTTTCAGGATATAAGAGTAGACAGTAGTTATTAGTGTATAGAGATCCTTGTTACTTGTAGGTCCTTGGTGTAGGTAGGGTTTGTCTTTAGGGCAGTGGTGCTTAACTTTTCCACTGCCACATATGCAGTGGATACAGAACATGATCTCATATGTCCATAAATGGGTGATGTGAAATGAGTGTTGGTATAGTTGGAGTTTTATACCCTTCTTCCACTCATGCTCACGCCCCCGAGATCAAGAGTCACACACCCTTTTGACTAAGCCAGCCAGGCGCCCCTATTTTTTTCTTTTCTTTTGAGTGAAATAGAGATTACCTAAAAATAAAATCTTTTATTTTTTTTAAAGACTTTATTTACTTATTTGTGAGAGAGAGAGCGAGCACAGGCAGACAGAGTGGCAGGTAGAGGCAGAGGGAGAAGCAGGCTCCCCGCCGAGCAAGTAGCCCGATGTGGGACTCGATCCCAGAACATTGGGAGCATGACCTGAGCCAAAGGCAGCCGCCCAACCAACTGAGCCACCCAGATGTCCCAAGATAAAATCTTTTAAAAAAAATCAGGGACACCTGGGTGGCTCAGTGGGTTAAGCCTCTGCCTTCAGCTCAGGTCATGATCTCAGGGTCCCTGGGATCAAGCCCCCCATCAGGCTCTCTGCTTAGCGGGGAGTCTGCTTCCTCCTCTCTCTCTGCCTGCCTCTCTGCCTACCTGTGATCTCTGTCCGTCAAATAAGTAAATAAAATCTTAAAAAAAACAAACCAGAAAGCAGGTAAATGATAGTGAGGTTGACAGAAGGAGGTTTTGAATCCACATGAAATTTATAAAAACTTTAATCATTAGAAAGCTGTATTGTGTGAATTGCTTGTGACAGGCCTAACATTTCACCTGGATCTACAGATAGTGAGGTTGAGAATCTGCTTTAGGCCATCATGGTGAATGGAGTGTGGGGTACAAAGACACCATAGCACAGATGAACAGTTACTTTCCAGGCAGTCAGCTGTGTAGAGTAAGAATAAAGAAAGGAGTCTAAAAGCAAGTTGTTGCTTATTAAACTGTGGAACGCACTCAGAAATAGTTGGAGATGAGATCAGAAATATGTTCCAGACACTTGAGGTGCTTCATAAATTCTAAATGAAGTTATTATATCCTATCACATAAAAAGCAGTTTTATATCAATTAAAAAAAAAACCCACCCTGACATCTATATCAAAGTGAAAGTTGCAGTTTATTTGCCTTTTCTAGTCAAAGAGTCCCTCACCAAGCTTTTGCAAGGATGAAGTGAGATAATGTCTGTAAAGCAGATAGCACAGTGTAAAATACTTATATATATTATAATTATTGCATATTGCTTTTGTTACTAGTCTTTAACTGCATTTTAATTTGGAATAGTAAAGAGTTCAGATGCCAGTGATCAGGGAGGAGGAAAAAAGGGCGTGTTGTATCCTAAGTTTCAGACTTCCCAGAGTGCTCATCAGAAGTCACTGCTGTAGGATAGTAGTTTGTATATGTCTGACTCAGAGAAAAACTTACAGATGTTGTTACAACTGGTACAGAATTACATACCATTGATAGGATTTCTGCAGAAAAACTACTTTTCTTAATAATTAGAGGAAGCAGGGACACCTGGGTGGCTTGGTCATTAAGCATCTGCCTTTGGCTCAGGTCATGTGGGATAGAGCCCTGCATGAGGCTCCCTGCTCAGCGGGAAGCCTGCTTCTCCCTCTCCCATTCCCCCTGCTTCTGTTCCCCCTCTCACTGTCAAATAAATAAAGAAATGACATCTTAAAAAAAAATATTAGAGGAGAGGACAACCCTGTAGAGTGTTCTTTTGCTAACTAAATTTTTGTTCAGATTAACACAGAGCAGCATTTTGTACAGGTTAACACAGTTTAATGTCAGTTAAATCTTAACTGTGAAGTACCAATATTAATAAATTTATGTGAAAACAAAGCAAAAGAAAGACTAAGATCTCCTTTTTTTATATCACAGTATTAGTTAAGGATATTTAATTGCAAGCACTGAAAACTAAATGTCTGCGACAGTGGAAGGAGGAAATTAATTAGATTACGTAGAAGTATCTAGGCAGTTTGCTGCCTAGGGACACAGGTAACAGAAGCTAAACAGCCTCAGCAGGTGCCGTCTCCCCGCATTTCTCTCTTCGAGATTTCAGATGTCCAAAAATACACTTTGGCTCAATAATATGATCCCTTGGTTGACGGACCCACCAGAATGACAGAAAAGAATGATTTTCTAAAAGTTAATCAAAATGTCTGTTTTCAGCAAGAGGGATGGATATTAGCAAGGAAATGCTACAAACAGACATTAAAACACCCTTATTACTTCAAATCTTAAGGAAAACCCAGATCACTGTATGTCAGTCTCCCCTGTGGTATGGCCAGAAAGCCAAAGATAAGAATAGGCAGTACTTGAAGAAAGCCTCCAGGTTTTGTTGGCATAGACTTTTTTCCCCAAACTTTTTTTTTTTTTTTTAAGATTTTTTATTTATTTATTTGACAGACAGAGATCACAAGTAGGCAGAGAGGCAGGCAGAGAGAGAGGAGGAAGCAGGCTCCCCGCTAAGCAGAGAGCCCGATGCGGGGCTCGACCCTGGGATCATGACCTGAGCGGAAGGCAGAGGCTTTAACCCACTGAGCCACCCAGGCGCTCCCCCAAACTTTTTATTTTGAATTAGAAAGTCTTCACAGGAGTTGCAAGGTACTACAGAGCAGTCTCATGTACCCTTCATTTATTTTTCTCTAATAGTTACATTTTCAAAACCAAAAAATTAAAATCAGTACAACATGTGTAGAATTCTATGTCATTCTATCACACAAATAGATTCCTACAACCACCAACACAATCATGATACAGAAGTACTCCCATTATCACCAAAATTACTTTGTGTTACCCCGTGACAGTCAACCTTCCTCCTCTCCCTCAGCACCACTATCCTCTGGCAACCACTGATTATTCTCCATCTCTATAATTGTCATTTCAAGAATGTCATATAGATGGATTACAGCTTGTCTTTTTATGAAAAGACTATAATCTACCCCCCCTTAATGCCAGTTGAACATTCCCATACTTTAAGGTTGTCTGAATCTTAATTTTTCTGTAACTACTGTGATAGTTGGAACATTATGACAGTGTACAAATGTGTTCTTTTAAAAGTTGTATCTGGAGGGCTCAGTGGGTTAAAGCCTCTGCCTTCAGCTCAGGTCATGATCCCAGGGTCCTGGGATCGAGCCCTACATCAGGCTCTTTGCTCAGCAGGGAGCCTGCCCCCCCCACCACCTGCCTTCTGCCTACTTGTGATCTCTGTCAAATAAATAAATAAAATCTTTAAAAAAAAAAAGTTGTATCTGGGAAGAAAAATAATGCTTTTGAGAAAATATTAAAAGTTGAAAATTAAAAAGTTTAAGTGAGTTGATAAGATTCAGATAAACTAGACTACAGAGTAATTGCTGATGAAGAAATACCGATGTTATTCCTTGAGATGAACTAAAGAAAGTACTTTTCCAAACTTAGAAGCTTTGCTTTGTAACAGAAAAGGTTTTCGTTCCACAAACAGTAATGTTGTTAATAGATAAAATCACTGCAAAGTAAAATATCTCCCGAGATTTTGGGGCACTGGGCTGGCTCAGTCAGAAGAGTGTGCAACTCTTGATCTCAGGGTTATGGGGTGTAGAGATTACTTAACCAAATCAATAAAAACTTAAAAGTATCTAAGAGATTTTGATTTTACTTAATAATATCTAAGAGATTTTGATTTTACTGGCATATAAAAGTAGTCTAGCCCAAACAAATTGTTGTCCTGTGCTAGTAATTAGTAATGGTTAATTTGCTGCTTTGGAACACGCTGTTCCTTACTGTGAAGTTTACCTATTGGATTTCAGGATTTTGCTGGTTTTAGTAGAACATTTTAACCTCTTCTTAACATGAGAACATTATGTCCTAATTTCATTCATAAAACACATTTTTTTCATGAATGGTAGGAAGAAAGACTGCTAATTCAACAGGTGAGTGAGTCACCTTAAATTTTCTTGGTGGTAATGGTAGGCCTGCCAGCAAATGAATATCTTATTTTCTTTTTTTTTTTTTTTTTAAGATTTTATTTATTATATGACAGACAGAGATCACAAGTAGGCAGAGAGGCAGGCAGAGAGAGAGAGATGGGGAAGCAGGCTCCCTGCTGAGCAGAGAGCCCGATGCGGGTCTCGTTGCGGGGCTTGATCCCAGCACCCTGGGATCATGACCTGAGCCGAAGGCAGAGGCTTTAACCCACTGAGCCACCCAGGTGCCCTGAATATCTTCTTTTTTTATACTAGAGTTCAACTAGCCAAACTCTAAATCACCTCATTTTTATTATGGGTGAATTAAATGACAAAACAATTCCATGTACATTGCCTGGAGATTTGGACTATTCAGTATTTGTAATAATTTTTATCTTCAGTTTCTTTGGTTGTGTCTTTTTTTATATCTTTCTGAGTGCATCTGTGCCACATGCTGCATTAGTGTAGGTGTCGGATTGTATAAAAAATAATTGTTTCATTCTACAAATTGATTCTTTTTTTAATTTTTTTTTAAAGATTATTCATTTATTTATTTGACAGACAGAGATCACAGGTAGGCAGAGAGGCAGGCAGAGAGAGAAGGGGAAGCAGGCTTCCTGCTGAGCAGAGAGCCTGATGCGGGGCTCCATCCCAGGACCCTAGAATCATGACCTGAGCCGAAGGCAGAGGCTTAACCCACTGAGCCACCCAGGCACCCCTGATTTTTTTTTTTTAGAGTCTGATAAGGACCATCTTCTCACATAACTGCCTCTCCCTCTTTACTGACTGCATTGTATTATCATTTATTCAGTCCATTTTGTATGGGTAATCACTGGTTATTCCCGGTTTTTGGCTGTTAAAAACTAATAGTCTTCTGCAACTATGCATATATTTGTAGGGCAAATACTGTATATAAAATTACCATATAAAAGACCTGCTTGCATTTGTAATTTTAGTAGATACTGCCCTCCAAAGAGCCTGTCTTACGTTATCTCTTTCCCATTAACCCTGACATTTCTTAAATCTTTGATGGTTAAATAAAATTTTTTTTTTAAAGATTATTATACTTGCGATGCTTAGCTGGCTCACTGAGTAGAGCATGCAGCCCTTAATCTCAAGAGTTGTAAATTCAAGCCCCACACTGGGCTTGGCATTTCCTTATGATAGATAAATAAGTAAATAAAAATATAAGACAAAATTATTATATTTCTTTAGTGAGGTTGTCTCCTTATACATTGGCTATTTGTATTTTTTTGCCAGCTATCTGTATTTTGCAAGTTTTCTGTTGTGTTATAAATGAGTTCCATTTTTATGATTTTCTTTATTTTTAAGTGATGTTATGAAGTATTTTTTCTCCATTGATTTGAGATGAAATCTCATATACTTGTTTCAATAAAGTCTGCTAAGAGTTATTATTTCCATCAAACTTGGACAGATTATCACAGTGAATTAGTATATTGAACTTGGAGGTTTAGTTGCTAAAGAAAAAATTATTCTCACACATGTCAGTTGTGAGGAAGACTTCGTTTGGAACTATTGGATAGGTATCAAGACTGAATACAGCAAAGACAGCTGGGGATATTTAGCAAATGAGCGGAACCGTGGGGAGGTGTTAGTGCGAAGAAAATGACTAATAGGAGAGACATCAAGTATAGGGGATTCTTGGTAAACTGACTTGACAGGACTCTTCTAAAAGCATTCCATGTTGATCCCATACGAAAAGTGGAGGTGAGGAATTGGATCTCATACAGAGGTGAGAGAGATTCTCTCAGATGTCAGGATTTTTGATAAAACTGGACTCAGTAGGTCCAGATGAAAAGAGGGCTCAGAGGAGCCTGGCTAATGTTTGGTAAACAAGGATGGTTAAAGTAAAGGCCTGGTTTAAAAAAAAAAAAAAAAAAAAAGTAAATTCAAAGTTAAGTTCCCATTGGTTATGGGTATGCAAAGAAATTTGGTAATACTAAGCTTTGGTGAATATTTCACCTCCGTTGATACAATCCTTAGTGTTTTAAGAGAAAAATAATTTCCTTCCATATTAAAACTATAACTTTGGTTGGGGGCGAGGGCACTGTTGCTTGTTTTTCAATAGGCTCTGTTCCCAGCATGGAGTCCAACACAGGGCTTGAATTCACAAACCTGAGATCAACCTGAGCTGAAATCAAAAGTTGGATGCTTAACCTACTGAGCCACCCAGGGACCCCCATATTAAAACTATACTTTAAAAAGAAATAAGAAAATATATTTAGACTGTTTTAGAAGAGGGGCACCTGGATGGCTCCGTGGGTTGAGCCTCTGCCTTTGGCTTGGGTTGTGGTCCCGGGGTCCTGGGATTGAGCCCTGCATCAGGCTCTCTGCTCAGCGAGGAGCCTGCTTCCCCTGCCCTCTCTGCCTGCTTCTCTGCCAACTTGTGATCTCTCTCTCTCTCTGTCAAATAAATAAAATCTTAAAAAAAAACAAAAACAAAAAAAAAAACAGACTGTTTTAGAGGACACTTACTTATTAAGGGCTGGGGACAAAGAAGGCTGAGCATACTTTATTTTACCAATTTGTCTTTAGAGCCCTAAAAATACTTTTTATGATCATAAAACAAAATTAAATGAAGACTCCCCCCCCACACACACACACACACATACTTTTTAAAGTATTTATAAACTTTACACCCAGTGTTGGGCTCGAACTCATGATCCTGAGATCAAGAATGGCATGCTCCATCGACTAAACCAGCCAAGGCACCTCTGCCTTTAAAAAAAAAAGCAAAATGAAACAAATGAACTTCACCTTACTGTGTTTCTGGTTTTAGGGATAAATATATGAAGCACTGACTTTTAAAACAGGAAATCACTCATGCCTATGGGGACTGTATCCCGTAATATTGGAATAAAGCTATTATGTCTATTATATAATAATAAAGAGCAAATAAATAATAATTGTCAATAGTGTTAAAAAAAAAACAAAATTCATCAGAGTAAATTCAAAGATCTTACTGACTTTGTTCAGGATTCATGAATCAGGCAGTACCATGTAAAAAATGGAAAGGACTCCAGGGATCTGTACCAAATGGAACGTGTATATAAATATAGTGGGGGTGGGGGGAGAGCATTAGCAGGGCGAGGAGGGGCAGAGGGAGAAGGAGAAGCAGACTTCACCACTGAGCAGGGAGCCCAATACAGGGCTCAGTTCCAGAACGCTGGGATCACAACCTGAGCCAGAGGGAGACACTTAACTGACTGAGCCACCCAGGTGCCTCCCAAAATGGAAGGTCTTTAAAGGCAGAAATGGGGTGGGACAAGAAAGGCCAAACAAAAGATTATTTCAGACAAGGCAGGGGTCTACCATGTGGTATACTTTACTATTACTAATCAGTTAATTCCTAATTAACTGGTTGGAAGTCATACTCTTTCAGAACCATAATGACTGAAACTACAGTTAAGTCTTAGTTTGCAGTGTTGGGGGCAAGTGACTTCATTTTGGCCCTATTCCTTTTTTAACATTAGGAACCAAAATTTTTAGCATGAGTGACAGGATATAAAAATCCAGCTTTTGGGGTGCCTGGGTGGCTCAGTCAGTTGATCTGCTTGATTTCAGCTCAAGTAATGGTGGTGGGGTTTTAGGATCGCCAGTGTCAGGCTCCGAATTCATCTTGGGAGTCTGCTTGAAGAGTCTGCCCCTCTGCCCTTACCCCTACTTGTGCATGCATGTGTGTTCTCTCTAAATCTTTTTTAAAAATCCAGCTGTTTAGTAAAACCTCAGTAATCCTAAATTTGAAAATACCAGTATGATCTCATGATCTGCTTTTCTTTAGAAAATAGGCTTAGGGGCTCCTGGGTGGCTCAGTGGGTTAAAGCCTCTGCCTTCGGCTCAGGTCATGATCCCGGGGTCCTGGGATCGAGCACCACACCGGGCTCTCTGCTTAGCAGGGAGCCTGCCTCCCCGTCTCTCTGTCTGCCTGCCTCTCTGCCTACTTGTGATCTCTGTCTATCAAATAAATAAATAAAATCTTTTTAAAAAATAGTCTTATTTCCTAGCTCTGGCCACAAAAAACCCATAACCAGTAATCAGCTTAATAGTGATCAGTGCTTGTAGTGCCCAGATGACAGTTTCTAAAAAGGTATCATTTCCTGCTAGAAGAACCAGGGCTCCATGGAGAAAAAGTTGATTTCAGGTTAGGACCAAGAAATGTACAAGGTAAACCTAATTCATATTGTCCTACCAGAAACCAAGAATGCAACAGTTGTGTTAAAGAAATCAGGAGCCATTTTGAGCACCAGTAAGACTAAAACCATTAAGTTTTTTCAAATTCATTAGCTCATAATGACCATTGTTTTAAAAATGCATTGTTTACTTTTGGAGGATAGGAAGGAAACCACTATCAGAGGAAGGAAACCCTCTGAGGGATAGAAGGCTTTTCTGTATGAACTGTTCCATGTAATAATGAAGAAGAAATGAGTGTCACCATTTTGCAAACCTTTTTTTGTAATGGTTCATCACAGAAAGAGAAAACTGACATAAGTGAAGGAAGTACACACCACTTACGTTGTGCTCAAAGAATTAGACTTCAATAAAATCAAGGCTCTAGATTTAATGCTACTTTACAGGACATACTGGAGCCAATGAATGCTGCCACAGGGATGCAGTCAGAGAAGGAAGGCCACTGTAGAGGACACTACAAAACCAAGTAGCCAGGCCCTCCCCCTCTCTCTCTTTTTTTTTTTTTTTTTCTTTTAAAGGGTAAGGAATTTAAAAAGAGGATAGGGAGAATTTAGAGATTTTTTAAAAATACATCTTTCACAGAACCTTTTACACTTGAGAGCCACATGAACCAAATGTAGTGTGAGATCATCACGTTCAACCAGATTTCAAACAACCATTTTACAAAATAATAGGGGAAATTTGAACACTACTGTATATTTTATATCTTAACTGCAATGAATTTTTATGGCTGATTTCATTCCAGGTTTTTAAAGTAAGAGACTTTATCTTTTAGAGATACGTAATAAGATAATCATGGGTGAAATGGCGTCTGGGATTTGCTTCAAATAATTTAATTAGGGGATGGGGAAACATGGGCAAGAAACGGGAGGATTTTGCTGGGAGAAGTGGTGATTGTTTCATGGGGACTCCTTGTCCTTTCCCTAGTTTTGTACATATCTGAAAATTCCCATAGAAGTTGTTAAAAGTAAAAATGTGATTTATTTTATGTAAGGATGCCTTTGTACTTACTGGCTGTTGTTTCAATAATGTGTTTGATTTGTTTTATTGTTCTCTAGATTGCCCCAGTGGAAAATGACAATAGCTATGACGAACTGAAAAGAGATGCAAAGTTATGTTTATCGCTAATGTCTCAGGGCTTGCTTTACCCTCATCAAGTGCCTTTGGTACTTCAGGTGCTAAAACAAGTAAGAGTGTCTAACGGATATTTTTGTGTTTTGGCTAGAATTTGGTTGCCCTAAGAATTTCACAAAGTCAGCTGTAGTGCACACAGTACTGGAAATTTATTTTTCATTTTGACTTTTATTTTAGTCTGAGAAAAGATATCTGTTGACCAAAGAAACAGACCTAGATTCTGTACCTGCCTCTGCCACCAACTTCTGTGAGCTTGGGGAGATCATTCAACCCCCCAAATTCCCTAAATACACAAAGAGCTAATTATTGAAGCATCTTGGGTGCAAAGTGCTTATGAACAAAGAGGGGTAGTCATTCCCTTTAACCATTTCCCCTTTATTTTATTCACTTCTGTTTCCCAATCTCTGGTTTAAAAAAGAAAAAAGGAAAAAAGACCTAAGTGATTATATATTTTCTGGCTGCATTTTTAGTATACCATATGCTTAGCCTTTACCCAGGTCATACATGTGTTACATAAAAAGTAGACTGTTCCCATGGTCTTCAGATTTTTAAGTTGAATTGTCACTGAAAAATGTGTTTTAACAACCCAGTTTGTTTGTTTTTCTGTGATCGAATTTAGCAATTCTCAGTCATTGCTTTCAGTCTACTATGCTACCTGCTGTGAAGTAAAAAGAAATAATGTGCAACTCTTAGAGGAGTCAGAGTATGACTTATAATTTTCTCTGAAGTTGACTTTTGTCTGTCTGTTCCTTACCCTTTATTTCCAACCATTCTGAAGAACTAACTGTACCTGAACTTGTTCATGCAACCTTCTATTTAGAAGGAACTGTAACACGAGCTTGCTCTGACCATACCTGTGAAGTAGAGGTGTCAGAGAAGATGATAGCATTTGTGTGTCCTTCCTGTCTGTCACCTCCTGCTCTGGGCAGCACTCTTCCCAGTGTTTCTACTTCTTCTCATTCACAGACAGCAAGAAGCAGTTCTTGGCATGCTAGATATACAGTGCTGACCTACCTCCAGACCATGGTATTTTATAACCTCTTTATTTTCCTAAACAATGAAGATGCAGTTAAAGACATCAGGTGGCTGGTTATAAGTCTTTTGGAGGATGAACAACTAGAGGTAAAATTTACGATCTAGCAAATCAAAATTTAATTTAGAGAAAGCATCATGTTCTCCCCCCCTTTAAAAAGTATTTATGCATTGATGAGTTTTTTAAAGCATAAATTACTAAAAGTAACTTTAATTTTAACATTAACCTGTGTTATTCATTTTGATACCCTAATGGTGATTTCCTTTCCTACAAATGAAACAAACACTGGGCATGTTCTTGTTCTGGTGTCTCTTTGCAGTTGGGAAGGTAATGTTTGTAAACCAAAATGTTCTTATATGTGAAATTGCAGGTGATAATATTTTACTTACCTTACCAGTTTCCAAAGGACTAATAGGAATGGGCATGTTGGCAGTTTCAGTTTTAAGAGAATAAAAATCTAGGGGCACCTCTGTCACTCATTTGGTCAAGCATCTGACTCTTGATTTCATCTCAGGTTATAATCTCGGGGTTGTGAGATTGAGCCTCACATCAGTCTCTGAGCTGGGTGTGGAGCCTGCTGGAGATTCTCTTTCTCCCTCATCCTCTGCCCCACCCCCTCCACTCTTATACACACTTGTGCTCTCTGAATAAAAGTCTACCCACAGATGCTATTATCCAGTTAAGTTAGAATTTTTGCCCCTTTTTATTTTCCTTGGTAGAGAAATTAAAGGCAACTTTGTGGTGAGGTTACATTGATATTTTGTACAAAAAGATAGATCTCTTAGTCAATATAGCATAATGTAAGAAAAGTGTATTATAATAAATAAGGAATAAGTCACAACTTTTGAAATTGGCCTTAGGTAAAGAAAATGTAATTGAAATTTTTGTGAAATTTGTACTTTTTTAATTGTATGGGTTTTCTGTGTAGTGGAGCACTCCCAGTGATTATATATTCTGTTTGAGAGCACTAAAAATAGATTGCATCCATAGGAAACTGAGAATGGAAATTTTTCCAGCTCCCTAATGAGCCTATTCATTTTGGAATCCAGCTTGCTTGTGTTCTAGGAGTAGATATTGCTAGCCCCTTAGGTACTCACACACAGTTGGTTATAACAGCTTGAAAAGGTTTACAATATTTACAGCTATCTGTAATTGTTTTTAACTTGTATTTTTTCATAACTAAAGGAATAGAAATGAAGAGGTGGAAATCTTGAAAATCAGTGTTTCCTAATTTTACAATTACAGCAGTGACATTAAATTGCATTTATTGTTTGCTGGACCTTGTTGTAGAACTTTTTCATGAATTATATTATAGTGGGCTTAAGCATAACTGTTACTATAAATAAAACCATGACATCCATTAAAGCTGTCATTTTTTTTTAAGATTTTTTTAATTTTTTTAGGTAATCTCTGTACCCAACGTAGGGCTCAGACTCACAACCCTAAGATCAAGAGTACCTTGTTCTACCATTTGAGCCAGCCAGGCACCTCTGTCATATTTTTAAAACAGAATACTGTGGGGGCGCCTGGGTGGCTCAGTGGGTTAAAGCCTCTGCCTTCTGCTCAGGTCATGATCTCAGGGTCCTGGGATCGAGCCCCACATCGGGCTCTCTGCTCAGCAGGGAGCCTGCTTCCCTTCTCTCTCTCTGCCTGCCTCTCTGCCTACTGTGATCTCTGTCTGTCAAATAAATAAATAAAATCTTTAACAAAAAAAAACCCAGAATATTATGTATCAGTAATAATTAGCAAGAGCTACTCATAATACTGAAACACTGTAATAATCTAAATGAGATATGTTTAAAGAAAACTGTTAGGTTTAAAGAAAACTGTTAGGTTTAAAGGAAAATGTTTAGGGGTGCCTGGCTGACTTAGCAGAGCATGTGACTCAGTCTCAGGGCCGTGAGTTCAAGCCCCACATTGGGCGTAGAGCCTACTTAAAATGTATAATGATGATAACAGAGTTGGCAAGGTATGTAGCAAGTATTACACTTAGTCTTGTGTCATAGTCTGTTTGCACTGGCTCTTGAAAAGCAACTGATAGCCACAAAGTTAACAGTGAAGTTGTTCATACATTAAAATTTAGTAATTCTTTAGTAATTCTTAGAATCTGTTCTTAAAAAATATATTGCAATATGGGAAGAAATATATATATAAATTAAGAGTATTCTCATGGTAGTGAGAAGATGAAAGCACTCTAATCAGTAGTTGACTATAAGAAAGAATCGTGGTATGAAAGGAAATAATGCAACCAAGTATGATGTAGTAAAACAGTTTATGATGTAATTCATTTAATAGTATAATGAAAATGTTAAGTACCCCCAAAACTGTCAAAACATTTAAGAAAAAACCTTTCAAAGCAATAAACAGCAAAATATTTAGGTGGAGTTTTTTCCCCCCAAATTATTATTGCCTATCTTTATGAAAGGTTAGCAGGAATTTTGTGATGTCTATAAGATGACAACATTTTATTGGGGTCTTTTTGTTTTCCCAAAATTTGAGTTCCCATTCCATTTTGAAGTGGACTCTGTTCCACTCTGCATTTGGTATTTCGGTAAACTGAGTTTGTAGTCTGACAGCAGCCTGGGAAATTCCTAAGAAGTAAACTGGATATAAATCTCTACAACATATGCCAGTTATACAGTTTGCTCTGTATTTGTGTTCCCCACGAAAACGACAGCAGCAGTTATCAGAGGTGTAGAGTCCGGGAAAAATTCATTTTAATGCTGGGCTCTGGCACTGCGCTTACAGTTCCAGCCCTGAGAAGGACAGCTGCCGGTCAGTGGGAAAATAATTTATGGAGAAATTTAATTTTGTATGAAATAGTTAAGCATTTACTTGGTGCAGCCCTAATATAGTGGCTTTCATCCATTTTGAGGTCACAGACCTGTTGAGAATCTGATGAATCCTCCCGGAAGAACCAGCATGAGCGTGTTCACAGTTTGCACATAGAAGTCTGGGGAAGTCCCCTAGCCTGTGCCCACCACTCTCCCAGCCTCTAGTATTCCCCTGACGGTTAGGATCTCTGCTGTAAATTAAGAAGTGATTATCTCTACAGGTTCGAGAGATGGCTGCTACCACCTTAAGCGGTCTATTACAGTGTAACTTCCTTACCATGGACAGCCCTATGCAGATTCATTTTGAGCAACTTTGCAAAACGAAACTACCGAAGAAAAGAAAGCGAGACCCTGGTTCTGTAGGAGATACGATTCCTTCTGCAGGTAACAGTGCTGGTGTAAAGTACGCACGTCCTTTTGGGAATTAACCCAGGCTTACTCATCAAATATTTATTGAATACTTGTGTGTACCTGGGTCTTTGCTAGGTCCTAGGAATAGTTATCACTGCTTTCAATAAACTTTGCCTACAGCAGGCCAGACCTGGAGGAGAAGAGCGAAAACTGAGAGGCACAGAGGAACCTGTGCACTGTGGCATACACCTGTGAAATGAATCAGATTTGCCTGCCACATGAAATCACTTTCTATAAAGAGAGGTGTAGAATGAGTTATTTTGGAGAGTATAAAATACTTGTTTTTAGATTTTATAGCTTCGGTGTAAATGTACAAGGAAAATACTAAGAAAACAAAACAAGCTTTTCTTTTGTTTGGAGGGGGTACTGTTCACTACTCCTTCCTTGGGCATTTGGAGAGAGGGTGAGAGAAGTCCTCGCAGGAGCTTCTGCTCTCATTAAGCAGAAGATAAACAGGAAAATCAGACCTGACTACGATGTCACTTTTTTTTTTTTTTTAAAGATTTTATTTATTTATTTGAGAGAGAGAGAGAGAGAAAGAGCATGAGAGAGGAGGTCAGAGGGAGAAGCAGGCTCCCTGCAGAGCTGGGAGCCTGATGTGGGACTCGACCCCGGGACTCTGGGATCATGACCTGAGCCGAAGACAGTGACTTAACCAACTGAGCCACCCAGGCACCCTACTATGTCATATTTAAAGAGACGTTTAAATGTGGGGCACCTTGCTGACTCGGTTAGTGGAGAATACAACTCTTGATCTCAAGGTTGTAAGTTCAAGCCCCATGTTGGGTACATAGATTACTTAAAAATAAAATCTTTTTTAAAAAATAGGGGCACCTGGGTGGCTCAGTGGGTTAAAGCCTCTGCCTTTGGCTCGGGTCATGATCCTAGGGTCCTGGGATCGAGCCCCGTGTTGGGCTCTTTCCTCAGCAGGGAGCCTGCTTCCTCCTCTCTCTCGGCCTGCTACTCTGCCTACTTGTGATCTTTGTCTGTCAAATAAATAAAAATCTTAAAAATAAATAAATAAATAAATAAATAAATAAATAAGTAGGGCCATCTGGGTGGCTCAGTTGGTTAAGTGTCTTCAGTCAGCTCAGGTCATGATCCCAGGGCCCCAGGATTGAGCCTGGCATCAAGGTGGGGAGTCTGCTTCTCCCTCTCCCTCTACCCTCTACCTCTAATCCTCCCACCTGCTCCTGCTCTCTCTCATTAATAAATAAAATCTTTAAAAAATAATAACAAACAGTTGCAAAGAGCCATTTGACCTTGCCACTGCTACCTATAGTCACAGGAAGAATGGGAAATATATAGAACAACTCTTAATAGGAAGCTGACTGGATTTGCAGGAAGTGCTTGGAATGTGAAGCTCTTCAGTGCTGATTACAAAAGGGTTTTAATTAAGTCATACAATGACCTAATACAATGAATGTTCTAGTTGCTTTGCTTGAGAACTGTTTTTTAATAATTTAATACTGAAGTACCAGAATAGTTTTTTATTTTTAGACCTTTGTTATCCCAAATGGCATTATTTACAATTCTGTTTTGTATTCCTTTTTTATTAACTTCAATTCCCTAGGCACCATATTTCATGTATACACATGTAATACACACATACAACTTTAATGAGAAGCAGGAGAATTTGAAAGCAGTAACTTCTATCACTAGAGAAAGAATAGATCTTTTAAAAAAGAAAGAAAGAAAGAAAAGAAAGGATACTCTGTAGAATACAGACACACTGCAGCTCTGAGAAACACAGACATTCCTCATATACAGTATGTTTACCTCATGAATCTATCCATTCTGTGGATCTATCCAGAAAAGTGGGATCTGATTTTAATTGATTATTTTAAGATCAGGGATTGCACTTTTGCATGTGATACAAATTGATTGAAACTATAATTGTGTAAGTCCTAACAAATGTGTGTTGCATTTCCGACTTAGATGTGATTCCACTGTCACTGAAGGACAGCTATAGGATGTCTTTAGTTCAGCCTGAAAATCATGTCCTTTGGTGTGTGTACACACAGATGCATTTTAAATGCAGAAATTCACATATCAATAACAGCTTCATCGAAAACTAATTTTATTTCACTGTGACATGTGCAATAGAGTCCTGTAAATATTTGCACATATATTGGTGGGGTTTTGTTGTTTTTGTTTTTGTTTTTTTCAGAGTTGGTCAAACGTCATGCTGGGGTGCTAGGACTTGGTGCATGTGTTCTTTCTAGTCCCTACGATGTTCCCACCTGGATGCCCCAGCTCCTTATGAATCTTAGTGCACACCTGAATGATCCGCAGCCAATTGAGGTAAAATTCTTCTTTGTTAATTTCTTTGCACACATATTATATCAGTGATGTTTTTGAGAAAGCTGCTGCTACTAGTATGTCGGCCAGGGCTAAGCCTACTCAACAGTGATTAGTAAGATCTTGTGGAGGCCTTGCTTTCATGTATATTTGAGATCTTTTGGTAGCAAGGAAATTAATAAAGCTTCTGTCTCTCCCAGCCCAGTGGAAGTAAAATATTGTCAGTGTTGTCAGGATAGTTAACCTTTATACTTTTATTTTACTAATATTTTGTATCTAGGAAGTATCTAACTGTGAGCTAATACTAAATAGGAAATTGTGATGGTATTAGAGAACAGCTGTGTCTAAACGACTGCAAAGACCAATGGCTTTGTCCTTCTCACTTGGGAAATAGACATGGCTGTGTATTGAAACTGGTTTACTAACACGGTGCAAATGCCAGGAGCTTGTCCTGAAGTGCAGCCCGTCATTTTAAAGTGAGCTCGGTGGCTTTGCGAAGTTGCAGTTGGCTTGTTGGTTTTGCGGCACCCGATGAAGTGTGAGATCTGAGTCTAGAGAGATTTTTACATAGCTCAGTTTATCCTAAATATAATCTTAATCTTGCAGAGGTTAAAATAAAATGTATATGGGTTGCCTACCCTACAGATGACTGTAAAAAAGACCTTATCCAATTTCCGAAGGACGCACCATGACAACTGGCAGGAACACAAACAGCAATTCACAGATGACCAGCTGCTTGTTCTCACCGATCTCCTTGTGTCCCCATGCTATTATGCATAGAAGGGTAAGTTGGCAAAATGCTGAGTTTAAAGAAGTCTGACATCCTCAGGCAGATAGATATCTTTGGTTTGATGACTGAGAAGTGGGTGTTCATAAGTTTTTTCTTTTTGCTGACATTATTAGATGTCCTTATTTAGATGATTTTTTAAAAATGTTAATATGATTTTTGCTATGGCCAGTGCAAATAAGTTTCCAGAGAATTTTTCCCTGCTTCTCTGCTTCAGGTAATAATGCAGAGAATTGATGTGACTGCTTTTGGACCTTTATAAATGAGAGTGCTTATTAGCCTGGGAGTGGTTAGTTAAAAGAAATCTGACTCTTCTTTGCCTCCAGTGTGGGGCCTGGGCATTTTAGTTGCCCTAAGGACCTTAGGTTGTATACAGTTGTGAGAACATTTTATCTGGATTCTTGAGTATTTCTTTTCCATCCTGAGCTAAAGAGAACCCAGAAACCTTTCCACTAGGTGAAGAAGAGGAAAGGAAATTTCACTTACTGAGCTTTAGAGTTGCATGTCTTTTTGTCTAACGGAGACTTTTTTCCCTCCCTGATACAGATGAGTAGTCCTCACTTCAAGCTCTTTTCATCAAAAATTCCAGATCCTCAGGTGCCATCTGTGGCGGCTCTCTGCAGGTTTTAAAACTCTGCCTCCGCTGAGCTCTCATCATTTTGGTGGCTTCTGTGTTTGGTCTCATTAGTCTCCGTTCCACAGGTTCTCAGCTGCCATTTGATTACCTAACTTGTATGGAAGTGTCTCCAGAGTATTGATCACTTTTTCTTTGAGGCATCTGATAAAGCCACAATGTCTCAGACTAGAAATAATTACCCAATATGATCATGGCATCCAAGACCAAACAGAGTCTAGGAACTCATTAAGAAACAGTTCACTTGTAATGGAAAATACCTATCTGTAACACAGGTCCCGTCATTTCATTCATCTCAAATTATTTTGAATTTTTTCCAAATGGCTGTTGGGTGTAGATGGTAGTAGGGCTGTGAGCCGTAAATTGAAGCCTTTGAGAGCCTTGGGTCTGGAGAGCCATGAAGAGGGAAGGAAAAGAGGGCGAATCTCGAATGTAACCAAGGACCTGATGGAGTGCTCCACCAAGACACAGAAGTGAAGGCTGTGTCCACGTGCTTCCCACAGACTGGAGTTTTTGGTGCTGATTAGAAAGAGCAGTTGCTGAAAAACTGGGGGTTTGGTGAATAAATTTTTGATTGATTGTTGTGTGTGTATACAATGTGTGATTTTGAAAATAAACAACAACAATAAAAACCCTGACTGGTTGATTTTTACCTGTATTCGTTACATATACTGTTTGAATCAACCCTCTTTGAAAACTGTTATATTTCACCTAATGGAAGGCTGCTGTGTTTGTGGAAATTCTGTAAGTTTTTTTCTTTTTTAGTTCTTTTTTCTTTTTTTCTTTTCTTTTTTTTTGCCTGCAGAATCGTTGAGAGACTAATAAGTCTTTATATTTAATTGACTTGTTTATTAATAAATGTTATATAGATGTAAAAGACTGTATAAACTGTAGAGATAGCACTGGCAAGACTTTGTACAGATGCAACCTTTTACACAGCAGCATTGTGTAATTAATTTGTAAAGATTCACATGTAGCTCTTTATTATAGTGACTTTTTGGCTTTTGTACCAATTGAATGCATTTTTTGTGTTTTTAAATTATTTTCCCTATCTTTTCATGTTACAAAAGCTGAGGTGTGGGGGTTTTGTTTGAATTCATTTATCTTTAGAATGTCTGGATTTTTATGTAACATTTTGTGTGCATCCCTAAATGCAAACACCACATGTTTGCCTATGACAAGTTTATAGAATGCAAGGTATCTTCTAGGTTAAAGTAATTCACAAGCTGGTGAATGTCATCTTGCAGCACACCCTGTACAGTCTTCCTTAAAGGAACACTACAGTATATTTTTTAGTATCTACTTGCTAATGACTCCATACAGACCTAAGCACAGCAGAGGTCCTGGTACAGTATTGAATTGTCAGCGTACACAGGCGTAATCCCTGTATAGAGTAGTGCCAAACTGATGATTTCAATTGTGTAACTAGTTTAAAACCCAATAAATGGATTGTTTTTAACACCTGGCTTTTGTCTTCATTAAGAAGAGAAGACAGTTCTGTAGGCAGTGATTCTCATGCATTCCTTTTGCATCCGTAGACCTGGATCCATATATGCATGCCCTCCAACCAAACCAGATTACCTAGATCAGACCTGTCCAGTACAGTAGCCAATAGCTACTATTTACTATTTACATATAAATTAAAATCTCATCTCCTCAGCCTCAGTAGCCACATTTCAAGTGCTCATTAGCTACTTATGGCTAGTGGTACGGCTACTTACTGAGTAGCACAGACAAATGCTTTTATTACGGAAAGTTCTGTTGGATAGCACTGGTCTTGACCATTGATTCTCAAATTTTTAAACTTTGTTAAAATGTGAATTTAAATTCATGCTGCTAGTTCATGATATTGATGCCTGGCCCTGAGATCACAGTTTAAGTTGTGAGGCTCTACATTATATATTAACCACAGATTTTTCTAAAATAAGCTGTATTGAACTATGCCTTAGCAAGTTCCTCAAGTAGGAACTTTATTTATTTATTTATTTATTTATTTATTTATTTATTTATTTATTTTTAAATATTTTATTTATTTATTAGCAGAGGGAGAAACAGGCTCCCCGCTGAGCAGGGAGCCCCAAGTGGGAACTTTAAAAAATAAAAGATACTGGGCACCTGCTGTGACGTCTTGCGCTCAGAATTTCTCTGGGTGGGGTTCAGGTGTCAGTCCTTTTTGTTGTTGTTTGAAGATTGTATTTATGAGAGAGGGGCACCTGGGTGGCTCAGTGGGTTAAGCCTCCGGCTCGGGTCATAATCTCAGGGTCCTGGGATTGAGCCCCATGTCAGGCTCTCTGCTTGGCAGGGAGCCTGCTTTCCCCTCTCTCTGGCTGCCTCTGCTTGTGATCTCTCTCTCCGTCAAATAAATAAAATCTTTAAAAAAAAAAAAAAGTGTATTTATGAGGGAAAGAGAGCGCTGAGCAGGGAGCCTGATGCAGGACTCGATCCTAGGACTACAGGGTCATGACCCAAGCCAAAGGCAGATGCCCAACCAACTGAACCACCCAGGTGCCCCCAGATGTCAGTATCTTTTTAAAAAGATTTTTAGTGCATGCTTGTGTGAGGTGGGGGAGGGGCACAGTGAGAAGAGAATCCCAAGAAGACTCCCTGCTGAGTGTGGAGCCCTCTTGCTGGGTTCCAGGGTTCCACACCGGTCTCAGTCCCAGAACCGTGAGATCATGACCTGAGCTGAAATCCAGAAGCTCAACGCCCAACCCACTGAGCTATCCACATGCCCCAAGCGTCAATGTCTTTTAAAAGCTACATATAGGGGCGCCTGGGTGGCTCAGTGGGTTAAGCCGCTGCCTTCGGCTCAGGTCATGATCTCAGGTTCCTGGGATCGAGTCCCGCATCGGGCTCTCTGCTCAGCAGGGAGCCTGCTTCCCTCTCTCTCTCTCTCTCTCTGCCTGCCTCTCTGTCTACTTGTGATCTCTCTCTGTCAAATAAATAAATAAAATCTTTAAAAAAAAAAAAAAAAAGCTACATATAGGGGCGCCTGGGAGGCTCAGTCATTAAGTGTCTGCCTTCAGCTCAGGTCATGATCCCGGGGTTCTGGGATGGAGCTCTGCATCCAGCTCCCTGCTCCACAGGAAGCCTGCTTCTCCCTCTCCCACTCTCCCTGCTAGTGTTCCCTCTCTTGCTGTGTCTCTCCCGGTCAAATAAAATCTTGTAAATAAATAAGTAAATAATAAAAGCTCCATATGTTTCAGCTGTACATCAGAACTGAAAACCTCTGGTGAAGGTTCTTAAGGCCCACTGTAGATCCAGAAACAGGATTCTTTAATCTGAGGTTCTAACATTTGCCCCATGTAATTCTGACTTCGGGTGTAGATGTTGCTTATTACCTTGATCCCCCGATCTGGTCATCCTGTGAATGACTTAATTCCCCATATTTTCTACCAGTGGCCTCAAGACTTTAAGGGATCCGGAAAAGAAAAGGGGTGGGTGGCTACTATTGTCTAAGGTAGTTCTTAAATGTATGTTGCACTGAAAGAAATGGACAATGACAGCAGGAACAGTGTTAAGGATGGGGAAAGCAGGCCAAAGTTGAGAAGTCCGTGCTGTTCGGGTGTGGAAGAAGAGTCGAGTAGGTTTCTAGGTCAGGGAAGGGGAAAGTATATCTTTGAGGTTGTCATGGCTAATCTAGTTTCTGAGTGGATCCTTTTAAAAAAACAGACTTTGCGGGGCGCCTGGGTGGCTCAGTGGGTTGAGCCGCTGCCTTCAGCTCAGGTCATGATCTCGGAGTCCTGGGATCGAGCCCCGCATCGGGCTCTCTGCTCGGCAGGGAGCCTGCTTCCTCCTCTCTCTCTGCCTGCCTCTCTGCCTGCTTGTGATCTCTCTATCAAATAAATAAATAAAATCTTAAAAAAAAAATTAAAAAAAAATAATAAAAAAACAGACTTTGCAAATTATATTTCAATATTTAGGAAGAAAATTTACCCACCTAGTTTCTTAATGTGAATGAAAGTTTTGTGAAAAAAATAAGTAGTATGAGAAAGGTGTTTTCAAATACTCCCGATACACGGCATTGCCAAGCCCTTTGGATTGTAGGCCAGTTGTGGTTAGTAGTGTAGCCAGAGGAATTTTGCTTTACTGAAAAATCAACTTTTTCTACATAGTCTTCATAGTTATTTTTGTGCACAAAGACCATTTGCCTTGTTAATATAATTGTGTTCAGTGTTTCTTTGTTGTTGAACATTAGGGTTTTTTCAGTTTTGTCTACTACAGATTACATTGCAATGAATATTTTCATAACTTCGGGGCACTGGGGTGGCTCAGTCAGCTATTATGTCAGCTATTATGTCAGTCATATTATGTGGGAATTAACTGAAAATTTCTGTAAAGTTTTTTCTACACAGAATTCTAACAGCATAGTCAAACGTGGGTTGAATGTCTGCTTCATAAATTACCCAGTTCTCGTTTTTTCTTGATGAAAGCACAGGATACTGGGGGAGATGTTCTACACCTAAGTCAAATTCTTTGGTACTTGTTGGTACCAAACAGTTCTCTTATTTAAAAAGATGAACTGCTGTGGGCGTCTGGGTGGCTCCGACAGTTAAGCTCTGCCTTCAGCTCAGGTCATGATTTCAGGGTCCTAGGCTGGAGCCCGCATCCCCGCATGGGCCTCCCTGCTCAGCGGGGACACTTTCTCCCTCTGCCCCTACCCGCCTCCCCGCCCCACCCGCGTTCTTGCGCGCGCGCTCTCTCTCTCTCTAATAATAGTCTTTTAAAAATTAAATTGTTATGATGACTTCATTTACAAACTGTCTCAAAGTACCGAAGTGGACGATGACGCCAGCTGAATCTAGGAGGCAGAGTGTTAGCTGCCGCGCCAGGAGGAAGCCCCGGGCACCTACGGGAGCCTCGCCACCCGCCCGTTCCACGCTCACCACCCGCGGGTCCCACGCTCTCCACCCGCTGCGGCCATGGGGTTAGGGAGGGGACGGGCAGCGTTGCTGGCCTGCGGCCCAGACCGCAGGCCCCTTCCTGCTCTGCGCGCCAGCTCTCGCCCGCCTCCGAGCCCAGGTCCTCGCGCGGCTGAACCGCGATCCCAGGCCGGGCAGCGGCGCGGCGTGGGGGGCGGAGGGCGGGGCGGCGGCCGCGGCCAGCTCCGGGGGCCCGCGAGGCGCTGAGGGCGCGGGGGGCAGGCAGGCGCCGGGGCCGGAGTGTCCGGCGGAGGGGGCGGCGCCCTCGGCGTCTCCGTGACTGCGCCTCGGCGCCCCCGGCTCGGCGGCTCCCGGGATGCGCGGAGGCGGCGGCGGCGATGGCGATGATGCCTCAAGCCGGGCCTCGTCCCGGGCGGCGGGCGGAGCTGGGGTCCGGGCTGCGAGATGGAGGAGGGGGGCGGCGCTGCGGCCACCGGGCAGGTGAGAGGCCGCGGGCCCCTGAGGAGGATGCCCCGCGGGGGCCGGGAGGGCCGGGCCCCGGGAAGCCGACGGCTTAGGAGAAGCTGGGCTGCGCTGCTCCAGGCCCGGCCGCGCGCACCTGCCCTCCTGGCGCGGCCTGCGTGGAAGCCATCTCGCCCCTGCGGGGCCGGCTCCCGGGCTGTGCCGGGACGCAGAACCGGTTCCCCACCGCCCTTGCCCTGTGTGAGCTCTCAGCCCCCCACCAGCCCTCCGCCGACTATCTTGCAAGATTCCAGGTCCGAAGTAGGCCTTTCTTACCTTTCGCACCCCGGGGAGCGCCCGCTCACCGCTAGTCCCTGGCTGGGGTCGACCTCCCCTTCCCAAATCCTCGCTCTCCATCCCCAGATTTGAGGGGGAACCTCCTTAGCCTCCCCATCTCCCTCATTCACTGACCCTACCCCAACCCGTCAGCTGCTCCGGGCTTCAAGAGGTAGTTGAACTGGGGAGAAAGAGCATGGGCTCTGAAATCAGATAAATCTAACCTGAATCTTAGTGACCTTGGGCAAGTCATCTCACTTCCCTGAGGCTTTCCTGATTAATACAAATACAATGGGGATAATAATAGCACAGAACCTTGCTCTCTGTGAGGGTTAGCCTGTGAAAATGCCTGTCCTCAAGGAATTTAAGGCATTAAGGGGTGGGGGGAGGGGGGAGTTGGAAGAATTCCAGCCAGGAGCTAACTTGTAAAAGCTCAAACAAAACGTTTTCATATGGACTAAAATATTAAGATAGCACATCAGATTATCACAGGCTTTTCACACATCTTAGTGAGAAATCATTGCCACTTTACACAAATTTTCTTTTCCTATTCCTTGCTTACTAGTTACTTTAGGATCCCCCCTCCTTAGTTGTAACAAGATGCACATAGATATGAATTCATTCTAACTGTGGCTAACAGGCCCGCCAAAGACTGGTGTTCCAACTTAAAATTTTTCCGATTTTATGACTTTAATCACCTACTTATGGTGCCAGAAATAAAGAGCCTCTAGTATGCTTGCATTGAAAGGAACGTTGGTAATCTGTATTTACTATATAGCAGTACCAAATAAGCATTCATTCACCACCCCTGCGCAGAGAATCACTGAATTTTATAGAGCTACCATCATAACTTGGTTCAAAACAACGATCTCAGCCTCCTCTTTCTTAAAAGTCCCAGAAGTGGGTTTACTTTTCCTTCTTCTCCTTTACTCTGTAAGTTTGTCTACCAAAACTTATATATATATATATATTTTTTTTAATTTTACTTATTTATTTGACAGACAGAGATCACAAGTAGGCAGAGGCAGGCAGAGAGAGAGAGAAAGGGAAGCAGGCTCCCTGCTGAGCAGAGAGCCCAATGCAGGACTCAATCCCAGGACTCTGAGATCATGACCTGAGCCGAAGGCGGCAGCTTAACCCACTGAGCCACCCAGGCGCCCCAAAACTTATATTTCTGTTCTATGTTCTGCTTTTCTTTTCCTTCCCGGCCTCTCATTGCTTTCTTTTTTTCCTAATGCTCCAATAGGAATGACTTATAATTACTTTATGCCACAACCATAATTATCAACTTTGCCAAAAAGGTACATGGAAGTGTGTCCTGTGTTCCTATTTGAGTTCCAGGAACTTAGAGTTGGGGAGGGATTGTAATACCTACTTCATAGGATTGTACTGAGAGTGAAGTAAAGTTTGATAGCTTGTGTAAAGCTTCTGGTATGTATGCTAATCACCCAGTAAATGAAGGCTGCTGTAACTATCTTCTGACCCGAGGACGGCCCCTTTCTCTTTGTTGTTATGCTGAGTTGAGCCGGTAGGGACAAGTGTCAGCTGTAGAGAGTACCTGATTAGCTTCTAATTCATGCCCTACTGCTTTAAATTAGGAGCTCTCTCTCCAGCTCACTTTCCTTATCTGTAAAATGGGGATGAGTTGTAATATTTCTTGGTCCTGAGGATTCAACAAGTTAATAGCATAGAACACTGAGAACAGTGCCCAGCACATCATAAGCACTCAACAAAGTTAACATATTATTAATGATACTGATAATTATATTACTGACCTAGAATTATTTTTTTTTAAATTTGAAAATTTTTAAATACATTGAAAAAATTATAACCGTGAAGAAAGTGGAAGTTGGCCCTCAGCAATTCCAAATCTTTTTTTTCTCCTGCCTCTTATTCTTATCATTCCATCTTCCTCTTGACTGTTCTGTTTCCAAATAATCTCCTAGCCTGAGGTCTCCATAGTCTCCAGCTACCCCACTTCTTCATTACTAACCACTTACTCGATATTTCTCTTAGCATCAATTCCAGATGCTTCGTACTTCTAATTTCCCAAACCCAATTCCTACTTCGATCTTCACCCCTGTTCATTTCCCTGCCTCCAAAGTGTTTCCCCTTTGCTAGAAACAATAGTATCACCTCTCTGCCTTCCTGCCTCCTCAAACTGAGTTTTGTTTGCTGTTTCTCTTTTCATTAGCTAATACCAATCCTCCAATTAACAATGAAAAAACAAACAGTAAAAGTTGTTTCTACTATGGAGCTATCAAAAAGGGTTTAGAAGCAGGCACAGTGTCTTTAAGTGAAAACGGTAAGCTATCCATTATTTTTTAATTTTAATCAAGATATAAAAGGTAGAAATTTATATTTTTCCCTTACAGAAATTTTATAAAGAAAGTACAGAAAAGCTGGTCTCCTTGCCAGTGGAGAAATTCATCATAATGTCATGATCTTTACTGTTCGACCATTGAGAATAAAGAGGCCATCTCTGGAGCGCCTGGGTGGCTCAGTGGGTTAAGCCACTGCCTTCGGCTCAGGTCATGATCTCAGGGTCCTGGGATCAAGCTCCGCAACGGGCTCTCTGCTCAGCAGGGAGCCTGCTTCTCTCTCTCTGCCTGCCTCTCTGTCTACTTGTGATCTCTGTCTGTCAAATAAATAAATAAAATCTTAAAAAAAAAAAAAAGAGGCCATCTCTTCCTTCATAAAGAATATATATACCAATATACCATTAGGTATATGGACTTCCCCAGGACTGAAATTTGTCCCCTTCTCACTGGCATAGCCATACCTACTACTGAATGCAGAGAGACTTCTCTTCGGGTAGCTGCTCAGAGCCCTTAGGAATCCATCGTGGACCTGGCCCCTCTTTCTCTCTGCCCCAGGATCCAGCAACTGAAGGGTTAACCCTTGACACAGCTAGAGGCCTCTGGGACCCCTTAGGAGCTGGTGATTAAATATTTGGGACATCACTGCTGGACTTCCCCAGTGCCATTGCTCCTAAAATGCTAAATTCAAGCAATACATTTGAGTTGTCAAGAGCAATGCACCAGTCTCTAAGGTACAACTTCCCACTGGAAGCATCTTTCAGAGCAGAGAGGGCACCAGGCCCCACAGGGCTCTGGGATCTGGAATAGCGGAAGATGTGTGAGAGTACTTTAAATCTCACTGGAGGAAAAAAAAAAGTTGAAGAGAATAAAGAGCAGGAAGAAAGAGAAGTTAATTCTTTCAAAACAGAGGCTAGGTCTTACTCCTCTGTCCACCCACAGACCCTAGCATAATGGTGGCATAAAGTGTGCACACGATAAATGTAAACTGAGCCAATGAATGCCTGAGTGGATGTGTGCCTCCTGCTTCCACGGGAGGATATTGCTGTTGGAATAATAACTCACCTCTGTACAGTGGTTGAGAGTTGACAAAAGGGTGCTCACCTTGTTAATCTTGAATATAATTGACACCCATGAATGCTTTCATTTTTGCCTCTCAAACATAGTCCACAAAATTTTTTCCAAAGGAAGATGGGGAGTTGGCCAAGAAATTACCAGCAGGGAGAAGAAATGATACATGATAGAAAATAAAGGTTTGTTCCTAGGAAAAGAAATAGGATTTGTTGGAGCGCCTGGGTGGCTCAGTAGGTTAAGCCTCTGCCTTAGGCTCAGGTAATGATCTCAGGGTCCTGGGATCACCCAGGGATTCTCCTCTCAGCAGGGAGCCTGCTTCCCCCCACCTCTGCCTGCCTCTCTACCTACTTGTGATTTCTCTTTCTCTGTCAAATAAATAAATAAAATCTTAAAAAAAAAAAAGAAAGAAAGAAAGAAATAGGATTTGTTAGCGATTTGTGGGGGCCACAGTGTACTTCAGCAATACCCTCTGGCTTGTATCTCAAGCACATGCTCTAAGAGCTATTCCTGTCCTCCCAGCCTGCCTTCCCCCCAGTCCCTGTCCCGCCCCTCCCCCCACAGGGGGCTCCTCCTCAGCACTACTCCCTTCAGCCTCTCTCAGCCTCTACCCCAGGGTGGATTAGGTTCCCCTTCTCTTACTCTATCACGTCATTTACCACATTAGGCTTTAAGTAGGGTGTGATCTCTTTGGTGCAATAATGTTCTTGGATCTCCAGCCTGAGGCACCAGAAGATTTCTAAGAGTAACACGTGCATACCCTTCAACCAGAAACTCAAAGGGTGGGGCCCAGGAATCTGCTTTTTTTAACCCACTCTCTAGGTGATGCTTAAATGATTTTGCAAACCTCTATGCCAGAAAACCTGAAATTAGCTGGAAGAATGTATTTTGAGGTGTTTGTGTCTTTTCTGTGTTGGGCCTTGTGAGAAGAAATGCTTTCTTTGCCTCAGGTCAGAGCTAAAATAAAACCCTAGTGCTTTTGTACAAAATCCTGAAATCACGCTGCTCTCTCCATTAATTCTGTCTCTGGGTGTGCATTTCTGTGCGCAGGCTTTTCTGCCTTGGGCCTCTTTTGTCGCACGTGGTGCAGCTGTGAGTCCAGGCCCTGACTCCCTTGCCCCAGAAGGAAGAGTCCTTCCCGTCTGAAGATGAACTCCATGGAGCCCCTGGAGGTTGGTCCCAACGGGACTTGGCTGCGCGCACCTCGCTCCCAGGGAGGAAACAGCACTGCCGTCCCGGGGGACCTCCAGCACCTCATCCACACGGCCACTTTGGTCACCTGTACTTTTCTACTGGCGGTCATCTTCTGCCTGGGCTCTTACGGCAACTTCATTGTCTTCTTGTCCTTCTTTGATCCAGCCTTTAGGAAGTTCAGAACCAACTTTGATTTCATGATCCTGAACCTGTCCTTCTGTGACCTCTTCATTTGTGGAGTGACCGCCCCCATGTTCACCTTCGTGCTCTTCTTCAGCCCTGCCAGCAGCATCCCGGATGCTTTCTGCTTCACCTTCCACATCACCAGCGCCGGCTTCGTCATCATGTCCCTCAAGACCGTGGCGGTGATCGCCCTGCACCGGCTCCGCATGGTGCTGGGGAAGCAGCCCGACCGCACGGCCTCCTTTCCCTGCACCGTGCTTCTCACTCTGCTTCTCTGGGCCACCAGTTTCACTCTGGCCACCCTGGGCACCCTGAAAACCAGCAAGTCCCACCTCTGCCTTCCCATGTCCAGTCTGACGGCGGGAGAAGGGAAAGCCATCGTGTCTCTGTACGTGGTGGACTTCACCTTCTGTGTGGCGGTGGTGTCGGTCTCCTACATCATGATTGCGCAGACGCTGAGGAAGAATGCTCAAGTCAGGAAGTGCCCCCCGGTCATCTCAGTGGATGCTTCCAGACCGCAGCCCTTCATGGGGGCCCCCGGGAAGGGAGGGGGCCATCCCGTGCAGTGTACCGGGCCTGCTCTCTACCGGAACCAGAATTACAACAAGCTGCAGCACATTCAGACCCATGGGTACACCAAGAGCCTGAACCACATGCCCACCCCGGCAGCTAGCCGGCTCCAGCTCGTGTCGGCTGTCAACCTGTCCACGGCTAAGGACTCCAAGGCAGTGGTCACCTGCGTGATTATTGTCCTGTCCGTCCTGGTGTGCTGTCTTCCCCTGGGGATCTCCTTAGTGCAGGTGGTCCTGTCCAGCAATGGGAGCTTCGTCCTCTACCAGTTTGAACTGTTTGGATTTACCCTCATATTTTTCAAGTCAGGGTTAAACCCTTTTATATATTCTCGAAACAGCGCAGGGCTGAGAAGGAAAGTGCTCTGGTGCCTCCAGTATGTCGGCCTGGGTTTCTTCTGCTGCAAACAGAAGACTCGACTTCGAGCCATGGGAAAAGGGAACCTGGAGGTCAACAGAAACAAGTCCTCCCATCATGAAACCAACTCTGCCTACATGTTGTCTCCAAAGCCCCAGAAGAAATTTGTGGACCAGGCTTGCGGCCCAAGTCACTCGAAGGAAAGTGTGGTCAGTCCCAAGATCTCCGCTGGGCATCAGCACTACGGTCAGAGCAGCTCAACCCCCATCAACACCCGGATTGAACCCTACTACAGCATTTATAACAGCAGCCCCTCCCAGGAAGAGAGCGTCCCGCAGAATTTACAGCCAGTAAACTCTTTCGGATTTGCCAATTCCTATATTGCCATGCATTATCACACCACTAATGATTTAATGCAAGAATACGAGAGCACGACGGCCAAGCAGATCCCAGTGCCCTCTGTTTAGTGTCCTGGAAGCTGGAGACTCATGCACAAACTGTTTTTGTTTCGGATACTAATGGATTTCTTTTTCACTTTTGTGAGACCAACGGCAGATGAAAACTTAACCGGTTCAGCAGGACGGTTGGCAGTTAGGATTTTCTTCTGTCTGAAGTATTGGCATCTATCAATTCGCTTTGCGGTTTCCTGACGTTTTAAGATTTGATGTAAACATTTATAATTTAGATTTTTACCCTGACCTGTGCTCTGATCTTTGGTACTAAACTTTTAAACCGATGCCAGGAATGATCAAGCTAAACTATTAAAGGAGAATGAACAGTTTGTGACCGTTTGAGTCCGTGTTTCGGGTCTTCAAAGTTCACACGAGCTGGATTTTTTAAATGTGAGGGTGTAATCTTCACTGCAGTGAAGTTTTCCTTAATTGAACTGTAAATTTTGATTCTTTGAAGTGTTGAAATGGGGAACAATGCACTTTTTTGGTAGCAGGCTTATTTGAATAAATAATACATTGTCAAAGCAGAAAGTCAGAAACATATTCTCAGTAATTACCTTACCCAAGACACACAGGCATTAGGTATTTTGCTTTCCTAAGACAGTCAACCAAGTATTATGATTGCTACCATTTCTCATGATAGACGCTATTATTTTGTGTGAATTGACGCTATTATCTTGTGTGAATTGACTAACTGTCTAACTTTTTTTTTTTTTTAAGAAATATGTTTTTGCTTGCTTAAAATGTATCATTCTATTTTGGAATGAGCTTACCCAAGAAACCTAGTGAAGAGGACTGTACTTATAGTAGAGGACCCTGATTTCTGGGAGCAGAGGCACTAACTGGTCCTCTGAGCCAGGGTGTTGGTGATGTGGGAAGCAACCTGGACTCCTGCCGCGTGTTAGATGATCTCCATTATTGCTTAAGAAGGTGTGAGAACGAGATTGGGAGCGTTTACCCTGTTCCGTCTGTGTGAGGGTGGTTTGTTAACAAGCTGACAAAGAGTATCCAAGTAACTATTTCAAAATAATTTTTTTGTCTTTGTTTAAATATCACTGAGGTAGAAACATTCTTAAGATTATGTGTTTTCAAACTAATTGTGCTGTTTCTCTCCCATTAATCTTGGCAATGGGTGATAAGGAAAACTAGATTAAGTATTTCTAAGCCTAAAACTAATTTTATGACCTACTCTGTAATTCCTAGCGTAACAACGGTAAATTCCTATTTTTACGTAAACTATTTTCATTATACAGTTAGCTTTTGAACTTGATACAACTTTCAAACTATAGCTGTTAGACTCAAGACAAGCGTCAAGATCCAAAACCTATCTTTAGAAATTGTTATATTCCAGAACCGTTACTGCAGGTTGGAAGGAACTGTTGTTTTGGAGGAAGGTATTCAATGTACGGCTCCCTCTCCAGGCTGTTCCCAAATACAAGCACACCGCGAAGCGTAGAGAAACCCCTAGTCACTGCTCAGCCTGAGATCTGCGCAGCCTCATCCAGCTGCTGTTTTCCAGCACCGACCAGTCATTCTGTTTGGGGGGTTTAAGGAGGAGATATGGGTTTTATTTTCTTTTTAAATTCACCTTTTAGGACTTTCTCCTTCCCTTCCTTCTCTCCTTTTCTTCCTTTATCTTTGCTATTTAAATTTTCTAACAGAAGAGAAATATCCACTCTATCACATTTTTTTCTTGTTTGTAATTGAATGCTGTTTTTGGAAGTCACTACAACCTATTTCAATTATGCTTTTATATTTTTAATACAACACTGTTTTCATTCGTTAATACTCCCACGAGATAGGTTAGTCTATTACCCCTTTTTAACAAAGAACTAAGAAATCCAGTATCCTTTCCAAGATCATTTGAAGATAATTCTAATTAGGAATTAGACTTTTGTCTAAATTTAGAACTGGGTATTTATTCCAATAAGCCAAACAGCTTTATAATTACTAAGATTAATCAAGAAGATACTTCATACTTTTTAAGGTATGTATCTCTTTTTTGGCTAGGCATTTCCAGTGTGATTCAATAAGAGATTTTTAAAAAGTAATTCCTACTCGTAAAATTTGAACCGACAGGTTTCTTGTACAACCTTTGAGTTTGAGATGACCTGATCCATCTTTGGGAGGTAGACGTTAATAGTATAAAGAAAAGTAAGCATGCGCACATGAGGTATTCAGTCTCTGTATGCTCCTCAAGAAATTACTGATATAACTTGCATGAAATACATGTTGGGCTAGATTCTTAGCCCTCCTTCCCGTCTATCTCTACATCTATGCAGAGATACAGAGATAGATAAAACTTATCTCTTCGTAAGTTATATATGTCTATCTATCTATAGAGGGAGATACAGGTAGACATATATAACTTCTCTATAAGGGCTAAACTGAGAACTAAAAATAATGAGAATTCAGTTGACCATGACTAATGATTAGCAGGGTATATTAATTAGTTCTCTTGACGCTTTACTGTGATGCAAAGTATGTGATGTATTTCAAACATTTTATAATTGTTCTGATGTTAACCTTTAGGCCAGATTTGTATTTCTGATGCTTTTAATGTTCTTTTAAAATAATGTTTGGAAAATAAAAATACTGAAAACCCTAACATTTCTGAACATCGGTTTGCAGTCCTATGACTTTCCCATCCAATCATCTGAAAACCATCAGAGGAAAGTAATGATGATTATTGCACAATGGATAACAATGTGTTGACACCCAGCGTTCTCTCTCTTATTTATTTATTTGACAGACAGAGATCATAAGTAGGCAGAGAGGCCGGCAGAGAGAGAGCGGGGGAAGAGGACTCCCTGCTGAGCAGAGAGCCCAACGCAAGGCTCGATCCCAGGACCCTGAGATCATGACCTGAGCCGAAGGCAGAGGCTTAACCCACTGAGCCACCCAGGCGCCCCATCTTTTTTTTTTTTTATGATTTTATTTATTTGTCAGAGAGAGAGCACAAGCAGACAGAGTGACAGGCAGAGGCAGAGAGAGAAGCAGGCTCCCCAGTAAGCAAGGAGCCTGATGCTGGACTCGATCCCAGGATCTCAGGATTATGACCTGAGCTGGAGGCAGCAACTGAACTGACCGAGACACCCAGGCGTCCCTATACCCAGCATTCTCTTAAGAGATGAAATGATTGGGGCACCTGGGTGGCTCAGTGGGTTAAAGCTTCTGCCTTCGGCTCAGGTCATGATCCCAGGGTCCGGGCTCTCTGCTCAGCAGGGAGCCTGCTTCCTCCTCTCTCTCTGCCTGCTTCTCTGTGATCTCTGTCTGTCAAATAAACAAATAAAATCTCAAAAAAAAAAGGAGATGAAATGATTGTGGGTTTTTTGTTTTAATTTTTTCTCTAGTAAGTTCTATGCCCAATGTGGGGTTCAGACCCACAATCCTGAGATCCAAAGTCTCATGCTCCACCCACTGAGCCAGTCAGTGCCCTGGGTTCTCAGGATCTCTTGAAAGTTTCCAGAGAGTTCTGTGGCTCAAGATCAGTGCTGCATCTATCAGGCAATGTTGATGATGTCGCTCTCTCTCTCTTTTTTTTAAGATTTATTTAATTTTATTTAATTTATTTGGGAGAGAGAGAGAGAGAGAGCATGAGAGGGGAGAAGTCAGAGGGAGAAGCAGACTCCCCGTTGAGCAGGAAGCCCCATGTGGGACTCGATCCCGGGACTCCAGGATCATGACCTGACCTGAAGGCAGTTGCTAAACTAACTGAGCCACCCAGGTGTCCCTAATGTTGACAATCTCATCAAAATACTCTCAAGTGGTATTTCCACTGTGCTTAATGTTTTTCTGCTGCTTTCTGTGTCTTGGCAGTTCCTTATCTGTTCTGAATGGCCAGTTTCACAGTCATCCTCGGGCCCTTCCTATCACTGGTTCGCTTGGCAATCTCATCGCCAACCATTTTTCCAGACAGACCCAGTGGGGCCAATCTTTGGGGCCAAGGCATATGTGGCACAAACTTCCCCATTGGTGCACCTCAGTTATAAGACTTTGATCTCATTGGGGCCAAAAAGTTTAGGCAGCATGGTGGAGGTGGCTGGTTTTAGATGAACTCAGATTCAGGATGACTAAAGACAGTTGCAACTTCGCCTCCTCTGAGCTAAAAGCAAGAGCAAAAATGCGTATCCTAGAGTTGGTAATCTATATGGTGTGTATAAGCTGGGGGGAAACCTCAAAACTGTGGTCCCTTGACAAATAACTTAAGGATCTCTCTCTCTCTTTCTCTTTTTTAAGGATCCTTCTTTGAAACTATTATTTGGAGTAGTTTCTTGGTTAGCAGCTCCATATCTGGGAGAAATACCCTTCTACGATTCCAGGTGGGAATTCTTTTACGAAGTGGGAAGGGGGCAGTAATAGATGGATAGTGGCCAAGAAAAAGTAGCATGAGATCCTGCAGAGTTAAGGCACAGAAGCTTCTTAAAAATTTTTTTTTTTTTTTAAGATTTTTAAGTAATCTCTACACCCAACATGGGGCTCAAACTCACAACCCTAAGATCAAGAGTCCCATACTCTTCCAACTGAGCCAGCCAGGCATCCTGGTACAGAAGCGTTCTTAAACAGTTCAGTTTTAGGGTATTAAAAATGAGCAACCGTAAACTTCCCTTTTTCATTTTCAAGTCACTCACATCCTAGTTCGAAGACTTCCACACCAAGCCACCAGCAACACGCCTTGGGTGCTGACAGTCTTGGGTTCCTGTCCAGATCTGACTTATGATTATAACAGAGTCTTAAATAATTCTCCATAATCTAGCCAGGCCAGGCCATGGAGGCTCCCTTTTCAAAGACACCCTCCTCCTTCACAGTTCAGGGGCAATGTATACCTAGTGAGATTTTTGACTCCCAGAGAGACCTGTGTTTTCTCCTGTATCCACTGAAAGCAGTTTTCTTTTCCATTAATGAAAGAAGCTTACAGTTCCACCAGAGAAACTCGCACCACTGTTCTCCTACTGGAGTTGAAGGAAGGCCAAGGGTCAGTGAAAATCCCAGGCCTATGGAGCGGTAGGAGAGGCAGGCAGGCTGCCAGCAGACGGCTCTTCTCCATCAGCGATCCAGGCTTTAGGGAGGCCAGCCTAGGTCTGGACTGAGCCTAGCACA